>NC_141687.1:556787383-557394460 GCF_964263255.1 Lissotriton vulgaris
CCTGAGACTTCTGAACAGGAGGCCAGCTCACTTCAGGGCCTTGGAGATCTCCTTCAAGCAGGGGACACAGCACACAGCAAAGTCCTTCTCTTTTCCTTGGCAGAAACAGCAACTTCAAGCCAACCCAAACACACAGCAAGGGCAGTACTTCTCTTCAGCATAGTGTGGGCCTTGGTCCCAGACACATCACAGGGGGGCGGATCCAGCATTGTGGAAGGCAGACACAGCCCTATGCAGGCACAGGTGCTACTCCTCTCACCACTCCAAATGCAGATCAGGCCTATTCAGCCTAGTGCTGACTCATTCAAACTCCTGGAGCCATGGCACCTCCCCAGCCCCTGTCACTCCAAAGCTAGACAATCAATACACAAACAGGCAGAGGCACACAGAAAGGTTAACCAAGAAAATATCCACTTTCTAAAAGTGGTATTTTCAAACTCACAATTTGAAAAACATCTTTACTAAAAGATGTGTTATTAAATTCTGAGTTCAGGGGTACTAAACTCAATTTTTCTATCTTATCCCTATGGGAAGTTAGGCTTGTAAAATGTTACAAATGCAAAAAAAACAATTGATGGACGGAATGCAGAACATTGTCATACATTCACCCCAGTACAGAGATCTGGACCTAAATTCTCACGTCTGAGCATACCCATCCCAATCGGGTTCACAAATGCAAAAAGAACAATTGATAAACAGAATGCAGAACAATGTTATACATTCAACCCAGTACAGAGATCTGGGCCTAAATCCATTGTTTTTTTGCTCACCATGCCATTCCAATTTGGACCCAGTCATATGCAAATCAGTCTTGACACTGCGCCCAATGGGAACAGTCCAGACCGAACTGCCAGGCCAACCAGTCCCAGGATGCTTGCTTCCGGTCCAGGGAGGACCTGGCTTGGCATTTCGTGCTGGACTGTTCCCATGAGGCACAGGGTCAAGTCTGATTTGCATATGACCAGGTCCAAACTGGGGTGGCATGGTGAGCAAAAGAATGATGGGTCTAACCCAGATCTCTTGACTGGGGGTGAATGTTTTGATTTGTTCTGCATTCCGTCCATCAATTGTGGGTCTTTTGCTTTGTAAAATATTACAAAGCATTCCCCGTTCTGTCCTATGGACAAGATAGCTTTTCAATAGTGAAAAACGAATTTGGCAGTATTTCACTATCAGGACATGTTACACACACCAGTACATGTCCTACCTTTCACATATACTGCACCCTGCCCAGGTTGGTACCTAGGGCCTACCGTAGGGGTGTCCTATGTCTAAGAAAAGGGAAGGGTAAGCCCTGGCATTTGGGTGCACTTGCCAAGTCGACATGGCAGTTAACAAACTGCACACAGGCACGGCGGTGGCAGGCCTGAGACCATTTTTCAGAGCTACTCACGTGGGTGGCACAATCAGTGCTGCAAGCCCACTAGTAGCATTTGATTTACCCGCCCTTAGCGCACTATACTAGGAAGCTACAGGTAAAACAAATATGCCAATCAGGGAGAACCAATCACAATATCAATTTACACAGGGAGCACTTGCACTTTGATACTGATCAGCAGTAGGAAAGTGCCCAAAGCATCGAAGACAGCAGAAACAAAATCCAGCACAGCATCAAAAACACAGGAGATAGAGGCAAAAATTCAGGGAAAACCAAGCCAAGGATGCCACGTCTAACAAGTGGCTGTAGCAGTGAGTTTCCAGTCTTGAGCCACAAAGGGTAATAGTCATCTGGTTGATAATACATCTTAAGCATGGTTTGAATTGAAAGGCAGATTGGTAATTATTTAGGTTTGGAAGCTTGATTACTCCTTGTTCTTTGGAGAGTTGTAATTGTTTCAAGGATATTCTATGGTGTTTGTTTTGAAGTAGGAATTTGTTGATAGCTAAATCAAGTTGTGTTAGAAGTCCTCAGACAGGACTAAGGTAATCATCGTTATTAAATAATTCATTTTAGGTGTAAGCATAATATTTGTTTCTATTCTTCCCGACGATGAGAGGAAATTTGGAGATCGTTCCTTAAGGAGTTGTGTAGCACTATCAATTTGTTATGTTTTATGGTGTGTAGATGATTATCTCCTAATTGAGTACTTAATTATTTCAGTTGTTTAGGTTATGCTTTTAAAAGTAATATTTTCAATTTTAAACTGCTTTGGATTTTCCATGTGGATATTTTCTTAGCAGATTATAAATAGCATTTAAAATGATTTTAAAGAGTGTGCTTGTAGCTGCCATGTTTTCAGTTTTCTCATGTGTGACATGTCCATGTTTACTAATTTGTTTTTGTATATGAAATTTCTATGACCCTTTATCATAAGTGGAAAAAGGCAGTTATGTCCATGTAAAGAGACTGTTTTCTGAAATTACCCGCTTTTCTAAAATGTAATGAGCTCGACAAAGCCTTAAGAAGCTGAAGAACAGTGGGGAAGCGGGCATGATAAGGAATACACTGGCACATCAGTACTTCAGTCTACCATGACGTAGACCCTGGTACCTGTAGACAAATAGAGTATGCACAAGCTGAAATCTTGCAGCTTTCCCTGATACGTGTCAGTCTGACAAACGTCAGTAACAGGGAAAGTGTACAGAAACTGTCCAGTGCACCACGTCTCAACTGGCTTCTAGCAAGAGGGACAGTCAAAGTCTGACACAAAGAGCCCACTGGGAGTATTTTCTTCAGGATAGTAGTCCTATGGCAAAACAAATTCCACCAGTAGATTTACTTCAAGATTTAAACCTCCCTCCAGAAATCATAGGACACTCCATAACCGCCTAGACTGCTGTATTACAAATAAACCAAGGTTCATTCAATGAGGCACTATCCATCCTTTACTTGTTTCACATCAGGAAACTCCTACGGCTCCTTTGCCCTTCCTTTGCCATTCACTAATTCCTTTCTCGTCTCCTTCCTTTACACTTTTGCTCTTAGTCTCACTTGCTGCCCCCATTCTGCTCACTTCAGTCTCTCACCCTGTTCCAAATGATCCCTTTTTTACTCACTCTTACTAAATTTCCTCTTTCCTCCACCTACTTGTTTGCTTCACTCCTCCCGCCTGTCTTTCTCTTCTTCTTTTCTCCCTCAAGTTTCTGATTCTCTAAATTTCTCCACCTCCTTTTGTCTCTTCTTCTCTGACCCATCCCTCTTTTTGTGTCCCATATCCCATTTTGTGTCTCTTTAATTTCCCCTTTCTTCTCCTTGCCTTTCTTCCAATCATACCCCCTGCATTTTGTTCACCTTTGTTCCCCCTCTTTCATTTCTTTTCCCTCATCTTTAGTCAAACCCCCATCCACCTCTTTGCATCGCACCTTCACTCTCCTCTCAACCTGTCTCCCCTTCTCTCTCTCTCCTCACACTTCCTTCTCTTTTTTTTGTCTTAATTTCCTTCTTTCCACGCTTCCCTCCTGCGCCAACAAGGGTGAAAAACGAAAGTCCTGATATGTGAGGCACTGTGCTTCCATCCTTTTTTGTGTGCAGGATAAGCGAATGTGCTGGTTGTATGTGTGCCTGTAAGTGGTACAATACATGAAGGATACAGTGCGTTTTGGGTTCAGGGACTAAATATCAAGGGACAGAATATCGACTGCCCAGAATATCGACTCCAAAATATCCAGGGACAGAATATATAATCCCTATTTAAAAACAGGTAAATTACTAAAATATTGAGTTCAAAATATTAATAGTTAAAATATAGTCAACTAAAATATCGAATTTTTTTAATGTATTAAAAATAATATAAAAGTAATTAATAAACACAATTACATAAAACATAGTTTAAATAATGTAAAAAGCTTATAATGTAAAAATAATAAATGTAATGTAAAAAAATATAATCTCTTTTTAACATATATATTTACTTAATATTATAAAATAATTATTAATCTTAATTATAAAATATTTAAAACATTATTAAAAATATATTTACACATATATATATATATATATATATATATATATATAAGAATAAACCTATTATCTAAATATAAAAATAAATAATATATAATAAATTAAATAATTAAAGTAATACTTTTTATATTGATTAATAATTCACACTACATTAAATATAACAAAATTAAAAACATTACATAGCTAAGGAAATAAAATAAAATTTGTATTCACCTTCCAACAAGTGCAAAAGTTGAGAATTTGTTGGATAGTGGTAGGGTAAAAATTACTTTTCCCACTCCAGTGAGTGCAACGGTAGGGAAAGCATTGATAGCGTAGGGGTAAAAATTATTATTCCCACTCCAGAGAGTGCAACAGTCGTGAAAGTAATGATTTAATATTTAAATAAGAATACATTAATTATCAATACCAATTAAAAATTAATTAAAATGAGTTACTAATTACAAAATATTTAATAATTAAGTAATTATAAATACCAATAAATATTGTTTATTAAAAACTAATGACCTATTAATAATTAATACTGCTCTGTGCCTCTCGCTACTGCTGCCTGTGATAACGCTAGAAGCGGATTTAATTAATTAATTACCGCGCTTGTGATCTCCTGTGACTGCTCTGTGCCTCTCGCTACTGCTGCCTGTGATAACGCTAGAAGCGGATTTAATTAATTAATTACCGCGCTTGTGATCTCCTGTGACTGCTCTGTGCCTCTCGCTACTACTGCCTGTGATAACGCTAGAAGCGGATTTAATTAATTAATTACCGCGCTTGTGATCTCCTGTGTTGAAGCAATCAACCATTGCGCTGTGCACTCCACTAGCTGCCACTCGACTCAACGCTAGAGGGGATTTCATTTAATTTAATATATTTAATTACCGCGCTTGTAGTCCTCTAGCTGCCGCTTGTCACTATTTACAGTGTTGTGCGCTGGGCAGGTAGAATACGCGCTGTTTGTGACTCTGACCCCATTTAAACATCGCGCCATTTTGTTGTTGTTGTGGTTGTACTTCGGAGCCTTCCCCTACGACCTGATCCCGCCTCCCAGCTGATCCTCCCTCCCACTGACCATACAGCCTAGCCCCCACCTCCAGTCGCGCTGTGACCTGCCTGACGCGCTCAGAGAAGGTCGCTCCCCAAGCTGCTGCTTTGGTATCGTTACTGCTTACTGCTTTGGTATCGTTACTGCTTACTGCTCTGTGCCTCTCGCTATTGCTGCCTGTGATAACGCTAGAAGCGGATTTAATTAATTAATTACCGCGCTTGTGATCTCCTGTGACTGCTCTGTGCCTCTCGCTACTGCTGCCTGTGATAACGCTAGAAGCGGATTTAATTAATTAATTACCGCGCTTGTGATCTCCTGTGACTGCTCTGTGCCTCTCGCTACTGCTGCCTGTGATAACGCTAGAAGCGGATTTAATTAATTAATTACCGCGCTTGTGATCTCCTGTGTTGAAGCAATCAACCATTGCGCTGTGCACTCCACTAGCTGCTACTCGACTCAACGCTAGAGGGGATTTCATTTAATTTAATATATTTAATTACCGCGCTTGTAGTCCTCTAGCTGCCGCTTGTCACTATTTACAGTGTTGTGCGCTGGGCAGGTAGAATACGCGCTGTTTGTGACTCTGACCCCATTTAAACATTGCGCCATTTTGTTGTTGTTGTGGTTGTACTTCGGAGCCTTCCCCTACGACCTGATCCCGCCTCCCAGCTGATCCTCCCTCGCCCCTCCCCTCCCACCATCCATATATGACAGAAGCCTATGCGCGCAGCGTTCACACGCAGCGTCCGCGCCCAACCCGCGCCGAAGGTGCGCCAAAGGTAAGCCCGTCTACGCCCGTCCGCGCCTGGACCGCGCCCAGCGCCAGACCCCCTGGACCCCGTCCCTCCCAGCCCTCCCGCATTACCTACGATGCCGCCACCCTCCTAGCCCTTAACCCCGGTCGCGCCCCCATCTGCGTCCAAGCCGCTCCTGGACACACCCATGGACCTTTCTCTTGCTTCTCCTGCAAATTCAGCGGCACCGACAACATCTCCGCTACAACCACGCCTCAGATTTTCGACCCCAACCACCTACAATGCATCCTTCTCAACACCCGATCGGTCCACAGACACGCCATTGACCTATGGAATCTACTAGACACCATTTCTCCGGACATCGCCTTCCTTACGGAAACATGGATGAATGCTTCCTCCGCACCAGACATCACCATTGCCATCCCTGAAGACTATAAGATCACTCGCAAAGACCGTACCAGCCACACAGGAGGAGGAATCGCTATCGTCCATAAGAAATCAATCCGCATATCAACCAGCTCTGACGCCAACCTCGCCAACTCCGAACACCTTCACTTCCAGATCCACATCGACCCCAACACCACACTCAGAGGCACCCTCCTCTACAGACCACCAGGACCCCGCGCAAAATTCAGTGAAGACATCACGGACTTCATCACCCCACACGCGCTCCCCTCCAAAGACTACATCCTTCTGGGAGACCTCAACTTTCATCTCGAAAAGATCAACGACCGCAACACCGCCACCGCCATCCTCGTGGACAACCTCGCCAACCTCGGACTTAAACAACTAGTCACTTCCCCCACTCACATCGCAGGTCACACACTCGACCCCATCTTCACATCCAGCAACCATGTCTCCTTCAGCCACACTACGGACCTCCTCTGGACTGACCACAGATGCGTTCACTTCACCTACAACAAACCAAAACCCAGCACCCACCTCCAACCTACCCTGCAAAGAAACTGGAACAAAATCTCCACGGACCAAATCTCCGCATCGCTCCTTCAAAACACCCCAGC
Organism: Lissotriton vulgaris; assembly: GCF_964263255.1. NCBI lineage: Eukaryota > Metazoa > Chordata > Amphibia > Caudata > Salamandridae > Lissotriton > Lissotriton vulgaris. The sequence continues at coordinate 556,794,104 of NC_141687.1, forward strand.
ACTCTCTTCTAACGCTAACGAAGCCGCCACCAACCTTACCCTATGGTTATCCAACACCGCTGACACCTTAGCTCCACTGAAAAAACGTCAAAACAAACCTGGCAGCAAGAAGGCCTCATGGTTCAACGATGATCTCAAGAAGTCCAAGAAACTCTGCCGTTCCCTTGAAAAGGCCTGGAAAAAAGACCCAACCACCAACACCAAGGACGCCTTCAAAAACGCCACCCGCTCTCACCACCAACTAATCCGAAAAGCCAAGAAAACAGCATTCAAGGATCGTCTTGACAACAACGCTCACAACAGCAAGGGGAATACAGGGTCTAACCACCAACAAGGCCCCGGGTCCGGATGGTTTACCACCGGACCGGTTTAAGTCCAGCATCCCGTTTTGGGCCCCGGTCCTCACGGCTGTAATAAATGCAGCGGTGACAACTGGTTGCCCAAGAACTTGGGGTCTCTCGACTATAGTCCCCATTTTTAAGAAGGGTGACCGCATTAGCCCGTTATGTTACAGGCCAATTTCTTTACTGAATTCAGTAGTTAAAGTGGTGGGGGGAGTAATTCTTAACAGGTTATCTACCTGGGCTAAAGAAAACAAAATCCTTTCACCCATACAATACGGGTTTAGACCAGATCACTCGACCATCACGCAGTGTCTGAACCTATACCTCATTCTAAGCAAGTATACATTGGCGAGACAAGGCACTGTCTATATGGCCTTCATGGACCTGTCGTCCGCTTTCGTCTGCGTAGACAGAAGCCTATTATGGGCCACTTTGCTGAGAATGGGTGTAGAGAGGAACCTTGTCAATTTCCTCGCTGATCTGCATACAGACACAAGGGCGAACGTCCGTTACTCCCAAGACCTCAAGGTAACGGATGAATTTAAAATAAATCGGGGTGTCCGACAAGGCTGTATCTTGGCCCCTTTTTTATTTAACCTGTATATTAATGAACTGGAGGAATCTCTCTTACTTGTAGAAGCAGATTACCCCTTAGTCGAGCGCAAAGGGGTACCTGTTTTACTCTACGCCGACGATGCTGTTCTTATTTCTAGAACAGCAATCGGCCTCCAGAAACTTTTAAACTCCTTCCACAAATTTATGGAGTCACGTGGCTTAAGTATAAATAACTCCAAGTCCTTCATCATGAAGGCAGGTAAGGGCTTTCTGAAACCTGGTCATTTCAGTTTAAACGGGGAAAAAATTCCATCAACCAACTCCTTCTCTTACCTCGGGGTCCTGATAGATCACAAGTTATCATGGGGCCCAGCAGTCTCCAAAAAGAAGGGAGAAACTACAAGGGTCAATGCGGCCATCCTCGGCTTTGCAAAAAAAATCGGCAATTGCCCGTTGGCCGCATTGCTTAAATTGTACCAGGCAAAAAGCGTTGCTATTGCCTGTTATGGGAGCGAGCTCTGGGGCTATCGCAAGGCTAAAGACCTAGAGGTCGCAGAAAATAACTTCCTAAAAAAGATCTTAAGACTGCCTAGGGGTATTGGGAATTACTCAGTACACGAGGAGCTGGGGGTCCCCTTTCTAGGTGACAGAATAGCAGTAAGCCCAGTCACATGTTGGCTGAAATGTTGGTTAAACAATGAAATTCCATTAACACATGCCCTACTGAAAGAAGCTCTACAGCTAGATGGGAGATTTAAGGTACCGTGGGTAAAGTACATAAAGGACAGCCTAACGGCAATAGGCCGACATGATTTGTTTTATGCCCCAAATACAATTAGAAAATCTGATGTGAACCTGGTTAAGAATGCCATAGTTTTGTTAAGATGTACCGACAGAGAAGAGGCTGAGATACAGAAGGTCAGTGTTAGGAAACATCTATTGTTAAAAACATGCTTGCAAATAGAACCTTACCTGACATGGCCTATGTCCAGCTATGAACGGTTTCTTCTAACAAGGTTCCGCTTTGACCTCTATCACCTCCTACTGGCATTCCCAAGTGGTGCTCAGCGGGGCGAAGTGTTGCCAGCTTGTGGCTGCGACGGAAAGTATCCTCAAGATCTGGCACACTTCCTTTTTATTTGCCCTTACTACTCCACCCCACGGAAATTATACCTTAAACCGTGTCTTAAAAAAATGAGCTTCACACAAATTAAACCCGCACTTTATCACTTACAACTACTGAATATTGACTGTACTATGTTTATTTGTAATTTTTTTTAAAAAGCCATCTGCTTTAGGAAAAGCATGGACGGCTAACCATGCTGTAAAATTGTGCTGGTGATTTTTAAGTCTACAGTTATTTATATTTTTAACCATATACTGCCCATGCTTTATTGTCTGATATATTGTACTGTCTACTGTGTCATTAATTGCCTTTGAAAATGAATTGTGTGTAACCGTTTTTAACTGTGTGTTTTTAAAGTGAACTTTTATGATTGTAAAATCTACAATCGAATAAAGATTATGTAAAAAAAAAAAAAAAAAAAAAAGCAAGGAACTTTTCAACATCATCAAGGAATTTTCCAATCCCTCGGCCAACTCCAACGACATCACCCCCTCTCAAACCCTCTGCGACTCCCTAGCCTCATTTTTCCACAACAAGATTGCAGACATCCACAACAGCTTTGACAACCAACCCGGAAACCAACCCACCCTACCATCTGCTGATCATCTTCCCCCCGTGAACACCCTCAACGACTGGAACCCAATTTCCACTGAGGACACCATCCGCCTGATGAATTCCATACACTCAGGATCCCCCACAGACCCATGTCCTCACCACATCTTCAACAAAGCAGACTCCGTCATAGCACCGCACCTCGGAGACGTCATCAACTGCTCCTTCATCTCCGCCACCTTCCCGGAAGACTGGAAACACGCTGAACTCACCGCCCTTCTGAAAAAACCCACAGCGGACCCCACCGAACTCAAAAATTACCGCCCCATCTTGCTTCTTCCATTCCCGGCCAAAGTCATCGAGAAAGCAGTCAACAACCAGCTCGCCGCCTTTCTCGAAGCCAACAAATCCCTCGACCCCTCACAATCTGGCTTCCGAGCAAAACACAGCACTGAGACCGCCCTCATCGCAGCAACAGACGACATTCGTACTCTACTGGACAATGGAGACACAGTCGCCCTCATCCTCCTTGACCTCTCTGCAGCATTCAACACAGTCTGCCACAGCACCCTTCTACAATGCCTCAATAACATCGGAATCCAAGGAAAAGCACTTGATTGGATCACCTCGTTCCTCACTGGAAGAACCCAGAGAGTCCGCCTTCCACCATTCAAGTCCGAGGCCTCTGAAGTCATCTGCGGCGTACCACAAGGATCCTCTCTCAGTCCCACCCTCTTCAACGTATACATGAGCCCCCTCGCGGCCATCGCACGCCAACACAACCTCAACATCATCTCTTACGCGGATGACACTCAACTGATCCTTTCTCTCACCAATGACCCCAGCACCGCCAAAACCAACCTACACGAAGGAATGAAAGAAGTCGCCGAATGGATGAAACAAAGCCGTCTGAAACTGAACTCAGACAAAACAGAAGTCCTCATCTTAGGTACATCCCCCTCCGCATGGGACGACTCCTGGTGGCCGGAAGCCCTCGGAAAAGCACCCATCCCGACAGACCACGCACGGAACCTAGGCGTCATCCTGGATTTTTCACTCTCAATGAACAGACAAGTCAGCGCCGTATCCTCTTCCTGCTTCAACATTCTTCGCATGCTCAGAAAAACATTTCGTTGGATCCCCTCCGAAACAAGGAAAACAGTCACCCACGCTCTGGTCACGAGCCGTCTGGACTACGGAAACACCCTCTACGCAGGTACTACCGCAAAACTCCAGAAGAAACTCCAACGAATCCAAAACGCCTCAGCCAGACTCATATTAGACATCCCACGCAGCGAACACATCTCTGGTCGCCTTAAAGACCTCCACTGGCTACCCGTCAATAAGAGGATCACTTTCCGACTGCTCACCCACGCACACAAATCACTCTACGATATCGGTCCAGAATGCCTCAACTCTCGACTGTCCTTCTACACCCCCTCCCGCCAATTACGTTCTTCCAGCCAAGCCCTCGCCACTGTACCTCGCATCAACAAGACCACCATGGGAGGCAGATCCTTTTCATACCTGGCTGCTAAAACATGGAACTCACTCCCCGCTTACCTTCGCCTTACCCAGAACCACTTAACATTCAGAAAGCAACTTAAAACGTGGATATTTGACAAGTAATCCTCCTCCCCTTCCTAAGCGCCTTGAAACCCTCTGGGTATGTAGTGCGCTATATAAATTCTTTGACTTGACTTGACTTGACTTGAAGCACGCTAAGGCCTCACTGCCACCTGAGGTAGATAGGTATCTAAAAAAGATTACGACCTTTCGTGTAACCAGGACACTGGGACTTCCAAGTGTTTCTCCTCACTTATATCCCTATATGTGAGGGATATAAGTCTGTAAAAGAAAAAAAAAGAAAAGAAAAAGAAAAAGAAAAAATAAACAGAACCAAACATATATATATGTATATGTAGAGACAAAAAAGCACTCTGATTTAAAGTGTTATACTCCTTTTATGTTATAAAAGTCATTATTTGGAGGGCACATCATAAACCACTTTATAGATATTGGGTTATAGTGGCATTGTTATATTTGATAGCTCACAAAATGTATCATGATTGGTGACCCAAAATTGAGTACATATATCTCTTTTAATTCCTTACAGGCCGCTTTGATTAATATCAGAAAACCTAAAAAGAGAAACAATTGTTTTTTTTGGAAATTTCCCAAAGAGACCTTTAATGCGCGCTCAAAAATTAAAGAGGCGCTATGGAGAATTATGTAAATCCATATTATTGAAACAAGTGTCCAAGTACAATTAAAACCACTCTGCAGTCAATAGCCATCGACCGTCAAGAGTTAGGTTATTCATAAAAAAATATACTATACACGTTCACCAAATAGAAGAAACTTAAAGTGAGAAAGTCCTCTTGTGTGAGATACTCACATGCGTGTGAATTCTACAGCGCTACATGGGCTCGCGGCTGGGGGACAAATCTTCACGCTCGGGGATCTGGAAATTAATAAAGCCCTCATGTTATAACGTTCAACAGCGGCATGCTCGGGTATTTATAAAGAAGAGAAAGAGCAAAAGAGCAATTCCCTAAAGCGCTGCTGGTGCAAGTTACACAACACGCCGAGGCATTGGCAGAGCCTCCGACTGAATGCGTGCGACTATAAAACCGACCCGCCGTTTATGACAAAGCACGTCATATAACACTTACTTAGCACCCGGCGACTCCCCGCGGGTAAACCTGTTTCATGCCAAGTTTACTCTACCTCCTCAGAATTTCCAAAACAACATGTACCCACAACCTTTTTTAGAGTTTGGCCGCAGGGGCAGGGGCAGAATGAGAGGAGCGAACACAGTACATTGGGGTCCGACAGACTCCGTGGGGGACAACACGCGGAGCAAAACCGAAGAACAGAGGGCGGGCCCCAGCAGTGCAAAACCCTGATTACCAACCTATCCAAAGTCCCCTTAAGCCCAGAGGAAACTTCATTGCTGGAAAAGGGGCTTGGTTTTATACTAACACCACGCCTTGATCGCTTTAAATTACACTGCGAGCTAAATGAATTTTTCAGAAAGCTCAGACTGAAAACCTTTTTTGAGCATCAAGAGCCAATTGAAAGCCAAACTGCATCTAGTGATACTGATTTCAGGAACAAGTCCACCTTCACTCCCCCGGCACACCTCATGCCTGCTGATATTATAGCTTTTGAGCAGGCGGTTTCTCGGGAAGTGGAAGCAATGGCTGAACCATCACCATTTAAGAACTTGACTGCCTTCGAATATCAAGCCATCAAAGCACTTCAAAACAATAAAGACATAGTCATAAAAAGTGCGGACAAGGGGGGAGGCATTGTCATCCAAGATGCCACCGCTTACGATCAGGAGTGCAGACGCCTTTTAGGAGACACAAATAATTACACGGTTCTCCAACAAGATCCGACACCTTTTCTGAAAGATGAGATCATTGAGTTGGTCATGACAGCTGAACGCGATGGCTACATAAATAAGCACGAAGCAGATTTCCTGAAAAAATCAGAAGGTAAAATACCGTACTTTTATACTCTGCCAAAAACCCATAAAAACCGGGTTCCTCCTCCAGGAAGACCTATTGTTTCTGGCATAGGCTCACTGTTGGAGCCATTATCCAAATACTGTGATTTTTTCTTCAAGCCACTAATTCAGGCAACTAGCACTTACATCAAGGACACAAAGAGCTTGTTGTCCTTACTTCTCAATGTCAAGATGCCTAACGAGCCATGCTTTCTTGTCTCCTTAGACATTGAAAGTTTGTATACTTGCATTCCGCAGGATGCAACTTTAAAAGTGTTGGCTGATGTCCTAGAAAATACCACATGGGAATATACCACCTCCCGCACCTTTGTTATTGAGTGTGCCACATTAGCCTTGAAGCGTAACTTTTTTCAATATGAGGATACTATCTACCTGCAAAAGACGGGTACTTCAATGGGCAGTACTTTTGCCCCCAGCATTGCCGGACTGTATGTTCTAATTTTGAACAGACTCATATTTTGGGTCGCTCTAACCCCTACACTCTCAATGTTATCCTGTGGCAGAGGTACATTGATGATGTGCTACTAATCTGGCAGGGCTCCGAGGACAGCCTTCTGGCTTTTTTTGATTGGGTCAATACCTGCGATCACCACCTGAAATTCACTCACCAGTATCATCCCAATACCATTGTTTTTTTGGATGTAACAATAACTAGAGTGGGGGATCACTTAATTACAAAAACTTACTACAAGCCCACAAGTAAAAACAACTTACTCCATTTTTCGAGTTTCCACCCACGCCCATTGCGTGAGAATCTGCCGTTTGGGCAATATCTGCGGATTCGTAGAAATTGTAGTAATCTTGAGGATTTCAACACACAAGCAGATGACCTTACTAACAAACTAATAACAAGAGGTTACCCGAAAGGCATTCTAAGAAAAAGTCGCAAAAGGGCGAAGAATCAAAATCGTGAAGCCCTCCTGGAGGACCACAACAAAGACAGAGAAGCAGAAACACCTTTAACATGCGTTACTACGTATAGTAACATCTCCAATGCAGTGAGCCGTTGTGTGGGAAAACACTGGCGTATACTAACAAGCAATGGCCGAAATTGGAAAAAACCTCTGTTTTCTTATAAACGTGAGAGAAGCCTACAAGATGCACTTGTACACACCCGTCCAAGAACCATAGATACGCCACTGGACAACAATTTACGTACAACATGGGGCTTACCCCAGGTCATTGGCCACTATCCATGCGGAGGATGCAGTGTGTGTCATCTTACCACAGCAACTAAGACACTTCATCTGGAGGAAGGCAAACTCTGGCAGTTGAGAGGCCATACCAACTGTAATTCATCTAATGTCATTTATCTTGTAACATGTCCCTGTGGTCTCCGTTATGTGGGGATGACCACGAGAAAAATAAAACTGCGCATCGGCGAACACCGAAGTAATGTGAGGTGTCGCAAGAGCACAACAAAACTAGCTGCCCACTTTCTCGAATATGGCCATTGTCCCAATGATATCAGATGGACAGTTATTGAACAGCTTAATTCCGCAAATGAGAATAGCATTTTTGAACGTGAACAAAGATGGATATACCGCCTCTCAACGCACCTAACAGGTCTTAATGATGCCATACCCTGGGGCTCAGTGATGCGACGGTAGTTCCCCTGCTCAAAATTGTCTTTTTTATTTGACTTTTATGCTTACCTTTACATCTTCTGAAAACATGGGAACTATTAATTCCTTAATCTACCTAAATGAACTAAGGTCCCTCTGATAATGAGCAGGTGGAGTTATGAACATCGGATTGATAAAACTACAAGTAACTAGTAAAAAACTGCCCAATGCAATTTCCAACTAAACTGTATTGTTAACAGATAATGTTGGTGGTCCGTTTCTATATTCATATAGACTGTTTCCTCGGTCACCTTCATTTGTGTCCTGTGGTTCAAGTTTGGAGCCGTGGGATTAGCTATATAATCAGCTTTAGCCATAAACAATTCCCATGGAATCTGACTACCCTGGGTTACCAACGAAATGACACTGTCCCTTTAAGAAAATCTGAGAGACTTGGACCGACGTCACTGGCAGTCATGTGAACGGTAGTCTTTCGTTACTGCATTTATTTTTAAACCAGTTACCACAGCGGCTCTGTATAGTTCGGGCCGTGGACCTGGCATGAAACAGGTTTACCCGCGGGGAGTCCCCGGGTGCTAAGTAAGTGTTATATGACGTGCTTTGTCATAAACGGCGGGTCGGTTTTATAGTCGCACGCATTCAGTCGGAGGCTCTGCCAATGCCTCGGCGTGTTGTGTAACTTGCACCAGCAGCGCTTTAGGGAATTGCTCTTTTGCTCTTTCTCATCTTTATAAATCCCTGAGCATGCCGCTGTTGAACGTTATAACATGAGGGCTTTATTAATTTCCAGATCCCCGAGCGTGAAGATTTGTCCCGCAGCCGCGAGCCCATGTAGCGCTGTAGAATTCACACGCATGTGAGTATCTCACACAAGAGGACTTTCTCACTTTAAGTTTCTTCTATTTGGTGAACGTGTATAGTATATTTTTTTATGAATAACCTAACTCTTGACGGTCGATGGCTATTGACTGCAGAGTGGTTTTAATTGTACTTGGACACTTGTTTAAATAATATGGATTTACATAATTCTCCATAGCGCCTCTTTAATTTTTGAGCGCGCATTAAAGGTCTCTTAGGGAAATTTCCAAAAAAAACAATTGTTTCTCTTTTTAGGTCTTCTGATATTAATCAAGGCGGCCTGTAAGGAATTAAAAGAGATATATGTACTCAATTTTGGGTCACCAATCATGATACATTTTGTGAGCTATCAAATATAACGATGCCACTATAACCCAATATCTATAAAGTGTTTTATGATGTGCCCTCCAAATAATGACTTTTATAACATACAAGGAGTATAACACTTTAAATCAGAGTGCTTTTTTGTCTCTACATATACATATATATATGCTTGGTTCTGTTTATTTTTTCTTTTACAGACTTATATCCCTCACATATAGGAGGAGAAACACTTGGAAGTCCCAGTGTCCTGGTTACACAAAAGGTCGTAATCTTTTTTAGATACCTATCTACCTCAGGTGGCAGTGAGGCCTTAGCGTGCTTCACCCACATGAAGTAGTCACGTTTGGTCCTGCTGAATGCTGAGCCGAGTTTGGGCTCGTATTAGCAGAAACATGTTGACTTATATTGTTTTGTGTTTAGGACTGGGTGGTTCAAATTAACTTAGCCACTTTCCTGTCCGCTTTTCTTTTCTTGTTCTCACTAAGAATTTTAACGAAGTTAGAGCTACCCCCTTAATAAAATATTCACTTTTGGGGAGTAGTCCATACTTCTTTTAAATTTCCCAATCACTACCTTCCGAAAAGGACCCAATGAAGACAAATGGCAACCGACTGTCTTGTTGGTGCCTGAGGGTTCTTCTTGTGGCACTCTGTTTGCAACCTCCTCTGTTTGACTGCTCTTTGTTTGGAATGAATTTCTCTACTTGGTGGTAGCCATTGACTATCCCTGTACTTTTTTAGTCACTCTTTTGTTGATTCGGAACAATTAATATGTAATTCATAAAAATTGACATTTAATTTACTATAAGTAAATTACTTCCCACCCTATTCCCCTATAAACCCACAACCCGTCATTACTTAAAAAAAATGAAACATACATTACAAAAATAATAAATAATTTTAACATATACTAGCATACATAACATTAAAAAAGAAATTGATATTATGGAAAAAGATATTTCTAAATTCTATATTATGGAAAACGACATTTCTAAATTCTAGATTATGGAAATCGATATTTCTTACCTCAAATTCGATATTCTATACAACTATATTTTGGGAATTCAATATTCTGGCCTCTCTATATTTTTGATTCGATATTCTGGACAGCCAATATTTACAATTCAATATTTTGGGTATTTACCAGTGCGTTGATGTTGAGGCACATGCTGGAAATCTCTCCCTCTCTCTCTCTCTCTCTCTCTATATATATATATATATATATATATATTACCTACTGGCGGTCGCCAGTAGGTAGTTATAGTTAGGATTTTTTTCAATGCAAAATCTCAAAATTCTATTGTGAATAACTTTGGCGCCGGTTGACGAATCTGCCTGAACATTTCCTCAAATTTGCCTCGCGGAGCTCCGGTCCTTCCCTGAAAATTTCAAGGGGATTCGTAAAGCGGGGGCCGAGATAAAAGGGGGTCCCAAAACGTGTTTTCCCCATGTTAATTTCCATTGGGCGGTCGACCTCACTTTTAGCCCGAACGGCTGAATGGATTTCCACCAAACTTGGCAAAATTGTAGGGACTGGTAGCCCGATGTGCCTTTGCTATGTCTCAAGATATGTGCTCCAGTGGTTTTTACGAAAATTAACTTTGAAAAAATATATATTGGGCTACATTGGGCTATATATATGTTAGAGCCCAAATGTAGCCCAATGTAGCCCAAAGATGGCCACCAGAGGCAAAATAAAACAAATGTAGCCCAAATATCAGCCAGATGTAGCCCAACTATAGCCCAATGACAGAATGTCCCAGAGTGTTCTAAAGAACAACTAGAGCTCTAACAGTCTTACTTATGACAAAAGTATGGCACACCTGAAGTCATCTTGATTGGAATAAAGTGTTAACACTTAAAAATTTTAATTTGCAAAGTAACAAAATGAGGGGGTTCATTTTGCCATAGAAATTATGATTAGTGCTGAAGAAAGAAAAATTAGGGCACATTTTGAGTGACTTCTCAAATCCTCTTATATTTCATAAAAAAATTCTGATATGCAGTCTCCCAAGATGGCCACCAGAGACAAAAGAGCCCAAATGTAGCCCAAATATCAGCCAGATGTAGCCCAACTATAGCCCAATGACAGAATGTCCCAGAGTGTTCTAAAGAACAACTAGAATGCTAACAGTCTTACTTATGACAAAAGTATGGCACACCTGAAGTCATCTTGATTGGAATAAAGTGTTAACACTTAAAAATTTTAATTTGCAAAGTAACAAAATGAGGGGGTTCATTTTGCCATAGAAATTATGATTAGTGCTGAAGAAAGAAAAATTAGGGCACATTTTGAGTGACTTCTCAAATCCTCTTATATTTCATAAAAAAATTCTGATATGCAGTCTCCCAAGATGGCCACCAGAGACAAAAGAGCCCAAATGTAGCCCAAATATCAGCCAGATGTAGCCCAACTATAGCCCAATGACAGAATGTCCCAGAGTGTTCTAAAGAACAACTAGAATGCTAACAGTCTTACTTATGACAAAAGTATGGCACACCTGAAGTCATCTTGATTGGAATAAAGTGGTAACACTAAATACATTTAATTTGAAAAGGAACAAAATGAGGGGTTTCATTTTGCCATAGAAATGTTATATATATATATATATATATATATATATATATATATATTTTTTTTTTTTTTTTGAGGAAGCCGTTTTACGGCGAAACGCGTTTGTCTTTCTTTGGGGTAGGGGGTCTGCCAATAAATCAAGATAAAATCAGCTTGGAGTGCCGTTTGCTTTCTTGAAAGAAGCGAGCGTGTGCCGATATATATATATATATATATATATATATATATATATATATATATATTCACTAAAAAAACCATAGGTTTCACACCAGTTATAGTTAGGAATTAGCATTTAAAAAACCTATTAAATTCACTGAAAAAACCATAGGTTTCACACCAGTTATAGTTAGGAGGAAATTTTACTCGCATAAAACCATTGAAATTCCCACGTTATAGTTAGTTGGACTCACTATAACTTGCGCGTGCAATGCACTGCTGATGACGTCACATATTACATCACTCATGACATGGTCAGTAACATCACTCATGACATCACTGATGACATCTTTTAGCCTGGCTCCACTGTGTCATGGCCGAACCATTATGTTTACATAATGTAAATAGGTTGCAGCCTTAGTCCGTCTTTTAGTTCAATGTTACTGAATGGGGCTTTTTTTTTTGGCGCGTTTAAGCAATTAACCAATGTATTTAAACTATGCATATACCGCTTTCCCGCTGACAGTGAGCAAGGGCGTTCACGCCCGAAACGCGTCTGTTTGGCAGTGTGTTGCACCTCCGCACGTTATATGAAATAAAGGAAGAAAGAATACCTTGAAAAAAGTCTGGCTGTGGATTTATCCATCTGTGTCTGCGTCCTGGGTTTGCTGTGGAAGCGCCGCATCAACCTCCGGTTGGAATCTATGTGTTACAGGACGAGGTCGGCTCCTGTATACGCAGACCCTTCCTTCGGAATCAAGCAGGCTGGTAAAGACGGACCGTCAAGGAGTGTGTTGCTGTGAAGCAAAGCATACCAGCCCCCTGCATCGTGGTAATTCTCACGGGATTGTCCATTCCAGTGTCCGGGTTTTTGGTGTGCCGAGGGAACCGTCGGAAGTCGGAGCCGTTCGGCACGGAAGCCCAGGTGCGTTGGTGGTCGACGGAAGTGAGAACCCGAAGCAGGTTAAGGAAGTATCCGAGCAGCCAGCGGTAAGGAGACGCACGAGGCAAAAGCAGTCTCTTACATTTTCCATATATCGTATGTGCATACCCAGTGAGGAGCAACCATGTCAGAGGAGCGGGATCGGGAGGAGGCTTTCGAGCAACTGTTTTCAAATTTGCCCACAGTCAAACAGAGCGGCAATGCTAGTAAAAACGCTATGGTGGCTAAAGATAGCGATGTGAGGAAACTTTTGCGTGAGCTAGAGAAACGCATGAGAAGCGAACTCACAAAATGGTGGGAGATTCGCTCTCTAGAAAAGTACCGAGAAGTGAACCGGGTGCCTAGGGGCCTCAGAATTATGCTGGTCCCCAGCTTCGAAAATCCGAATCCATTATTGCTGAAGGATTGGGCAGAAAGTAACCTGGAAGCATCAATGAGGCTTTTGTGCTTGCTAGTCAAATATGCGAGAATTGATAGGGATAGCGACCTTTTGGAAATAACAAGGATCAATGAAGAGTTGGCCAAAGATATATTTTCCAAAGACAGTGCCCTTATCGAGCAAACGCGTAAGGAAATAAAAGAGCGTTTGAGCAAACACGAAAGCACTATCAAACAGAGAAAGGTATATAAATTTGCAAGAGACGAGCAGGATTACAAATTGGGGCAAATTTATACGTTTGCGAAAAAATACGATCACCTGCGCAAACAAAGAGCTACTGGTAACAAACAACTTAAACCTGTGCCGGCACCCCCTCAAGCCCAATCTAACGAAGCAGGAGCGGGTTGTCTTACGACCTCAAGCTCAACAGAAAGCCTTGTACCCAGCAGTGAAGAGTCGGATGGAGGAGCCCAAGGTTCAGAAGAAGGGGATTTGGGGCAACTCACCCTGGAAGAAGAAATGGAGTTCGTGAGGACTCAAAGAAAAGGTACTCTACGCTCGAGAAACGCGAAACCAAACACCGCAGAAACCAAAGACGCAGGGAACGTCGTAAATGCGCAAAAAAACAAAGGGAGGCCGCAAAGGAAGAAGAACGCTGCGAACAAGTAAAAGCAGTCGAGAAATCAATTGTAAATTTGACTGATGTACAACTTGACCAAGCTGAAAAACAACTGTTGGCTTTAGGACTTTCTTTTTGCCCTGAGAGCAATTTTGACTATGGAAATACACGAGTGGATGTCTTCAAATTTATTAGAAAGCTTAAATTGCGAAAATACTATGCTATTAAGGGGGGCTCAATTCAAAACAGAAAAACTGGCCCGTCTACATCCAACTCGGATAGAAGTGGTTTGCAGGCCAAAGATTTACCTCTCCTAAAATCGATGCATGAATTACGCAATGAATTGACATCCACCCCTTGCACTCAGGAAGTGGCCAATGATGAAAATCTTGACATTGGCCAAAGTGAACCTAGTGGCTTCAAACCTGCTTCCACGTTCATTCCGTCTATGCCGAAGGATGCCATAGACACCTATGCAGATTTATTAACTGATGAATTGAAGAAATTACATATCCAAGTCTGTAGACAAAAGAGTGTCAGTAATGCCAAAACTAAACCATATTACGACTTGATGAAAAAACTGCAATCTGACAATACCATCATAATTAATCAGTCAGACAAAGGTGGCAATGTGGTTCTTTGGAGTAAAGCGGAGTACATGGAAGAAGCGTTTCGCCACCTCAACGACACAGTTTGTTATGAACCCTGTGATTTCAGAACGGTCAAGAACATTCAAACAGCATATTGGAAGCAATTGAATGGATGGAAACGGGAAGGTCTTCTCACCAAGGAAGAAATGAAATATCTGTATAAAGAACATCCTGTTATACCCAATCTGTATTTCATTCCAAAGGTCCACAAGGGATTAAGACCAGTACCTGGGAGACCTATAGTATCTGCCATCCACAGCTTATTTGAAAATACATCCAAGTACATCGATCATTATTTACAGGACTTTGTGACCACCTTACCAGCCTACATCAGAGACAGTACAGATTTTTTGAGAAATTTGGAACAATGTGAATGGTCTACTGACTTTTTACTGATCACCATGGACATTGCCAGCCTTTACACCAGTATATCACATCACGATGGTTTGAAGGCTTTAAGTTATTTCCTCGCAAAAAGACCGGTGGAACTCCACAGGCATAACGCAATGTTGTTAACCATGGTTGAAGTGTGCCTCAATAATAATGTCTTTTTGTTTGACGACAAATTGTACAGACAGCTAAGGGGGGTTGCCATGGGGGCATGTTTCTCCCCGACCTACGCGGGGCTCCACGTGGGTTGGTGGGAGGAGCATGTCCTCAGGACACAATATTCAACCGTATGGCAGGAAAATATCATTAAATACATGCGTTATATTGATGATATTTTTATTATATGGCGAGGGAGTAAGGATGAGGCTAACAATTTTGTTAATGCCATTAACATCAACAATGCCAACCTCATTTTCAGTGCAGATATAAGTGAGTCTAGCATTAGCTTTCTGGACGTACAAGTCAGTATAGTCAATGGTGTTATAACAACAGGCCTGTATAGGAAAAGTACAGCGGGTAATACCATTCTTCACGCGCAGAGTTTCCATCCGGGACATACTATTAGATCTATCCCTTATGGGGAGTTCCTTAGAATTCACAGAACGTGTAGTTCATTAGAGCAAAGGAATCTCCACCAACTAGAAGCGATGAAAAGGATGGAAGCGAGGGGTTACAAACCCAGTGCCCTTAGATCGGCTATGGAGAAAGCTAATAAAGTTGATAGATCCAAACTTTTACAGGCCTCTAGCAATTCTATATCTGTTATTGATCATTCAGTTGGCAATAGTGATCCCATTAGATTGATTACAGGTTTCAGTCGACAGGCAAACCAAATTTCCAAAATAGTCAGGAAACAGTGGTCAGTTATTCTTACAGACCCAATTTTGAAACAGATGATGCCCAACAAGCCTGAAGTCACCTATAGGCGAGCATATAGCATGAGGAATGCTCTGGTTTCCAGTTCCCCCGAAACAGCTAACAAGGCAGACTGGTTGTCGTCACGGAAGGGTTTCTTCCGTTGTATTTCCTGTAGGGCGTGTAAATTTGGAATCAACACCAAATCGTACATGACGCCCTTTGACGACAAACCTATTAATATAAGAACTTACTTCAATTGTAAGACAGAGTTAGCTGTTTATGTTCTCACGTGTTCGTGTAATCTGAGGTACGTAGGGAGCACGAAATTACCGGTGCACCAACGTATCCTGCAGCACCTGAGAGCTATAGTGAACTGTGATAAAAGTTATCCAGTAGCTCGCCATTTTGATCAATTTCATAATCGAAACCTTTCCCATCTTAGTTATTTTGTTATTGACGCAGTCAAGACTAGTAAGAAGGGTGGCGATTATGAAAAAAGATTACGGCAGTTGGAGTCCCTATATATAGTTCGCCTCAATACCAAGATCCCGGGAGGTTTGAACATGGGGGAAGACCTTAGCACTTTTCTGTGATTGATGGTAGTCCTGTTGGGAAGTTGTGGACTCCTTGATTAGTCTGGTAATCCTGCTGTCACCTCACATTTCCTGATTATTGCCTTATCAGCATTATCTGTATGTTAGTGCATTTACTTACGTTTCACAGTCGCCTTAGGCATTATGTATAACCACTATAGAAGTTGTCGCTTTGCATGTCATGTGGACAAAGAAGTATCATTATGTATTTACATATTTTAATTCACTGAAACAGTTTTGGTTTGGAATTTTTATTCCCTTCACACCTTGATGTCCTCTCTGTGATATATGCAGGACATCCTAGCACTCCCTCACTTTTTTGTTATAGTTTTTTACATCTTTTTGAGCGGTAGTACCATACATTGTGTTAATCGGACATAACACTACACGCGCTGGAATTCTTATCAATGAATATAACAGTGGTAACCATTTCAAGAATGTGCAATATACAAAATTAGAACGTGCAATAGAATCGTTAAAACTTTCCCATTTGTTGTGGACAGCTTGTGCTTTGAATCGTCTAAATGCGGGGACTTGAGTGCATTATTTTGATGTGTATATATAGGAGACGGACAATTAACTTATTGCGTATTTGTACAGTTTGATAACTTTGCGTATTTGCACGGTCAATGTTTACATTTGATTAAGCTGCCAAGCATTTGCACTTTATATTGTATATACATTAATTATCTTATTGTGTAAATTATTGTATTTGTACAGTTAAATATGCGGCGTATTTGCACACTTCATAACTTTGCGTATTTGTACGTGTAATATATTTACATGAATGCTGCTATGTATTTGCACTTTATATATATAATTCCCTGCATTGAGTGTTATAAGTTTTCGCACAACCCTTGGAGTCAAGGGATAAGTCTTCATTGTACAGTTACTAATGTCCTGGCACCGAAACTTTTAGCCTGGCTCCACTGTGTCATGGCCGAACCATTATGTTTACATAATGTAAATAGGTTGCAGCCTTAGTCCGTCTTTTAGTTCAATGTTACTGAATGGGGCTTTTTTTTTTTGGCGCGTTTAAGCAATTAACCAATGTATTTAAACTATGCATATACCGCTTTCCCGCTGACAGTGAGCAAGGGCGTTCACGCCCGAAACGCGTCTGTTTGGCAGTGTGTTGCACCTCCGCACGTTATATGAAATAAAGGAAGAAAGAATACCTTGAAAAAAGTCTGGCTGTGGATTTATCCATCTGTGTCTGCGTCCTGGGTTTGCTGTGGAAGCGCCGCATCAACCTCCGGTTGGAATCTATATATATATATATATATATATATATATATATATATATATATATATATATATATATATATATATATATATATATATATATATATATATATATATATTACCTACTGGCGTTCGCCAGTAGGTATATATAGTTAGGATTTTTTTCCTATGGGATTTCTGAAAATTTTATGTCGAATAACTTTAGCGTTTGTGGACGGAATTGGCTGAAATTTTCAGGAAGATGGCACATTTTGTGCCTGAGCAGCCCTTGAAAATTTGGGGGAGTTTCGTCAAGGGGGGGCCGAGAAAAAAGGGGGGTCCCAAAACGCGTTTTTCCCATTCATTTTTCCATAGGGCGGTTGGAATCACTTTTAGCTCGAACGGCTGAATGGATTTACACGAAACTTGGCAAAATTGTAGATATGGTTTGCCCGACGTGCCTTTGCTATGTCTCAAAATATGTGCTCCAGTGGATTTTGAGAAATTAACGTTTAAAAAACAGATATATCTGTGACAGCGTCCCGGTTAGCGCCCCGGTTTGCGTACCTGGCGCATAACGGAACTTCGCGAGGAGAAGCGGATTGGCTCCCCTGTGACTGTGAACATTCTAAACAGTCCGGAGCGGCCGCCATCTTGTGTCTCGGTAGGATCGAGACACAAGAGGTGGCAAAAACAAAGGGGGAAAAGAGCATAAGGGGGCAGAGTACATCCTCCCTGACCCCCTAGGTTTGATGAGGGGGCTTTAAAAGGGCCCCGCGGGGCAAAAAAATAATAATTTATTATCATTTTTTTTGCGGGGGGAGCGCCCGGTACGCGCACCGGGAAGCGGTCCGGGGAGCGTAATATAGGGAAAATAGGATGAAAGAATGTTCAAATAAAGTATGCATATTGATTGTTCTTTTTGTATTTTTTTTTGTTTTTTTTATTTAAGTACCAACATGTAGGTACCAATGCAGAGTCTAAAAATAAAAAGACACCGTTTTCGTTGTAGATATCTTGCATGTTGTTTCAGAAGTTATTGTGGAATTCATAGCGTAGTCTGTCAGGAAAGCAGAAACACCATGGAGGCAGGAGATGATAAAGAGATGTTAAATACACATTGGAGATAATATAGTGGAAGAAAGGAAGTAACTATGAGCAAACTTACTACGTAACACAAAAAAGTTGCACAGTATATTTAAAGTCTGATTTTACATTATAATCAATGTGGTACTAGTTTAAAAAATACATATAAAAATGAATAATGTCTCAAACAATTTTTGAATTATTAAATATAAATTTATTTCTCTGATTCGTTTTCAAAATTAAAAAGAACTTCTAATAATTCATTGTCAGAAATTTTCTCATTTTCAATGAGGTAATCTACTGATTCTACACATTGCAGAAGTTCAAAGTCCCGTGATTCATCAAAGAATTCAGGGTCATTGGGTTCAATTTCTGTATCTTTGTTGCTTTCTAGAACAATTTCGAAGGTATTTTTTTTCTCTCCTTCCATTTTTGTGCTGTAAAATGAATTTAAAAAAAATATATCAGTACAGATAGGGCACTTTTGGGTTTAAGTACAGACAGGTAGTTTGGTTTTTTAAACAGTGATTTTATCTTTGGGCAATGTATGGTATCAGACTGGAAGTAGAAATATGAAAAAATGTATGTGATAAAGCCTAAGTCAATTCTTAATTATACAAGACAAGCCTAACTCCATCCATAACTAAAACAGAGAAGTCTATCTTATTCTAGAAGTATTACAGAGGGATAGTATATAACTATCAGAAAATGTTTTCCTAATTAACTTAAAGTGCAGAACATACTTCAGTTTTTAAAATAACATCATACCTTTCAAAAAGAAGTTTAAGTTCTCAGTTGAAATGCACTTGATATGTACTTCAGGAAGTAGTAGTCAAAATGGCTGTGTTTCTCTCTCTTTTTTTATATATATTCAGGTACATAACCAATCAAATGTCATGAAATAATAGAAGATATTGAAAGTAGCATTTTGATTGGTTGTCAATTCTAACACTTCATAAGTGTTTTTGTTAGGTAATTTACCTCAGGATATTTAGTCAGGCTTACAGCATAATTTTCTCAATGGAATTCCATCAAATTTGGGTAAATGGTAGGGACTGCTATGTAGTAGGGCCTATTCTATATTTGATGAAAGTGTCTGTAGTGGTTTTTCTGTAAATTACTTTCCCACCTTTTTTTATCGAGCGCTTTCCGGTGCGCTCCCCGGTACGCGAACCGGCAGCGTTACGGGAGTCCTCCATTTTGTGTATCGGTAGAATTGAGACATAAGATGGAGGACAAACAATGTTCGGAATGGGTAGAAGGGGGCACGGTAGACACTTTGTGACCCTCTAGGTTTTCTGAGGGGGGATTAGGACGCTGATATATGCAAAAATAAAAAAATAAAAATTTGGAAAATTTCGCGGGGGGAGTGCCCGGTACGCGCACCGGTAAGCGAACCGGGGAGCGTACTTTGGTGAAAAAAAAAAGTTAGAAAAAGATAAACGTTTTGAATGATCAGAGGTAGGGTATTGGGTTCTGTGGCTAATTTAGGTACCTACAAGTAGGTTCCAATGCACACTTTTAAATAAAGGACGAATATTCTATTCCCTTCATCGGAGAAGTGCACACCATCTCTTCTGTAGATGTCTTGAAGGTTGTAACGCAAGTTATTGTTGTATATTAAACCCATTCCATAGTCTCTCATGTAAGCAGAAACAGTTTTATTCACATGTTTCCGTGCTTTCTCAAATTGTGGAAAAAATTGGTTGGACCACTTCCATTTCTGTCTTTGGCATATATTGGAATATACCAAGGCACTTTGGGGAAAAAGTGTCATCAATTGATGAAAGGTGTTCTTTAAAAGCATTTCCAGACCAACCCCAGTCATAGTGCCCAAATCATTTCCACCACAGTGCACTATTAATGTATGTATGTATAGGCATTTATATAGCGCTCTACTTACCCGGAGGGTCCCAAAGCGCTTCGACCACTGCGAAACCCTTCCTGGCTTCCCTGAGAGATGGTCCCTTAATGGGTATCTCCAGGGTGAGACCAGGCATCCCCGGCGGTCTGGTGGGGCCGTTAGTGAGGATGAGGCAAGCTAATGCCCAGAGTTGCTGAGTGTGATCGCTGATCAGAGTGGGCACCGAGGCGAGAGAATTATCGAGTCCGCTGACCCTGGTCCAGAAACCTGCCGCGTCGGGAATCGAACCCTGGTCCTGGGCTGTCCTCTGCTCTCGGGTCTGCCGCCTCTAACCAGTGAGCCACACTACCCCACCATTAAGAGGTCAGGGTTTGGCAGATGCATAATTTTTTTTTATTAAAAACATATAAAATATATTTTTGCATTAAAATAAGAATACATTTTACAGCTTTTGATATTTGCTATTAAAAAACCATTGAAATTCACTGAAAAAACCATAGGTTATAGACCATATATAGTTAGGAATTAGCATTTACAAAACCTTAAAAATTCACTGAAAAAACGATAGGTTATAGACCATATATAGTTAGGGATTAGCATTTACAAAACCTTATTTTACTCGCACAAAACCATTGAAATTCGCATATATAGTTAGTTGCACTAACTATATATCGCGCACCCGCAATCCACTGCTGATGATGTCACATATTACATCATTCATGACATGGTCAGTGACATTGAAGCTTAAGAAATGGCATAAACTCAAACCTACTAAAAACAAACTTTCCGTGACTAAAACTAGGATTGAGGCCAGAGATGACTTGGTCATTGGTGATATTGATACCTTGGTAGCCCTGAATGCTTTGGAAAATGACAGCGATGTACCGGTTGATTCTGTTGAAACTCTCATGTTGCTAGATACCATGGAAATCAGGCAAGACCTCACAGAAAGTACAGAATTCCGCAATAAGTCCACCTTTGTCCCCAAACTTAATCATGATAACATCGACACTTTTCAAGATGTAGTTGGGAGTGAGCTACTTGATTTCAGAAGTAACAATTGGTCCCGTAAAATGAGAAAATTTAAACATAACCTCACCCTTACGGAAAAGAAAGCCATAATTGACCTAGCTTCTGACGATACCATCCTTGTTAGACCAGCAGACAAGGGTGGCAACATTGTCATCATGACTAGAGACCTTTATATTAAAGAAGCAAAAAGGCAATTGAACTGCACTAAAACCTATAAAATATCATCTAAAGCTGAATATAACTCAAGTGTTGGGATCATCTGGGACAAACTTAGAGAATGGAAAGATAGAGGACTTCTAGAATGGGAAGAGTATTGTTTTCTCAAGAAAGATAAACCCATACTTCCCATTCTCTACCTTCTACCTAAAATACACAAATGTCCAACTGACCCCCCCGGGAGACCCATAATTTCCTCACGGGGGAGTGTATTAGAGAACGTTTCACGTTACGTTGATCACTTTTTAAGAGACTTTGTAGTGGACTTACCATCATACGTGAGGGACACCAAAGATTTCCTAGAGAAACTCAAAAACATTAAATGGGACACTAACTATCTGTTGATTACGATGGATGTAAATTCCCTCTACACCTCTATCGAACACCAACAAGGGGTTGAGGCATGTGCGAGATTTCTCAAAAAAAGAAACATTGGTTATTTATTGCATACCAACATGATAATTGATATGATGTTACATTGCTTAACTAACAATTTTTTTCTTTTCAATGATGAAATCTTTCTCCAACTGCATGGTACTGCGATGGGGACATGTTTTGCCCCTAGTTTTGCTAATCTGTTCATGGGGGCATGGGAAAATGATTTACACAGCGACACGAATCTCACTGACGAAATTGGCAAGACAATAATTTGGCTACGCTACATAGACGACATTTTTGTCGTCTGGAATGGGACCAAACCAGAGGCTCTCACATTTGTAGAAAAATTGAATAGGAACACCAAGAACATTGCTTTGTCATGTAACATAAGCAATGTAGAAGTTGACTATCTGGACATTAAGGTTCAGATCAGGGACAACTGTATACAAACATCCCTCTACAGGAAAACCACGGCAGGCAACAGCCTGTTACATGGAATGAGCAGCCATCCAGATAATCTTAAATGGAATATCCCCTATGGCGAGCTCTTAAGAGCCAAACGCAACTGTAGTCTTGACATTGATTACCAGAAAGAAGAACTTACCATGTCCAAGCGTTTCAGGGAGAGAGGCTATCCCAGTTGGGTGATACAAAGAGCTAAAGACAGAGTTAAACTTGTTAAACGAGATAGCCTTTTCACCAAAACCACAACTTCCCCCAATGATATTGAAGAGCAAGATAATACAACTAGGATCATCATGAATTACAATATATATATATATATATATATATATATATATATATATATATATATATATATATATATATATATATATAGACACACACACACACCTGTGAATGGTGCAACACATAAAGGACGCAATACATGCATATTAAATGAGGGAAACAACCATTACAACACAGTCATCACAACGCACTACCTTTACAACGCAGTCTTTACAACACAACATTCTTTACATCGCATGCCATTACAACGCATGTCACTACAATGCATGCCATTCCAACGCATGCCATTATAACGCATTATAAGGTAAGTAATGGGAAATAGTCATTTTTACCCCTACACTATCCAGCACTGTCGCTCTCTACCTAGCCACGCCAATGACATCTGGCTTTTACTGTCTACCTCATCCTGGGACGCATTATTCCTAACAGAGATTTGGATTAAAGACTCCTCCAACCCTGACATCGCCATAGCTCTACCCACTGGTTACAGCTTCACGGGACTTAGCCGTGAAGGCGCCAAAACAGGAGGAGGAATCGCGGTGATCCTAAAGAATCACCTGAAAATCACCTCAAGAAAAATCTTAAACATGAACCCTATTGAAGCTCTATACTTCTCAATCACTGACTCCACAACAGCCATTTGTTCAGGGATTCTGGTCTATAACCCCCCGCACACCCCACTACCCGCTGTCCTAGAGCTATTGGCCGTCACGGCAGATCTCTCCCTCAAACACCCCCACTTCATAGTACTGGGAGACTTCAACCACCACGTTGATGTAAGTAGCTGTAATCGCGCATCCAAACTCCTTGAATCTATGCAAAACATTAATCTGACGCAAAAAGTAAAAGGCCCCACTCATACAGCAGGTCATACCCTCGACCTTATTTTCTCGAACAGTGAGAAACTCAAAATCCTTCCCCCCCTACCTCTGTCATGGTCCGACCATTTTCTAATACCCTTCGAGATACCTCTGACTCTAATTACAAAACAGGAATCCTCCATCAGATCTCAGGGCAGAAAATGGCACAAACTTACACTTACAGCCCTAGAGCAAAACTACCATAACAGTTTAAACCCTCTCCCGGACGACCTCAACGAAGCGGTGCGTACACTAAATAGCGACCTAACGACCGCTATCGAGAAAGTCGCCCCTCTACAAAGCCTCACCTCCCGTAGACAACAACCATCGGCCCCATGGTTTACGGAAGAACTACGGGCACACAGAAGCATGTGCAAAAAGCTGGAACGACTATGGAGACAGAACTATGATCTAGGAGCCAAGGCCCTCTATCGGCAAAGCCTTAAAGAGTTTCGCAAATTCAAACGCCAAGCTATGAGCACATATTTCTCAGAAACAATTGCCAAAGCAAAAAACTCGACCAAGGCCCTTTTCAATATAGTGAAAGAATTCACCCACCCCAGCGCACTTTCCACTCCAGTGCCCATGTCCCAGACACTGTGTGAAAACCTATCTAACTTCTTCGAAGAAAAAATTGCCAACATAGCGGCAGCGATTCTTCAGAAAGATTCCGACATCACCAAAGACCCAACCCCCAACAGCACTCATGCATTCACCGCATTCCAACCACTCACCAAAGAACTTGCTCTAAATCTATTTCAGGAATGTAAATCTGGTTCACCTCTGGACCCAGCCCCAGCCCTTATCATGAACCAAATTGCCCCCATCATCATTAACCCCCTACTCGACATTTGGAATTCCTCTTTACTCACTGGGGTTGTTCCCTCCGCCTGGAAACACGCCATGTTAATTCCACTTCAAAAAAAAACTGGCGTTGATCCTTCCTGCCTAAATAACTACCGACCGATCTCACTTCTACCCAAGCCCGCAAAAGTTCTTGAAAAGGCCGTCCAAAAACAACTGTCCCACTACCTGGAATCCAACTCCTTATTCCACGACACCCAATCAGGCTTCAAACCAGACTATAGTACTGAGTCGGCGCTACTCGAGGTATCCGAATCGATCCGCGAATGCACGGACAGGGGAGAGGCGGCCATGCTGGTCCTCCTCGACCTATCCGCTGCGTTTCATACCATCTCCCACGACAAACTTCTGACTCGCCTGCAAGAAGTTGGTGTCGGGGGCCCCCCCCTCTCATGGGTAAAATCTTTTCTTAAAAACAGAATACAGCAAGTGATGTTGGGACCATTTCTCTCCTCCAAGAAACATCTGATCTGGGGCGTCCCACAGGGCTCTGCCCTCAGCCCGCTCCTTTTTAATGTGTACCTCAAACCTCTGGCAAAAGTGGTTGAATCCTGTGGCGTCAAGGTAACCTTCCACGCTGACGACACCCAACTGATGTTCTCCTTCAAAGACCACACTGAAAAATCTTTTAACAACTTTCGCCTCTGTATGCTCAACATCGCCGCCTGGATGTCTGCCAACAACCTAAAGCTCAATACAGACAAGACCGAGGTCCTGTTCTTTAATCAAACATCACCTGTACCCTCCAATCTCTGGTGGCCGTCTGAACTCAACCCCCCCCGGAACCAGTTCAAACCGCCCGAAACCTAGGCTTTCAATTCAACACCACCCTCTCCTGTAAGTCTCAAATCAACAAAGTCACCTCAGCCTGTTTCGGGAAACTTTGAATGATAAAAAAAATCATCCCCTACCTACCACTTGAGTCCCGTAAAACGGTAGTTCATGCCCTCATCACTGCTCATCTTGACTATGCCAACAGCTTATACATAGGCGCCCCAACTTACCTCATTAACCAACTTCAAAAAGTTCAGAATGCTGCGGCTAGGCTAGTTTGCAATATCCCATACTGTCATTGCATCTCACCCCACCTGATCAAACTTCACTGGCTCCCAATAAAACTTTGCATTCAATTCAAGGCCTTAACACTGGCCTTCAGAGGGCTCAATGACCGAGGCCCAACCTACCTACGTCGCAGAATGAGGTTTTCACAAGCACCACGAAACCTGAGATGCAATCATCTACGCCTCATGGTCTGCCCCCGCTTTCGCCTTACACGTACAGGAGGAAGGGCCCTGGCAGTAGCCACTTCCAAACTGTGGAATCAGCTGCCCACAGAGTTAAGATTCCTGACGTCCGAACCCCAATTCCGGAAAAAACTAAAGACCTGGTTATTCTCCCAGATCTAACGATACTACTTTCCTCCTTCTCGACCCTTCTGAGATTATGTCTTCAGCGCCGGGACACCTCAGTCGGAGGTAGCTGTGCGCTCCACAAAATTCTAAATAAATAAAATAAATAAATACTGTTGCACTCACTGGAGTGGGAATAGTAATGTTTACCCCTACACTATCCAACACTTACCCTACTGTTGCACTCACTGGAGTAGGAATAGTGATTTTTTACCTCTACACTATCCAACACTTACACTATTGTTTACCCCTACACTATCCAACACTTACACTACTGTTGCCCTAAAAGTATTATGCATTGTAATGGTATGCGTTGTAATGGTATACGTTGTAATGAAATGCGTTGTAAGTGTAGTTTCTAATAATGCGTCGTGTTGGCATGAATTGTAAAATCATGCGTTATAATGGATGTTGCGATCTAAAAACTGCGTTGTAAAGGCATACGTTGTAAAAGTTTGTGTTGTAACGTGTCCTATTAATTAAATGCACATGCTGGATATATGTGTGCCTATGAGTGGTACAGTACTTTTCAGGGTACTGTGCAGTGAATGTGTGCTGTATGCATGCACTTGGATTATGTGTGCTTGTGAATGATGAAGTACATGGAGGGCTCTGGATTCCATTTTGGGAGACTCAGACCAGCATGATGAAAAATGGAGTGGAGGCACAGAGATCCCTTAAAAGACAGATTTGTTGATTGATGCAGTTCCTGTAAGCTGGGTGGGGAAACACACTGCCTCCTTTGTACACCATAAATGGTGCTCTTTGATTCCGTGAAAGTTCACAATGAAGGGGATTGGGCACATCTTTGGAAGGAGATGGGCTTATAAGAGAATCTTAAAAAGTAGGTCTGGGAGCCCTGGGAGAATCTTTAGAGATACATATCTCTGTGGTTGACAGCCAGGTGTGACCTCTAGTCACCCCCATGGTATTTGTTGTGGGACTGTCAGCTTTGGAGATGCTCGTGCTGTGGCAGATGACTTTTCAAGAGGAAGAGGGAATAGAGAAGTTGATACTTCAAAAGAAGCAAAACCCCAACAAATAAAGTTTCAAAGACTCAGACCCTAAATCACATTTGGTCCCTGGCAATGGATTCTAAGAAGGGGAGGTTGAGACCCCAAAAATTGTCATCTGCCAATTCAGATGTGCTGTGTGAGGAGAGGAGGCTATGCAGGACTTCTGCATATGACCAGGACTGGAGGCCAAAGCCTGCTAGTCTCCCTGGTAGATGAGAAATATCCCCCCGGTAATCCAAGACCACCTGCCCTGGAGCCTGGTGCACCAGTGCTTGCCTGTTTGCCAAGACCATTGTGAACTGTGAAAAAGAAGGGAGTGTTGGAAGGAGCAAGGTGTAGAGAGGGGCAACAGTGGGGACACCGCGGTCTGAACCACGAGTGTTCCTGCTATGCAAGCAATACCAAGCATGCCTTGACCACATGTACGCGTGGTTAAGGCAGTGCGGAGTCTAGCTGCAGGAAGATGGAAGCAGGAAGATGCTGCGGTGAGGTAAGTGGGGCTAGGTTATCTTTTTTACGGACTAGGAAGGGGTCGGGACAGGTTTTAGGGCAGTGAGGGGTTGGGGGTAGTTTAAGGGACAACGCAGGGGGGTTGGGGTGGTATAAGTTAGGGTGCAGTGTTTTAGGCCTTAGAGCAGTAGGAGAGGAATGGGTAGTTGGGGTCGTTTTTAGGGTGGGGGTAGGCTAGGTTTTAGTACAGTGGAAGGGGCAGAGGTAGTTAAAGAGACAGCACAGGGGCAGGGGTGCGGGTAGTATAGGGTTTTAGGCCTTAGGGCAGCGGGAGGGGAATGGGTAGTTAGGGTAGTTTTTAGGGCTGGTAGGGGGTTGGCTCAGGTTTTAGGGCAGTGGAAGGGGAATGGGTAGTTGGGGTAGTTTTTAGGGCTGGTAGGGGGCTGGGTCAGGTTTTAGGGCAGTGGGAGGGGTTGGGGTAGTGTAAGGGATAGCACGGGGCAGTGGTGTCAGGCTAATGTAAGTTAGGGTGTAGCGTATTAGGCCTTAGGCCTTTGGGCAGTGGGAGTGGAATGGTAGCTGGGTTTGTTTTTAGGGTGGGGTTCGTGGTAGGTTTTAGGGCAGTGGAAGGGGTAGGGGTAGTTAAAGGGACAGCACGGAGGCGGGGGTAGGGTAGTGTAGGGTTTTAGGCCTTAGGGTAGTAGGAGGAGAATAGGTAGTTGGGGTAATTTTTAGGGCTGGGTGGGCTCGATTTTAGGTCAGTGAAAGGGGTTGGGGTAGTTGA
Organism: Lissotriton vulgaris; assembly: GCF_964263255.1. Classification (NCBI taxonomy): domain Eukaryota; kingdom Metazoa; phylum Chordata; class Amphibia; order Caudata; family Salamandridae; genus Lissotriton; species Lissotriton vulgaris. Next base: position 556,822,076 of record NC_141687.1, read on the forward strand.
AGGGACAGCGCAGGGAGGGTGTGGCGGGTCAGTGTAATATAGGGTGCAAGGTTTTAGGCCTTAGGGCAGTGATGGGGGAATGGATAGTTGGGTTGGTTTTTAGGACGGGGTCAGGATGGCTTTAGGGCAGAAGTGGGGTAGTTCAAGGGACTGCGGTGGGCAGGGGTTTGGGTATTGTAGGGTTTATGCCTTAGGAAAGTGGGAGGGGAATGGCTAGTTGGGGTAGTTTTTAGGTTGAAGCCTCCATTGCAGGGCATGGCCCTGCTGGAGGCAAAGACTTATTGTGAACAGGAGAATTTCAGTACTGCGTGAAACCACACCCCCTTTTTGCAATGGCAGGCCTCTCGAAACGGAGGCCCGCCATTGGAAAAAGCTCCTGTTTAGCAGATTTGTCTGCTCTGGATCCCTCCTCTCGAGGACTCCATGACCTGCCTTACGGTAGCACGACAATATTTTCAGAAATATTGCCTTGGCAACCATGAGGCAGGGCAGGGAGTCCTGGAGGGGCGGGATTCAGTAGCCTGTTCCCGCCCCGTTTTTGTTTTTTATGTTTCGTTTGTGCCGTCATTCCAGCACGTTCCTCGGCAGTGGAGGAGGTAGGGGAGAGGGGGTGCTGGTTTTAAGACTTGTATTATCAGCTGGCACCTTCTGCTGAAAAAAAGTGAACGGCCTTGAAATATTCAGACACCGGGTACTTCAGTATTTACGCCTTTAGGAAACTATTTAATGATCTGAGCAGTGGAGTTTCGAACAAAACAGCATCGGTACACTAGGAGGCTAAGTGCGTCACCAACGGACACCATGATGGAACCATGGTGGGCGGTTGAGGAGACAACAGGCACTGACGCAATAACTTTAAGATACATTTACAGGTGTGCATCTAATAGGCAAACCGGGAAACGGCTCAGTGTGCAATAAAAAAATAATGCAAACGAGCAAAAGATACGGTGCAGTACTCAAATGTGTATAGTCACTGCCATGGCTCAGCTGCGCTTTACAACCGCGCCGCCTGCACTCTTCCATAAACTGCTGGGATGAGACAGTTTTATATGTTCTGCGTCAACCATAAGACATGGGCGTACAGATGTTCGGAATGAATACTAAGTCACATTAAGCACCGGCCACGCAATATTTTAACAGAAAAAGCCAGTATCACCATAAGGCTGTTCTACCTCAAGCGCAGCAGGGATGAAAATAAATGTCACACTTTGCACCCGATCATGATCTTTGCCCAGATGGTTATACCCTCCCTCACCGAGGCAGACTTCACAAAAATGGAGGCATGGTCGGTACAAACAAAAAAAAAGTAGAATTGGGTTTTTCGCTGACTCTCCCTCCCAATTGGTTGCTACGAAATTCTCACAACAACCATCAAACGAAATCAAAACAATCCATCTGCTTTTATATCGTCCTCTGCCGTCGTGTACAAAATGATGCCTTCACCGACTACTTCATCCACTGCACACTTCCATGATGACTCGCTATTCAAATTAACATTGCACTTGGAAAATTCAATATCGTAACATCAACACACACCCACAGCCATTAAAGCCAAAATAAATCTGCATTGTTTAAATTTATTTATTTATTTATTTATGAAGTTTATAGAGCGCACAGCTACAGCTAGGATTTCATGATTGACCCCATAAAGAGTAACCAGAAACATATCCCACAGAGGGACTGGGAGAGTGCAAAGATCAGACAATACCAAGCCCTAACGCTTGGTGAACAACCGGGTCTTAAGTTTGCGTCGAAAGGCTGGCTCAGATTCGCAGAACCTGAGATCAAGAGGGAGGCTGTTCCAGAGCTTGGCGGCAGAGACGGTGAAAGATCTGCCGCCACTCCGAGAAAGCCTGAATCTTGGTACCATCAGAAGACGAATGCTATTGGATCTCAGATGTCTAACTGAAGCAGAGATTTTGAGACGCTTTCTCAAATAGAGCGGGCCAATTCCATGAATAGCACGAGATGTCAGGGTCAGAATTTTGAAATCGATGCGTCGTGAAATAGGAAGCCAGTGAAGCTCATCCCGGTAAGCTCTGACTGAAGTACGGGCAGGGATATTACCAATGAGCCGAGCTGCCGCGTTTTGAACTATTTGCAGACGGTCGATAAGATATCGGGGGGCACCTGCATATAGACTGTTAGCATAGTCTAGATGGGTGGTGATGAGTGCCTGGACCACAGTTTTGCGTGATGATTGAGGGAGGAAGGGGAAGATTTTCCTGATCATACGTAATTTGGAGAAACAGGCCCCTACCACTTTGTTGACTTGGGCACTTCCGGACAAAAAGTTGTCAAAAGTAAAGCCAAGGTTGCGCGCTGCCTGAACGGGAGTGGGTGGAGGATTCAAAATGGTAGGCCACCAAAGGATTGAAGGGGGGGGGGATTTCTTGCCGAAAAAAAGAACCTCCATTTTGTCAGTGTTGAGGGCAAGATGATTGGCTGACATCCAGGTGCAGATGTTGCCAAGGCAGTTTCTAAAGTTGGAAAAGAGGGAGTCAGAATGGTCTCGGAAGGAAAAGATAAGCTGAGTATCGTCAGCAAAGGAGACCACCCTGACACCCCAGGACTCAACTACCTCGGCAAGAGGAGCCACATAAGCATTAAACAATAAAGGGCTCAAAGCAGAGCCCTGGGGCACTCCGCACAGGAGGGGTTTGTCCTCGGATTCAAATGGGTGCATCGTAACCCTTTGAGAACGACTAGACAGGAAAGACGTGATCCAGGCCAGCACTGTCCCACCGACCCCTAGCTGTTGTAAGCGGGTGGTCAGTATTTTATGGGAAACAGTATCAAAAGCAGCGGATAGGTCGAGGAGGACCAGCATGGCCTCCTCGCCCCTATCCACTGATTCCCTGATGATTTCTGAGACTTCAAGCAGCGCTGTCTCAGTACTATAGCCGGTTCTAAAGCCGGACTGGGAGTCGTGTAACAGCTGGTTTGACTCTAGATACAGTGCCAACTGTTTCTGTACCACTTTCTCCAGAATCTTGGCAGGTTTGGGCAAAAGCGATATAGGCCGATAGTTGCTAAATAGTAGAGGGTCGGCACCGGGTTTTTTCAGTATGGGGACAAGCCTGGCCTGTTTCCACACTGAGGGGAACAGGCCGTGCGACAGAGAGGCATTCCAGATGGAAAGAAGCGGGTTCACTAGAATCGGGGCAAGAATGCCCATGACTTTGGCCGGGACTGGGTCCAGGGGGGAACCAGACTTAACGTTGCGTAGCAAAACTAGCGCAAGGTCTGGAGTTAGCTCACTAAAGGAATTGAAAGAGCAGGAGAGGGAGCAGGAACGATCTTCAGGGTGATTAGGAGTCGTCACTGCAAAGGAGGAGGAGAGTTTAACTATCTTCTCCTGAAAGTAATCAGACAATCCATTGCAGAGATCTTGAGTGGGGGTACAAAGGGATTTCGAAGCAGGGGGGTTTACGAAGTCTTTCACAATGGAGAAAAGAGTTTTAGAGGAATTCTGCGCCTGTTGAATAAGATTGGAAAAGTAAACTCTCATAGAAGAGCGTTTAAGTTTGTGAAATTTATTCAGGGCAGATTTATAAGCCAATTTGGCTAAAGGATCATAGTTCAGTCTCCATTTGCGTTCTAGCTGCTTACACTTGCTCTTTTCCTCACGCAGCAGAGGGGAAAACCAAGGGGCAGAGGGACGAGATCTGAAGGAAGTAAGAGGAACAAGAGGGGAAACAAAGTCAAGTGCATCGGAGAGAGACGAATTAAATCTCAAGGTTTCTGAATTGAGGTCTTTTTGCTGGTTAAATTGAAAATGGAGATGAGCTTCCAAGGAATCACAAGTAACTTTGGTCCATTTTCGCCCTCTGACTCGATTAAGGGGGATAGGGGGAGGAGGGGTGGGGGCCGCGAAAGAAAAAGGAATGAGAAAGTGATCGGTCCACGTCAAAGGAGTGGGGGGGAGGGTGGAGATGGTAGGATGATTAGAAAAAATTAGGTCAAGTGTATGGCCTGCTATATGAGTCGGGCCTGTCACTAATTGGGACAGGGTGAGTCCTTGTAAAGTTTCTAACAGAGAGGAGGCTTGTGTACAGGAAGGACTATCAATGTGGATATTAAAATCTCCTAATACAGTAAAATGAGGGTGTTTGAGAGAAAAATCAGCAATAGAATGCATCAAAGTATTAAGGGAGGAAAAGGTAACAGCAGGGGGGTTATAGATCAGTATGCCTGCACAGACGGTACTGGCGGAGTCCATAATTGTAAAATGAGCGGCTCAGTAATGTTGTGCTGACCTCTTATACCAGGAGGTGGCACTGTGGTCAAGACTTCTGGGTGGTAAGCTTCAAAGCTCTGTGTGGCAGCTGTGCGGCATCCCTGTATGTCAGGAGGGGCTGCTGGAAATACCTGTGCCTTGTTAATCGGGCTGGAGCCCATAGTTTGCCAACATTGGTGGCCCAAGAGCAATGGGGACAGCAACTAGTCCAACACCGGTGAGCAAGTGAGATGCAGTGGGAGCATCGTCACCCAAGTTTGGGATCGAGGACTGGAGTGTCAGAATCACCCCCACCCCAACAGGAACATTGAGATACCCCGCAGGAGGAATGCAGGAAACCTCGAATCATTGCCGGAGCGCAACCATGTGGGAGAGAGAGCCTGCAGCTGCAGAGTTCAGCCGACTCGCCTGATCAGGGCTTTAGCCGCTGTGAGCAGCCCTGGACTGGGAGCATTCCAGGACTCTGCCTGCTTCACTCCTACCAGAGCGGGTAGGCCGCAGAGAAGCTTGCTGCTGAGAGTGCAGCAGGGCTAGGACACTTTTGACTTACATTTTAGAGTCAGAGTGGCCTCTTGAGACACTGACTGCAAATAAGTCATTTCCTGGATGTTGCTAGCAGTGAATTGGGAATAACCACTCTTGCTAATGCGATGAGGGAGTGGGACAGGGAATTGCCATTGAAATATTAGAGCCCTTACCTAGGGGGGATTGTGTTATTGTTTGTGAATGCAGTAGTTCTTCCTTTATGTGGTTAAGAGTAGAAATAAAATACTTCTCTTTTTTCCATAAAAGTGATTATTTGGCTAGATACTGACTTATTGCTGCTCCATGCATTTTTAGTTGTGAACCGGCTTTCACTAATCTGTATCCCCACCGCCCCCTGATGGAGTCTCGGACTGCTCGACTATGACTACTGAGAGTCAAGTGCAGGAGTACCTGGCCCAGTTACTTAGAATCCATTGTAGGCCGGGTCCCGGGACATCAGGAGTAAAAGGCCTCAACCTCCATAGTTGGGCCATAGCTCCTGCATGCCCCGGGCCCTCTGAAAGGAGTTCTCACATTCTCCCATCAGCTGGTACCTTAGTTACTGCAAGTCTATAATGAGGCACTGACATCATGTACAGCCGCGGCCCGTGGAGGAAGTTCAGTGGGGCAGACAGGCGGGCGGGGGAGGGGCAGGGTGGGGGTGGTAAACACCAGAATATGGATGATTGCAGGTAAGTAAACAATTACATAAATAAACTAATTTTGTTGCGCGCCCTGCATCACAAAATGCAATGCAGGGTGCGCTACCGAATTAATTTTATTAATTTAATTTGTTTACTTACCTGCAATCATCCATATTCCGATGTTTCCCACCCCCACCCTGCCCCTCCCCCGCCCCGCCTGTCTGCCCCACGGAACTCCCTCCACGGGCCGCGGCTGATCATGTATTCCTACTCCATCACTCACACAACCCTTATGTATAACACTAATGTGGCAAGGCAATTCTCCAGAATAGTATGATTCTTACAGGCATCTGTCACTCATCAACATTGATACCAAGATCCTGGCAAAAGTATTGGCTAACAGATTAATGCTCCAATTTTCAAACCTGGTCCACTAGGACCAGTTGGAATTCATTCCTGGTAGATCCACCACTCTAAATTTAAAGACTTTGTTTTGCCGAATACATCAGCTAAACCCAGACATGGAGACTGTGGTAGTCTTTCTGGCCGCCACTACGGTATCTGATTCTCTCGAGTGGGAATTACTATTTACAGTGCGGAATTGATTGGGTTTCCCGGCAAGCAAAATAGATGTGACTGCTTTACACAGCATACACCTCCAGTGTTTGGTTCCACGGCCTTCTGTCAATTCCCATTTCAATTAGTAACGGCACCAGCCAAGGATGCCCACTAACTCCTTTGCTATTTGCTATTGCTTCTGAATCACTGGTCTGTGCGATTAGACAACTGCATGCTTTAAATGCTTTCCATAGTGTTATTATTTCTTTGTATGATGATGATTTAACCTTAAATTTATATGACCCCACCCAAAAGCTTAATCCTGTTATTAGAAGATGTACACTATTTAAAGTACTTTCTGGGAGAAATATAAATTGGAATAAATCCACAATGTTTACCCTGACTCCAGGACACACCCTAGTATACTTGACTTTCTTCTTCTTCATTGTCTGACCTCGCTTAAACATCTAGATATCTAAGTAAAAAGAAGCAGTCATAGCCAAAAATTATGAAGTGAGTATCTCAAAAATGTATGACCTTATCCAAAAATAGAAGTCTCCAATTTTCATTAATTGGAAGGTTTCGGTTAATGCAAATGATTATCTTGCTCAAACTGCTTTATCTTTTTTACAATATCCCTATTGCACTGACTAAACTATTTTTAATGATTTACGATCTATGATGATTGCATTCGGATGAGAGGGCAATTTAAAAATCCATAATAGATTTTAACACTACTGTGATGGGACAAAGGATGAGACGGAGGACTTCCCAAACGTCACGAGCGACCCTTACTTCTCACTCTTCCTAATGCAACCTGGAATAGACATGCATTGGTAAACACATTAGCTTTCACCTATGCTATTACTTATATGTGTTTGGTTTTAAATTTAAGCTCTGTGAGCAGTTGTGCAATATAAGTTACTGAAACTTCGTAAAAGTGTTATGGCTTGTTTATTGAGAAAGGCAATATGTGCAGTAACATCATTTGTCACACAATTATTGATGTGCCACATAATCCATCATCAAATGCATAATCTGCAGATTAGAAAAAAAAAATCTAGCTCTAACGTTTTAAAGGTTACTGAAAACGCAGTGCAATTGCCTTTGCAAAGGTTGACTGGTCGCCTTTCTGTTGCTTATTGCTATATTTTGGTGTTGAACTGGTAGTAATGAGCTGCAGCCTAGGGCTAGACTGTGCTAACAAGTTTAACACATGCTGGAGATCAGTGCAAGTTTACAGATGGACGCCTCCCCCAGCAGGCACATGCATCCTTGCCACACCAATGCATGATGTGCTTAAGGTGCCCTCCGTCAGACAGCTGAAGAAAGAAAGGCTCGGAGTAAGAGTGTAATGGCTCGGACGTGTCATAACAGCCAGAGCTACCAACTTTGGAGATGGGGAACCAGGTTCAGGTCTCAGCGTCGGATCAACAACCTGTGATTCTGGGCAAATTACTTAATCTCCGAATGAATACCCAAAAAAATAATGGGTAATTATGTAATGTAACTGGTGCTCAAATAAAGTGTTCCAATACCTTCAAGTCCATCGCTCTGGCTGAAACAAATTCGGGTGCAACATTGCCCGTAGGCGCGTGCGCAACCGTGCAACCTTTAGTAAATGTAAGCCCCAGCCTTTAAAGTATGTATGTTGTACGTGTGGTCTTGCTCCTTATAATAATAATATTATAATGAACGCTTCAAATATTTACAAACAGCAAAAAAATCAAGCGTTTGGTTTCCTGATAAATTAATGCAGCTTGCCAGCATGCTTTAAACAACGCCATTTTATTTGAAAGGAGTCAGAGCCCCAAAAGCGTATAAAAGCATAGACATTAGAAGCACAGTTCCCAAAAAAGTGCACGAGTAAATTCCACATGCCACTTGTTTTTGGTTTTGTTGTACCTAAATTTTTTATATAGCGTGAATTCCCCCGAAGGTTTAGGAGCACTTTTACATGAACCCCACTTGCGTTACACAAACAGACATTTTTAATTGTTGGCACAGTGAGATTAAGTAATTTGACCAAAAAGACGGGATGTTGAGCCTGCGCTGAGACTTTTATCTGGTTTCCGAGTTTTGAAGTTGTCAGCTTTGGAGGGGCAACCATGAAACACTTATATAATCTAGGCAGTAGCTTTTAGTATATTTGTGATCTTGCTCTTCCATTTGTGAAAACATTTGCATTTCCTCTTGTTTACAATGCTAACTGATGCTGGTAGGGTCACCTTTAAAACAGGTATGTATGCGCTCAGAAAATAAACGAATAATAAATTTGTCAAATCCAAGTGCAAAACGTACGCAAAGGTGAATATTAAAGACTACGATGCCAAAGGCACGCAAGGGTGAATTTTAAAGACTACAATGCCAAGATGCAAACAAATGTGTGTTGGCAAAGTAAGTGAATGAAATGCTTAAATAAATGTGAGCTCACCCGAACAGGTAATATGTAAATGATTGCTGTAGAGATAAAAAAGTACAATTTAAATGAGTGCAGTCAGGGAAAGTTAACTAAATTCTTGACTAAATAATAAAAGTGTAAGATAAATAACAAGGGTCGCTAGTGAATGTTAAGAATTGATGTGCTACACGGATTGGGCGCTTTTGCATAAAACAACATATTTTTTTTATTTGTATTTTTGTGTGGGAATTTTAAAATGAAAGGGGCTGATTTACAAGCCCCTTGCAACACTTTTGCGCCACCGTTACATCACTTTTTATGACACAGCGGCGGCGTATACAATGCATCCGTTGCAGCCCATTTACAACGTGACAGATCTAGGGAGATATGTCACCTTGTAAAGTCCTGCACTACATTATATCTGTGTCAGGTATAAAGCCTCATAGAAGTGACACAGTGAGGTGGGAGGCAGGATGGCGGCCGGTCACTCGGCTGTGTGAGCTGACCTTACGAGCTCTCCTGGACAATTCCTCCCTTTCAAGGTTACTGCTGTGATGGAGTGAGCTGAAGCTGGAAAGATAAGTGATATAGAACTAATTCAGCAGAAAAGCGTCGCCATCAAATGATATGCTTTGGAGATTTACACAGTTACAGAGAAGAGTACCAGGTAAAATACCCTGGTTGGGATTTTCTCCAATCTGTGTTGGCCTCCTGTGCTCATTTCGGTGTCCGTTTGGAGCAATGGCCCAGAAAGTGTCAGTAAAGAATCGAAAAGCTTGCGCGCTGGCAGTCCAAGCAACTACCCCCAGTAAAGGTGCAAGTGGAGGAAAAGAACCGCAAACTGCTCGTGGAGCAGAAAAGATGGCGGCGGGAGCAGCTGGAAATCTGCAATCGACTGCCGCTGGAGAAGGCAAAGGGAAGCAGACGCTGCCTTCAATCATTAAGGAACAAGCAGGGAAAGTGAAGAATGTGGAAACCCCTGTAAATGGCATGAGTAAGCGGGAGCATGCGGCTGCGGGCAAAACGGCCAGCTGTACGGTTTTGAAAGCAGTAGTGTAGTGTAGTTCCTATATGCCCAATAGGCTCTGCGCATTAGAATAACATAAACGATAGTTTAGACGTAGGAGTGAGGTTGACTAGGTCTCTATATATTAGACTTAATTGTGTGTGCCAGCTAGTTCAGAGGTCACTAGAAACTTTCTCGAGTAAACAAGAAGGTGTTTAGCTTTCCGGAATAGACAAGAAGGGATTAGCTTCTGACAACCATATCACATGACAACTTTGTTCCCCCTGCAATAAGGAATATATCTCTAGAGTCGCGGAAACAATAGATAGCTATTTTACTGAGTCAATCGTGCATGCTTCGTTTCACCAGAAATGCAGAGAAATAGAGAGACGGGCGTTTTCAATAAAAGGGTTATTTATTGAGCAGTCTTCTTGCTCATGCAAGAGAAATGAATTGCCACAATTTCAATTCTTGTCATAAAGTAAAGTGCGTACAGGAAAAAAGGAGTATTATGAAATAATACTGTAAAAGCATTTATATAGTTTCTAAGCCATAAGATACTTTAAAATGGATAAAATACATACAATGATAAAATAATGACTAAACGTATTCAACTGGTGTTTCTAAGATACGCCTACCCCAGTGTACCTAACCTAAGCCTAGTACGTGAGAAGTAGTAGATGAGTTACAGTTTTTGGCAAGAATCTGAATCAAGAATTCTCTATGGGTCTAATCAGCTCCGTACCTTAGGTATAGAATGAAGGAGGTCTTGTATCTCTCTCTCAGGACTCGATCTTCCAGAAACCCGCGAGGGTATCAGGGAAACACTGGAGCTGGATTTCTCGGCAAGAGAAAAGACAGCCTCTTTCTCAGTGCGTCAGCAGGGAGGGTCGGCTTCCTTCGGCACTCGCATCAGCAGGGCGTCGGGCAAGTAGATAGCCTATCTGCTCCAAACCAGTGTGTGTTGCTTAAGGCAGATGTTGGTATATTTATACCTGGAAGGTGCCGAGTTTGACGTAAGGTTGGACATAAGATGTCACTAAGAACTGGCAGTTCTTTCAGGACTCTCAGGAGTTCTAGGACAAATCAAAACAGAAGCAGGGGGAATTCCCGGGCTGCTGGAGGCTTGGTTTGTTTAAGAACGCGTTGTACTTGCTAGGAGTCTATGGGAGTAGCCTTATCGTATTAGGACTGCATTGACTATGACTTAATATGGACATGATTCGTATGCCTTTATAAGGATATGATTTGTTATAACCACACAAGGGCATACATCGGGAATATCTAATTAGGGTCCTAGATACATTCACAACAGCAGGTGCAGCCTCTATTCCCGCTGTAAACAATAAGAGTGTATCTGTTTACCCCCCGAGTGAAATGGGTCCTCGCAGCAGGTTGGGGACGGTTCACTGGTGCTAAACGGGGGCTGTCCAAGCAGTAGCTTGATGTTGGTTGGAGGCAGTGGAATACCCATTGAAGCTGAAGGAAAAAGGGAACTCCAACCTATGCCTCCTCTCCTGGGCAATGGAATTATAGGAACTGTAGTCCCACACTTGGCAGCCCTGGCCATGAGTGTTCAACAAAATCCTGAGTTGTCTAGTCATAATTTTGATCCTGTAAGTGCAGCAGCTCAAGGGGCTCTCTCAAAGGATCCTTTTGACAGTAACTGCTCTGGGAAAGAGCCCGAAAGGGCAGATAAATTCTATTCTATGTCAGACCGCACAGGGTCCTCGGAGGATGAAGGCCCTGATAAGGAGCGGACGGCAGCGATCTCATTGACTGGCGGGGCAGTGAAGCGCTAAAAGATGAAGCTTCGCCTTAAGGGGTGCGTACTGTCCGCAAAACGGTGAAACCAAAAGATCAAGGGCCTCTTTTTTCAAATAAGGATTCAGGGTCTCTGGTATCGATGATATGGGATTATTACTTTTCTACGCAGCCTGGTTCAATCGGGAATGTTGCCGCTGCTGATGGAGCTAGTGTGATTGATGCTGCCCAGGGACCTCCTGCAAAAATAACACTGTCAACAATTTATCAGATAATCATGGCGCACTGTGAAGAGACTCGTCAGAAGAGTGTGCGTACACAGGGTGCATGTCGCAGGATGCAGAATTCAATCCGAAGAGTGGCCAAAACATGTTTGGATATTGCTGCCAGAATTGTAGAGGCTGAAGAAAGGATTTCCACACTGGGGGATCATTTGGCAATTCAGAAAGATCTTACGGATTTGATTAAGACACAAAGGGATGATATGTTGTGGAAATTGACAGATCTAGCAAACAGGGCCAGGAGGAACAATTTAAGAATCCTAGGAGTACCGGAAGGCAGAAAGGGGTCGGACATTAGACAGTTCATTGCAGAACTTTTTTCGGAGGCTTTTCCGGATTTAAAGCAGTGGGACTGGCAGTTGGAGATCCAACGAGCACATCGTTTTCCCTTTAAGCAAAAGCAGAAGTCTGGCTCAGCTGGGGATAAGCCTTGGTCAATATTGATCTGCTTAAATAACTTTTGGTCTAGGGAGGGAGTTTATGATTTGGCTAGGCCAGACAGGAAGAGGGTAGGGAAAGATTGTGAGTTTTTTGTTAGACCAGATTTCTGTCCGGCTACAGTTGAGCGGAGGTGGCAGCTCCGCCAGCTAATAGCGGCATTCCAAGCAAAGGGGGCGCAAGCTTTTTTGCTATATCCCTCAAAGTTGAAAATAATTCACCAGGGCCAGATAAGATTTTTTCTATCGTAAATCCAGGCAAAGGAGTATTTGAATTCTATTTAGATATATTCCAGTTTTGGTGGATCACCATCACAGGGGTTATTAGGTTTTTTTGGGTATTAGGGTGGGGATCGAGCTAATTGATAGGGCTTTTTTTCTTTTTCATTGTTCTTAGTATTTTTAGGGGTGGTATTGGCTCAGATCCTATTTAGTCTGTAAAATGAGAGGTAGGATCTACGGGAGAGCGGTGGAAGCCAGCTTATCCCATCACAAGGACCTATGTCCTGTTGCCTCACAAGGGAGCTGGAGTGTTGGGGTTGGGTTAGGGGAGGGGCTAGGCTTGGGTTGAAGGGGGGATGTGGGGGGTTATTAGTGTCCTGGATTTAAAATATAGTCATGGCAATTGCAATAACAGCTTTGGTGGTATGTTAGAATTTGTGAGTAAAAATGGGAATGTTTCCACAGTTGTATTTTTTTGTTGCGTTGAGATCAGGTCCTATGCTTTGTTTAAATGGGGCAGGGTAGGTTGCGCATAAGTACATGGAATATCTGCAGCCTAAATGATGGGGAAAAGCGGGTTACTGCTATCTAAAATTCTGCAAACTATGCAATTGGATATTCTGTGTTTACAAGAAACACATATACCATCGGGGAAGAGGGAGCGTTTGTAAGTTCCTGGGTATGATTTAGTAGCTTGCTCAAGACAGTCATCTATGATTAGAGGTGTGGCCATACTGCTAAGGAGCGGAGTTGGGATTTGTAAAAGAGTGAAAGTCGATAGGGCTGGCAGATGGGCAGTAGCCGAAATTATGATCAATAATAGACGTATTACTATCCGCACGATATACAGTTCAAACTTAGATGATCCAGAAGTTATGAAATGTCTAAATGTCGAATTAGCAGTGTGGCCGCATACAATTATTGTGTGTGGGGATTTGAATATCCATTTGGCAGTTAACTTTAATCTTATAAGCGATCAAAAGTATTTGGGTAGGAAACCTAGAGTCTTTAAGGCTCTTCAGACTTTAGTTTCAGAGCACGGACTGGTTGATGTCTGGTACAAGCAAAAACAACACGTTAGAGAAGGGTCCTAGGGAATATTTTAAGATCAAACATGGACACAGTCCTTATTACGACTGTATCACAAAAAGAATGTCCATGGGTCTGAATATAAAGAATCTACTACCTTACAAGATGCAATGTAAAAAAAGAACAACCAAGAAAAAAAGTGTAACTAATCCTGGAATTATCCTAAGAAATAAGGATACCCATCAGTCATCACACGGTACCACCCTTCATCATCTGGGACACCTTTTGGACCTTCCCATTAGTGAGACATAAATGATGAGAAGGGACTAGATAGAATGCCCTACATCAAATTATGACTTACCATGCGGTTCTTCTGATGTTAACTAATAGTCTAGTGTGATGGGTGAAAAAGTTTGCAGTGCATGTGAGTGTAAAAAGAGTGAGTTAAGATTGGGTGCATGAGTAACACTACATTTTAATATTTTTACTCAGTTCCCCAATATTAAAAACAGAGAAACAAAGAGCAGTTTTAAACAAATATCTGCACAGATAGAGTAAAGGTAAACATGTTTCAGCATTATATTTTTGGTTTTTAGTTGTATGTTTGGTAGGTGCTCCTGCTTCGTTTACTTTTTCCAGGAAAACGGTCCATGTTTCTGAAGCCGTTTTATTTTCTAGCTCAAGAGATATCATTACATTTTTGGCTTTTAAAGCAATGTCCGGTAGAGTGTTGCATGTCCACCTTAAACGTTTCAGATTAATTGTTGATATTTCCCCATCAATGCTTGGGGCTTCTGGGTGTGTAAATAATGTTATTTTAAGTTCGATATGCTGAGCTGAATGATCACTATAGACTGAGCATTCAATTTGGAAGCTGATTATTTGCCCAAGAAGTGGGAGAGTTACTATTGTGTAGTCCAGAGTTGAGCTCGAACAGGGGCCAATATAAGTACAATTAGCAGGTCTATCTTGTTTTATTCTTCTGTTTAAGGCACGCATTCCCAGATGTTCAAGTTCTCGTATCAATTGCTGGCCTGTTTTATCATTACGGTTTTGTTCGTGAAACAGCTGCGTTTCTACAGCCCAGATTTTGTTTGCTGCAAGGATGTTATCTTTTACTTCTTGAGGATGAAATAAATTTGCATTGAAATCCCCAATGAGAATTATCTCCCAGGTTGGGTGTTCACAGCGGAATTCTGTAATGACATCTATAACTTTCTTGTAGAGTTCTTTTTTAATTTGGTTTTAGGCTGAGCATAGATGTTAATTAGAATAATGGTGCTTACCCATGAATGTGTGCCCAGGTCCATTCTTATTATTTGCATGGCTGGAGTTGTCAATATTACCTGCGTTGTTGAGATTTTTAATGATGTTGAAATGTAAACAGCAAGACCCCCTTTGCTCTTCCTTGTTGCTGCGTTCTTGTTGCATTAACGTGATATCCTATCTAACCTGGGACAGCTACAGGGGCTGTCAGCCAGGTTTCTCGTTGCATAATTATTTCATAGTTTCCCCAGGACGCTGTCTTTCCTTTGTCCTGAAGGATTCCTTTTACTCCTACGATGTTCCAGATACAATTTTTATGGTGCAAAGTGCTTCTTCTCCGGCTAGACTATAATTTCATTCTCCTGTCCATCCCTGGATGGGCAGTCCCTGCTTTATTTTCCTTTGTTGATATATATTTTCCCATTCTGCACCATTTGCGCCTCTTAGTACCGAGGGAACATTGTTTTTCCTGGACTTTTTGTTTTGGAAACAAATGGAGACTGATATCGTTGGATTACTGGGATAGTGATTGATATTCCCCAGTCCTCAAATTTGGTGATTTCTTGTAAAATTTCAGTTACAGTCTCTTCATTTTTCCATGTTGCTATGGTACCTTCGTTTCCAGCATTTTTTCCAGGGTTAACAAATTCAATTGCTATTAGATCTGCAGACGTTAAATGTTGCAGTGCTGGAATTTCTGTCATGAGCCGTAGGATATTTCCTCTGTTCAGGTAATCTTGGGGACCCTGTGAATCATAATGGGGGAGAAATAGAACCTTATTTGTTAGATCTGGTTTATTCTCTTTTGTTTGACCATAAGAGAGTAGCGGCTGCTCATTTGGTTGCTTTCTTCCAAGTTCCTTAATATCCCTGCTGTTTGTGTCATGATACTGCCTTGTTGTGATGTTCAGCTGCTGATTTTTTTTACCATATTCTAACCGCTCATCTGTCTTCATGCTATATTGTCTGTCGTCTCTACTATTATTTCCCTTTATGCTGTTCTGATCATGCTTGTATGAATTTAGGAGTTGACAGTTCCTTGGGTTTCATTCTGGTTCGGTTATTCTATTGTTCTTTAGTTTGCCCCACTGTGGGTTTATATTAATCAGTATTGAATCTTCTTTGTTGTTTCCCCAGCATCCCTCAACCTTCGTGATGACTTGTCTGTCTTGCTTAATTTCGCAGTTATAATCTTGTACATTTGATCTAGTATTCCTGTCAGGGAAGGCATTTTCTTATGATTTTATAATCCATTTCTGTTCAGTACCACTTGTTTGTCTGGCATCATTATTTGTGTTTGTATCTTCTGTTGGCAAACCTTGTCTACAAACCCCTGCATTTGAATCTTTTATGCTTTTTTTCTCTGGGAGGACACCGTGTACATGTTCGGTTTGGATCTGTCTTGATTGTTGTTTTATTGACGTTTCTGGTTGTCTCGTTTGATTTCCAATATGTATTATTTGTCCTATTGCGCTCCCTTTAGGTTTGTTTCTTGTTGTTATTTCTGGATCACTGGTTTTGATGCTCTCAATAGTGCGTTGCCCCTTAAGTATAGGTGAAACAAGGTCACAGCCCACACAACTCTGATCCCAAACTGGGCTATTTTCTACCAGCTTGTTTGTTTGGTGCAATGTTTTTGTTGATACTGACTGAACGTATAGATTTTCTACCTCTTCCTCTTCTTGTTTGTGGAATTTCCCCAATACCCGTGAGGATCTACATCTGCTCTGATGATTAAAGATTGGGTAATTGTCCACACTATGTTGGCTTGATGTTTTACTGATGTGTAAATGATTTCTAGCCTTCCTGGCTCGTTTTTTTTGTTGTTTTGTTAAAACGGGTGGAGAATTGTTTATTATGTTCATCTGCTTATGCGTTTGATGGTTTGCTTCCATACAATGGTCCTGTAAACTAATGATCGGTTCCGGAGCAGGGTTGTCTACTGTATTTGCAACCTCATCTGCGTCTCTTACTTTTCTGCTGTTCAGTAGACTTTTCTATTTCACTTGTTACAGCATTTTGGGAATTTTTTCCCCTCAATTTCTTCTCTTTATTATTTTCTCCTTTTTTGTTAGTAGTTGGGGCGAAGTTATGATTATGTCCTCCCTGGGTGCAGTTTTTGCTATTCTGATCTTTATTTTCAAGTGAACAGTTCGCACGTCTGCATTCCTGTAAAATGCTTGTTGATATAGTTGGTAAATCCATTAATTTTTCCAATATGGGACAACAGGGGCAGCTGAAGGCTTGTGCCCGTATTTCATTTCCATCCTGAATATGTCCTAATTGGTTCGTCATTATGTCTAATTTATTATTTATACCTGAGAGGTATTCGGCAATTATATTCATTAAATTTATTTGAATGTCCAGTTTATCTGACTGCATGTTCAGGGTTTTAATTGATGTTTTTAATATATTGACTAAAGCAACAGGTAGGTTTGTAAGGGATTCTGGATTGAGATCCAGCGTTCCCTCTGTTATATTTTGTATGACATTGTTATGACCCCGCTCGTTCCTGTGATTTTGCGGGGTGACTGTACTTTTTTTTATTTTCCACCTTGTTGTCCTCATCTATGTGAGCCCTCTGTTCTGGGTTTACTTCCCTATTTTGACTTAATTTAATGTATGGTTCATCGTACTCTTGGTCTATCTGTTCCAAAGAACTTGATATTTCGATTATGGATTCCATTTTGCCCTGGGATGTATCAACCTGATAAACCTCTCCTGCGGCTTTATCCAATGTACCATGTACTGGAACTGTACTGATGCTGGTTGAAATGTTTTTCTGAGATTTTCGTTCTCTTATCAAATTTACTTCATCTTTGCTAGAAGTATTATCATTTGTTTGAACATGACCGTTGACTGTCTTTCTTCCCCCTGAGGTTACCTTTGCTAAGGTACATATTATTTCTTCTATAGATTTCTGGGTTCCTAGTTGGGATATTGATGATGATTTATTTGTTATTTCTTTGATGAGTTTGAATTTTGCATTTTTTGCTTGCAATGTCCCTTTGTTATTTAATGGCGAACAAGACTCCATCCATGGGTCAAACAAATCGTCGGTATTAAAAGAAAATTAACTTTTTCTAAGAGGCTTCCTTTGTTGTCTTGGTGTTGAGTGATTTTTGGGATTTTCCTTGCAGGTACTGTTCGTGTTACTGTTGACTATTGTGCCTATGTCATATGTTATATCTTGGTTATCTGAAGAGTGATGTTTTGTTTCCCCGGGTCGGTCCTCGACGGATTCACTAATCGAGGTTGATGTTAAAATTATTCTCGCATGATTTGTGTTTGTATTTACCACGACATCCATGTCGTCCAATGTACTATCCGAGGTACCGTCTGGGTTTTTACACTGTGCTTGTTCCCCCGTGAAACTAAGATTTCCCGGTGCTGTATATACTTGTGCTTGTGTTTGTATTAGCTGTATATTATTGACCCCACAAAGCGGCTTTTCATCCACACATACAGTTGTTTTAATCTTTTTTTGTGATTGTTTTTCAGTTGTATGTGTTTCACTATTCGCTGGATGTGCCGTTCTTGTGGCCGTGGTGTGGTCTATTTTCTAATCCATCTGAAGTGAATTTAGTATCTGCGGCGTCAATGGCTTTGGGAGGCCGTTTACCTTTTCTGGCACTGTGTAGATTGCTGTAACTGGATCTTTTAGGAATGTGAATTTACCTGTTGAGTTCATTGAACCGAAGATTGAATGAATAGATGGTATAAGTGTGTTCCCTTGGTTTAGCGGAGGTTTGGTTGCGCTACACTGAGGGGAGTCTACACTTTTTACATCCGATTTGATTTAACTTTTCCTTTTCGTGTGTTGAGGTGGATTTCTTGTCCTGCCTGAACTCATTATACTGCTGTGTATGGGCTACTGTATAATGCTAGATTTTAACCTCGTTAGTACGGCGCAGTGCAATACAATAGATACTTCTACTTAGTGACTTTCGAGTTTGCAAAAGAGTAGGGCTGTAACCAATGCCTCCTATGGGATGTTTCCTTGTTTGTAGTTCGAACTAGCTCCTGGAGCTCCACACCTTGATCACTCCTTCCCCCTTGCAGAGCGGTCACGCCTTGCTCAACCTTACTCTGCGCCAGATGTCCTCGCCTTTTTCTGCCAGCTGCAAAACCTGAAGTGGCCTCTCCTTGATGCTCATGTAGTAGTCTTTAATATGAAATAATGGCTACTTTGTATTATATATATATATATATATTTTCTTTTTTTTCTCCCAAAGCATGGACCTGTCAGGATTGCTAAGCTGCACGATTTATAGAAGAAAGAAGTAATCAGCCCCGTGTCCGGGTGTACTTGCCAAAATCTGTTGGCGCAGGCACGCCTCTGCCTCACAAGACCACGACTGAGTGCTCTATCCGTGCGATTCCGGAATCACGCCTCACAGAGCCACAGAGCCACTGCTAGGAGGTTATTACAGTGCTGCTTGGCTGCTCCCTGGGCTCCTGCCACCACGAATGTCTAACACAGCAACTGCCGCCACAGAATGCCTCTCGCGGCTCCCGCCACCAGCGGGCGCCTCCCGCGGCTCCCGCTGCCACCGGGCGCCTCTCGCAATTCCTGCCACCTCCGGACGCCTCTAGCGGCTCCTGCCACCACCGGACGCCTCTAGCAGCTCCTGCCGCGATCCTTCGCCTGTCCTTCGCGGCTTCCACTGATGCGGCCGCAGCTCCCCCGGCCGCAGCCGCAGCAGCCCCAGGTGGCCCCTCACCCCACGGGGCAAGGGAACGAGAGCCAGCGACAGTAAAATCTGCGGAAATTTGCGGGAGCCGGGAGCCGGGAGCCGGGAGCCAGCAGCCACTCGCACCAGCCCGGAGAGTTATAGCTGAAGAGCATGGGTTCTGCAATGCATTCTTCCCTTTCTAGTTTGGTTCATATCTTCAGTATATTGATTTTACTGAGCACATGTTAGGCGTCAAGGGGAGGAGACAGAGGGGCATATTAACAAGGAACAGCGAAAATTAATGCTAAGGGCGCTTAGGGTTAATTTTTTTAACGCCCGCTATCGCTGGATAATATTGTCTGGTTATCGCGTTATTAACAACGCTAACCACCTAGGCGATAAAAAATCCAGCGATAGCAGCATTTTGGGAGGTTATCGCTGGTAATGCAGCGATAAAACTACAAGGATAGGGATATCCTTGTTGATAGCCCATGGTGGATTTAGCCATGAAATCCACCTCCAATTGGATTACATGGCTAAGTCTGAAATTTAGCAGACGTAAAAAAGCAGCGTTAACCGTGGTTAGAGCTGCCTTTTTTTGTCTCTAACAGGGTTAGCGTGAAGCTTGATAATAGGAGAAATGTCGCTTAGCGACATTTCTCCTATTATTTTGCACTGAAGCGCCCACTTGGCATCTCATCAGAGATGCAAAGGGAAGTGTAGTGAAAAAGGGTGCTAACATAGGATTTTGCATGTTAGCACCCTGTTGTTGATAGGGCAATATTTTTATCTCCCCTTCTTTGGCTTTTAGAGCAAAAAAGCGGAGATAAAGCCCTTGTTAATATTCCCCAGAAGGTCTCCGGAAAGCAAAGGAATTCCAATAGAAGCCCAAGTTCACACCAGAACATGGGCTTCTATTGGAATTTTCTGGAATTCTGAAGAGCCAATTATTAAGCCCATTGTCACCGCTTTAGCTGCAGCTTCCTGACGCTAAAGCGGCGATAATTTTAACTCCGTCCTTCTAAATATGCCCCTAAGTATTCTCAGGAACTCAGAGAAGAAAATTCCGGTGCATAGAAAACTTGTGCTGAGCATTATGGTTACTGCATTGAGATATTTTCTTTCAATATTTTGTTGACAAGTGTTTTTTTTTATTCTGATCATCGACATTATGATTGTTTGCAGAATATTTAATCAATTTGAGATTTTGAGGAGCGTAAAATGATATTTTAAAGTATGCTTTGCCTTTCCCACTGTTCTCAGATGCAGCACTCCTAAATATTTCGCTTGCTCAATGTTTCTGAGGACAGTTTGATAGTAATTGTGTGTATATATTCTGACCACAGTGGCATCACCCAAACAATGCACATTTGGCAGGAGCTATTTAGTTTATGCATTCTTGGAGCAAATTTAACCTCCAGACAGTTTACTATTTTATTTTCTTAAGCCCATCAGTGCAGCCATTGGCTGCATTGTCTCTTTGTGTGGCTATCGGCCAGCAGCTGACGCTAGTGCTGGGCTCAGGAGAACATCTAGTGCAAGCATCGGAAGCCTCCCCCACCTACTCCTTTGTATGGCGAAGCAGAATCACTTCCTCTTCAGCCCTCACCTGTTTCTCTCCCCACCCATCTGTGACGCTCGCTTGACGTACAGCGCAGTGACGTCACAGATGGGGAAGTTAAACTAGTGGGTGCCATTATTGTCCACTGGTTTCACCTCATGATCAGTGCTGGGGTCAAAGCTTTGCCTCCCCTGCACCGATGAGTGCGGAATAGGGAAGAATGTGTCCTTTGCATTGCTGTCAATCCCCAGTGGATCCCTGCTTGGGGATTCCCCTGACAGGGTGATCACCAAGCAGGGATGCACTCCACTAAACACCAGGAATGTCTTTGGGGTGGGGCCGGTTGCGTGGGGCTTTGGCCATTTCTCCTCCAAGGAAACATAAGCAAATAGCTCCAACAAGTCATTTCTAAGTGCTGTACCTTCAGCTTCGTATTGCTTGGTTGAAAATATTAACTTTCTGGAAAAACAGCAATACTGGTGAGAAAAAAATAGATGAATGTGACTGCCTTCACTGAAATGCAGTAGGAATTAGAAAACTTGATTATGAAACCTACATTACAGCTTTTTTCTAGGGTTGGAAAATTCGCTGCATTGTTGACAACTGTCCCCAGATGTCCTGAAAAAGTGAAACATTTAGGTGTGATGCGCCTGAAAACAGTGGGAAATATATTATCACGCATTGTAAAATACTTTTATGCACCCCTTAAAAGTTCTCTTTACATAAACATTCTGGAAACAATCAAAATGCTGATAATCAGAATTTAGAAAAAGCACTTCTCTGTTGTCATCAAATAATTTAAAGAAAATATTTCAGCGCTGTTACCTCAAGGCTCAGGGAGCCAGCAGCACAGGTTTTCCCTTCACTGAAAGTTTCTTCTCTGAGGACTTGAGAACACTGAGCCCCTTGCTGCCAGACGCCTCCCGACCCTTCATCCTGCCTCCTAAATTCTGCTGAGTTAAACCAATACATTGCAGACACAACCCAAACTATGAAGGGCAGAGTTCATTGCAGAGCCCACGCAAGGCAATGTTTTATGTAGGCATAAACCATTGATTACGCACGTTCACCAAAATGTTCTGTGTATGAGCTAGTTACATGAAGTGATGTATAATAAACCATTATGCCTTTATAACTGCACATCATTACACTAGTGATGAACACATACACAGTAGTGGGCAAGTAAAGTAATAGATTTTTGGATGTTTGCATATAACCAATAACATTATCAGAAAAATAAATACAGTGTGCACATATAACATGGCCTAATGCATACACAGCATTTCTTATGTACAGTTCAGTCTTGACACCTTTCACTTTATTTGCAAGTATTGAAAACATTAGAGATTATTTATTAAACTTTCTGTGAACGCAATTGAAACTTGCACAAGTAAACAAGCATTGGCATAGCCAATGAGTCTCGCTTTTGGGACCTTATAAGTGTATGGCTAGAGCTATTGGCTTTGCCAATGTTTTTAAACTATATGGTAGAGGAGCAGAGACGTGAACCAGAGACTCCTGGCACAGTTACACAGACAAGAGACTACTGGGACAGTGGCACAGATCAGAGATCGCTGGGACAGTGACACGAACCAGAGAGTACAACGCCACTGTCACGGACCAGACAGTCCAGAGACAGCCGATGACAGAGATACGGATCAAGGGTGCACAGACTGTGTTAAGACAGGTGACCACCCCAAAAGTAAGACATTAAATAAGGATCACTTTGTATCAAAAACCTGGTCACATGAATCCACAGCGACAACAAAAATTCAAAATACGGTAAATCAGATACAAGAGCCGCAATATCTTCCCAAGGCTCACATTAGACCTTCGACAGCGTTACAAATCGCCCCAAAGGTGCAGGTAAACGCTCTAAACTCGACATCTGAATTACAACCTATCCAATTTGAAGAAATTAGTGATCAGAAAATGACACCTGCTGCTACAATGGCCTCACACTACGCTCACAGGTAATCGGTCTCACTGGCACCTGCTTTGGCCTACTCCGGATGCTACGCAAGTTCCTTCCCCTGTTATCGGAGGAACACAGGAAGATCACGGTGCAGGCGATTATAGGCTCGAGAATGGACTATTCCAACGTCCTCTATCTCGGCCTGCCAGAATACCTGCTCCAACGGTTACAGGTTGTCCAGAATTCGGCAGCACGTGCCATCTTTGGACTATCTCGCCGTGCCAGAGCCTCGGGCCTCCTGGAGGCTCTGCACCGCAGCACTCCTAACTTGTTGGCCTTTAGGAAGGGGCTCAAAACCTGGCTTTTTACCTCTTAGTTTCGGGCCCTATTAGGTTTCCTTTTTCTCTGTTTTTTATTTACTTTCCCTGTTGTGTTATGAGATTAGTGTGCAATTCAAAGCGTCGGGACACTCTTTCGAGTAGCCGCACGCTATATAAAACCCCTGTATAACATAACATACTGTAGAAAACCTTGACAAGAGGGTGCTATTTTGGAATGTTGCGGGGCTAGCGACTAAACATTCTGAAAAAAGCTTCCTTGAACTGGTCGACTCGAATGATGTAATTTGTCTCCAGGAGATGTGGCTCAACGACCCAATCCATCTTCTGGGTTATAAAACATACTTCTCCAAAGCATTAAGATCTAATTCAGGGAGAAGCAAAGGAGGACTAACAGTATATATTTCCAACTTATGGCCTTGTTGTGAAATAACTCCTGTAATATTACATCAGAACTTTCAGATCATTAACATCCAAGGAACCAATCAAGAGGGTTATACTATCATAAACATGAGCCCGACAGAGCTGACCAAGGCCATAAACGAAATTTCCAACCAGACCAACGATCTTAAAACAAAACACGCTAAGGACTCACATACAATAATTTGGGGAGGAGACTTCAACCTCCGCATATGTAATAAAAGTGACACCTCCACCTGTGGGATTACAGATGAACAAGGAAATTGCTGAACTCACTTTACCCACACCACAGAAGGCAACAACATACAGGCCATCATGTCTGAACTAGATATAGGGTTCGCCAACATGATAAAGACGCCCATAACCCAATTTACCTCAACCTTTCACGGCAGAGGTTTTGAAACTCTAATAGATTATATATTAGTATCCATTAATAAAGCTACACGTATTAAGACCTTCGAGGTGCATAATAATGCACTTAGCGATCATTTTCCACTCAGATTGACTTAAAAAGAACCCGAACACCGAAAGAAAACAGACAAAGCCCATCCTGGCCTGCTCCATCAGGAAGCAATAACACTGGACAGATTAAATGACTATACCCAAAAATGGGGCAAAATAGACCAGGAAACTACTAATACAAGAATAATCAAAATATGTAGAAATGAAATAGACAAGTGCCTAGACCCCTCCACAACCTCAATAGAGATCATGACTAACTACAATGAAATTGTGAAAAACATAAGAAATGAATTAACCAAGCCCAATAAACAAAACAAGACTATAAGAAAGGGATGGTTCAACACGGAATGCACAAAAGCCTATTCCGATTTAAAGAGGGCTCTAGCCAAAAAAGAAAGAAACAGAGAAGAGGTAATCAAATTAAGGAAGGTTTACACGCTGGCAATCAGACAAAGAAAAAAGGAAAGGACCTACAAGCAAATCTTTGGACTGAACTACTAAAAAGCAGTACTTTAAAAGACAGCGCAGCTTTCTGGCAGATAGTAAAAGCCCCCTTTTTAACAGAAAATAACGATGACCCTTCCTTGGATGTTGCCATAAATGCAGAGGACTGGGTGCAACACTTCTCAGGGGTTTTTAGAGAGGACAAACTTACAGACTCAACTTCCCCGGATCCTATTCCGTTGGTGAAATATCCATTAGCAATTCATTTCACAATCAACGAAACGACGAAGGCTATAAAGATTGCTAAATCTGGCAAAGCACCAGGACCAGACTCGGTTCCTATGGACCTTTATAAATTCTTACCCGACCTTTGGTCCCCCCTCCTTACCAAAGTATTAAACGCGACAAAGGATACTGATCTCCCCGACTCTTGGTCTACCTCGATACTCGTCCCCATTTTTAAGAAGGTTAACAGAGATAGCCCCTCTGTTACCGTCCCATCTCCCTCCTGGACTCGATCGGAAAAATGGCAGGGCGCATACTTCTCGATCGACTCCAGGAGTGGTCGAAAGAACATGGGGTACTCTCAGACCTACAATATGGGTTCAGGGCAGGACTGAGCACAGTGGACCAAGTCCTGAATCTAACACTATTGGCCGGAAAATACGTAAACGCAAAAAGATCTTGTCTACATATGGTTTATGTTGACCTCACAGCAGCGTTCGACTGTGTTGAACACTCAAAACTCTGGTCAATAATGCTGCAAATGGGGATTGAACCACCAATAGTCGACTTTCTCCGCGAATTATACACCGGAGCCACGGGAAAGGTCAGATTCGGGACAGGCGGACAATTAACTGATAGTTTCCCAATACAGAAGGGGGTCAGACAAGGGTGTGTGCTGGCCCCTTTCTTATTCACGCTCTACACTAACGGTCTTGAGGCTGCAATGTTAAAGGATGTAAAAGATCTCCCAGGATCCGGTCGTCGGCAGATTCCAGCATTATTACACGCCGACGACGCAGTAATTCTTGCCCGAACTCCAGTCCAGCTTCAACGGGCTTTAAATAACTACTGCTCTTTTATGACCAGCTTGAATTTAAAAGTCAACATAAAGAAAACATATGTGATGCATGCCGGTACCAAGGGGAAAAAAGCAAAGAAAATCTATGTGGATAATCTACCCCTCGAAAGAACAAACACGTACCCCTACTTAGGCATCACCAGTGACGAGGCATTCAATTGGAAAGAAGCGGTTAATTCCCAAAAACTGTCCCTTATAAGAACAGTCGGCCCATTAAAGGCCTTCTCTCTTCGCCTCGGTAAAAGACCTCCGACCGAGATGATCAAGATATACAACGCCAAATGCATTAGTACAGCCACCTTCGGAGCAGGGGTCTGGGGAATGACAAACGCAGAACAGTTACAAAAAGTTGAAAACTCTTTCTTAAGATTTTTATTGGCCGTGCCAAAAAGCACAACTACATTTGGATGTCACCTTGAACTAAGCATGGGCGAATTTTGCGAATCTCGCGTTCGTGAATTTTGCGGATTTGCGAACTCGCAATCCGCAAAATCCGCGAATTCTCGCGAATTTGCGGATTTTTTTTTTGTGTTTGCGCGGGTTTCTGCCAGTTCGCGAGGGTTTTTTACAATGTCGCAAATTGCGAACTTACCTGTCGGGTCGCAAGTTTCGCGAACTTGTTGTTTCTACGTGTCCAGCCTGTTTGGGACACTCTTCTTCATCACTGCCACTCTCTGTCACCACTGCCACTCTCTGACTACTCATGCCACCCTCTGGCCCACCCATGCCACCCTCTGTTTCATCACAGCACCCTCTGGTTGTCCAGTCAGTGTACATTATTGTGGCAACGCAAGCACACCTTCCCTGCCTCAAGTGACCTGAATTAATTTGGGGCTGATTAATGTGTCACAGAATATTTTTTTAGCTGGCACCTGCTTCCTTAGTGCTTCCTGATTAGTGATCTTTTGCACTTGCTAAGTGCTTTCATTGTTGCAAAAGTAGTTACAACACCTGCCCTGCCCCAACTGACAATAATGCATTAGGGGCTGATTAATAGATTTGAACTTCCAGCCTGGCTCCTGCTTGTCTCCCTTAGCTATAATTCAGGACCTTTGTGGCATATGTGTAACTATTCTGAGGTTCAGAGCAGGGTCACATAATAGTTTCAACTGGCAACTGAACTCTGGAGGGGCCCCTCAGGAAGCACTACAGGAAATGGCTACTAATGATGAGCCTGAACTTTTGAACCTGGTAAGTAGTTACTTTCAGTTTTGCTAAGATCGTATTTCTGCAATTTTGCACTTATTCGCGGGGCGCGAACTCACGCGAACAGTGCGAACAGTGCGAGCAAAATCCGCTGCTCGCGGATTTGCGGATTTTGCGGGAGATTCGCGAATCTCGCGGATTGCGAATTTACCGAAAATCCGCAAAATCCGCGAGCGAAACGGATTTTCCGCCCATGGTTACCTTGAACTCGGGGTGGATTATATCTCCGACATCATTAAAATCCAACCGATCATGTTGTGGCGCAGAATATGGGCAACGGACGAGTGCCAGCTCACAAGAACAATAATTCTGGACTGCATGAAACTAGATAACATGACAAAGATAAAATGGTTGGTCTACGTGAAATAATTTATTACAGACATTGGTTTCTCGAGATTCTTTGATGACCCCTTGTCAGTAACAGACATATCAAAAAAAGAACTAAAAATACTCTGTCTGTCGCACTTATCTCAACTACGGTTGTTGAGTGAAATAGGGAAGCCATCAGTCCAACAATGTCTACTAATACAGCTGGTCCCCACCATCCAACCGTACTTGCAGTATGATTTAACACAATATCAAAAACATCTTCTTACTCGTTTTAGGTTTAACTTATACCATTATATGGTTTTATTTCCCAACCAGAATGACTGGACACATAATATTTCGGTGTGTCCTTGTGACCTAATGTCCCCACAGTCTACAATTCATGTCCTCTTTTTCTGCAAATTTTATACGCCACTACGTAGGCAGTGGATAATACCATTATTAAAAGTTTTAAAAATTCGCAAATGTCGCCCTGCCTACTTGGAGCTACAATTTTTGGAAAATAATCTGATGACAAAATCTGTTGCACAGTATCTCAAATTATGTATTAGGCACCGAACGAACTTATGAATTCTGATTGAGTATCCTTTTCTGATATAAGTTAGACTGCTAAAAATACGCTTTCAAGACACTGTTTGATACAGAATGAATGTGATTTTTAATATTTATTGTGTTTTTATGTACTTTTATGGCTTTCAAAAAAATGCAAACCGAATAAAGATGATTTGATTTGATTGCAAAGTAGACAGTGTGGTAAGAGACGTGCAGGGAGTGCAAACAAACAAAGGCAGACCCCTAGATAGGTGATGCCTTGCATCTTGTGCGAATTTAGGGGCTGGATTCGGCTATTGCTTCAGCCACAGTGCAGAACCATGGGTGCGAAGTCAAGAACTGTCGATGGGGTGCGATTTAGTGGATGGTAACACCAGGCTATACTCAGAGACTTCTGGGAGCGGTTTGTAGGGAGTACAGAATTTGATCACTGTGGTGTGCTGCTAATGCAGATCCACCAAAAATTAACGCTGAGCTAGTGTGCATAGTTTGTTTTAGGGAGTAAGAATCGGGGGTCGCCAACAGCAGGTTCAGTGTTCTGTCTCTCAAAGTGCTGCTGATAGGCCCATAGTTGCAGAGACCAGGAGCTTCGGTGCTTCTACCCTGTCCGATATATATACACACAGAGTTTGCTATCTAGTCTTGTGTAGTAGAGGCTCTGATTGCTTCTGGCAGATACTAAATGGAAGACAACAAGATACAGATGGTCCACCAGTGTTTGGCTCAGAGACTGCCCTTCGGTCCCCAGACTGGTAGAGGTACAGGAGTGTCCACATGGAGAAAATATTCCCCATGTGAGAAAAAAGAAGAAACCATTCCCAGTATCACACCGAAAAGATAAAACTTCCTCCACATGGAACAGATAAAATAGTTAAATTAAAAATCTACATTCAAAACAGGAGTATACGTTTTCAGATTTCCTCATTTCTTTCAGGACGAGAGAGGGCACAATAAGAAATACGATATAAGGGGCCTAGCGTAAGTAGGAGAGCAACTGTATTAAAAAGATAATAGGCACCTAAAGATCACAAAAAAGTTGCTCCCCTACATCTTTCCTGGACTAGCGACCTGTGGGGTATTCGAACCCCTGCAGCAGACAATAGACGCGACAGGCTGTACACTTCCCAAACCTAGAGTAACAAGCTTCGGAGGTAGTTTGTACATTTACCTTGCTTGCTGCGGCATAAGGGGCACCAGATTTCCTCTCAGCTGAAAACCTTGGCCAAATTGTGAAGGAAGAGTTTGCAACGCGCACTACTATCCGCACTGCTGACATGGCCCACAAAACGTCGTTGGATGGGTACCGGCCATTCTGCCAGACGATTCTTGAGAACTCAAAAGGTTCCAGACTTGAATCTGATTTATGTATTAATACCAATCAATGGAAGAACAGAAGACAAATCCCCAAAAAGGGACAAAAACATGAAAAAACTAAAGCAGTAGTTGATGCTTCGTGGTTCAGCGGGCTCAACGTGTAAAATGTTTTTGTGCTTTACCCAACTGCACATAAAAACATCTAAGCGAGAGAGAGTTTGAGTGTGATGGGACACTTAGGAGAGAGAGCCGTGCACGAGGGAATGACTAATGCTAAAATTGGAACAGCAGCTGTTTTCAAGCACACACTCGTTCGTGCTTGTGGCGCCATCCACCTTGAGGGAGCGAGCAACAGCCAATTAGCATGCGCGCCGCTGCTCGCTCCCTCAAGGTGGATGCCGCCACAAGCACAAGTGTGTGCTTGAGCATGAGCAGACCGAAGGCTAAAGGCCCGCCTAGAGTAGCGCATGCTCACTACCTAGGTGAGACCTAAAAATTGCATCCGCATCCACATGGGATAGAACTTGATTCCCAGAATTTCAGTCTGCCGATTTTTAGGGGCACAGACACGATTCACTACTCCAAAATATCTTCATGCTATATAGATTTTCAGTAGCAGTATGCATGTATGTGTGTGAAATTCACGTGATTTGCTTTTGCGAAATTACACAAAATTATCCAATATGGAAAAACAGCATTTAGCAGTAGCATAGTATCTTCACCATGTGGTAAAAGTTATTCATTCTGGGGATTTTGTGTAAAATGTGTAACACGAAATTTGTGAGATTATGGCAGCACAACAGGAATTTCCCCTGGGCCTATTTGTGACATGAAAATGGCTGGTTACATGACAATAAAGTGAACAAACACAAAGTTGTGGGAATTGTCAAACATTGACAGTGCATTTTTCAGCGCAGCCAGGACTCTGAACTTACACCTATGTCATGTAGGCCGACTTGATGTAGTGAATGAAGCAACATGCACCAAAGTGCAAGTGATTTCATGGAAACATTTTTGAGACAAAAGTATATTTATACATTTGCAATAAATCATTTCTGTGGAATCGGCACTGTGGAGAAGATGCACTCGTAGGATCATGGCTGAAGGACATTTGCTAGGGAAACATTGAAAGTCGAAGGTTCTCCAGTCATGCCTGTTAGTTTGAAATTCAAAGATGCTGCCTTGCAGGCCAATAGGCAGGTGTTCAGCTCACTGAGCTACTTTAAGTAACAATTCATTGGCCTGCCTTACACCTGCAAGGAGTTGCGGGGAATGAGATTTTAATACCTTTTCAGATTACTTTGATATTAATCTCATTCGTCTATTTGGATCGGTTATTTTCTGTCATTGAGTAAAAGACAAACCCCACATAGGTTAGATAAACCCCAGAAACTGACGCAACTCTGAAGAACCACTTACAACTGATAAAGTTTAAAAGGTTTAATATAAAATCAAGAAAAGTTGCAAATACAATCCTCTCAGGATAAGATTCAATAAGTATACAGAAACTAGAAGGAACATAAATTCCCTAAAGAACCTCAGTCTACAAACGAATACAATTAAAGTCAGTTCCAGAATCAACAGATTAAAAGCATAGATACAATGTGGTTCCGTTGCGTCATCTATAAAAAGAAAAGAATACAAGTTAAATCTGTCCCTACTCTATGCTAGGTGACATCCCTACTTCGCAAGTTCCTAGTACCCTAAAAAGGTGTCAGCAGTTTGACTTCCTAAGAAGTTCAAACTCTCTTAGCCTCTAATGGTAACTTATGTCGAGAACAGTACCCTCTCTGCCTACCCATCCGCTCTCTAAGGGTCCTCGGCCTACTGCTCTCTTGCGCTCTGATCTCTCTCAGCGCTTGCTCCTAACTTGCTTGCCATCTGCCTTTGCCTCAGGCCATCTGCGCTCTTCTCCCCTGGGTGCTGTCCCTAAAATACACAATCACCGTATGGATGGAACGCCCCTTGACGCCCACCACATACACATACATATGATGTCATTTTCTAGGTCTTTCCATAGCTTCGTCTCTTCGCGTCGTCCGTTAAGTTGACCTTTCTTCTTAGACGCCATCTTCGTCTTCGTGCTGGTGACTTCATTGACATTCCATTTGACACTTTCGGAGCAAAAGTCTATCACCTCATCAGAACTTCATTCTTTACGGCTGTATTCGTAACCTTCTTCGGTCCTGTGAATGGTCATTTCAAAACAAGACTCAAATTCCAAACGTCTCCTCTCACGTTTAGGCCATAAACTTCGTCCGACATTGTCACCTTAAATCTAACAAGACCTTAGACTCCTTGGCTCGCACATTCAGATGAAGGCTATTCACGACTCCTGTGAGCCCACTAAATTGCATACAGCGGACTACACTCCTGCGAACCCTTGGTCAGTCAGGTTAAAATCACACATGACCCAACTCTTCTAACATTCCTACCACTTCTTCTACACAGTATAACCTTTAACACACATTTATATATAACCGCATTTAGCAAATCCTTTGCATATAAGTGAATACATTTTACATAGAATACATTTTGTATTCTCCTTCGTTACATCATTTATATATGCTCTGCACATTTCTTCGCTTACATTTCTCGCCGCTTCTTCATTTAGAATTATACACGTACATGAATTCTACTTGCACGTTCTTCTGTTCGTAAGCATTTCTATACATTTCTACATTAGCCCATTACGTATACGGCTTCTAAATCATAGCATTTCTAACAGGAATACAAATACATTTCCTATTACATTTGTTACATCGGCTAATTCACACTATAAGTGTTAACTTCACGTTACAGTTTCTACGTTTATGCGATATGCTTGTGAATATGGTCCGGATATACTTTTTATTCAAATTGCGCTCTCTCAGTTCCCCCCTTTGATGACCTCTAGTGGTCATCACTAAAATGCAATTTGAATAACACCTTACACAGAACTAGTTACAAGATTCCCTCTTTTTATCGTTTCGAGAGCTCTTAAACTTTTATACTGTTGATCTTGTAAAACAGCTAATCTCCTTTCTTGCTCTCTCATGGATCTTTGTAACCGGTTCGTCCTATACCATCTGTACAATTTCACTAACCCTAACAATGTGATTATACAAATTAATACTATTAATACAGGTTTCAATATATACCATATAATGCTTTTACCAAGGTTGGCAAACCAACTTCCAACCTTTCCTACTCCATGACCTACTTTTTCCCAAACATTTATTTTTGTTAAATCTTCGATTTCTTGATGTATCTCTGTAATGTTATGTATGACTCTCTCAAGTGGTTTTGAATTATCTGGTATGTAAGTACAACATTCCTGGACCTTCAGAGCCTTGCAGACTCCGCCCTCTTTTGCTAGCAGAACATCTAAAGCAAGTCGGTTCTGAAGAACCATTGCTCTAATCGATTGCATCTCGCCTTCTACTAGCATCAATGACCTTGCAGTACTTGCAGATAATCTATCTACAACTGTAGCTAGTCTCCTGATCTTAACATCGTTAAGTATTAAACCTAACATAGGAAACATTGCTCCAAATATGTCTCCAACTACTTCTGCATCTCCTACTTCTCTTTTCGTTCTTATCGAAGCCTTTCCTTCTATGATCGCTAAATCCTTTGCATGATATATCTTGGGGAAGACAATTGCCAAGTAACACGAACCATACCAATTGTCAGGCAGTTTTACATAGGCATTTCTTCCACATACAAAATATACATTAGGAATAGCTTGCATCTCTTTCATAAAGTCTTTCGTATAGTACTCTAACCTAAAAGCATGTTCGCAATTAACTTCACCTACAAATACATTCTCATAATATGTCTTGCTTCGAGTTAAACATAACTTCCCTTTCTGCGTTCTATCCAAAGCTATTGGACCATTGCTCCCTTTCTTTTTGTGTGCTTTTTCTTCTTCGGTCCAATCAGTTTTCCACTGTCCTGACATTTTTAGAATCTTCTGCCTTCTGTATCTGTCATCTACTTGTCCTATGAATTTCTTCTCTATCTCTGACACTTTGCAAGTCAGATTATTTCTGCGTGCATATGAAGTATCTAGCGTATCCCAAGGAAGAAAGAACTTGGCTAATCTATCCTCCTTTTTATAATAGTCCCACTTATTCATTTGTTTATAATTCGGAACTTCAGGCAGTACCGAATCATAATTTGAAAAGTAGTACTCAAACCCTTCTCTACCATAAAATATACTGAGCAGTAAACTACATGTTATCCCATAAGTCAGTGGGAGATGATGATATCTGATACCTTCATCTACAGAAGCCGGCAATTGCATACATACATAGCAATCTTTGGCCTCCATGGCATCGATATACTCGTACAATAGTTTGGCATATGCATTTGACCTCAAGTTTCCCTGTGACTCGTCTACGTGTAACCTACGAGCTTCATCTGCCAGTAACGCCTTTTCACGAATAACATTGCTCTCCTCTTTCTTCCCAACAAGAGCAGGTTTCAAAGTCGTTACAGGCTTTACATCTGTTATTTCTTTATCAGTTTCATGTCCTACTATGTATGATATGGTCACTACTGTAATTATGAGAAAAATTACTACTGCTATTAGTGTACCGATTATGCATTTGGCTTTTCGGTTTGGGTTGCCGTTCTCCATGTTATCAAACAGCGTAGCTCTTTCTTTTTTCTCAAGAAAAGTTCTCTTTGCAAGTCTTTATTTGCTTCGTTTTCTTTCTCAGTCTGTAAAGTGCTCTTTATCAACAAAAGTCTCTTTTCACACAACAATGTCTCTTTATCTTCAGCAACAGACAACCCTAACCCTTCTCCGTCCTCTAAATGTAATCCCTAATTTTATTCTTCTTTCCACTCGGCGCTAGGTTATCTTCTTCTTTATAGCTTAAACACAAAAGTCTTTATGCATCTATAATAATTCTCGTACCTGCAGCTTTAATAACAAGTTCCAATAATTCAAAACGAATGACTTTTCCTTCTTGTTCCGGAATTTGATGACCAAAAGTTGGAAACTGTAATCGATTTAGCACTAGATCTTTAATCCGACTTAGGTAAGGGGGTATAGGAAGTGTGAAAGTCAGTAACCCCTCAGTCTCGAGTCCAGGCGTCAACATCCATATCTCCACTGCCACAAATGGATCGAGATCGATTACTTTCACTTCTCTCACTCTCCCAGATTTCTGTCCCCAAGACATCTGCTAGATAAGTCCACTCTGGGGTGGCGTACCTTCTGCAGGGCACACGTACCCTTCTTGATCTTCTCGGACTTTCTGTGCCTGAGTCTGTAGTTTCTTCTTCTTGATCCGACTCTTCAGCGATCGGGACAAGGGTTCTTTCTTGTTGTGCTTTTAAGCTTGGCCTTCTCCTTCGTTCTGGCCAACTGGCTTTTCCATTCCTTGTCCTCCTGCTCCTTGTTCTTGGACTCGTCTCTTGGTCACTTACAGCTTGTTCGGTATCTGACTCGAATTCCCAGCTACTTCCTTCTTCTGATACAGCTTCGGTCTCACTGGTGTCTTGACCGTCGTCGACCTGTTCCGACACAGGCTCAGCCTCTTCAATCACCTCTACAGCTTGGCTTTCCCCCTCTGTGGCTTCTCCATTTTCCGCTGGATTCTCATCCGAGAGAGGAGCTGTTTCTTCCAGAGGTGTTGGCACTCTTCGGGTGTGTGAGGCATGTATCCAGTTGGGCAAGCCTCCACACTTTACTGCAGTGTTCGTAACAAGTATGACTTGAAATGGTCCTCGCCAGCGCACGTCTAGACAGTTTTTCCTTACGTGCTTCTTCACCAGGACCCAGTCTCCTGGACACAGGTCATGGCACAAATCTTGTGCTGATGGAACCTCTGCAGCCTGGACCTGAAGGGACACAGAATTAATGGCATCAGATAGTCCCTTGCAGTAGTCCAAGATCAAATCGTCTGTGATGTTCAACAACGCTGCAGTCGGAACCGATGGCAATCTCATAGCTCTCCCCATTAGCACCTCATGTGGAGAGAGACCTGTTTTTCTATCTGGTGTGCTACGTATGCTCATAAGAACCAATGGAAGTGCGTCTGGCCAACTCAGGGATGTCGATGAACAAACTTTGGCGAGTCTGGACTTGATGGTACTGTTGATTTGTTCTACAATCCCTGAAGCTTCTGGTCGATAACTACAATGGAACTTCTGATCGATACTCAAAGCTGAACATAGCATCTTCACTATTTCGCTGTTGAAATGAGTTCCTCTGTCCGATTCCAAAGAGGATGGCACCCCAAACCTCGGTATTAACTCTCTAAGCAACAGCTTCGCTACTGTAAGTGTATCGCATCTACGTGTAGGATAAGCTTCGACCCATCTAGAAAATATACAGACAATCACTAAAACGTATCTGAGTCGATTGCATTTGGGCATTTCAATGAAATCAAGCTGCATTCTGTTGAAAGGCCCCCCAGACCTCCCAATGTGACTTAACGTGACTGGTGTTCTCTTTCCTACATTTAGTTGCTGACAGATCGCACAACGCTGACATACTGCTTCTGCCGCTACTCTAAATTTCGAATTAAACCACGTTTGTCTGAATACTCTCACCATAGCATCTCTACCTATGTGTGCTGATCCATGCAATTTCCTTGCCATTGGACTAACAAGTTCATTTGGTAAAACTGCTCGCCCATCTGCAGAAATCCAGAAGCTCATTTCACTTTTTGTACACCCAGCTGTTTCCCAGCCCTTTTTCTCATCATCTGGTGCATTTTCCTGAACACATTTCAGTTCATCCCACGTATCCACAGTGTCTAACAACATTGTTAAATCAGTTCTTTCCTGTATTCCCCCCACTTTCACATTGGTGTGAGAATATCCCTGTTCTGCGCAGTAACGCGCTACTTCATCTGCATAACGATTGCCTTGCGACACAAAATCTACGTTTTTCGTGTGCGCGGCACATTTGACAACTGCGATAGCTGATGGTCCTTGCAATGCTTCTAACAGTAGTCTCACGAATTCTCCATTCCTAATGGGAGAACCCGAGGAGGTCATGTAACCTCTTTGAGACCATAACTGCCCGTAATCGTGAACTACCCCGAAACCATACTGGCTATCGGTGTATATGGTGACTCGAATTTTGTTACCTGCTAGACAAGCACGCGTCAAAGCAATAATTTCAGCTACCTGAGCGGAATGTACTCCTTCCAGGCAGGCGGCTTCCACAACTCTGGTGATTGTACAAACTGCATATGCTGCTCTCAGCTGACCAACATCGTCTCTTACACATGAACCATCAACAAAGAAAATTTCATCGGGGTCAGTCAATGGCTCATCTACGATATCTGGTCTCGGTTTGGTGCATAGTTCAGTCACATCAAGGCAGTCATGATCTGTACAAATTTCATCATCAACATCATTTGGAAGTGGCATCAACGTAGCAGGATTTAAGACGGAGCATCTCTTTAGGGTCACATTCTTGGCAGCCAATATGACTTGCTCGTAGCGTGTGAGCCTGCTATTCGTCAGATGCTGAGTCTTAGTCCTGGTCATTAACAATTCCACAGAATGCGGTACGTACACCACTAACTGATGTCCCATTACCACACTCTCACATCGCTCAATGCTGACACCCGTTGCAGCTACGGATTTGAGACATCCGGGCAACACTGCGGCTACTGGATCTAATGTAGCCGAAAAGTAAGCGACTGGCCTACGCGCATCTCCGTGTATCTGGGCCAAAACTGCTAACGCGCAACCCTCTCTTTCGCAGCAGTAAAGCAAGAATAATTTTGTGTAATCAGGCATTCCTAAAGCCGGGGCACGACACAAGTCCTCCCTCAGCTGCAAAAACGCCATCAAACAATCTTTGTCCCATGGTACCGGATCACTCACTCCTTTGTGCGTCAGTTGTAATAACGGTTTTGCCTTCAGTGAAAAGTTGGCTATCCACTGCCGACAATAACCGACCATGCCTAGAAACATCCTGACTTCTCTTTGTGTTTTAGGCACGTTCATTTTCATGATCGCCTCTATTCTGTCTAGAGACACCTTCCGTTTTCCCTTTTCAATCCTATGGCCCAAGTATTGCACTTCGGTCAGACAATACTGCAATTTACTTGGAGATACCTTGTGTCCGTTCTCGGCCAAGTGATTTAGTAAGGTGATGGTGTCTACCTTGCAAGCTTCCTCAGTTTCTGACGCAACTAGGAGGTCGTCTATGTACTGGACCAGAACTGAGTTCTTGGGCAGCACTAGACTTTCAAGATTTTTCTTCAGCAGCTGGTTAAATATCGATGGGCTTTCTGTATACCCCTGAGGGATACGACACCATGTTAAAACGCGATTTTCCAGCTTAAAAGCGAAAAGATACTGGCTATCTTCATCTAAAGGAATCGAAAAGAAAGCCTGGCATAAGTCTATCACGGTGAACCATTCAGCTTGGAACGGTATCTGAAACAATATCACTGATGGATTCGGTACCACTGGACAACATGAGACAACAATATTATTAATCTTTCGAAGGTCCTGCACTATTCTGTATTTTCCACTAGGCTTCTGCAAACCCATAATCGGGGAGTTACATGGACTACCCACGATCTCCTTCAGTATTCCCTGTTTAATCATGGATTCGATCACAGGCTTTATTCCTGCAATCGTCTCCGGTGTCAACTTATACTGTGGTGTTCTTGGATACTCGGCATTGGGTCTTACCATGATCTTTACTGGTTCTACCCCTTTGATCAGTCCTATTTCTTCTCCAGTAAAATCCCACACCTCAGCTGACACTTTCTCCCTCAAGTCCTGTGGAAGCTCCTCCACTGTTAAGGTAGGATATAGTTCCACGCATTCTTGCGAGTTTACAACCTTGAAATCTGCATCTTCATCGTTGGTTTGCACTTCTACTCCTTCAGGTGTGCAATGTATTGTGCAATTCAGTTTACACAACAAATCTCTTCCTATCAAACACACAGGGCTAGAATCACAGATCACAAACTGATGTTCGTCACTGTAATTCCCTATCTTCACTGACACTGGTTCTGTCAGAGGATTCGTCATCCTCCTGTTTGCGACTCCTACCACCTGAATCGTCTCTCCCGACATTGGCAGACCTGGGACTACCGCTGATCTCAAAGTGGATCGAGTGGCCCCCGTATCCACCAAAAATGTCATAGGACATCCAGCTACTTCAGCCTCTACGTATGGTCCTCTCTGATCTACTTCCAGGGCTGCTCCTAGAGTACAGTCTTCTTCCCTATTCACTCGTTGCCCTGTAAGAGGATCAATGTAGTAGCATTCTTCTCCTCCTACGAACAATGGCATTTGTCTATAGGTTTTCCCTCCATTTGCAATGCGAGGCGGTTGAGGAAACGGGGCTCGAGGAGTCTGAGTCCCCCCTTTGACAAACTTTCCCTTTGGGACTGCAGCTCCCTTAACCACATTGTTTTGAACCTCATCCTCCTCCTGTTCTAATTCGCCCGTCTCAACATTATAAGGACACTCGCGTTGAATCATCAGGCTTATGTCTGGTCTCAATCCTAAGACAAACTTCGACACAAACTGTCCTATGTCTTTAGGATCCATTACGTCTAACTCACTGTACTGTTTGAATGCTTTCAGTAACCTCTCATAGAACTCGTGAACGGTCTCTTTGGGTTCCTGAGTTGTTCGATCTATCTTAACCCAGTCTATGTCCTGCACCGGCACTTTCTCTTTTAACCATGCTATTACTCTCTCGTATTTTTCCATGACTCTATCTGATGGACCATTTGTCTGTGCATCCCTCGGAGGCTCACAAGTGGGCCATTCGATACTAAGTTTACATGCCGTCCACAAATCTCCGGGTACTACGATATCAAACAGAGTGTTTAAATCGATCCACAGTACCTTAGAGATCTTCACGAACCTCTCTACCTGCTTATACCACTCCACGGGGTTCTCTCTTAACTTGGGGAAAGAATTAGTAAATGCCGCTAAATCCCCCCTACTCCAGGGCACATGGACGTAGTTTCCGTTCGCGATTTCTCGCAAAGGGAAAGCTTTCATTCGCATTAGCTCTCCATCTGGGGACTTCGTAAGTGTACTCCTTCTGACGGATCCCCTCTTAGACCATCTTTCCTCCCATCTATCCAGGTCCCTCCATATTCTGATACACATGATTAGTTCCCGTATGTGTACTCTTAGGCCTATCGTCCTACGCTCATCTAGATCCTGATCCGTGCAATTTAGTCTATGGTTGGGTTGTAAAGCTTTAGTTCGTGACATGTCTATCATATACCTATCTGCCAATTCAGATAATTTTTCATGAGCTGACCTTGCTTTCCGAGTAACATCCTTAGATAAAAACAGTATTTCATCTGGTTCGTACAGCTCTAACCTTTCTATTGCCACTGTGCCATCTATGATTTCATCCAAATCCGATTTCAAGCTCATTACATCAAGCCGTCTTGCTTTTATTTCAGCTTTCAGTACGTCAGTCCTAGGTTGTTCGCTCACATCTCTCTCTCCCCCACTACGCGCCCTACGTCTAAGTACAGGTGAGTTGTGAGGAGTTCTTCTTGTATCTCTTTGTTCCCACCTCTCTAGATCCCACGCTTTTCCATCCTCCCTTGGGGTATGGTGGAACAATGCTCCATTCCTCATCACTACATTCTGTCTTTTCGACTCGGTCTCTCTAGATACAATGTAGGATCCTCCGTTCTGCTCTGTATCACTGCACCTCTCTTGCTGTCTGGTGTCGCTCAATAAACGGTAAGGTCCTTCACGGCCCTCCATGTTCCCGCGATCTCGTTCGTGATCGCCGGATGCATGGCGAGACGTTTCGCGACTCCCTATTTTCTCATGACTTCGTCCATGATCACCGGATGCATGGCGAGACCCTTCGCGACTCTCCATGTTCCCGTGAGTCCAATGTCGCACATTTTCGTCCGGGGCATGGTGAGTGCACCTGAAACTATCTCGATACTCCTGCGTCCTTCGTTCTCCCTCACTAAGGATGACGCGAGGCACTCCCCCACACCCTGCATTCTTGTCGTCGCACATTTGCCTATTGCCACTAGTAGTATGGCAAGTATCTCTTCTGCTTCCTTGACTCCCTCTCTCCCACTCTGGGCTGCTTTCGCCAGCTCCACAATGAGAGAGGATCTTGTTATCCTGGTCACTCCATTCTGCTCCTGTTTCAAACCTTTTATTCTGAGTCTCTTCGGCAGCATCCCATTCTCTCAAATATTCCCTTAATTCCTTATAGGATTTCGGTTTCGGTCCCCTCAAATCCATCTGTCCTCTTTGACCCCCTTGTTCTATCCAGCGACCCGTTGCGGAGTCTAATGGGGTACTCCGACATTTTGGTGCTAGCAACTGCCTTTGGGAATTGATTGTATTATTCCTAGTCTCCATCTCTGCCCTTTCCCTGTCCCATCGTGCCTGTTCCTCCTGCTGGACCCCCTCTGGGTTATAGATTGACACTATAGGACCTATGGTAACAGGTACTTGTAAAGCATCTGGCATTTGATACGACCTTGCATGCTGTGTTTCTGGCACCTTCTGGACCACGAATCTTCCCACTACTCTCTGTTCGGGACTAGATTGAGGTACTTCCTCACTTTTCCTGGTATCCCATTCTGATACTGGGAGCGGTTTATATTCCCCCCATCTAGCTCCGTCTCCTTGCTGTAGTACGGGACTTTCGGCTTCACTGTTGTACGGAGGTGGTCTATCTGTTAATAGTCTCTCTATTAGATCCTCATCTGGCTCGCTATCCTCATCTTCTTCTAGAGGTTTCTTTTCTCCCGTAGCTTCTAGCATTGTGAACAGTTTGTCTGCTTCTATCTTTTGCACCCTCCACTTTTTAGCTTCGTCATCCCATTTGGCATCCTGCACTGCTTTTACCGATCGTCTCACTCTTTCTTGGCGTCTACTCACGCTCTTTTCGTGTGCTGCTCTAAACCATGCACTAAGTGCTTCGAACTGTGTTGGCCCCGGTAGAGGTCTCGTTGCGAGCATTACTGCTTTCAATTGGTTCAATACTTCTAGCTTAAACGTCCCGTATCTCGGAAACGTCAGTTCCTTATTACCTTCTGTTAGCTTATTCCACTCGGAGATCCATAGTATCGAGTGTAAGCCTACTTTCACTGCCATATGATAAGCTGGTGTGCCTTCTGGTGGAGCTTCTTCTCCTGCATATAAGTTTCCTCTATCTCTCTTAAAGATCGCCCTTAAACGCTTAAAACACTTCATTTTCAATAATCTACGATTTTCCTTATTAATTCTCTCCTTTGTTTACGTCCCGATGACAAACTACCAAATCCCTGTGCGACTCTCGCCAATCAGCCTATCCCAGCGCGGTTCTATGCTAACCGGCCAATCTCAGCGCGGCTCTACGCTGACGTCACTCGTCCCCTCTGCAGCAGTTCCCCTCCTTTCTCAGCTTGCCTCGCGGTCTTGCATACGTCTCATTCATACGCCGAAAAATGACTACTTCCGTCCAAGCGATCACTTTTCTCTGACTGTACGGCCACAGTCTAACTGTAATTGTCACCTCAACTGGCGAAACGTCTTCCTCTTACGGTCAGACGCTCGCCTTAACTGATAGGTTACTTACACACAGTAAACGTACGACCAGCGTCCGTTACTCATACACTCACTCAAACACTCCCCCTATCATCGGTCTGCGGGCGATCACCTCATGACCCCCTTTACAATGGTGAACAATCACTCTGGGTGTTCGATACACCCGAACCACTTAAGCCCTCTCTGGACATAAGATTTTATCCGGTTGCGCGCGCTCACAACCTTCCCTCAATCACACTACAGGCATTCAACTCCGCTTGACATTACAACACAGGTACAACATAAAACACCGCAATCTGGCAACGCATGACCCTTATACTCACTCTTGACCGACTCTGCTGCTTTTCTCTCGACGCACCGTCAGCACCGTCTTCGGCAGGGATTCTTCTTCTGGTCGTCGATGACTAGGGACCTTGGGGTAATCTAGACCTGACCTAGGTTGTCTTCCTCAAGAAGAAAACCATCTTTCTCTGCTACCAACTGCGGGGAATGAGATTTTAATACCTTTTCTGATTACTTTGATATTAATCTCATTCGTCTATTTGGATCGGTTATTTTCTGTCATTGAGTAAAAGACAAACCCCACATAGGTTAGATAAACCCCAGAAACTGTTCCGGTCGGTAACGGCTGAAAATCGGTGTTTTCGGCCGTTACCTACGGGTATTTGGAAAATGTGATGTAGGTCGCCTAAAACCGGCAAAAATACCGAATCGGTAGATTACCGGCTCGGTAAAGATACTGAATCGTTAATATTTACGAATCAGTAAAATTACCGATTCGGAAATTACGAAATGGAAAATACCACGCCATCGAGATGTAGGTGAGCCTTAAATTACCGATTTGCTCCGAAATTCGGTAATTACAAGTCGGTATTTAACATGGATTGCAAGCAGGTGGTAACCAGGTACAGCCTATAAAAAAGGGCCCCAAAATGCAACACTGGAACTAGAATGGCTGCTTTTTACGTCATAGCAAGACGGCTAAGGCTACAGGCAGCAGGTGAGAGGGAATGGAGAAGGGAGGAACAGGTATATAGGCAAAGGATTACACTCTTCCAATTGACAGTGCCAGAGATACTGCAGAGATACAGACTGCACCCTGAAACCATCATGGACCTGATCAGGGACCTATATCCACTCCTGGACCACCCAAGACCAAGGGCCCATGCCATCCCACCCCATGTCCAGGTGCTCTGTAGCATACACCTCCTAGCATCTGGGAGCTACCAGAGTATAGTGGCAGCGGTAGGTGGGGTGTCCCAGAGCTGCCTGTCGCGTTTTTTCAGAAAGTTCCTGGACGCCATGATACAAAGAATGGATCACTACATCCACTTCCCAGACACTGATGCGGACTTGCTCAGGACCAAGACAGACTTTTACCTCATGGCAAACTTCCCACACGTGATTGGCTGCATTGATGGGACCCACATCCCCATTTGCCCCCCAGCTGCCACAGAGCACATATACAGGAACAGGAAGTCAACACACACAATTAATGTACAAGCAATCTGTGATGCCAAGTTCATCATCACCGATATAGTGGCCAGATACCCAGGAAGCACCCACGACTCATATATCTTCCAAAACAGTGGGATCTATACCCGCCTGAGAGCGGGCGAATTCGGGGAAGGATACCTGCTAGGTAAAGAAATGGGTGACACTCCCTTGATAGATGAAGCAGATGTATGTCAATGTGTGCATCTCAGTAATGTATAATTTTGTCTTCCACTTTAGGGGATAGTGCATATGCACTCCGTCCCTTCGTCCTGACACCCTACCTCAACCCCACAACCCCCAGCCAGAGACGTTACAATGTGGCACATAAATCCACCCGGAACATCATTGAGCGCACCTTTGGCCTCCTGAAGAGCCGGTTCCGCTGCCTCCACAAAAGTGGGGGGGCACAGCAGTACGCACCTGTAACGTGCTGTAAGATTATTGCAACCTGTGCAATGTTGCACAACCTTGCAACTAAGAGGGGCACAGAGGTGGAATTGGAGGAGTATGAAGACCATGACGATGATCAGGCACTACCAGCAGCCAACACAGTCGAAGTACCAACACCCACAGATGGAAGACAGAGACGGACAGAAATCACACACAACTACTTCTGAGTAAGTATCGAGACAAAGCACGTGTTGTACGTCAATGCACGTAGTTTATTTAGCACTACGTAGAAAAGACATGAGCCACAAATGTCACATACTAGTGTGCCTGGCACTACTGTGTGTACAGGGGTTACCTCACCCTCACATGTCCAACTGAACTTGCTGGACTCACTGCTTGCGCCCATGTACAACCCCGCGTGCTGCAGGAGCTGGGCTGGGTTCAAAGTCTGCTGTGGCAGCGCCGGCACTCTGGCGTCTGCTACTCCTCCTTACTTCAGGGACAGGGGTGCTGTCCCTGCTACTAGTGGTATCTGTGTCCCCGACACCTTCTGCTCCTGTGGTGGCTGACTGGTTTGTCAGCAACACTTCCATCGCTGAAGTGACTCTCCCCATCCCCCGTGTGAGGTCAGTACAGCAGTGCACCAGCCCCTCCTGCATTGCAACTGACCGGCGACACATCAGTGAAGTAGCATTTGCTAGTTGCCCCATGCCGCTTGTCTGCTGCTGCGTACGATGGCTCTCCCTGCGCCTTTGTGCACAGTCTTCACGAAGTTCTTCACAGAGTGTCATCACACACTGAGACATGTCCCTGACTCCCTCTGACATGTCCCTCATGCTGTCTGCCATTGATGCTATTCGCTTGTTCATGTCTGTGAAGTTGGTGTTTAGAATTAGCATCTGCCTGTGTACTGCACTGATCCCTTTTGCCTGCAGGCGCTGAACCTTCACCATTGTGGTCTCCAGGCCTTGGAAAACACTCTCATCATGGCCACTGCCGCCTGACTCCCGGGCACTACGACGTCTTCTTCCTTCAGATTGCCTGACAGGAGTGGATGTGTGACCTGGTGCATTCCCTGCCATAGACTGCATTGACTCCTCACATTCCCCTTCCTCATCCGAGGATGTTTGCAGGATCCTATGCGAGGGACCCTCATGCCTCACTGGCCTGAGGATTACTGACACCTCAGAGTCTGCTGGTGTGTGTGATTGTTCTGACGCAGGTAGTGGTGAGCCTATGAGCACAGGAGATGCTTCCAGTTGCATGGTGTTGTCTGCCTCTGGTATGTTTGCTGCTTGTGTGCAGTAGGTCTTGCACTGCTGGGCCCAGCATCCCTGCCTTCTTGTTCACTGCTATCCCTTTGGGGATGTGTCTTCTCCCTCACCTGCTGTGACTTGCGTGATGTCTCTCCTGTGGACAGACATGGACAGTATCTTAGTGGTGCTTTCACCGTGTACATCAAGATTAAATTACATTTTCACATCACTATTTCCTGCTCCTCCCATGTGTCTGATTGTATTGTGTGGCATGCCTGGCGACATTTCATGTTGACTGCTCATGTGGGTATTCTTATTACTACCACTCCCATAATGCATTGCAGGTGAGTACTAAAGTCAGAACTGGATTTCCTACATACATAGCCACATTGGGGGAGGAACACAGGCAGGGGGCGTGGGATGATGGACATGTCTCTTACCTTTCTTAGCTGCAGCTCGGGCTGAGCTGTCTGCATCACCAATCCCCAGGAAGCAGTCTGGCTCCAGTGTGGACTCCACTAGCTCTTCCAGGTCTGTGAGTGGAGGTGCCTTGTTCTTCCCTCCACCTGTTAAATTGGACTCCTTGCTTCTTGCAGCCAGTTTCCTCTTAGTGATGATCCTT
Source organism: Lissotriton vulgaris (assembly GCF_964263255.1). Classification (NCBI taxonomy): domain Eukaryota; kingdom Metazoa; phylum Chordata; class Amphibia; order Caudata; family Salamandridae; genus Lissotriton; species Lissotriton vulgaris. The sequence goes on from NC_141687.1 coordinate 556,867,026, forward strand.
AGATCATACCATTGCTTTTTTAGGTCGTCCACTTCCCTGTTGGTCACTCCTATGGCATTGATTTTAGTCTGGATCCCCAGCCAGGTGCTCCTCTTGACAGCCTCTGGTACCTGCAGGGACTGTTTTCCAAATATTTTTGGGTAGTGCTTGACTACCTCCTCCACCAGCACCTGCAGTTCTCCAGTGCTAAACTTCATCTTTCTCTTCCTCTCTGCACCTTCTTTCTGAGAGTCTTGGGGCTCCATTTCTTTCTCCTGCAGGGCTCTGCTTCACAACTGCCTGTCTCTGTGTGTCTGCTCTCCTGTGTGATCAGTTACACTGCACCTGCATGGGTGTGGCCACTTCCTGGATGTGGGGTGGGGTCCATGCACAGGATTGGTCTATTGCTCTGTTGGTTGGCTGAGGGGCGGGATGGTACACGTGATTGGTTGATACTTCAACTTCCTGATATTTTGTATCCCCGACTCGGTATTTACCGACTTGGTATTTACCGAATCGGTAAATACCGAGTCGGTAGTTTCAATGCATTCCTATGGGCCACCGGGCCCATAGGATTGCATGTGTGTTACCGATTCGGTATTTGCCGTATCGGAAGATACCGATTCGGTAAATACCATGAAGGGGTTACCGATTTTTACCGATTCGGTATTTTTTACCGATTTTTGACCTACATCTCGTTTCACTTTTCGGAAATACCGAATCGGTAAAATTCGGTATTTTCCAGTCGGTAAAAATGTGTTACCTACATCTGGCCCTAAGTGCCTTCTTCCACTCATGAAACAGGATTGAAATCTCACATACAAACACACTGTGAAAATGGTAAGGTGAGTAGGGTTGCTGCCTAGCCGTTTTTACCTGCATGACCAGTCTTTTAATATCTCAGCTGGTACAAAAATTAGGAAAATCACATAAAGCCAGTATTATTCCACCTTGTCAGTATATACTTAAAACAGTAAAAATAGGAAGAAGGAACTCTAAAATATGTTCTAGATTTGCCTTAATGATCCCTAACATATAAAGTAAAGAAAAACAACGAAGGCAAAGTTAAAAATAAATGCAGATGGTTTTATATAAAGTTCTATTTAGGTATCATGTTCTGGCCTTTGCAGAATCTTTAAAAAATGAACAAATGAGCAGTATTTTTCTCTCAGAAAGGTGTCAACCTTACATGTCACTCATGAGAAAACTAAAAGCCTGGCTGATATGAACCCACTCTTTACATTCATGTTTGAATGCTATTTATAATCTGCTAAATTAATCTTCAAATGGGAAATTCAAAGTAGTTTAAAATATACAATATTACTTTTAAAAGCATAACCTTGCATTTGTGAGCAAATAACATAAGAAAATATCTGCAAGAGCTAACAAGAAGCGCTTCTCTGCTTCACAGGGAGTGGCTCCTTTCAGGACTTGAGAAAGCTGATCCTCCAGCTTCGAGAGACCTTGTCATTGCCTTGTCATTCCACCCCCTCAAATATGCTGAGTCAAACCCTAGTATAATGCAAGCAAACCAAGCATTAAGCATATCTGCAATGTACAACGCATTCAAACTAAGAGGTTTGCTATTAATTAACCAGCATGATTGACAAATTAAAGCAAATAATATGTAGAAGGCAAATCTCTAATATATTCATTTATATTGTACGCAAATTATCTCATGTTTAGAAAATAATATATTGTTTATACAAACACATATTATGCTTACAAACCTAGGTATTGTTCATGTGCACCATACAATGATAATGCGTTCCAGCACTTAACACATACAACCAATATGATAACCATGCAAACTAGTAGGATGCATATGAGAACCAATACATCATGCATGCAAATCAGTTTGTAAAGCTTTAAAACCAATGGTTGAACATTTTAACCAAGATATTACACACAGAAACCAGAACAATACTAGGCTGGACCCAGATATAATTTATAAGGAACACAAAATAATGTGTGTCAACCATTATATTACAAATGCAACTCAATATATTCTTCATGCAAACCACCAATTTATGTGGAACCAGTATTGCACGCATGCATGTAAACTAGCAGGTAATGCTTTCAAACTAATTAATTGTGCATTATAACTAGTATACCACACGCAAAATAACAACATTCTACAAGTGTGAAGCAATGTATAATGTATACAATCATGCAGTTATAGAAATCTACCAGCACATTATGAATGCAAAACACCATGTTATGCTTTCTAACCAATAGGCCGCATCCTTGCTCAATTGGACTTTAAATACCCATGTGGCCTTAATGTGGCATTATGGGATGTGTAGTGCCATTCAGAATTGAAAAACTTTATTCACAATATTTGCAAAAGGATTTCTTTAATTGTCATTAGTTTTGTATAATAGAGTTCGTGCTTGATTATTTAATGATACAGTATCATGCAACATAACTATTCAGAATAAATTCATTCATTTGCATAGTCCTTCTATTCACTATATTTTGTTACTGTTTCTACTGCACAGTACAGTGGCGTAATATTATATATAAAGAAAACAAGAAGTGCAATCGAGAAAGGACTCCCTAACCGTGTTCAAAGCTGTGGGAGAGCTGAAACTCGTTGGTTGAGTGCGGCAAGAAATAAAACTCTTTGGCCCAAAACTATTTTTCAAAACGAAGGATGCGGCACTCCTGGATGTTTTTTTCAGCTTATTTTATTAAGCGTTTTCACCCCACCAACGCGTTGGTGGGGTGAAAACGCTTAATAAAATAAGCTAAAAAACCATCCAGGAGTGCCACATCCTTTGTGTTGTTGAAATATATATATATATATATATATATATATATATATTCGATACCAGAGAAGAAATCGCTGCACACTCCTTGATGCTTTAGCAGTTACTTTATTTTCCAAACGTGAAAAACACCCTACGCGTTTCGAACCGTAGTTCCTGTTCACGGTAGCTTAGGTGATTAGTCCCTTTGCTATTTCTATACATTCCGCCTGCAGACACACCCTATGTTTAACTGGGGCATGCTGGGACTTGTAGTTTTATTTACAATATTGCCAATTTGATTCCCATTAGAGTTCGTGGGTTTTGTTAACATTGGGGCATTCGTTTTAGTTACAGCATATACAGCATAGTGAGTCCACGTGCGTATGTAATCAACCCTCATGTATTCTGAGAGTTGATTACATACATACGTGGACTCACGAGCGTCAATAAAGCGATATAGTCCCCGTAAACTGTGGGAACGCTTTCAATATGCTGTAACTAAAACGAATGCCCCAATGTTAACAAAAACCCACAAACTCTAATGGGAATCAAATTGGCAATATTGTAAATAAAACTACAAGTCCCAGCATGCCCCAGTTAAACATAGGGTGTGTCTGCAGGCAGAATGTATAGAAATAGCAAAGGGACTAATCACCTAAGCTACTGCGAACAGGAACTACGGTTCGAAACGCGTAGGGTGTTTTTCACGTTTGGAAAATAAAGTAACTGCTAAAGCATCAAGGAGTGTGCAGCGATTTCTTCTCTGGTATCAAATGAATCTGGGACACTGTCCTGGTCCCATCGCTGGCACCAACTGACCAGTGCTCCCGCTGCGACAGGTCAATTTGTGAGATCATATATATATATTTTTTTTTATTTTTTTTTCGCAAAATTAGAACGCTGCACTCAGGAAATGTAGATAGCTTGTTTTTATTCAGCAAACTCCACCATAAGTCTATCACACCGACGCGTTTCGGGCATGCGCCCTTTCTCACGGTAGGTGACATTACTCTTTCCACAGTTTTTAAGGCTATGCACTATGACCTTCCCCCATAGAATTCTGGGATTGGTAGTTTTTTAAGGTAGCAACGGAAAACACCTTAAGTGACAGTATTTTGATTATTTTACATATTTACATGACACATTATCACAATACTTAAGCAGACCAATTGCAAATTAGGAAAACCAAGGCGGGTGAGGACCTTTGGTTACATTCTAGGTATAGTACCTTTTCTGAATCCTAAGTTGTTTGGCAGTTATGCTTGCAGTATGTGTTTCTGATTGCTCAGCTTATCTATACCACGATCTGAGATTTATAGGTATAGTGCAGAGCGCTCCAGCTGTAATCACCCTTGCTTTGCCATATATATATATATATATATATATATATAGTTCTGCCCTTCATGAATAATGGTGGAAAGTATTTAATGAATCAATATTTGACACATACAATTCACACCCTCCGGCTATATAATTATGTTTTGGATAGCTCAAGCTGTTTGTTTTGTTGCTTTTGCAATTGCGAGGTAATGCATTACCACAGATTGTGTTACTCCTATTTGTCCTACAGTTTGGCAATGGTGGGCAAAATATATCGACTGCTATTTCCTGGAGCCCCCACATTATCGACTAAAGGGTATCTCTAGACGGAAGAAGTAAGAAATTATTTTGGGCTCATTACACCAATGGCGTGAATCTAATCCCTGAATAAAACATTATGCATTTTACAGCTGTTTCCTTACAATTTGGTATGGGATAGGCATAGTAATGCCCTATTTTTACATAATTACGACTACATTTTGAAGTGCGTATAAGAATATTTATATTTACAATGGATTTATTGATGCAATCGTTATTTTTTTCAGATTCTTAATAAAAAGGAGAACATGTTATGTTTTGAATTACTAATATTCATTTTATCAAGCCGAGGAGGGTGAAAGACAGTCAGTACAGTCACACTGTGGTTTCGAAATGTGACAGACCTCTGTGGCAGATGCTCGAGCTTGCTGAGCTGTGCTATGAACTGTGTAGCAAGGATACCAACTTTAACTCAGGCACTGCAACGTCCACCCCTAATATGGACAAATGTGCCTTGGCAAGGAATAGAATGCAAGTCCATGTGTTTAACATATAACCTACCGGGGCAGAGGTCATCAACACAAGACTGTATCAGCATTTTCTCCAAAAACCAGTAGCAACTATTTTATCCTAAATGTTTGTGGAATTTGTATGTCACAATATGCTTTGAAGCAGTTTGGTGTAAATAGTTTTAAGGTGACTTTCTAAGTTTAGTAACAGTGCCTCCTGGTCCCCAGTTCCACCCGACAGTCAGCACCATCCATCAATAGGCCTCTCAAATTCAAAATCCTGGTTTGTCCACAGATCGGCAAACCTTTTTTCACAGCTAGGAGTATCATCCTCTGAAAGCTTTATGGGTAGTTGATAACTTTTCAGGGCAGAAGGAATAGTTACTATTCAGAACATGCTTTCCACTATCTGTTGTTTTATTTCCTGTTTCTGGATGCAATATTGAAATTGCTTATACATTATTTATAACTTTGGCCCTGTCAACTAAACCTGCATGAAACATTCCTAAAAACAAGTACACACTCGTGCAAGTTGACCACCCAGATTGATCAAGGCAGAGAAAAGGTAAACGGAGAATCCGAAACACTGCATTTTCCATTCTCATTCCCACAGAAAATGTGTTGTGAAGATTAGCACGAAGCTGCTGGACTGTTCGATGTGGTTACCTCATCTCACTGTCATTTTTAGGTCTTGCCTATGCAGTGCGCAAGCACTGCTAGGAGGGACATCTTGGAATCGCTCCAGGCTTTAGTTGAAACTCGTGTATGTTTTGCACTGTTTCCTATTAGTACGCAAGCATGTATGGCGTTTACCTTGCGGGAGCCAGCAGCAGCGCCAATTGTTAGTAATTATCGCGCTGGCTCCCGCAAGGTAAACGCCAGACATGCAATTCTGGCGGCGCACGCCACTGAAACAACTTTGAGTGGTGCCCTCAGCCTCGCTTTAACTTTGGCGGCCGCGGGGCGGCGCTTGATTTTCACCCCTTTTTTTTAAGGCTGCGCACTCAGATTTGTTCTTCTGTAACATACTTTTATTCTTTTAAAGTGATATGTAGCCCGTTAGGTAAAACTATGAGTAAGTTAATAGCATTTAGGTAGATCTTCTACGAAATAAGATGCCTTTGAGAGAGAAGTCTGATTAATGGCCCGTGATTTATTGGTGTGCAGCACGAAAATCCATTTAGCTGCTTCTTTATAGGGTCCTGCCATGCGGGATGAAATTGTAAGTACCTTATCTCCTTCAGGCCTACTATGCTTCATGATTTTATTGGAAATGTGTTGATTAGTGATTTTATTTGCAGCTTTTTCACTGCTTCTTTATAGGCAACATATTACCAACAGGGATTAGGAAAGCAGTGGTTCCAAAATATTTTTGATTTGTTTCTGTTTGTGGTCTTGAATTATTGTTCAGAAATTATTAAGTCATATTTTGATTTTCTTCCTTTTATTTTTAGGTTTGCATTTCTTGTTGAACGAAATGTGTAGGTTTTGGATTTCGGTACAGATATGCTCGAACGTATATCAATTATGCATTTGCTCACATGTGATTGGGTGTTTAATGTTGATACCAGCTCATTTCCAGTAAAAATGAAGGGTTGAGAAGGCAATACCTCATGATCGCCGCTGATAGACCTTATCCAGTGTGTCCATGGTAAAGGCTTGTTCACCTGGGGGTAGCAACCATGGATAATCAGAAAGGTGACTAGGACAGATTTCAGGGTAAACATTGTAGAAGATAATGCCAATAGTTTCAGAACGTAAAATCTAATGGAGTTACAATGTATTCCAAATAAATTAAAATTAGACAGCAAAAAACAGTGATCTTCTAGTGACGTAGAGCTGCCAAGGTAGCACAGCGAGATAAGACTACCTATTGAGATATCTCTGTGCAACCTGCGGTTCACAGATATTAAACTTGCCCTTTCATTTTTTTTAGGGTGACATTTTAAGTACCGTTATCTGGGCAATCGCAGCAACTGTTACTCGCTGTTCTGTGAAACTGGTATAATCTGTGTGAGCGCTAGCAGTGCAATGTATCACATAACAGTCTTTTCCAGCAAGTCACTTTCCAAAGGGAGACCAGGGGGATTTAAACCCGCCCACTAATCTTTAATGCATATCAGCTTTCGTAGTTCATACCACTTATTTCGAAAAGGATGCTTTATCTTTTGATTATTCTGATAACAAAAGGTTGAGTGTACTTTTTCTTTTTTAGTCTCATTTTTTTATTTCGAGTAGATACGAATTTGACTTCAAAGAAATATAAGCTAACAACGAAACGGCTTGGCCCTTCTAAAGTTCATAAAACATATAAATAGCAATACCAAAGAAGAGAAAAGATAAAAAATAAATACATTACCTTTGACCTACTGCAACTTTACTTGTGCTTTTGACATTGCAGGTAAACCAGAGCAGATCAATAAACAAGGTACATCACGCATCTCACTACTGCATCATGCAGAAGCATTTCATTCAAGGTCAGTACAACCTACTCAGCCCGGGTTATTTTTACATTAAGCTGAGTGAAGGTTGTGCCAGAGAGAAGGATAGCAGGGTTGTATTCAGATACAGAGTCCTGATAATCCAGACCTTGGAGCCTCAGGGTCATGAACCAAAGGTAAGAGGAAAGGAGAGAAATTCAATGATAGTGCAAAAGAGATGGCCCGGAAGAAGGCGAGCTTTATGCAGGCTCACTTATATCATTAGAAATGGACAGAGATATATTCCTTGGAAAGGTGGCCCCTGAGAAGACGGCCATATATATGGGTCACTTTTTTGTAAAGTCAATCACTGCCATTAGCACAATAGGTGATGTGGCACTGAGGCAAGGGGTGTGAGTGGCCACTGGATTCCGGTTATGGCTATCTTACTAAGAAAAGTGGAGTGGGAGGGTCAATTTTAGTTGCAAGCATTAGAGCCCAGGTCACTCGTGCTACACATTGAGCAATGTCCAAGCATGGGTGGGAGGGGGGTTGCTAGATGTGGGTTTTCTATTTTTTCCACAAAGCGGCAGAAAGCATGCTTTGGTAGGCATCAGGCCTAGCAGTGATGCCCATGTAGTGGGCTGATTACACAGCCTGCTTCACAGAGCTGTTAGCATTATTGGTGCTGGAACTGTGAAGAATCATGTCTATTTTACTATCATTTATTGCTTGCATTAGGGGACGCGTGCATACTTGCTGTGCCAGTGTTGCTTTGGGTCTCGGAGCAATGGCCTAAGGGAGTGGGGTCGGGGGCAGGGGGAAATTGAAGCAGAGGAGACAATTGGTTTGGGCATTAAGTATAAGGAAGAGGGTTGGCATGAGAAAGGAGTCCATTTTGTAAACAAAGGGTAGAGGAGACATCCTGATTTGCAAGACAGTAGTTACCATTAGTGTGACCAGGGTTTTGAGGGCCCCACTAAATCGCAATTATGAATGTCTTAATTTAAACAAGCATTGGCATAGACAATAGGTCTCTCCTTTGGGACCTTGTTTGGTTAGCTGTAAATCTCTCCTTTTTTAAAATGAACAGAAGGGTAAAAAACAGATGTATGCATTTGGGTGGTAGTAAAATCTGAGCTGGTAAATCGATTTCCTGAAAAGAGCTGGATAGTGTTTCTCCGACAGCCATTTTGAAGCCTATGGGTTGTGAATCCAGTCCACAATTATGTTATTATATGTCATCCACAGTGTGAGACTACTTTCGTTTTTACTTGCGGCAGAGGACCACCAGAATAAAATTGTTTTCCGGTACTTTGTGCCTCATTTTATCCTCACCCACACTATCTACTTTTCATGGCCCCTCACCCACACTTCATCCATAGGCAGTGGGATAAAAGATCTCTGATAAAGAGCCCCTCTTTGAGGTGAGCCCTTTGGGCATTGCACCGCCTGCCCAACGCGGGGCATTACCGATGATGAAGCATGACACTCGCAAGGGTGTGCGAGGCCATTATATCCAACTAATTGGATACCCAAGGGTGGTTTTCCATTGAGCACTATCCCTCCCACCTTAGTGACCGTTTCCTTCTCTTCTCCTCTCCTTCAGGAACAGCACAGTCAATTTGTTGTTCACGTCATAGAGGGAGCCACATGCCCTTAAAATGTATATTTCTGGAGGCACTTGGTGTGGAAGAAAAATGTCAGTTTTTTCAACTCTTTCATCCTTAAGCTAGGTATAAAATGTTTTACCAAACCTAAACAAGCTTTGGCAAAGCCAATAGGTCTGGCCTTGGTAGGTGGGCGCATTTTTTGTTTTGTTTATAATGTATTTCACAGAGAAGCATAGCAAAAGAAAGCATGCAGCTAACTAAACATGGCTGTCACATGGTTACAATAAAACTTTTAAAATGAAAAAAGCATGCATTGATATGGCCTTTTTACTAGTGATATTTTTAATGTATTACTTGGTTTATTAATAAAATTTGTAAAGCACACTAGAATAAGTCACCACCTACCCAATCACTAAAATTAAAGACTGCTACAAAGTTACAATATTATTTAAAAGTTCAGACTAGCATCTTTTACCTAGACAGATAATACATAATCAGCAAGCTGGGAAGTCAAAGTGCACACAAAAAAACTACACTGTGGTTGTGTTCTTTCTTTCAACACTTGGGTGTTTGCTGGTAAACAATGGCTGGTTCCTTTTATAATATTCTGTAAAGGGCAGAAATTAGAAAAGGCACCCTGGACTTAGTAACTGGTTGGGAATCTGCAGTTGAAGCGGTTTCCTTAGTGGTGTGGCATGCTTAGGAAGGGCTTGTACTGTGTCCAATGTGCACTTTAAATAGGCGAGCCGGTACAAGAAGGACCCCCTTCCTGCACATAAACATTCACTTTAAAAAAAATGCTGTTTTGCAACTTCTATGTGCATTAAGCAGCGCACATAGGGGCATATTCCCAAGGACTTATCGCCAAGTTAGCAGCACTTTATCTCAGCCAAAGCGGTGATAAATGTATCGCCCTATTCACAAGCTGGTGCTAACAGCCGATATCACAAGTTTACCTGCGATAGCAGCCGCAAAAAACATTGGCACAGATGACACCGGCAACTAATGCTATTGATATGCAGAGTAGGCATTCCCGTGCAAAAAGCTCCGACAACACCACTTGGTAACATTCTTAACAACCAGCCAGAACGGCGATAAGATCACAAAACATATGATATGGCGCGTTATTAGCAGGGATTTAACACCTGCTCTTACCTGATGTAAAGTTGGACATCAACCTTCACCATAAAAGGGAGCCCAGCCCAGAGCCACACCTGAAGAACAACAGATGCCATGGAGCTACTGATCATGCAGCTCGAACACCCGAGAGGGCCAAAACTCCCACTGCCACCCCTCCAAGACTGTCCCCCGAGGCCCTACCCCGTGGACCTCCCCCCCGTCAAAGATATTTCACATCAACTTTACGAAATCATGAACAAAACAATTCGCCTGATGTCGCACAATTACAACAATTAACATTCATGTGTGGTCATAAAAAGGAGAATCATTCATTTATCATTGAAATTCCCCAAAAAATATTTCATTCAAATGTAACTACAACTATTTGGAAGAGTCAGGGCGGATCTACCCTGGACAATCTGTAAGTCACACCATGCAAGACAAAATTCAAAAGAGGAAGGTGTGTCATGCGCTCATCAAAGGACAGAGAGAGAGAGAAAGAGAGAGAAAGGGAGAGAGGGAGAGAGAGAAAGAGAGAGAGAGAGAGTGGGAGAAAGGGAGAGGGAGGGAGAGAGAGAGAGAAAGAGACAGAAAGAAGGAGAGAGAGAGAGACATATATAGAGAGAGAGACATATAGAGAGAGAGAGGGAGAGAGAGAGAGAGAGAGAGAGCGAAAGAGAGCGAAAGAGAGAGAAAAAGAGAGATTGTACAAGGAGCGCAAGGCTGCTCGGGCTCTTGGCTCATACATGCCAACTGTTGTGGGTGTATCCCTATTGGTGCACCATAAGCCTAAGCCCGGCCTCAACTGCAGCGTGAAAGCTACATCACATTTCCAGAATGCAAGCAGTAGTCAGACTAACATTAGGGATGAAAGCTCCTTTGTCTCAATACATAAGGCGAAAGGACAGCTGCACCATAGCAGATGATGACTCCCACACCACGCACAGCACTAATGAAAGACCAACATATCCACATCCACATAACTGCTGCAGGTCAGAAGAGTGCCGGTTCTATGAGTGCCAACAATGCAATGGCGGGACATCCTGGGCACATGTACAACCCCTGTCACGTGGAACTGTACTGTGCACGTATGCTGCATTTGTTGGGGGGCACTGCCACAGCAGTCTTGTGCATCAGTTACTGTCTGAGCTTCCGCCTTGCGTCCAGCCCTGGTTCCACTGTCGATCATGCACATCCGAGTGGCCCATGGATGTCTGCCTAACCAACACAACGGTAGCTAAACTGGATTATGACTTGTGGGTACGCCCCATGTTGGCTCACGACCAGGAGTGTAACCGTGATACCCGTGAATGGGATGCCTTTATATTTGGCGTATGTGCTGGCAGTTGGGCATGGGAGATTGCACAAGTCCTCGTGTGCAGTGACCACATCGGGCGCTCCCCTTTTGGGCTGTGTTGCAGATTGGTGAAACAGCGTGGACGGAGCACATCTGTCTGGACCAGTTAATGGATTAGCTCTCCCTCGTGTTCGTTGAACTCGACAACAACGTACTCTTGGAACTGATTGCCCAGGAATCTGCGCTCGCATTCATGGACGAGTAACTACGTTCCTGCAGCCACAACTGATTGTGACACAGAGCACAGGTCCCAACAACTTGCTCCATCTTGGAAGAATGGTCATATATCCCACCACAACAGTGCACATGTCTGCATTCGCCTGGACTCAGAATGCTTGTGCGTGCACCTATGTCTCTTGACACACACCTGTGCAAGGTGAGGCAGTACACCATCCGGTAAGCGTGGAACACCGCGTTTTCTCCGACTTTTATCACTCGGGTGATTAATGCTTGCTGTTTAAACATGTATTTTATCTCCGTGACCTATAAGCTAACCTAACAGTTTGTAAGTTATTTTTGACCGACGCGCATTCTGTTCGACTTACCGCTCCACTTTCTGGCATTTTTGAATTTATTTTAACGCTATTTTTTCCACGACTTTCACCTTCTCCGGTTATCTTTTAGTCACCTTGTGTTCAACTTCACTTTTGGGGTATTTAAACATCTTTGTCACTACGATTTTACCCTTTTCATTCAGCTACCCTGTGTTTGACACATACTTTTTTGCATGCAGTTTTTCACACTCACAGTTATTTAGTCGTGATTCACCGCTCGTGGTACCCACTCTGGCACGCTTTAAGTTCGGCCTTACCTCTGTTTATGTACTTATACCTTGGAGGCGGCTTCTCTCCCTGATACTTTGTACTCTCATTTTCAGATTGCGAATTGTCCCTTGACGAAGGGCCACAGTCCCGAAATGCATAGAGACATTATCAATGCAATTGGACTCTTTTGAACATTGAATTACGTATGCATGTTTCTATTGAAGTCACTATGACTTAATACGTGACTTTCAAAATAAACTTACCTGAAATGGAGCACTAACCCATAGTGTATTTTCATTCTCGACTTTGCTAACATACAGTGAACGTCCACCGAAGAAGTTTCCTTCTCCACTCGGAGTGCCTTAGGAAGCAGTGCAAGTGGTTCCTGCACTCCCCCAGCTTTCAAGGTGAGGCAGTCCCATGGGCAGAGCTGCACAGCGTCGTTAGGCAATGTTCCTAAATCTGATATACTGCTGGAGGGAGAGTACAGACATGGCAATATAGTACTACATGTGACCTTGATGGACCCTTTCACCTGCTCACTGTCAGCAGAGCAGACAGTCAGCGCAGTCCGGTGGTACAGCACTATGCTGTGAGTCATGCCCCCTGACACTGGGCGATGAGCATACGCCAAACATCACACGACTCGTCCAGGAAGGCAAGGTGGGCTGAAACTGTTGCTATTCTTAATGATTGGTGTTCACTTTTGCCTCCCCATTTCCTACACCTCTACATGTTCCTATGCTGCCTGTTAGTGTCTGAAGCATTGGTCTGCATGTTGTGGCCCTCGTCTTGCCCTTGTCTTGCCCATACTGACAAGCACATGATAATAAAGTCTATGCAACTTCACTAGTGTTCAAGTGTGATGAGTGCTGATTAGAATGACAAATCGAGTGCCTCAATGAGCATTGTACGTACACAGGGAGGGACTGACTGACACATTTCACCTGGGGGTGAGACCCTATTGACAGCTCCACCTCTTTGAGCCAGACATTGTGGTTGGGATAGTTGCTGGTAGACCTGTGCTCTTAGGCGTCTTCAGCAATGTTAGTATGGTGTCCAAATTCTTGCCATGTGGATCAATGTTATCCATCGAAACAGGCTGCATCCACACAGTTAAGTGTGAGTAGGTATGCAAAGAGATGTTCTTTTGTCACATGTGATGGGGTACACTACTTTGGGCCTGCTACCGAATTTGACATTTTTACACACAGCTGTATTTAATACATGGACGTGGGGCAACGTTGGGGGTTGAGAGATTGTTGTTCATGAGCAATGAGGCCACAGCTAGTTCACACCTTCATAGTAATCTAATTGGCCATGTGGGTCAGGGTCAAACATTCACATTGATGCCATTTACCAGGGTGTACCTTTTTGTGCAATCAATGTCCCTACATTCATCCACACTTTTATACTGATATGTCTTCTGTGTCAGCTGTGTGTGGTGGTGTTAAGGCTGCCTCACTGTGTGCCACTGGCACATCAGATGGTGGAGGTGGTATGGCGGCCTCACTGTGTGCCACTGGCACATCAGGGGGCGGAGGTGGTATGGCTGCCTCGCTGTGTGCTACTGATACATCAGGGGGCGGAGGTGTGTGTTTTAAAGTTCCTGTAGCAGTCATCTGGGACAGGCTCTGTGGCAGCAATGGCAAGATGAGGTTCTGCAGGGCATGGAAGATCCCAGCTACATATCGCTGGCGTACATCCGTGGCAGCCTTCCTTCCAACCAGTATCCGCTCCATGTTCTCCATCGTCCTCCGCATGTGTCCCAACTCCCGGCTGACATTGCTGGAGCCTGTCTGACTAGACAGTTCTAGTATCCGAGTAATGGCTCCAGCGAGGTCAGCCAAGGAGTGTTGTAGAGCATGGAACAGACTGTGGATGTCCGTTAGGAACTACAAGTAGTCCCTGATGGGACTCATACACCCATGTATGGCATCAAGTTTGGCTGCCATGAGGTCAAAACCCACCGCACCTGTTCAGCCAGCCCACTCTGGCAGTCTAAGACACAGCTTTGGAATGCCATGAGTTGTTTGTGTGGGTCCTGGGAGCCAGCCATGGTGGTGGGTGCTTTCTGCTTTGTGGGCTGTGCAGGGGGTGGGGGTCACCTTGATGCAGCTGGGCTGCCCTACTCCTGGAGGTGGGGTGCGGAGGCTGTCCACAAGACGTTGAAGGGTATCGGAGCAGATGGCCAGGGGATCCTCATCATCATCAGTGAAGAGATGTCTGGTCTGCTCTGCAGGAAGTGTTGATTGTCCCTCTGCAATGTGAAGGGGAGGGGTAGGCTAACAGTGTGTTCCATGTACGTTGACGCATTGTACATGTGTACATACAGAATGCATGACAATGTACATTGTGCCTGTTTTGGAGGAGCTGGCTATTTGATGGGAGACAGTGGACATTTCGACTACATGACGGATGTGAGGTTGTACTCGAACATTATCTTCTCACAGTTTCCTGCTATGTCAGATATGATTGTCAAGTTTCTACGCACAAGCGAAACCAGTTATGCCCATCTCCCACCGTCCCTCTAGTCCCTAGTCATTACTCACCCTGTTGCTCTTGGGTCAGGTCATATTGAGCTGTGTCCGGACTCCCAACCATTGCCATCTCTCCAAACTGATGATTGTGGCCACCATTTCCTCCAGCTTATCCAGCTCCTCCTGTGGCTCAGGACTCCCACCTCCAGTCGCTGTTGCTGCCTTCCAGTTGGCAGCGAGTTTCTGCTTGGTTTGGCTATTCACATCATGCCTGTGCCTCTTGACCTCCTCCATTAACCTCCTCGACACTCCGACTGCATTCACGTTGTTCATGATCGACTGCCATTTTTCCGTTTGTGTTGCCAATGACACGGTTGAGGTGACGAACAGTTGATGGTAGTGTTCTATCACCTCCGTGACGATGATCTGGTTTTCTTGCAGACTGAACCCCGCTTTCCTCTTCCTCTTCTCCTTCCCCTTCCCCGGCCACGGGGTTCCTGGCTGGTCCTCCGTGGGACTTGTGGGGTTCGAGTTGTCCTCTGCACTCAGTCCAGGAGCATCCATGGTGCTGCGCAGTTTTTTTTGCTTTGGGTGTGTTTTTTTTGTTGCTTTTATAGTGCATTTTCCCACACGATGCGTGAGAATTATAGGCCTGTTGCTGGTTGTCACTGATTTTTGTATCGCAATTTGGGGCATCACAACTTTTTACGCATTCGTGTTTTGCATTTTTTCGGACTCGTGTTGATTTTAATGCAGTCATTTGGCGCATTATTGTGAGACTATCGCATGGTGCTGCCGGTTGGGAATAGAACGTTAACACAGTGTTATTTTCCTGTGATAGACTGCGATGAGCAAAGTTGCGTTAAACTAATTTTGCGATGATTAACACATGTTCTTGAGAATATCCCCCATAGATGTTACAAAACTGCATTTCAAGATTGTTTATTTGCAGGAAGGGGGACCTCCCTGTACATATACTTAATAATCTTCACCTGCACGCAGACAGACTTGCACTCTGGTGCAAGGGTGCCTGCATTGGCACTAAGCTGCTAAGTGTATCGCCAGAGCAGGGGGAAATGCAGGGATGCACCATATTCTTGTAAATATGGTGAAGCCCTGCGTTTCTGAGGTAGCGGAATGAGGCGTTAAGCCAGGAAGGCTAACGCCTCACTGTGCCACTTCCCTTGTAAATATGCCCCTGAATTGTGAAAACAGGATTTTAGAGATGTTAATGTTTGCCAAGATTCAATCAATCAGCAGATCTATACAGTGCTACTAGTCACCCATGAGAGTATCCAGTCGCATGCAGGGTCTTGTTGATAAGGAGAATATCCAGGTTTTCAGGGACTGATTATGTTTAAGCATATTTATTGTGTGGCAATTTGTTGTGGTGATGTTTTTTTTTGTGCTGGTGTGTACTTGTACTGTATTATTGCAATGTAATTTTGTTGCATTGGACTGCAGTTGTGCCAAGTTCACTTTTGACTGCCTTGTTAAGATGTGCCCTGTAACGTTGTAATTGTATTATTTAGATTTCTTTCTGTTTCCTATTGTATTATATGTTTTTATTTTAGCTTTGTAAACGCATGCTGCTACAATTCCAATCAAAAGCAGTACATGCAGTGACAGTTGCAGTGACAAGCAACCCCAACAAGGTTGTAAAACAAAGGGGTAAAAGAGCACAGCTCTAGCTCTCTAACTCTTCAGACACCACTGAGCTGAAAACTGTGGTAGAGACTGTGAGGCAGATTTACAATAACTGGTGCATCCCTGCATATCAGCAGGGATGCGCCAGTTATATTGCGTGACGTTAGAAACCTCTTACGCCACGCTGGATGCGCATCATTTACAATTCGGCGCACCGTGGCGCAAGGATAGGTGACGCAGTGCTGGAGTCATGTCGCAAGGGCGACGCAACTCCAGCACTGCTCAGGGGCGCCCTATACTTGCTGTGCTGCGCCACTCCTTACGCCTGCTACAAGCAGGCGTAAGGTTTTGACGCAGCAGGGACGTAAAAGTGACTCAGTGAAAGATTTCACTCCGTCACTTTTACGGGGCTTCCTAGAAATTGAACGCCCACCCTACATAAATTATACCTTACGCAGGTATAATCTAGCACATGGGTTTACAACATGACGCATCTCACTAGATGCGTCACGTTGTAAATATGTCGCATAGTGGTGCATTGTTTACGCCGCCGCTGCATCACAAAAGTGATGCAACAGCAGTGTGAAAATGTTGCAAGGGCCTTGTAAATCTGCCCCTGTGTCTTCACTTATCGCTCCTAGTGGTCACTTTATGTGATATGGTTCTGGGTCTTTCATTATCTGTATCTGCTCTATACCTTACACCACTGCCCGCTTTACTGGCTCACTGTGACTGGGGCAGTGAGAACATGCAAGATGAGAATTGTCTCGCTGGCAAAGGACTGCAAAGTGTCACTTTATTTTCATGAACAAGAGGGTTCAGACACAATTCCAAAGTCGACCTTGTGCAAAAAGGGATTGTTTGGGTGACGTTTCTGTGAGTATGGCTCACTGAGGCGAGTTGGACTGATGAGGTATTATTCACTGATATAGTGTCTTTTCCCATAGGGGGACTGAAAATAATTGCTGGCCCTCACACTGGTTTATTATCTCAAGATTTGAGAACAAACAAACAAAGAAAAATCTTCTGTTTGTCGGGGTTATTTTATTTAAACCCTTTGAAATTTTCAATAATTTTTATATATTTTCATGGGTGTGAAAAACACTGTACAAAACACTTACACATATTTACAAAACTATTATACAACTAACATATATACAATTATGAACAATTTATACAAGATCCTCTTTTACAAAAATAGCGATTGTATATCCACAAATAATAACTCTTTGCGAAATATCAAACCACTATAATACCCACAAGGTGAAAAAATGGCAACAATTTTTTTTTTCTTGAGGAAAGATCTAGACACAACTTTGAAAATTAAGTCAAAGATAGTGAATAACAAATTCGTAAACTAGTAATCTCTTTATTTTTGATGCCTGTTTGATGCCTGTTTGCCGACGCGTTTCGAATCTGGGAGTGAATCTCAGATTCTCATCAGGGCTCTTTCAATGTGGATAATCTACACAAAAAGAGATATAAAAGAAGTTTGTTTCAGTGAATGAAAACTAATGTAATCAGTACCCCCTACGGGTGCTGGATGCCACAGGACTAATTACCTTCATCAATGGCGGCGCGGTCTCGCGGTCCAAGTGTTCTAATGGGGCTGGTGTAAGCCACGGTCTTTAAATGAGACAGTAGACCTATTGTGTAAGAAATTGTCATATTTACTAAACCGCCAAGGATCAGCACAGTAAGACTAGTTTTGTAAATATGTGTAAGTGTTTTGTACAGTGTTTTTCTCACCCATGAAAATATATAAAAATTATTGAAAATTTCAAAGGGTTTAAATAAAATAACCCCGACAAACAGAAGATTTTTCTTTGTTTGTTTGTTCTCAAATCTTGAGATAATAAACCAGTGTGAGGGCCAGCAATTATTTTCAGTCTACATATCTAGGTCCAGCTGCCCTTTTGTCCCAGGACCAGACTCCGTTTTTTCACAAACTTTAGAGCGGGCTGATACCCGCGAGAGTTTTAAGGGCACCAGGATTTTCTCCATGCTGTAAGTTCTTTGGAACCAACAACGGGGAGAGACATCTTGTCCCTCCTAAGTAATGGGTGAGAAAGACACTTTATCATTTTCTGAGAGCCACATTCAAAACTTGTTGGCCACATCCCCCTTTGCAGATGTCACTTAAAGTTCTTCAGCCCAACAGCAAAATGAACTGATAAATTGACTGGACTTCGAAAAAAACATATCCGCACGGAATTACACGGGCATTTTCTCCTCAAGCACCTAAGGGGTGGGACCATCTGTAACGACCGGATTTTTCGGACCAGATAGGATCAGCTCACCAAGACACCACCAACCCAGCCGAAACGTAACCACCTCCCTCCTCAGGACCCATCTATCCAGGCACCTGGGTACCTACCTGAGGATGGGGAACTAGCAATATACAAGCTCATATCATCAAATACACCACTAAATCTATAGGGATTACTAGGAATACTCACTGATTACTAAGGACGTCCATGCCCTACACCACACTCATACAATATAGTCTCGCGACCACATGGGCCCAGACTAATCTACCCTGGGGCAGTTCTGATTACTTACCATTACACACTGACTGCAACCAGTGCTCTCACAAGCCACAATCTTGTGGGTATCCACACCAGTGTCCCCCCTGGTGCTCTCTATAATCTCCAAGCCACAATCCTGTGGGTATAAACACCAGTGTCCCCCCTGGTGCTCTCATTAACGCCGCCTCACAACAACGATCACTTTCCTATGAATACCTTCAGCTCTCTCTCTCTCTGTTGGGAAGTTTCTCTCACTATCCACTAAGGGTACAATACTACAATATTATGGAATGGCCGAATTACATGGTGTACAATTTATTCTCTATTTCAAGGGCTCCTCTCTCCCTCATTATTCAGTTACCATTTACCTGATCAGGGGTAGCATCTGTTCACATAATAGTACCTGACTAGAAGACAAGGTTACCTTTACTGTACAAAAACAAGAGGTACACAATGGTTCACTAAGAACTGGGGTTCCTTTATTAACAATAACAATATAATACTGCACTATAACACGTAGCCTGAAAAGTAAAAGGGGAATAGACACATACACAGATCTGCGGGGTCTCTGTAAAGCTTTATTACTATAACACATCCACATATAACTAACAGGGACTGTAAATAGCTAAAGAGGGAATGGATTATACTGCACACCGCTGAAAGAAAAAGGATTAGCAATACAGTAAGGACAAGGTTAATGTTTAAATGTAAAGCAAACTAATATCACAGGACAGATATCACCTGATTAGTATGAAGTCTTGCTCTAGCTGTCATCTGGGTTCCTCTCTCATCTGTGCCTTAGCTCGTCTCAGATTCTCCCCTGCACTCTTGGACACGCATCTGCGCTGATCACTCTGCACTGGATTCCTCTCCCCCACGAACTCTCTTCACCTTCCAGCTTCAGTCTAATAGTTTCTGCCGCTCTGATAACCGTTCGCTCCACTAGCTTCTTCACTCTGTCTGATTATCTCAGCTCCAATGTCCAATTCACTCCAGCTGCTCCCACAGACTAATCCACGATATAACTTCAGTCTCTTCCAAAAGGCATCACTTCAGACTCCAGCTGATCACAACTCCTTCTGATAAGTAACTGCTTCTGACTGCTTTCTTCAGCTCCAAACATCATTTCACTTCTCTCTGTTCAAAACACCATCTGCTCACAACTGCTTCTGACAACTCCAGCAATCATCTGTCTTCTCTCCCTCCAAGCATTAACTCACTTCTCTCTCCAGCTTCAACTGTCTGACTTCTCTCTGTTCCAAGCATCGACTAACTGACAAACTGACTGACACTCCTCCTCCTCTGCACTTCACTAATATGGAATGCTCTCTCCTCATGGAAAGTTCCAGCAGAGGGCTGCCTCCCACTGAACTCCTGTGCCAGCTCCGAGGCCTCCTGCGCAGCCTGCAGTGACCATCTGCATGTTACGTCTAGGCCCAAGAGACAAACACATTTTTCCGATAAGAACCAGTCTCGGTTGGTTTTCCCCTAGCGAACAACACCTCATAACTAAAACATCACCTTTACCCTGAAAGCATCTCAGTCTGCAGGGACAGAAAGCAAAATGGAGTCTCTCTAGTTCTGGGCCTTGTAGGCCTGAAAAGGATGAAATAACACTTAGCTCTGTCAGAGTACATACACAAACCATACCAATATGTAATATAAAGTCAGAACTACAGGATCCACCCTCTACTATAGGTAGGATGATGAAAGGACACATAATTATGTCAAAGCCAGTAGGCAATAGATGGATTAGAGTCAAGAATAAGGGATCTATCATCATATAAAGCAGCTATCCTCTAGTTAATGCTTCTAGGTCTGGAAAAAAGCCTGAAAAGGACCAACACAAGCCAAGAATAAAGATCCAGGATGGTAGCAAGCTTAAAGTCACCATCACTCAGAAATAGAGCCAAAAATACGGTCACTACACCATCCCATGGGGTCTTCAGGTTAAGAATGTCCCGGTGATCTTAACTGATGATGCGGATTATAAAAAGAGTTTCAGCTGTATAAACACGAAGTGCAGCAGGGACCTGATGATCCATACTATAGAAACAGCGCAGAGACTATGTGCTAAAGAGCTACAAGAAATTGAGGATCTTACACAGGCAATCAAGGACAGCCAGGTGGTTCTGGACTCCAAGGCTCTTTTAGAGAAACTAGATAAGGAGATACAGTCCTTTAAAGACAACACTATCAATAGCAAGACAGCTCAGTACGAAAGGGATTCTAAATCCTTCACATTAGAAAGGGCTTACCCCTTCCTTAAAGACGATTATTATTCTCAAGCAGAATCTCGTGGAGCACTTACAAATTTTTAAGGGAGGTCCAGAAACAGGTTCAAAACTTTCTCTGAAACCTCGTCTTCTGAATCATCGGGCTCTGAAGCAAGAGGTAGTAATAACAAAAAACAACCTTCTTTTTTAGAGAAAGGCCAACAGTCAAAAGTAAGATTCAAAACACCATGGGAAATGCGAACCCGGAAAAACTTCTACAAGTCGTAGAAGGCTCCTCCACTATAGTCAACTTATCCACTCGGACATTGACAAAAGATGAAGAATCTGTCCTTAATTTGGGTCTATAATTTGTCCCCTCTAGACAGACAGACTTTACAAGAATTAAATTGGAAACAATAGAATTTTATCGCAAGATCAGACTTAAAGCTTTCTTTGCGAACCAACCTCCAAATATCAACACGGAGACCACGGGCCTTAGGAACAAATCCACTTTTGTACCGAGTCAAAATATTCCAAAACAGGTATATGCTTTTGAACAAATGTTGCTGTCGTCTATCAATAAATTAGAGAACAAACAAAAATTTGTGAAACAGAACATCACCAAGGGACAACGGGCCGCACTGAGAAATCTAAAGGAAGATTCTTCAATGATAATAAAACAGGCCGACAAAGGCGGTGCTGTTGTTATTTGGCCGAGAGATAAATACTTAGCAGAAGGATTCTCCCAAGTTAATAACCAGGAATGGTATAGGAAGCTGCAAGAAGATCTGCTACAACAGATCCAGGCATCAATCTTAGATATTGTCCAATCTGGTAGAGACAGTTGGTTTTTGGGTCCAAAAGAAAGTGATTTGTAGTGAAAAAATTCCCAAGAACACCCGTGGCTTATTTTTTGCCAAAAAATCATAAAAATGTGTCCAACCCCCCGGGACGACCAATCGTCTCGGGCTGCGAATCGTGCCTTGAGCCACTGTCCAAATCGTGGACTTTTTCCTAAAGCCGTTTGTGGCTAAAGTCAAAGCCTATCTACGGGACACAACCGACTTTTAAACGAAAGTCGAAGGGACCTTGTTTGATCACACATCACAACTCATGGTGACAATGGACGCCACGTCACTCTACACGCAGATCCCACAGGACGAGGCGTTAGAGGTGTTAGAACTTTGTCTGGACTCCAGGGAAAGACCCCACAGAGTCCCTACATCCTTCATCCTGAAACTAGCGGCAATCACGCTGAAAAGGAATTATTTCTGTTTCAATGACGACTCTTTTATGCAAATCAAGGGCACCGCGATGGGGTGCCCTTATGCTCCTGAAATGGCCGTACTGTTCATGGCCAAATACGAGAAGAAATATGTGGAAGAAAACAACCCTTTCAAGCACCATATAGTCCACTGGTTCCGATATATTGACGACGTGTGGCTCCTGTGGCAGGGGAGCCACACCGAGTTGAGTGACTTTCACCAATGGCTAAATACAAGACATCAGGACATAACATTTTCAGTGGATTCCAGCAATGTGAAAATGACATTTCTGGATGTTGAAATAAAAAATGTCGATGGCACACTAAACTCCTCCTTATTTAAGAAGGCAACGGACGGGGGAAACATGGCGGCCGCAGGCTAGAGCGGCGCGCACGCCCAGGGGAGCAGCTGATCCAAGTCTACACTGCTACCGCTAACGCCAGGATGCAGTAATGAGAGAAAGCGGGAGGAAAATCGGACCCGTTTAAAAATTACACGCTGACCGGAGATTTTGTTTTTGCTCCACGGCGTTTTTTCTCTTCCAAGCACAGGCTCAAGAGTGAAGCGTGGAGTGGAAAAGGCGGTACCCTCGGGTCTCCAGACATTCGACTCCCCCGCCATAGGGACCGGTGTTTCTTTGGCAGTTCCTGAGCGCCGAGAGGAGGGAGGTGGAAACCGGGTTGCAACTTTCACTGCAGACTCTCGGTTGCAGTGTCAGCCGGTGTGCTTTGGATTTGTGGATGTGCCCACCGGCAGTGTTATCTCTGCCGGTCTCTGCTCCTCGACTGTGTTGGTGGCGGGCGGCAGCGGAGATAAGGCGCAGCCGGGTGGCTGCTGCACGGAGACTCCACACAGTGGCAGAGAATGATCATGGGAGCAAGGAAAGGCACCGCAAGGCAGTAGTTGCAGCAGATGCTGAGATAGCTGGAAAAAACGGGAAAACAGGAGAAGTGCAAAGAAAACCGGCCGAACTGGAGGATCAAACTAAAACCAACACTTGCCCAAGTAAGGTGGGGTTAACTAATGTAAGGGGGACCATAAGTAGCGAATGCATAAGAGGCTGTAGTGAGGATCAGACTAAGGAATCTCAAGGGAGAGTAACAAGGAGCAA
Organism: Lissotriton vulgaris; assembly: GCF_964263255.1. NCBI lineage: Eukaryota > Metazoa > Chordata > Amphibia > Caudata > Salamandridae > Lissotriton > Lissotriton vulgaris. Next base: position 556,890,365 of record NC_141687.1, read on the forward strand.
GGCTAAAACTTCAGAAAAAGAACTACAGGGCCCAGAGTGCACTTGGGGAGAGGTTCACAAGAAAGCACAGGACTTAAAAAAAAAATCTGAATCAGTCCTAGACAGTAAAAAACAACAAAGAATTAAGAATAAACTCAAGAATAAGAGCTCGAAAGCCCCAGGGGATATTACACCTTCACTGCGCTCATATTTTAGAGTCCTACCCCAAGTTCTGCAGATCACCCAAGATATGGCAGCAGCTGCATTAGAAAACAGCAAGCAAATGCAGAGCAACCCCGACTCACTATCAACCGGAGGTGTAACTGTGGCGCAACAAGATGAGGGGCGAGGGGCCGAAGCTTCGGCTACTCCACCCACACCTTTGGTTCCAAAATTACCTACAGAGAAGGAAGCTCATAGCATAATAGCAAAAGAGGGGGTGTCCCCGGATGTATTAGTTGGTAGTGAAGCTGAACAAAACATAGCTCTGAACCTTGCTAAATCGCTAGAGGGTATAGTCTCCTCCATTGCGACAATGAGAGAAGAGATTAAACAGGAATTTGTAGTCTCCAAGATTAATCAAAATGAAATAAGAGCAACCTGTGAGGAGTTAGGTCATAAGGTTGATGGCCTTTATGAGAGGACCGAGACTCTAGAAAGCTCTGTGGGTCTACTAACAAACAATCTTGAATGTGCCAGGTCAAAAATATACAATCTTCAAAAAGAGGGAGAAAGCATGAAAGAGCGAATAGAAGTGTTGGAAAACTTTTCTAGACGCAACAATATCCGACTTTTGAAGATCCCGGAAGGGAAGGAAAGTGGAGATCTCAAGGGATACATAATAAAACTAATAAAAGAGGCACTCAACTTGGAGGAAACGGAAGAAGAACTTGGCAAAGACATCCAACGGATACATAGAGATCCTTTTCGTTTGAATCCGGCAAGGACCAAACCTAGGAAAGTTTTAATTAATTTCCAGACGTACACTCTTAAGGAGAAAATACTAAACCTAGCTTTGAAAGCCGGTACAATAAAAGGCCCGGATTTTTCCTTTGAAATTCGCTCTGATCTTTCAAAAACTACACTGGACAGACAGTGGGAATTGGGGCAGCGCATGGATAAATTTAGATCCTACGGGGCTACGGTGCAGATGAGATTTCCTGCATTTTTGCGCATCATGTATAATAATAAAATGCATAACGTTCGCACTACTCAAGACGCAGATGAGCTGCTAGAATCCATCCGAGATCATGCCCAAGCCCAAGCCCACGACCAGACTCACTCTCATAAGGCTTAGAAAGCGGTTTATATTCAGATAAAGAAAAAAAAGGAATTTTCAAATAGGGAGACGGTAAAAAAAAAAAAAACGGTTGGGGAAAAAAAAAAAAAAAAGGGGAAGAAATGAAGGAAAAAGAGGGGGAAAGGGGGAAGGGAAGGGGTGAAAAAAAAGAAAAAGAAAAAGCAGGGAAAACGGGAAAGGAAAAAAGAGAAAAAAAAAATGGGAAGAAGGGGGAAGTAGGGGAAGGAAAGGGAAAAGTGAGGAAAGGGGAACAAAAAAGGGAAAAAAATAAAGAAAAAAATATATAAAATACCCACAATAAATGTATATATATAGATGTATATATATATAAATGAATAATTAGATATATTTGTGTATGTGTGTTTATATAGGTGTGCACGTATACACGTGTATACGTATATGTATGTATATATGCAAACAGCACGTGAAACTCCCACTTAATTCACGCTTACGATTACTTTAATGACGTAGAGGAAGGAAGGGAGGGAAGAGAGAGAGAGAGAGGAGAAGCAAAAAAAGAAGAGATTTTTTTTTTTTTTTTTAAAGTTCTTTTTTTTCTATCCCTACTTGCTCACAGACTAACATACTCCTGTAATAATAGGTAGCAGTAGTAGTCCATGGATGGGCTGCAGACGGGCGTTAATCTGGCTAAAGACCAAGCCAGAGTAAGTATGGGGGGGTTTCCCGGGGCAAGGGGAGGGTGGGGGGGGGGTGGTAGAAGGGAAAAAAAAAATCCTCATTTGAGCTCCTCAACTGTTGGCTTAAATATTCAATATTACGACTTTTTACTAAAACAGGCTATTTTCATGCTAGGTCTAAGGAAATTCTATATAAATACAAAAAAACGAAGGGTGTCAGGAGAAGATGCAAACTATGACATGCACTAAATTCTTGTCCTGGAACGTAAATGGCCTGCGCGTGAGAGGTAGATGTGAGCGAATACTACAATATCTGAGAGACTCACCGGCGCAGGTCATAGTGTTGCAGGAAACACACCTTCTCAAAACAGAAGCAAATATTATATTAAAAAAATATAGATGGATCGATAAATTTTGCTCCACAGACCATAACGCCAACGTAAGAGGGGTAGTGTTTATCTTTAAAAAATCTGCAAAGGCAGAAATATTAGAGAGCAGGGAAGATCAAACAGGGAGATGACTAATGATAAGAGTTTCGCTTGATGGTCATACTAGAGTTATGGTGGGTTATTATGGTCCAAACTCGGACGACCCATCACATCTAGATGCAATAAGGATTCAATTACTAACAGTGCAAGACCCAATAATCTGGATGGGTGATTTTAATATTGTGCTCGATCCCAAACTAGATAAATCAATAAGATCGAAAAATATTGGCTCGATCAAATCAAGGGAAACACTAAAAGCAATTATGGCACACATGGGTCTGGCTGATCTTTGGAGAGAAAAAGCGGGTAAGAAGATTGGGGTGTCCTATAAGAACAGCAGGTTTAAACACAAATCCAGAATAGACTATGCCTTTTTCAGTTATTGTCTAAAAGATACTCTAGAATCAATAGAATACCTTCCATCTCATCTGTCAGATCATTCGGCATTAGAGTTTACTCTTAAGGCTGAAACCTCTATCAAACACCCTTCATGGTCCTTTGATAGGACACTCCTACTTGAAGAAGAGGAAATCAACTTCCTAATTAAGGAGTCTATAACCTTCTTCGATTTAAATAGAAACTCAGCCACCCCAACAATCATCTGGGAGACATTCAAAGCGTTTATAAGAGGACAAATTACCAACAGAGCTTCCTACAGACGAAAGCTATACTTTGACAAGATAAATAGAATAGAAAAAGGCATGAAAACCTTAGAGTCAAAAACATCCTCGCCATCAAGTACAGCTGAAGAACAAGAACAAATGGCTTAGTTGAAAGCAGAGTTAGAACATATACTGCAGGAGAGAATAAATAGAAGGTGGGAAGCGAGTAAATCTTCCCAATTTGAGTTTGGAGAAAGTTCTGGAAAAATTCTGGCTTGGAAAATCAAATCTGATAAAGCCCTAAACTACATCAGGGAAATTAAGATAGAAGGTGAGTCTGAGACAAGAACTACCAGTCCTGAGATAGGAAGAGCATTTCTTGATTTTTTTCAGGTCATCTACAAAGAGGATCTCCCCAATGATTCAAATGCAAGAGATAGCTGGTTGGAAGCCATTACATTACCAAATTTCTCAATGACCCAGAGCAAATCATTAGAATCAGTCATCACACAAGAGGAGGTGAAAAAAGCTATCAGTCAAACCAAGAAAGGCAAAGCGGGAGGCCCGGATGGGTTGCCGGGAGAGATCTACAAAACACTTGAGAACGCCATTATACCAATATTAATTGAACTCTTTAATGGCATTCTATTGGAAGAACAGCCTATGCCTAAATCTTGGGGCGAGGCCACAATTGTCCTCATTCCCAAACCGGGGAAATCCCCATTAGAGTGTGGGTCATACAGACCAATATCGTTACTTAACAACGACTATAAAATGTTTACAACTATAATCGCCACAAGACTGGCTAGCGTTATTGGTACTGTAATCCATCAAGATCAGAAAGGATTTATTAAGGGACGACAATTAGCTGAGCTAACTCGTGAGCTAATAGGGGCTATAGATATTGCCACCGCTTTTTCTCTCCCTTTGGCTACCCTGACTCTAGACGCAACTAAGGCGTTTGACAGAGTTAACTGGCTCTATCTAAATGATGTCCTAAAAAAATTTAACTGTGGCGAAGTGTTCTGCAGAATGATTAAACAGCTATATAACTCACCGTCAGCTAGGTTGCTGGTTAATGGGTCCTTGACTGAAGCATTTCCTATTCGACTTATACATCGAGCCTTTTGCCCAGGTGTTAAGGGAAGAGGTGGACATTTCACCCTTCTGTTTCGGAGACTGGGAAAGACGGGTAGCACTATATGCAGAAGACATACTAGTGTTTACAGCTGATCCAGTCAAGGCATACCCAGTGGTTATACAACGTGCTGTAGAATTTGGCCGTCTCAGGTTACGACATAAATTCGAGCAAGAGTGAGATCATGGCATGGAACCTACCCAATTTAGATCTCGGGATTAATATCTCATCGTCAATGCGGTATTTGGGAATCAAAATAACTCAAGATGTCGGCACCCTTGCACTAACTAATTTGGAAAGAATACACAGTGAAAGCAAAAGACTTATGAAATCTTGGACACACCTGCCTCTCTCTATAACAGGAAGGGTTAACTTAGTCAAAATGTGTATTCTCCCAAAATTCACCTTTATTTTTAACACTATCCCAATAACTATGAACACCAAAATGTTGGAAAAATGTCAAAGAGAAATCAATTCATTTATATGGAATTACAAGACTACAAGAATATCATGGAAGAAGCTCAGAAGAAGAGAAAAAGGGGGCCTTGCACTACCGGACCTAATGTTCTATTCATGGGCCTTTCAGATGTCCTATTCTAGAATGCTTCTCAAAATGCCATCTAATCTACCCAGTACATCCATGTATGGAGCCATGCTAAAGGAGACAAATCTTGCAGCAGATGGCTTTAAGTTTAAATTTGGTAGTCAAACATTCTTCAAAAATATAAAACTGAAAATACTACACTCATGGGCCAAAAATTGGTTTAACATCAGGAAAAAACTGAGACTATCTTACTATTCAAACTATGCACCAATTTGGGACTCTCCCGGGTTACCACTATGCCTGAAAGATAACTTGTCCAATATAATTGAACAAGCAGGCATCTGTAAATGGGGCCACCTATTTAAAGATAAAAAACTTATAACTTGGGATGAGTTATATGAGCAAGTTGGCCCAGAGCTTTCCAGATTCAAATATATTCAAATGGATAGTTGGGCAAGATCTGAAATCCGTAAAGACAGTAACATTGGAAAAATAAGCGAAACGGAACAACAATTGGTAGAACGTCCAACTGGAGGAAAAGAAGTAGCTAGATGGTACTGGCTTCTGTTGGAAGAAAGCGAAGGGGAGTTTAAACTCCCGGATGAGTTATGGGGGACAGAAATTGGGATTCCATGCGAGGAGAGGTGGATAAACTCTTTTGAGATTTTACGCAACATCGTAAAGCCCTCTTGGCTTGTACGAAATCACATTTTCTCTGTACATAGGGCATATTTAACACCGCGGAAACACTCTAAATATCAAACAGACAAAAAATGTAATAAATGCAACTTAGCAGACGCATGTGACATACATATGTTCCTAGAATGCCCTAATATAACAAAATTCTGGGAAGACGTGAAAAACACTTTAAATTCCATACTAAACACTTCCTTGTCAATAACTCTCCCACTTGTCATCTTTGGAACAGAAGACAATATCACAGGCAAGGAAAAATCATTTCTCCTCTATGCAATTTTGATGGCGAGAAGACAGATTTGCATTCAATGGGTAGAGAAGACACCTCCTCTACACTGTTCATGGCTTACTTCATTATATGAGATATCCAAAAGAGACCTAATGAGATCTGTAAATAAGAGAAAGCTAGCATTTTGGGATCTCCTCACCAACTGGAGATGATCCGGGGTTTTTTTTTTTACCCGGGTCCGATGATTATGCCATCTTTACTCTTTTGGACCAAGGGCTAGGACAGTTTCGAACAAGGTCCGGCAGGTTGAAACATACCTAGATGGAGTCAAAAGAATGCTCCCCAAACTGGCTTTTTCTTTCTCGACACATATCTCCCGCCATTAACACATATCACGCCAGTAAGGCCGTGCAAGGTGGTTGGTATCTTCCGTCAGAGGGGAAGGCAGATGAGGACAAAAAAAAAAAAAAAAAAAAACAAATAATAATAATAATCAAAAAAAAAAAAAAAAAAGAAGGCAACGGACAAAAACACCATCCTCCACTACAGAAGTTCGCATCCAAGAAATTTGAGGGCAAATTTGCCATATGGACAACTTCTACGGATCAGGAGAAATCGCTCGGAGATAGGACAGTTTGACCGTCACGGGCAGAACTTCTGTGAGGAACTGGTCCAAAGGGGTTACCCCAAGAAGTTACTGAAACACTTTAAGAGAGCACGTTATACGCCTAGAGAGTGTCTCTTTGAAACTAAAATCAAACGTGACCTGGAGAGCTTGGTTTGTGTCACGACATTTTGTGCAGAAACTCACAAAGTACGACAAATGGTGCTGAAACATTGGCATCTTCTAGAAGAACTGGAAGTGCCATTTCCTCGCCCAATATTTGCATATAAGAAAAATCAAAATATTGGCCAGCAAATTGTTCGTGCAGATATAAGGACAACAAAACCCAAAAGTGATTTTTTGACACAATGGGGACTAAAACCGATCGAAGAACACCACAGATGTGGAAATTGTACAGCGTGTGATACGACTATCGAGGGTAAAACCTTTCAACACGCCAACACAACATGGTCACATGTAGGTTTTTCCAATTGCAGGACGAAAAATGTAGCATATGCTATAGTCTGCCCTTGTTCTAAAATCTATATAGGCAAGACCAATCAACAAGTGAATACTCGCATGACACAACATAGATCACGCCTCAAGAACAAAGTCCTAACTGCACCCTTGGTCCAACATTTTACTGACAACAAACATGGAGATAATGAATTCCAATGGACTGTATTATTTAGTGCAAACCAGGCAAAATCAGGCACTAATACTGAGCAAATTCTATTGAGAAAGGAGGCTTATCTGATATTAAAATTCAACAGCACCCAACGGGGTTGAATTCCCTTTCCGAAATCTCGAGGCTTTAATATATGCAGACGCAAGTTTTCCTTCAACAACTACAACATCCACAATGCTGAGCGGGAGCTTACTGTAGTCTAGGAGCCACATATGGCCGCCAGGCCACCAAAGAGTTCGCATTTCCTGGTCAGACAGAAGAAGAGATAGGTGAGTGAGCGCGAGGTCTCCACAAGCGGTAGAGTTTCCTTCGCTTCCTACCCCTAAAACAACCACTCTTCTATTTTAGAGTCTAGCGCGATTGAAACACGCTCCAGCGAACGCCGCGGAGGAGCTTAAATCCTGTTCCCCGCCATTGAACTAAACCTGTTGTTGTGATAAACAAGGAGAAACGGCAACGCCATTTGCGATCTCCGCTCCACACTGAAACAATTACAGGTATGTCTCCCCCTAAAAAGCTAATGTGAGTGTGTTTGAAAGTATAGAAAACAATGAATACTGAGCACGATCGTTGATTGTGCCTTGCAGATAACGTCGGAGCTGCACTTTGAGCCCCTCGGTTGCAGTGTGAATTTATCAACAACTGTACCGATTCAACGGTTAAAGGTATGAAGCCTGAGCCTTTCTGTCGCAGAACTAGTCTTACTGTGCTGTTCCTTGGCGGTTTAGTAAATATGCCAATTTCTTACACAATAGGTCTACTGTCTCATTTAAAGACCGTGGATTACACCAGCCCCATTAGAACACTTGGACCGCGAGACCGCGCCGCCCATTGATGAAGATAATTAGTCCTGTGACATCCAGCGCGCGTAGGGGGTACTGATTACATTAGTTTTCAGTCACTGAAACGAACTTCTTTATATATCTCTTTTTGTGTAGATTATCCACATTGAAAGAGCCCTGATGAGAATCTGAGATTCACTCCCAGATTCGAAACATGTCGGCAAACAGGCATCAAACAGGCATCAAAAAGAATGAGATTACTAGTTTACGAATTTATTATTCACTATGTTTGACTTAATTTTCAAAGTTGTGTCTTGATCTTTCCTAAAGAAAAAAAAATGTTGTTGCCATTTTTTCACCTTGTGGGTATTATAGTGGTTTGATATTTCGCAAAGAGTTATTATTTGTGGATATACAATCGCTATTTTTTTTAAAGAAGATCTTGTATAAATTGTTCATAATTGTATATATGTTAGTTGTATAATAGTTTTGTAAATATGTGTAAGTGTTTTGTACAGTGTTTTTCTCACCCATGAAAATATATAAAAATTATTGAAAATTTCAAAGGGTTTAAATAAAATAACCCCGACAAACAGAAGATTTTTCTTTGTTTGTTTGTTCTCAAATCTTGAGATAATAAACCAGTGTGAGGCCAGCAATTATTTTCAGTCTACATATCTAGGTCCAGCTGCCCTTTTGTCCCAGGACCAGACTCCGTTTTTTCACAAACTTTTCCCATAAGGGGGCAGGTGCTCAGTAAATACCATTGGGTCGAAAGGCTCACTAGGTTATCCAGTGCACACTCAGAACACTGTCTCAAACACACCTGTTTCAGACATTGAAACACAGTATGTGACCATGCCCATCAAGCACACTCAAATTTCAGAGAACAAACAGCTTCTTCAGCTACCTAGACACATTATAGGTGGACATACAGAGAGTGTATCGCTATCTTTATTTGATGTTAAAAGTATTCTTAATGTATGCAAAGGATAAATGCTTTAACTAAATAAATATACCCTTACCCCTGTTACACCAGGCTGAGACAGACCACGTTGTACCTTTACCACAAATGTTTGCCAAGCATTTTTTTAGAACGCAAACGCTTTTACAACATATGGCTTTACCACCCATTTAAGGTAAGTTCAGGGTCTCCCCCCCCAAATACATTGGAGACAGATCTACAAGAAAGTGCTGCAGCATGGCACCGCAAGCCCTTTGGCTGTGCCACGCTGCAGCACTTTCAGAGAACAGGAATGCAACATATTTACAAGAATATGTCGCATTCCTGTGCTCTCCCCTGCTCTGGCGCACAAACAGCTGCCAAGCGCCGGCGCAGGCACCCTTGCACCATGGTGCAAGGATGCCTGCGACATGGGGAGATTTTTTTTGTGCCGGAATGGGCACCTTCCTGCACAAAAACAATCACAAAAGGCTTTTTCCTCTTTCAGTGCGTGCTGAAAAATCAGCACGCATTGAAAGAGGAAAAAACAAGGAGAAATTAAAACATTTCTCCTTGTTGCGGCTCCCTACGCCACCTCTAGGGTGGCGTAGCATTTAGACGCATCTCCAGATTTACGATTTCTCGTAAATCTGGAGATGTGTCTTGTTCCATGGGTGTTGCATGGGAACACCCACAGCAACACCCCTGGAACGCCCCTTCAATGCAAAGTGCTGCGTGTGAAGGGGCTGTTTTTACAAGTAGAGGAAAAGTCACCCAGGGTGGCTTTTCCTGTCTTTGTAAATATGGAGGAGCCCCCTGCACCACCAGTACATCACGAAAAGTGACGTACTGGTGGCGCAGGGGGCTTGTAATTCTGCCCCATTGTTTATTGCACCCTTGCCCATGTTGTTACTGAACTTGGACTGACAGGCAGAGGCGGTGTGGGGACCCGAGGGAGAACTTTGTTGTTACATTTCAAGACTGCACGTTATTATTTTCTCCCTTTCTAGCACTCATGCCCAAACTCACTAAAAGTTCAAATTTCACAGCGCTACCTACCTGGATTCTGACATTGGATTATGGGTGTTGCAGTTCGTCATCACACGAAGAACTACAACAGGTGCGAGATACATCATGGGGCGGAGCCGCTCTGCCTGAATAAGAGGGGGCGGTGCACTGAACTATGAGAGAGATTTGGAAGTGGGTGCATAACAACTTGGGCGCTGAGGAAGGCATAACTTGCTGAAATGCATTCGCCATTTTAATTGTAATAAAGCTGCTTCCAAAGGAACCCCTGTTGTGGCCTCTGCTCTTCTGTGCGTGGAGGAGGTTTTGTGATATATATATATATATATATATATATATAAATATACATATATATATATATATATATATATATATATATATATATACACACACACACACACACAATGCGTGGTAAAAGAATACGTTGTAAAAGCATATGCTTACCAAAAAATTGCAGGGTACAAAATGAGTGGTAAAGGAATGCAGAGTATTTCCCTGCGTTGTTCCATCATACAACCCCCAGTCCATAAAACAGACCCACAAACAGCTAAAAAAAATGTCCACACACTGACCTGTCAGATAAGTTCTCTGGCAGTGCATAGACAAACAGAGGCAGAACGCAAACAAGCCTAGGGGCAACTCTACGGTGTAATATCGAAGAGAGGTTTATTATTTAAGCTTATGATACATGTTTAGCATCCTTTTTCAGTATAATTGTCACTCCAAGAAATGAGCGTGAGTGAGTGTACTGTAAAAATCGGTATTGTTAGGCAAAAACATATATTTCAGCAGCGCACGGAGAAAACAAGGTTTAGTTTATCCAATCCTAAAATACTTTTTCAGTGTTAGTGTATAGTCAAACTTCAGTTAATTACTGCAAATGTTTGTCTATATTCAGACAGACAGCATTATCCATCTTACTGATCTGGGAAAGCTAGACAGCTGAATTGATATGTTTTGATTTGCTCTTTTGAGCGACACACAACACTACACACATGCTTGAAATGATTAGACTGCTGAGCTACAACGCAGATAGGGTTTAAATCTCACGAATTCCTTCCATGAGTGCGTACAAGCTCCACTGTCGGAAAATGTGTTATGTTGGACACACTGTGAGAGGAGGGTTATAAGAGGTTTTGGCAGGACACTGGAGAAACAACTTCAGACCCTTCTAAAATGGGAACCTGTAGACGGAGAACAGAGGGCAGCAGGCTTTGGACCTGACGCCAGTACATCAGAAATCTTTGCACTGATAATCCAAATAATCACTGGTCACTTTAAACATGTCACAATATTCTGTACATTTAAAATCATATATGGTTAAAGTACATGGAGAAGAGAAGCCCTGGAAGAAGTGTCTCATACATTGTATGTCTACATTGTTTGACAGGTCATGTGGAACAATAAAACATATACATGTAATCAGCCGGAAGAGGTAGATGATCTGTTAAAAAGGATGAGGGAGTAGGCAAGGTCAGGCGGATGACTTCCTGTCCTAAACTTTAAAATAACTAAATGTTTAGCCTTCATTTGGAATAATCAAAAATACTTACACGTGTATATATTCCTGTATATAGATGGTGTTTGAAAGGTATGATATAATCCTGAGGCGTAAGATAACCATTAATAATAAGATATTAATTAATTATAGGATATATCGCTATATACCAAGCCACACGAAGTGCTGTTAAAAAAAAAGAAAAAAAAAACATATCACATAGGTTTTGGGGTTTTCACATTAGGCAAGATTATTTTTATTTTTATTTTTTTTATTTTTTTATGCAAAACGGAGAGAGATGAGGTAAAGGTTTGAGTTTAGAGAAGCATTAAAATTGCATGTAGATATTGATGAACTAACTTGTGTTGCTATCACTAGATGTTGTCACGGGATAAGGGACTAGAACTATAGAGAGGGCTCGATAGATGGAGAGCTCCACAAGGGCAGGACAAACGCCCAAGATGAAGGGGGGGTTCCTTGGTGGGCGGGTGAGGGGGGGAGAGGGGGGGGGGTGGAATAAAAGAAAAAAGTCCTCATTTAAAAATAGAAATTCTGAAACAACTATTCATATACATAGACAAACACAGAAACATAAACGCACAATTAGCCATTTTTGGTATTATAATTAAGCTGAATAGGGAGAGCAAAATATGGTTATGGCTACAAACCCCTATATAAATAGTAAAATCATATCTTGGAATCTTAACGGAATAGGAAATCGAAGGAAACAGCAGAGGGTTTGTGATTTTTTAAAGAAGCTTGAGGCTAGTATATACCTACTACATGAGACCCACATTGAGGAAAATTAGTGTAAGAAGGTCTTTGGGAATAGGCATTGGGTACAGGATATTTTATGCTCCAGGCAAAAGGGAACAAATAAAGGAGTAGCAATAATTATTAGAGCAAACAGGAATATTAGAGTTCAGAAGTGGGATACAGACCACACAGGGAGATCGTTGGCAGCTGAGCTCTCAGTAGCAGGGACACCTTACAATGTTGCAGTCTATTATGGCCCTAATGAGGATAATGAAACTTTCTTGGTTAAACTCGAGGGTGTTTTGATGTCCAGTAGGGCACCTCTGATTTTAGGGGGTGACTTCAATCTTGTCTTAGACACTCAATTAGATCGTACTTCAAGACCGAAATATACCTCGCCGAAGAAATCCCTCTCTGCTCTGAAAAACATAATGAAAGAACATAATTTGTTGGATGCATGGAGAACAAAAAATGGTGATCTCAGAGAATACTCGTTCTATAGTAAAAAATACAAGCAATTTTCGAGAATTGAGTTATTCTTGGTAGATCACCTTTTGGAACCAGCCCTGATCTCGGTTACTCATATTCCTGCAGGCCTTTCGGACCACTCAGTAGTACAGCTTAATATTAACCTTTCAAATGCTAGCATTGAACACAGGTGGACTCTGGACAGGACAATTCTCTTAGATGTCAATATAAAAGCTAAAATCTGCAACAGCATAAGGGAGTTTTTTCTATTTAATGTGGGCTCAGCACTAGAACAGATAGTATGGGAGTCATTTAAGGCCTTTCTCAGAGGTATATTAGGAACCCAAATGAGATTAAAAAGAAAAGAGACTAAAGACACAGAAATTAAAGATCTTGATTCTATTAAAAAGAAAGAGCTGGAGCTTCAACATGCAGCTCTGGAGGAAAGGGAGAGGATCCAAGTACTAGAAAAAGAACTCTTTGAGCTGCAGTTGAGTCTTAAAGTTAGTGCTGGAGGAAAATCACATGTGAAAACTCTGACTCTGTTCGCCTAGCCTGCCTGCCTGCCTGCCACGCCACGCCACGCCCTCGCAGACCAAAGCAGTCGAGGGAAGCCAAGCGGAGCCAAGCAGGAGCAGGAGAGGAGGAGCAGGAGAGCCACGGAGAGCGTCGGAGCCGCGTCGGAGCCGCGGAGAGAGTACGGAGGCAGTACCCGCACTCACAGCAGTTCAACCGCCGCTGGAGGACCGCCCGCATTTCAACAGCGGTAAGCGGCAAGCATTTCGATTGCGGGAAAGCGGGAAAGCGGGGAAAGCGCCCCGCTAGAGTCTCCGTCCCCCGCCTGGGTGCACTGCACTACGGAGCCCGCGGGGGGGAAGAGCCGCGAGCCGGTGAGCCGCCAAGAGTCAAGGCAAGAGTCACGAGTCACTGAAGAGGGACTCTAGGGACTCTAGGGAAGCGGCAGCCTAAATTAGTGCAAATCAGTGCAAATCCACGCTCCAGCAACCCACACTTCAGCGCTACCTCCTAGACAGCGCTAGCACTCCAAAGAACCCTCGGACCCAAAGCTGACCCGGACATTTAGCTGGGGCTGGAGTTGGAGTAGTAACCAGCAGAGCCAGCAGAGCCAGCAGGGAAACAGGGAAACAGGGAAATAGGAGCCCACAACTCTGTAAGGGAGGAGTCTTAAAGGCAGTAAGGCAGCAGGAAGAATAAAGTAACTAAAAACACAGGTTCAATAAACCAGGAGCTACAGTGAACCAGGAGGTCCATTAAAAAAACGTCAGAAAGGGCAAGTGTGGCAAGAACAGCGGAAGGAGAGCAGGCGGAAGGCATCTAGGCAGAACAGAGGTAAGTGATTAACGTGAATTAGAGAAACTTAATAATTAAGTGTAACACCTTCATTAACACAACAGCTCTTGTATCCAGCAATGGTCCCCAAAAGAGGGGCGAACTTACGTACAGGGGACGAACAAGGGAGGAGTAAAATAACGGAGAACTCAAAATCTTTGGAAGAGAGCCAAGAAAGTCAAGCATCATCCCCGGACAATAGTAAGGGTAAAAGAAAGAAAAGAAAAGTTAAAAAAGTAGCGAAAAATGCACAGAAGGCAAAAAGAGGTGGCAATCAAACGAATAGCAAACAGAAAGAGAACACGGGAGTGACAAAGTCCATAAAGGAGTTTGTGGGGAAACACTATAAATCATTGAACCCAGCGATTACATCAGAAATAGATGAAGAAATAGTGGAAATTGTCGGGGAAATTGATGGAAACCCCGGCAAACCGGACGAAAGTCGAAGACAGCCAGAAAAGGGAGGAAACCACAAAGAGGCGAGCATGGACAGCAAAGAGGAGGGGGAGAACCACATCACTATAAATCTAACTCTTCAAAGCTTAAATGACCAAATCTCGGCGCCTCGACTATCATCATCTCCCAAACTGTTCTCTCAGCTGTCACTAAGAAACGAAGACCCAAAGGGAAATGAAGAGCAGAACCAGAGCGCTATCTGGGGAGGCGCGCCAGATCAATTCCAGCAGCTCTACCAACTGCAAAAATCATCAATGCATCACGAGAGCAAAAGGTCTGGCAACCCAGTAAATCCTGCCAGAAACACAATACAGGATTCAGCGATCTCGGAAACGCCTACGTCCTCGCTGATAGAGGTAATCTTGTTACTCCAGAAGGCATTACAAGGAATCCTGGAAGTGAGTCTCTCAAATAACGGTTTGATGAAAGCTCAAAAACAACACCTAAAGAAAATAGAAGAAGAACTAGGAGAAATAAAGAGCAAAATGCCATTTAAGGAAGTGTCTATGAATTTAACCCCGGCAAGTGAGAAAAGTGACATGGTAATCATAGAAGAAGAAAGTAGTGTATCCCGGGGAAGTGACCCCCAACACGCAAAACTATCAGCAAAGGAGGTAAACGAGTCTGCAGACAATGTATATATATCAAGAAGACCAATGTTGATAAAAAGGCGCGGGGGGTATGTCACACGTGGGACCACGACCAGGTCTGGAAAAAACAGGAAATTGGATCAAGTAGGGAAGAAAAAAGGGAAGGAAACAGTGTCAGGAGTGATACAGTCAGGCCTGAATGCATCAGCACCAACCTTTACAACAATGAGACCCACGCAAGAAGAAACAAAAGACCCAAAGTCCCCAAGGACCCCGAGGGTACAAAGGAAATCGCTGAGACCCAAGGAGGCAATTGAGACCATCCCTTCCTCCCGTACGACGAAACAGAAAGTAAGGCATAGGGATGAACAAGTTATAGTTCAAAGGACAGTAAGACCTCAGGTACATGAAGACCCCAAAGAGAGAAGGAACGGACGGCAAACGGGGAGACCAATCGACTCTCAGCAGGCGCTGGTAACAAACACGTATCTATCTGAGAGGGATAAGAACAATTGGCTATTTCTAGACCCAATACCTCCCGGGAGGAAAGAGAAGCCGTCAGGAAATCCAGGTCCCCTAAATAGGGCACGGATTCTGGCCGCATTTCAAAAATGCGACAGCTTGAGAGGGATTGGTACTAAAGATCTACAGCATGTTGGTTTTTTAGAAAACAGGTATGGAAAGGAGATAACAAAAATTACCCTCCACTCAGGCCTAGTAAAAAGGGCAATCCTGAAAGCCTCACTGGAGATAACTCAACAGGGAATAAGGATTATCCCAGAGAGGGAAATAAAAACCTCCAATGATAAAAACTTCCTAAATCACCATGCCGGGCTCCAGAAGAGGCAAGTAATCCTCTGTAGAGAAACGGAGAAGGATCTAAGCCGCCTGAATGTCGTAATAAATAATACAAGGAACGACGCCTCATGGGGCAATTGGTCGACCCATAGTAACCCTATGGAAGAAGACAACCCAAGTAATCTTTTGGATATGGAGGAAGAAGGCGATTTAAGTGACGTTGAATAGGATGGAGGGGGGTCGCAAGATTTAGGTCTCTTAACCTGGAATATAAATGGGATAGGCAATGAGCAAAAATGCGAGTATATAAAGGAAGTTATAAATAAAGTAGACATTGCCTGCCTGCAAGAGACCTGGTTATGCGACAACACCCCAACATTTGACGGATATGCTCAGATACAGCAGTCTGCCATAAAGAAAAACCATGGACGACCCTCGGGGGGGCTGCTGACACTGATATCAACAAAAGGGATGAGGGACTTTAAATTGTTGAATACAAAATGCAAATGGGCACAAGCTTGCAGAATTGAACTCATGAAGGTGGATCGGAAATATAAAATGTTGATTTTAATGAATGTATACATGCAGTGGGATAACGGGAAGGAATATGAAAGGGAAATGAAGTACTTCAAAGAGGATGTTGACAGTTTTCTAGAAACATATCCCGCAGAGTCAATAATGATAATGGGGGATTTTAACCATAAACTAAATCCAAAAAAAACTGACCAATGGAATAGGGAACAGTTAGAGGTGTATGGAATAAACCCGGCTAAGTTTCCAGATGGGGAAATCTCGAAACAAGATCTTGATCTTGTTCACACCCTGGGAGGGAGAGGCTTTCATTGCGTAAATGGGAGAACGGAGACTGACTCCCCAGCAGGAAAGACATTCATCCCAGGGCAACAGAAATGCCCAATAGATTATATATTCCTGCAGGCCTGGAATTTCACCCAGATCAGGGAGTTTAGGGTAGAACAAAAAGCGGTGAGTGATCACAAACTCCTACATATAATAATATCAGGGGGAAGGGAATTACAGAGAGAAAGGGTGATCACCCAGGAGGTTGAATATCCCAAACGGGTGACGACACGCCTAACTGAAGAATATATGGAAAAATTGAAGACCCTGCAAATTAAATTAGCACCGGAAAATTGTGAGAATAATAAATTGGAATGGTTCATAGGGAAACTAGAAGAGGTGGTCCAATGCCTAAAGATAAAATTAAAAGGGAACTATCGCACAATGGCTAAACAAATAAATCAATGTAAATGGTTTTCAGTGGAGTGCCAAAATAAGAAAAAGGAGATACGCGCAACACAAAGAAGACAAAAAAAGAACTTTACATCTGAGAGACAGGCCCAGCTAGCCAAACTGAAAAAAGAATTTAAGATAATGGTAACTAACACAAAAAGGGTTTATAAAGAAAAGTGTTGGCTAGAACTACTAGAAGCCATAGAGGATAAAAACTTAAGGCAATTTTGGAGACTAGTAAAATCTGTAGCGGGAACACCAGATGGAGACTTGAACTGTGTGGTGAGTGAGGCTGCATGGGAAGGGTACATAGGGAAACTGTATGGGGCAAGGGCTTCTAGAGAGGAGGTGGAGCACAAAGTATGGCAAGAAATCTCAGAGGACCTATTACTACAATTTAATGAAGACTACGTCGAGCGCACAATAAGGGAACTAAAGCTAACTCGGGCAGCAGGTCCGGACAATTTGCCTGCAATAATTTTGAAATCCGAGGTAAAATGGTGGGCAAGATTTCTTGCCAAGATGTTCCAGGTAGTCCTAAAAGAAGGGGTAATGCCACCAACTTGGAAGGGGGCAATAATTAGGCCTATCCATAAGAAAGGGAGCAAGGAAGAGCCGCAAAATTACCGACTAATCAATCTGCTAGATATAGGCGAGAAGGTGTTCTCTAAAATTTTGTTGAAACAATTGAATGTATGGGTAGATGAGTTTCAAATAATACCCACAGAACAGGGGGGATTTAGAGCAGGCCATTCTACAATAGACCACGGATTTGCACTATGGGCGATGGCAAAGAAGTCGACGGAACAGAACGGCAAATTATGCTGCTGCTTCGTCGACTTCAGAGCTGCCTTTGATTCAGTGGATCGGGCCTGCCTATGGGAGTTATTAGAGAGGCTGAAGATTCCCAATGATTTACTCACAATAATAAAAGAACTCCACAGGGAAAACTGGGGGCAAGTAATTAAGGATATGGTCGGATCCTTAACACCAAAAATACCCATAGAGAATGGATTAAGACAAGGCTGTGTGCTGGCCCCACAGCTCTTCTCAATCTTCCTGTCAGATCTCCCGGCACATTTAGAGGTGGAGGGCAGCGCCAGCCCCAAAATGGATGGCAATAAAATACCCTGCCTATTGTACGCAGACGATCTGGTGATAGTAGACCAGACCGAGAGGGGCCTACAAAGGAAACTTAACGCCTTCAAAATATATTGTGACAAAAAATTTCTAACAATCAATTTAGATAAAACGAAAACCCTATGCTTCGGGAAAAAGATAAGTAAATTTTCCTGGTACATAGGCGACCTCAAACTAGAGACGGTTAATGAATATCGATATCTGGGTCTGTGGTTCGATAGAGTTTTAAATTGGAACTCCCATTTGGATACCCAAAAAGCTAAGGCTCTTTCCTCCATAGGTGGGTTAAAAAGGTTTAATGGAGTGTATGGAGAGATGTCACACCGTCCTATGCTGAGAGCCTTCGAAGCAATGATACCCCCTCAAATTTTATATGGCGCAGAGATCCTTTATTTGAGCGGTAAAGGGTCCTGGGACGCGATAGAGGGAAATTGCTTAAAAAGACTCTTATCCCTTCCTCGATCGTCGATGACACAAGCCATCAGGCTAGAAATAGCCTCAAAATCTTGGAAAATACAAACCCAGATGGCAGTAATTAGATTTTGGAAGAGATTGGAAGACCCCGAGAGCCAAAAAGTTGCATATTGGTGCCGCAATGAAATACTGAGAAGTGAGTTAAAATGGGCAAAAGTCTGCAGGGACAAATTGAAAGGAATCTGCAACTCACTAGAGATTGATTGGGACCAGGAAACGTTGCAGGTAATAAGTACCAAAGGGGAGCTGAAACAAAGGGGGAGGGAAGTTTCTAAAGCAATTGATTTAAGTTATTTAACAAATAAAAAATCAGTGGCGCATATGCTAAAGGCTTGGCCCAACGGAAACTGGTTCCCCTACCTCGATAGACTACCTAACCGCGGGTTTAGGCAAGAGATCCTGAGGTGTCGAATTGGGATTAACCCATGGATAATAAATAAAGAGCTAAAAGTCACATTCTTAGATCAAGAAGGCCGATGCAAGTGTAACCTGAGAACTAAGTGTGACTGGCTGCACATTCTGTTGGACTGCCTGTTTCTCCTTGAACAGAGAAAACTATGGCTGCGCCCAGTTTTCCTAAAATACGGAACTAAAACAAGGACGCAGGCAGCCAGTCTCCTAACAGAAGTACCCTCCATTGACATTGTAATTGCCCTAGGGAAATTTCTAAAGGAGACCCAGAGGTACTGAGAACCCAGGGAAAATGTAGTTCTGCATGAAGTTTTATTGACCGAAAATGTTAGGATGGTGAGAAAAGTGAATAGGATTTTAAAATTTTTAAAACATGTTTTAAAGCATTTGTAACTTTTAGAGGTGACTAGTATTTTGTAACTGGACTCTGTATTTTTGGAATTGTAATGTAGATTTGTTTTAAAGAATAACTTTTTAAAAATAAGAATAGGTTTTACTGTATACATTCCTCTTAATGTATTATGCTCACCGCTTGTTTGTTTAAAGACTACGGTCATAATAAACATAATTTTGACTTTGACTAGTGCTGATAAACAGATTCATGACAGATGGGAAGTTAGCAAATTAAAAAACTTCGAATACGGAGAAAAATGTGGGGCACTTTTGGCATGGAAAGCAAGAGCTGACAGGACTAGAAACAACATTGACACCCTGATCCAAAGGGCCACTGGAAGTAAGTTATTTAAAGAAGAAGAAATTAGGGAGGAAGCCAGAGGATTTATGGAGGAGCTATATCAAGAAAACAACAGAACTGGCACAGAAGACCTAGAGAAGTGGTGGAACCAAAGGGCACTACCACAATTGAATGAAGAGGATAAGAAGACCCTGTCAAGAGACATTACAGAGGGGGAAATAAGAACTCAACTGAAGAAAATGAGTAGGAATAAAGCCCCGGGCCCTGATGGTCTGCCGACAGAGATCTATAAAGATTATGAGAACGAGATTACTCCACATTTACTGACTCTCTTTTTAATAACATTTACCAACAAAAAGGGGATATCCCACCATCCTGGTTTGAGGCCACTATTACCCTAATCGCAAAGCCAAATAAGGACCCAAAGAATATAGAATCATACAGACCCATATCTCTTCTAAACTCAGACCTTAAAATATTTCTGGAATTTTGGCCGAAAGATTATCTAAAGTAATTAAAACTGTCATTCACCCTGACCAAAGGGGCTTCATTCCAAGACGACAGCTTAATGAGCTGACCTTTCAGGTTATAGGCGCAATAGATTATGCTTTATATAAGGGATTGCCACTCACCATCGTGGCAATTGATGCCGCAAAAGCTTTTGACCAAGTCAATTGGGTATTTCTGTGGGACACCCTAACGAGGTTCGGTTTTCCACCACCTTTTATTCAGGCTGTTAAAAACCTATATGGACATCCACGAGCTAAGGTTTTGGTTAACGGAGCCTTGTCAGACTGGTTCGAGATATCGAGAGGGACGAGGCAGGGCTGCCCCCTGTCTCCTCTCCTCTTTGATTTGTATATTGAGCCTTTTGTTATGGTGATTAGATCTGACTCAACAATTTCTTCTTTTAAAATGGGTGGGCTGGAACTTAAAACTGCTTTATACGCTCACGATCTGCTACTATATACCCTAAACCCATTAGAAGCGATCCCAAAGTTATTCACTCTTGCTGAAGAATACGGAGCAGTCTCAGGATACAGCATCAACAAAAATAAAACAGATATAATGAGTTGGAATAGCCCTATTCCCATTCCTGATGTAAAGATTAAGACTAGATACTTGGGTATATATATCACTAAAGATCTATTAGACTTACCTAAAGTGTCCTGGCAGGTCGTGGTGAAAGATATTACTAAACTCCTTCATAGATGGTCTAACCTTCCTCTCAGTATTTATGGAAGAGTTAACTTAATTAAAATGGTAGTACTACCAAAAGTGACTTTTTTATTCAACAGTATTCCGCTAACATTCCATAATAAAGACATCTTAAATCTTCAGGGGAAAATAAGTTCATTTATTTGGGCATCTAAGTCCCCAAGAATTGCCTGGAGGAAATTAAGGAGAGGGTTAAAAATAGGAGGACTGGCTCTCCCTGATTTGTTAAATTATTGTTATGCATTTCACTTAAAAATTTTTAGACTCCTGGCCAATAAATTAGACGCATCCTCACATGGTCGTTTGTTTCGAGCTCTTCTATCTGACCTACCTCAGGGCCTTGAATTTTTCTTGTTTAAGTTCGGCTCCCAAAAATTCTACAAAAAAGTCCGCCTCAAAATATTATTAACTGCCCTAAAAGTCTGGCAAATAGCATGTAAAATATGGAAGATTCCTTACTATAATTTTTTGACACCAATTTGGGACTCCCCCGGAACACCAGAATGTTTACTAGACAGACTCTCATTCCCCCTGAGGGAGGCGGGTTTAAATCGATGGGGAGATCTCCTGGTGAATCAAAAACTAATGGATTGGGTATCCTTATCTAATATAACAGGAGGATCTCTAGCGAGGTTTAAATATTATCAGCTATCATCATGGTGGGGGAGCCAAAACTGGATGTCAGAAATTGAAGACTGTGACTTCTTAGACCTGGCAAACAGACAAGTAGGCTGGAAGGGTGAGGTCTCAGCGTGGTATAACGCATTAATTAGGGCAAATGATAGCCAAGAGGCAGAGATCTCGAAACTCTGGGGAGACATAATAGGAGAAGATTCTGAGAAACAACTAGAGGTATGGCTGGATTCCTTTGCAATCTCTCAGAAAATAATAAAACCCGCTAATCTTAGGCAAAATCATCTTTTTACGGCATACAGGGTATACTGGACCCCCTTCAAGCTTTCAAAAATTTCTGGAACACTACATGTATGCCCTAGATGTAAACAGGCAGAGGCAGATGATATACATATTTTTGTAGAATGCAGTGAGATTAAAAATTATTGGTTAGCAGTCTGCACCTTCTTGGAGGAGGTACTTGTTAGAACAATCACAGGTAGCCCCAGGCTGATTTTGATGGGCTTGTTGGAAGAATATGATTTGACAGATAATATTACCCAGTTCATATTTTTTGTGATTGTCATCGCCAGAAGAGAGGTATGCAAAGAATGGAAATCCCCAACCCCTCCTAGGTTTGTAGAATGCTTAAAGAACATCATGGCCATTAGTAAAACAGACCTTAAATGTGGTGGAGAGGAGGCGGAAAAGATCTGGGCACCGTTGCTTAAATGGTCGGACAGTTAGACACTAAACGTCCAATGATTAAGCCAGGGGTTTGCGGTCTGGTCCTCCCCAGGACAAGGTACAGAAACATCGAGTAGGGGAGTTGGACTAGTAGAAAACCCACCTCTGGGAGATTTCTCGAAGGCCATACACATAACCAATTATTCCAGGGCGCAAAGTAAGGTTGTTTTTGTGTTGGCAGAATTGAGAGTTTCCATCTGGAGTCATTTTATCTGGTGGTAAATATGAGGACAAAAAAAATAAAAAAAAATTAAAAAAAAGGAGTGAGAACCGACCATCATGGTGAGCCTCGTGCCTCAAGGTGAGAGGGATGAGTGGCTTTTACATTGTGGAGCACTCATGTGCCCTGGCCATGCACTGCTAAACCTCCCATATTACATCACTCATACCATGATCTATGACATCACTTATAACATGACTGCCACATCTGAAATAACCACAGGGCCCAGTGGACCCCATCCTCCTGGGTCCAGAGGTAGGACCCACAAATGACTAGTTGGAGGCTGGGAAACTACGGTGTCACAGAGTGGGCCCCCAGTTTGTGAACCAGCCTTGGGGAATGGGGTCCCCAGGGCCTTTAGAGGCTCAGCAGGGATGGTTGCACAGCCCCCTCCCCTTTAAAAAAAAAAAAGAAAATCATCCCTCTGGGATGGGCCCCTTGAGAGCCTCTTAGAGGCTGGCAGAGGTGGGGTCATGCTCCTCTCCCCTTTATAAACATGTTATCCCTGAGTGATGGGATCCCGGGGCCTTTTTAGGCCTGGGTATGGAGGCCAGGCAGCCCCTATCCCGTCATTAAAATATTGGACCCAGTGGATGGGGTCCCCGAAGGCCTCTTAGAGGCTTGTGGAGGGAGGAGCACTCCACCCCTCTAAATTACATATGTGGCACCCCACCCCTGGGCCCTGGCCCACTCTGGGGTATTGAACAAGGTACTTACCTTCGCTATTGATATATCTGTAAGAGAC
Organism: Lissotriton vulgaris; assembly: GCF_964263255.1. Lineage (NCBI taxonomy): Eukaryota > Metazoa > Chordata > Amphibia > Caudata > Salamandridae > Lissotriton > Lissotriton vulgaris. Next base: position 556,913,450 of record NC_141687.1, read on the forward strand.
ATAGATTAGTTATGGATTCTTCACCTTAGAATTACTCAAAGGCATCAGACTGGATCGGGAGAATTTTTCTTCCGCAGTACCCCGGCATGTCGGTAGGTGGCGTCGGTCGACTCCGTGTTCATCGTTGGCTTTGTGGTCGCCGTAATGACATCGGGGTATCCACTTAGACACCCCCTGCGCGCTGACATCAGTTTTTAACATGATATTCCACGCCAGAAGTGCAGAGCCATGCAAGACACTGACCACTGGTGCACAAAACTAGGGCCCTGTAGGAAAGTCCCTTACCCTAGAAGTCAGTTTGTAGAACGGGGAGGATGGGTGTGGTGGTGAGGAATCCATAACTAATCTATGTCTCTTACATATATATTGTTACCAAAGGTAAGTAAATTGATCATCTGAAAGAGACAATTAGTTATGGATTCCTCCTTAGAATAGATACCCCAGCAATACAAACCCCGGAGGTGGGTCTGCAAACCAAGTTCACACCAGAAAGTCCTGGGGAACTGAACGGCCAAAAAAGCTGTCTCTCTTGACTTGGCTGTCCAAGTGTTTGGTAAATGTGTGCAATGAAACCCACGTAGCTGCCTGGCAGATGTCATGAAGGGGGACTCCACGTCCCAAAGCAATATTAGCTGTCCTCACCCTGGTGGAATGGGCACGCAAACCCACTGGAGGTTCCTTTTTCGCTATGGAATAGCAGATTTTGATGCAAAGAATGACCCATCGAAAGATGGTTTGATTTTGCACAGCCCGACCTTTCTTGGCGCCCACATAGCTAACAAAGAGCTAGTCACCCACTTGGAATTGTAATGTGCGATCCAGATAGAAGGCAAGCGCACACTTTGGATCCAGACAGTGGAGCCTCTCTTCCTCCTTAGAAGGATGCGGGGGCAGAAAGAAGATGGTCTGTCCTATATGGAAAGAGGTAACCACTTTGGGAAGGAAAGAAGACCTAGGGGCAGATTTATGTTGGGAATGCTCCACGTTTGCGTCACGCAACTGTGGCGTAAACGTGGCGCATCCCTACGACCGATTTACAACGTGGCGCATCTAGGCAGATGCGTCACGTTGTAAAGCCCTGCGCCGCTTGTGGGCGTTCCGGCGCAGGGTGGGCGTTCCGGGGCAGGTGCGCCTCGCAAAAGTGGCTGAGTGAAATCTATAAGACTTTTAGGCCAATGCTGCGTCAAAACCCTGTGCCTGCTTGAAGCAGGCGTAAGGCTTGACGCAGCATTGGTCAGATAGGGCACCCCCGAGCCTTGCTGGAGCTGCGTCGCGCTTGCGACGCAACTCCAGCAATGCGTCACTTTTACGGCACAGATGCGTGACGCATCTGTGCCGTTTTTGCCCCATGGTGCGCCGCATTGTAAATGCGGCGCACCATGGGTGGCGGAGCTGCGGCGCACGATAACTGGCGCATCCCTGGGGATGCGCCAGTTATCATAAATCTGCCCCCTAGTGCGAAGGAAAACTTTGCCCGGATGAACAGCCAGGAAAGGAGGTTTTGAAGAAAGAGCCTGAAGCTCACTCACCCTGTGAGCAGAGGTGATGGTGACCAAAAAGGCAGTTTTAAGAGTCAAAAGCCTGAGAGGACAGTTATGTATGGCTCAAAGGGAGCGCACATAAGGTAGGTCAGAATCAGATTCAAGTCCCACTGGGGCATTACGAAAGGAGTTGGAGGAAACAAGTGAGTAATGCCCTTAAGGAAGTAATTTACAATAAGGGACTTGACAAGAGAAGGCTGATCAGGAAGCCAAAGAAAGGCTGAAAGGACCGAAAGATAGCCTTTTAAAGTGCCCAGAACAGAGCCCTGCTGGGCCAAAGAAAGAATGAAGAGGCGAACCTCCGAAAGGGGATCCACAGCCTTTGCTGCGCACCATGTCACAAATGTGTTCCATTTACAGGTGTATACCATTTTGGTGGAGGGACGCCTGGCTGTCAAGATAACGTTACAGACTTCAGGAGGAAGGTCGAACGCTGTCAACTGTCACCACTCAATCTCCATTCAAGGAGGTGGAGGCTGGACAGGTTTGGGTGGAGGACCATCCTCTGCTGCTGAGACAGAAGATCCTACCGAAGGGACAGTCTGATCGGAGGATCGATGGCCCTGTGCAGAAGCTCCGGATACCAGACTCTTCATGCCCTGTCCAGAGCCACAATAATGATTTGTGCCTGGTCATGCTTTATCTTCTTCAGCACTCTGGGCAGAAGTGGTATAGGTTGAAAGGAGTATAGAAGACCACAACTCCACTCGCGCCGAAAAGCATCGCATAGCGAGTGCAGCCTTGGAAATTCCAACTCGCAGAAGTGCTGACATTGCGTGTTCTCTTTAGTGGCTAATAGATCTAACCAAGGCTCTCCCCACCGCTGAAAGAGACCTTGCACCACCTCAGATTGAAAATTCCATTTGTGATCTATCATACACTGGCGGCTGAGTTTGTCTGCCCTGGCGTTCAGAGAACCTGCTAGTTGTTGAACCTCCAGGGACATGTCCTAATGTTCCAGCCACTTCCAGAGATGAAGTGCCTCCTGACATAGGGTCCACGATCCCACCCTGTTTGTTGCAGTACTACATGGCGGTGGTGTCCGTGAACACCTGCACTACTTTCCCTTTGACAGACGTGCAAGACGGATCACCCGAAGCTCCAGAAGGTTGATGTGGAGAGGCCTCTGATCTCCGCCTCCCCACGTGGCCGCTCCACCCCAGAAGTGATGCATCTGTCACCAATATGAACTCTGGTTGGGGAAGAGAGAGGGATCTGCTGTTGACCCAATCATGGTTCGTTAGCCACCACTGCAATTGGTGTGCAGTGCTCTCTGAGATCTGGATGCAATTGGAAAGAATCCCCTGATGCTGTGCCCACTGGAACTTCAGGCTCCACTGCAGAGCCCACATATGCCACCTGGTTTGGTCCACCAGCAGGATGCAAGAAGCCATGAGGCTCAGTAGGCTGAGGGTCATTCTGACCGAAACCCAGAATAGAGGCTGAGAGACTGGAATCATAGCCCGAATATCTTGGACTCGATGCTCTGGAGGATAAGCCCAAAACTGCCCTGTGTCCAGAACCGCTCCGATGAAAAGGAGCTTCTGAGAGGGAATCAGGTGTGACTTTGGCATGTTGATGATGAACCCCAGTGAATGCAGGAGGTTGGCCGTAGTCTGGAGGTGGGAGACGACAGCCTGGGGGCAAGCCAGCCTTCAACAGCCAGTCATCAAGATAGGGGAAGACTGGAACTTCATGAGCTGCGACCACTGCTATTATTTTCATGAACACTCGAGGGGCGCTGGTAAGTCCAAAGGGGAGCACGGTAAACCAAAAGTGCTCGTGGCCTATCATGAACCGTAAGTAACGCTGATAGGCCGGCAGGACCGGGACTTGTAAATAAGCGTCCAGCCAGTCCAAAACTACCATCCAGTCTCCAGGGTCGAGGGCAGACATGACCTGAGCCAGGGTCACTCATTTTGAACTTCTCCTTCCGGAAGAAGCGGTTGACGTTGCTGAGATCCAAGATAGGACGCAGGCCTGTGTCCTTCTTGGGCCCCAGAAAGTAGTGAGAATAACAACCATTACCTACTTCTGGGGCAGGAACTCACTCGATGGCTCCTTGGCCAAGAGAGCCATAACTTCCTTTTGGAGAAGGGCCAAGTGATACCCCAACATGGAATGGGATTGAGTAGTCATGGATGGAGGGGTAGTCTCGAAGGGGAGGGAGTAGCCCCTTCGGACTATCTGCAAAACCCACTTGTCCGACATGATGTTGAGCCAGTGGGGGAGGTGATGGCAAATCCTGCCGCCCACTGGCGAAAGGTGGCCCTGAAAGGTCAGACTAGGAGAGCTTAGAGGCTGATGGAAAGGGAGCGCTGGTGGACTGGCCTGCCGGCTGGCCAACAACCCTATGACGGTGGGATCCACATCCCCGGCCGCGCAGAGGCTGGACAGCTTGCCCATGCCTATGACTCTGGGCGGAAAGTGGCAGGGTCCCCTTCCATAGCCACAAAAGGGGCAAAAAGCAGACTGCGCTGGTCCTTGGGTCTCGCTGGTAGAAGCGAGACCCAAGGATCTGTCCGTAGCCCTGGAGTCCTTAAAGGGATCAAGATCGTTGTCTGCCTTGTCGCCAAACAAGCAATGGCCTTGAGACAGCATGTCCAAAAGTGTTGCTTGGACACCACCCGAAAAGCTAGTGGACCTCAGCCAGGCGTAGCATCTCAGGGCTACTGAAGTTGAAATTGTCCTGCCTAGTGAATCGGCGATGTCCAGCCCACATCTTATGGCGAAATTTGCTGCGTTTCTCCCTTTGGCAACTGCACGGGAGAGCACGGCCCGGGACTCCTCTGGGCACGGTGGCAGCACCTGTGCGACCGAGTCCCACACTGAGTGGGAGTAATGGCCCATGAGACATGCGGTGTTCACCGACTGCATCCTAAGCTGGAGGAAGAAAACATCTTCTTCCCAAGGTGGTCCAGCTTTTTGGATTACCTATCAGGTGGTGCAGTAGGGAATGCGCCCTTGGAAGTCGAGGCTTGGACCACCAAGCTCTCAGGGGTGGGGTGTTGGGAGAGGAAAATGGGGCTGCCCGGGGCCGGGCGGTGGCGTCATGCAACCATCCAAACTACAGGAGCCCCTTTGTTGGGCTTGTACCAGGTGCCCAAAAGGATGACGTGAGGGCCTCATTACACAGCAACAGGGGCTCCGAAAAGACTGCTGCCAGCTGAATCATCTCAGTCAGGAGGGTAGTCCTAACCGTAGCCTTAGGAAGCTTAAGGTTTAAGGCCTCAGCCACCCTACACAATACCACTGTGTATGATGCACCCTCCTCCATAGCCATGGTAGGGGAAGATAGCATGCCAAGGTCTGGGGAGGTGATCAGACCACTGGCGTCACCCAACTCCTCTCTCGAGTCTGGTTCTTCTAACTGGTCTGCTAGAGGGTCCACAGACCATTTCCAGTCCTCCTCACGCTCCTCTGGTAGCCACTCAGGGCGATATGGAACACCAGGGGAGACGAATGGTACAAAAGTACTGGTCTGCGCCGGTCCTTAAGTCGGTCGATGCCGGTCCTGCTCTGTGTCCAGGGCCGGGGTCGACGTTGTCTGGAGACACAACCAGCGTGGAGGAGGTGGAGGTGTTGCCACTGGATTCGGCACCAGCGGAGGTATCACGAGGTCGACCAGCGCCGATCCGGATCTAGGCCTGGATCCCTGGGGGCCCTGCAACGCCGGAGCCGAAGCTGAAGCCGCCGGCATCGTAGGCCTAGAGCCCCCTGCTGAGTTTGTGGAGCCCGAAGGCACGCAGTGAAACATGTCGGCACTGGCAATAGGTAATGGTATGCATGAATAGCTAACAGCCTTTTTATATGTGCAGCATACACTCATTTCCCTATAAATAAAGTTGGTCAAGGGAACTGTATGCTGTGTTTTATGCACTTATTTATGTTGTGTTTGTCACTAGCAGATGCCTCTGCTTTCCACTGTTTGTTACACGTTTTTGATTGTTTGTTTTGGACACTTTCTTTCTTTCTACTTTCTTTGAGAATCAAGTGACTACTGATGATGAGACAGGGGCTTGTCTGGAAATTACATACCAGCTACCCCATTGGTGGTGTTTCTGTGAGGTGTCACTTGTTTCTCGCACATTTTTTCTAAGCAGAATTTGGTCCAACATTGGTGGTGTGGATCTCTGATATTGACCTAGAAGGGTCAGAGTACTTGTTGTTCTGTGTCTCTGTCAAGGAAGATAGGCCTTTTTTAACGTAAACTTGGGAGGAGTACAGTGAATTGTCCCCTCATAAATTGCAGAGGACAGGAATAGGTATCAGTACATATAGACTGTTCTATTCTTCCAGTCACCGATATATGTTGACGTCCGTTGGACAGGGTCTTTTTGTTGTAGGTCTATGTTTGAGTGGAGGGCGACCCAGTCCTTTTTCCCTCTGAGCTCCCATTGAGAGTTTGACCCCCAAGGTGAAGCCAGGCATCCTAGCGTTGTTTGGGCCGTTGTGGAGATTAAGCAAGTTATTGCCCAGAGTTGCAGAGTGGGACCTATGATTAGAATAGGCACCGAGGCGAGAATGATCAGGTCCGAGGAAATTGAGCCCAAGACCCTCCGAGGCGGGAATTGAACCCTGGTCCCGGACTAGACCTCGGCATCAGGGTCTGCCGCTCTAACCATTGATCGACACTTCTCCACATATGCAGCCTGTCTCACGCTGTGTGGTTTCTAGAAAACAGCGTGAGAACATAAGGTCGCGCTCAGATGTATGGACGTCCTAGGGTGTGGCTGCAGTATATAAGCTCCAGAAGATGCTTAGCCTTCCGGATCTCTTCAAGGAAACATCGCGCTCAGCATCTCTACACATCCAATGAGATCAGATCTTCATTTAGGCAACCAGGCTTCCAGAGTCTTCTGTTCCGATTTGATCTGCAAGATGAACCTAGGAGAGAGAAGAGAGAAAGTTAAGTGCAAACTCTTGTGCCCAGATGCATCAACGTTTCAATTTGCGATTCCTTATTTGCGAAAAATAAGGAATGGCAAATAAGGAATCGCAAATCGCTATGCATCATTTTTTTCGCATATTTTTAGCGATTCGGTAAAAATCGCAATTTTTACCGAATCGCATTAAATTTGCGATTCTTTAATTGCGAAATCGCAATTTGCGATATCGCAAATTGCGATTTTACACACATGATGCATCTCATTGACTCAACTGCCTGAAAGCCAGTACAGCAATCAGGCGCAGCTGCTCCCTAGTTTGAAGGTGTGGTCTGGCAGTTTGCTGAGTGAGCCTTGCCTGGAGGTTGCTGCAGCAGTCTGTGCCTTTCTCCTGTCTTTCAAAATGGAAAATGAGAATGCAGTTGAAGAGGGGCCATCTAGAAAAAGAAAAATTAAGTTTTCAGATAAAGAATTGGAAATACTCATTGAGGAGGTGACTGCAAGACAGGAGCAGCTTTTTGGTAAGCTGTCTCTTAAGGTCCCTGAGGCTGTGAAAAGGAACCTATGGATTGCCATACAATCAAAAGTCAATGCAGTAGGAGTTGCACATCGCGATATTAGTAATCTCCAGAAAAGGTGGTATGACCTGCGCAGCCGTGCAAAAGAGAAGCTTGCAAAGAGAATTAAATCTTCTAAGCTTACTGGAGGTGGAACACCCAGGGATACACCCAACACTCCCCTGGAAGAAATGGTGGAAGCCACACTTTTGCCTGAGGCTGTAGTTGGAGTTACAAACATTGATACATCAGAGATTCCAACTCCTACTGAAGGTAAGTGAATTGTATGTGGTACAAAAAGTGTGAATGGAGACCATTACTTTGGAAGTGCTGATGTGTGTTCAACATGTTTGAATAACTTTGAGAACAAATGTGACAGAGTCACATTCATCCTCCTAGTAATGTGAATGAACTCAAAGCAGTGCATTGTGGTAGTTGTAGTTCTTTAGACATAGTACACAACGGATAACATTTGCAGTATACCAAAATTTATGTTTCAAGCACATAGTAAAAATGAGACGACATTATTTCAAGTGAAATCATTTTTAAACTTTAATACATATTGCAAGGGTAGTGCAAACCACAAGTAATTTTTAATTTCTTTTAAATCATAGAGCAACTACAAGATTTAATTGAGCAGGACTTAAGGGATTTGCACACCCAAGATGTAACTCAAAATCAAATGGAAAATGGTCCCAGTACTTCTACTGCCAATTCACAGCCAAGTGAAAGACAGAGGGTGCGACAACTGCTCCAGACAGATTCAGAAACAGAGCAGAATGTCAATGTAACTCCAAGCCAGCCTCAAAGTACTCCTACAGTCACTAATTCAACGATGAGTAGGTGAAGGAGACTGCAGCAGTTTACAATGCGTGGAACTACTGTGCGTGAAAGTGGTCAGGATGGAGAGGGTACCTTCACTGGCAATCATGTAGAGGACAAAATTTTAAAGGTGCAGCGTCTGCAAGGGAAAGACATTAGGATTATAAAAGGCAAAATGGGGCACATCAGCAAACAAATGGGTACTTTGGCAAGCAGTATGAATACAATGATCAATGTGATGAAAACTGGCCATGATTCAACTGCAATGAAGCTTGACCGTATTGCAAACTCGTTGGAGACAATGTGCACATTGATGCAGAACCATCAAAAGATCAGTGCTAAAAGGCAGGTTAAAGTCTTGAACAACATGCAGGCCCATAACAGGGAGATGACTTCCCTTACAAATTGTACCTGTGCCCTCTGCAAGCAAACCCTGTCAACACAGGTACTCCTGATGAAAACTTTTAAACACATTCAAAAAGGTGTGGGGGCTACCTTAGAGCCATCTGATAAATCACAGCCCAAGGCATCCCATGAAAAGCTAATGCCAATGGAGGAGCAGTTTAACAACAGTGCTGAAAGTGGCACATCTGAGCATTGCTTGACTGGCACACGGAGAAGTATTAGGAAGCAGAATGATGCCACAAATGCCAACATGCACACTGGAAAAAGTCCTGGGAAGGCATTAGGAGTGCGTGGCCACAAAAAATGACATTTCAATGCATCTTGCAGGGTATTTATGTTTATGATTTGATAGTAATTCACTGCTTTTCATTTGTACATGCCTGATTTGAAAGGCCTCATTTAAGTTTTTGATACTGTGTAATTTTCAAAAAAATAGCTATTTCTTTTCATTTTCAATTAAATTTCACATTGCTTGCAATCAAATTACTTTTTCAGAGTATTTCTTACCTCATTTAGAAGTAATGCTGTGTGATGTCTGCTCTTCTCCTTCTGCCCTCTGCTGCCTCTGGTCCTTGTGCTCTTGGTTGTGGTTGTGGAGGCTGAATTATATTTGGAGGTAACACATCGTCCTCATCAAGTTCAATTCCTCTTTCAGTTGCTAGATTATGTAGCATTGCACATGCTGCTACAATTTTGCAACAAATGTCTGGTTGGTACTGCAATGCTCCTCCAGTTTTATGAAGAATCCTGAAGCGTGATTTCATCACTCCAAAGGTCCGCTCTATGACATTCCTTGTTGATATGTGCGCCTGGTTGTAGTGCTGCTCTTTCCTTGTAGTTGGATTTAGGTATGGAGTTAAGATGTAAGACCTCACTGCATAGGCACTATCTCCTGCAATGGAAAGCAATGTAAATGTAATGTAAGCATACATGTGTGCCGTTCACTTATAAGTTTGTTGAGGGGAATGAAACATTTACCTAGTAGGTATCCATCTCCAAATTCACCAGCTAGCAGTCTAGCATGAATGGCACTATGTCTAAATATGAAGGAGTCATGGGCACTACCTGTGTAACTAGCAACTAGGTCTGTAATTATGGTTTTAGCATTACAGACAGCTTGAATATTCAGAGAATGGAAGCATTTCCTATTGCGATAAATATATTCATTTTCTGAGGGAGGACAGATGGGGACATGTGTACCATCTACACAGCCAATTACATGAGGAAATTGTGCCATGTTGTAGAAATCCAGTTTTGTCTTCATTAAATCCTGTTGTGTGCTTGGAAATTGGATATGAAACCTTATTCTATGTAACATGGCATTTAAAAAGGCATTGAAAAATCTGGAAAGGGAACTCTGGGACACACCACCAGCAATGGCCACTACACCCTGAAATGACCCAGATGCAAGGAGGTGCAATGAACACAATACCTGCACATGGGTAGGTATGGCTTGTGTCCTGCGTGTTTGCCTCTGCAGGATTGGGTCCAATTCCTGGATTAAATCTAATATTAAATTGGCATTCAGCCTATATTTCTTATATATCTCAGCCTCAGTCTGCCCCAATAAGGTTATGCGCACTCTGAAGATTCTCTCCTCTATGAGCCTTCTCCTCCAACCTGCAGCTGCTCTCAGCCTCTGCCTGCGTGCCAAAAAGTAAAGTGCAGCCATCTTGAAAGACTGGGTCAAGGTCTGAGAGGTCCTTATATGCTGTGCAGGTGATTGACAGATCCAGTTATACCACTTACTGAAATTAGCACCAGGTTCAAGTTCTTCTTATTTTAGGAATTACAAATTGCGAATTTGAACAAAATCGCTAATTGCTAATTTTGATGCATTGCATTTTTTCGCAATTTTTCAAGGAATCGCAATTTTTGCGATTTATTTAGAGAATCGCAAAATATTTAGCGATTCCTAAATTTGCGAAAAACAGGAAAAAAATGATGCATTCCAAACACATGAATCGCATTCGCAAACGGCCGAATTTAGCGATTCGCACCGTTTGCGAATGCAATTTTCTTTGATGCATCTGGGCATTGATTTCTTAAGGCGCCCATCACAAGTAAGGTACCTTTTTACTAAGAAAGAATAATACTTTTTGGATCTCTTTTAATAATAAACAGAAAAAGAAGTTGAAGACTGTAAAAGACTTAAAGGACATTTGGTGAACTGTAGAACATTCCATGGACATTTCAAAGCACAGGTTGCTGAAAGAAACGCTTTGTATATTGTTTGCAATTCTTTTTATTCTTTCCTTAGAAAGTGAATGTCGTGAGGAACATAGGATTAGAAGTTATTACAGTAAGTAATAGGAAAGAAGTGTAGTATTTATTGTTGTTTAGCATATTGAGTTCAGAGAAGAAGTACTAATTTAATGTTACTGTTTTATCTCAGAATAACTGCAAAAAAGTTGCTATTCATCTGCGCTCACTTCTAGAGATAAAGACAACACTGCGCTCGCTTCTAAAGATAAAGACAACACCCCATCAGACAGTATTCCAGACCACAAGACTTCACTCACAATGACTTCAAGGACCCGAAGCCTGACTTTGTAGATCGCAGGTAGGAATCTTTAAATACTATTGCAAAGGGCCTGTCTTAATAGCATAAATTCAATTTTAGTAGAATATTTCCTAAGGTAACTTCTTGTTGCTTTGCAGGTCGACTGCAAGAAAACCCATTAGCGTCCGACTCCAGCCCTCCTCACTAATTACTATTACCAACCTCCAGTGTATAATATAAATCACAGGGTTGCGGGATAGGGTTCCTGGGAGTTTGGCTCATAGCGTCTCTGCGAAACACTACCAAGCACCTTACAGGTAAGAGTTCGAGACTATACAGGTAAGAGTGCCTTGGTAACTCTGACAGCTGCCTTGAAGAGGTGATAAATAGCCCTTGGCAGGGCAGTGTATTGTTCCATAGGAAGGCCAGGCCAGGGGGTGAAGTCGTAAACTATGTTCTTCAAAGAGTAGAGTAGAGACCAGTGTCATTTACAGCTCTGAACTTCTCACCTTAGGCAGATGGTAGGATTAAGAGAGGTATGAGCAGATGCAGGGGGAGAGTCTAAGTAAATTAGCCATCCTAGGGGTGTGTTTAGCCAGCTCTTACCTCCTTGCTGTGAAATCAGCCATTATGGATTTGGAAGATTTGATGCACTATGGGACAAAATAATGCCACACTCTACAGAATGTGGTCATATATTGGAGGAGTTACCCTGCTCCCATTGGTCAGAAGTGACTTACTGCTTGACCCAGAAAACTAGGAATAAGTATCTGAGAGGGGCAGAGCCCTCCAGATCTGCTGCTTGAAACTTACCGAAGCAAGACATTGCCAAGCTGAGAAGTTTTGCTGTGCAAAAATTTCCAAGGCCTGACCTCTGAAAACTGCACCATCTGAAACTACAGCCCTGTGGATTATTTTGCTGAAAAAGAACTAAAGAGTGGATTCCCTGAAAGCTACAGTTTAAAAGAGCTCATCTGGAACATCACCACCTAAGTTGGCACCTTGGAGAACCACCAGTGGATTTGTAAGGTTTATTTTTGTACCAGTGGATTGTGGGAACTGAAGCCCTCTACTTTGAAGGACCATCCTGGAGCTTCCAGACCCTTGGAGTGAGTTTGAGACACTTTGGGATCCCTTGAGGAACTTCAGGAAGAAGTTCAAGAAGTTTGGAGGGCTTTGAAGCAACTTTGAAAAAAGCTCCATAGAAGGACCGACTCAACCTGGCCAGCCAGGCCGCTTGCCTTCATCCGCGAGAGAACTAAAGGCTCCATCGCTCCAACTTCCAGAGATTGACCGGGACTAGAAGAAATCTGAAGCCGACCAATCCTCACCGGATCCGGCTACTTGAGGAGCATCGAGAGATCCTGCGAGAAAAAGCTCCAGAAAAGTTTCTAAGTCCACTCGTAGAAAAGGTGACTAGGAGCAACTGCGAAAGCCAACCCGCCTGCCTCCCATCACGTGCCGGACTGGATTCCTGGATTGCCCCACTGAAGCACTAGAGAATTTTTTTTTAAGTCCGCTCCAGGGAAGTTGTCCGGGAGCTCGTCAAAAGGCAAGCCGGCCAACCCTCACCAAATCCGGAATGGCTTGGAGCGTCAAGGGACCTCGGAAAGAAAAGCTCCAGAAAAGTTTCTGAGTGTGAAGGTAGAAACTGAGACCGTGACCTGCCGCGAGCTGTAGCCGCTCAGGGCTCCATCGCGCTCAACCTGAAACCTCGACTTTGGCGAGCAGGTACAATATGGTGCTATAAACATCTATTATTACTTTTTATTACATTTTTGAAAATTCATATCTTCTTTTCCCTACCTTGTAATTTTGTCATTTTGGTGTCATTTTAAAGATAAACATATTTCCTATTTTTATAAATTGGTGTTGGGTTTTTAATATGTGTGGTGTTTTAATTATTTACTGAAGTGGTGGTTTTAAATGCTTTACATACCTGTCTTTAAAGTTAAGCCTGTCTGCTCGCAGCCACAGTTCCAAGGGTTGAGCATAGGAATAATTTTCTAAGGCCTAAGCTGAGTCTTATCATGTGTTAGTGGCCTTATCGCCAGTGGCAGACCTACATTTGCCCCTACCAATAACCCACTTTCCAATAGCCATGCATTCACCCATACAGCTAATCACACACAGACATATTCACCTATATAGCCACACACACACAGCAAACCTAGTAATGCAAAGGTTTGAAGAGGAGCACATTCTATCAAATCCACAATGGAGAGCACACATAAAAGCGTACTTCCGATACATTGACAACATATTCATGCTGTGGAGAGGGACAACGGAGGAAGTTAAAACAACACTAGAAGCGTGGAACATGATAGATGGACGTATTCAGTTCATTAGTGAAATGTCAGAGAATCAAATAAATTTCCTGGATGTTTTAATCACAAGAACTGACACTGGTTTAGAAACGGACATTCACCGCAAGAAGACAGACAGAAACAAAGTTTTACATTTCAACTGTTATCATCAAACATCCTTAAAAACTCACCTACCATTATCGCAGATGATGAGTGTTAAGAAAATAATATCAAATCCGACAAAACTGTCAGAAAGAATGATAGAAATGGAACAACGATTCAGAGAAAGAGGGTACCCTCTAGCAATTTTGTAGACAGCTAAAAAAAGTTGCGAAACAATGTCACGAGCAGACCTATTGACAACGAAAGATAAACCGTTAAATACCAGGATGGTAATAGCCTCGAGATTCTCCACCTTAAGCAAAACCTTCAAAAAATCATCCACAAGCATTAGCCAATGTTAATCATGGAACCAGACTTCAAAGACACATTTTCACAGTTGCCGATCTTTGCCTACACAAGAAATAAAAACATAGGCGAAATATTAAAACAGAAACCCAGCAAAGTTAAGAACGTCAAAGGAACAATGCTGTGTATGAATTGTAACAACTGTAATGGAATCATCCGAGGATCAAAGATAAACCACCCTATGAAAGGAAATGACATTAAACTTTATGTGACAGCCACACGTGACACCGAAAACTTAATCTACCTCCTAAAATGCCCTTGTGATAAGGTATATGTGGGTAGGACTGAACGAAAGCGGGAAAACAAGAATTAATGAACACAAATCAAATATTAGAACGAGGAACACAAAATCGACTGTTGGAACGCACTTTTTGGAGGCCAAACCTAACATATCACTGTTAGACCTGGCATCTTTGGCGTGATTTACCCCTATCTTTTTGACTCTACCTCCTGTAATTTTGATGCTGTTCTGGATTTCATTTTTGCTGGTTTACATGCGTTGGACACTCTGCCACTGCTGATCAGTGCCAGAGTGTAAGTGCTCCCTATGTGAATTGTTATCATGATTGGATATACATGATTGGCATATTTGTATCACCCCGAAGTCCCTAGTAAAGTGCACTGGGTGTGCCAGGGCTGGTGATGACAAATACTACTAGTGGGCCTGCAGCACTGATTGTGCCACCCACAGGAGTAGCCCTAAAATGGTTTCTCAGGCCTGCCACTGCAGTGCCTGTGTGCAGTCTAGGAACTGTTGTGTCCTCCTGGTCAGTGTCCCCACTGACAAGGCCTAACCCTTCCCTTTTTGTGCACATTAGTCACCCCTATGGAAGGCCCAAGGTACCCCCTGGGCAGGGTGCAGTGTATGTAAAAGGTAGAGCATGTACTAGTGCAGGTGACATGCTCTGGTAGTGAATTACAGCCATTTTCTTTTTTCACTATTGTAAGGCTATTTTGCTCCATAGATTAACATGGGGGATGCTGGCTACAGTGGCTTCCAGCATTTCTTCCCATAGGAACAAGATAGGGCATAAGTATCTAGTATCCCTGAACTCAGAATGTAATAACACATCTTTTAGGAAAGGTTGTTTTTAAATCCTGTGTTGGAGAACAGCACTTTTAGAAAGTTGCTGTTCTCTTGTCTGACCCTTCTGTGTGCCTTGGCCTGTTTGTGTATTGACTGTCTGGTTTGAGAGTGACAGGGGCTGGGGATGCCCCAGGAGGCTGGCTGAGTCAGCCCTAGGCTGAATGACTGCATTTGCAACCTGAGTGGTGGGAGGAGTTAGCACCTGGGCCTGAATAGGGCTGTGCCTGCCTGCCACAATGCTGGATCCACCTCCTGCTGGGCGGCTGACGACCCTGCCCCTCACTCTGAAAGGAAAGGAGAAGCCAGGAAAACAAAGTACTCAAGAAACATCCAGAACTGGTTCAGACCAGGCTCAGGGCCCAAGTGCACAAGGAGAACAAAGACTTTTAGGGGCATAAGTACAGGACCCCTGACAACACAAAATTAGATCATCCTGGAATCAAGAAGGAACCTCTGCCAAGGAGAAAGCTGAATCTGAAGAAGGAAGACTGTCCTGCTGTTGCTCTGCTGGAGTGACCTGTTGCTTTGCTGCCAAGGAGAGGGGAAGGACTTTGCTGTTGTGCTGTGTCCCCTGTCTTGAAGAAATCTCCAAGGGCCTGAGAAGAGCTGGCTGCCTGTTCTGAAGTCCCAGGAACAACAGGACTTCACCCCCGACTTCCCTGAACTCTGCTGAGAGAGTTCTGTCCTTCCTAGAGTGCTTGATCCAGTTGTGGGGCCTCTGGAAGTTGTACCTGTGCTGGGAAGCTTGAAACTAAGCTTGAGAGACATTTTGCAATTGAAAAGTTATTGCTGCGGAGCGCATCCACGACAGTGCGAGAAGTTTCACTCCGCTACGAAGGTCGAGATCGTCGCAGCAACCGATCGGTGCGGGAAGCCTAACATCGCTGCGAGTGTCGTCGCAGAGCCTGTCGTCGCTGGGTGAGATCGCCGCACTGCTTGCTTGCGGACCGCATCACGTCACTGCGAGTATCGTCGCAGAAACCATCGCGTCGAGGAGCTGCAAGAGAGAAGATCACCGCTGGTCCACGCATCGTAGCCCCGGAGATCGTCGCACCTCCAAAGATCGTCGCATCGTGCCTTTGCGAGAACAAACTTCCTACGGAACCTACGCACCAGAATCCATACAAGTGGCCTTCCTCCCTATACAGACCGGATTCGTCGCAACATGCCCGCTGCTGCAGCGGGGCTGTCGCATCGCCTCCCCAGGGTCTCAGGAGCAATGCATCACTTGTTTTCCACCGCACCAGCTTCTGCTTTTGGAACTTTGTCGTAAATAAAAGGTACTGTGAGCAAACGTGACACAACTGTGAACTTTTCACGCATCTGTGGATTATTTTATCTCAACCTAAAGAACTTAGATTACAACCTTAAGAACTCTTTTGAAACCATATGCTTGAACTGTGTATGTTGAATTTTTTGTCGTTTTGGTCTTGTGTAGTTTAGATTAAATACCTTTATTTCTCTAAACTGTTGTGGAGTCAGTTTGTGGTGTTTTCACTGTGTTACTGTGAGTGTTGGTACAAATACTTTACACATTGCCTTCTGATTAGCCTTGACTGCTCGTGCCAAGCTACCTAGAGGGTGAGCAGGGGTTATCCCAGAGGGTTTCCTCCTTACCCTGACTAGAATCAAGGGTCCCTATTTGGACAGTGGTACCTACCTCTGCCAACTAGAGACCCCCAGTTCTACCACATACTACTGGTTTTTGATTTTTGATTCTAGTTTTGAGTAACTCTTCAAAGCATCATGTCTGCGAAAGGAAAGGCACTCATTGAGGGGGCAGAAGTAGAATTGGAGTTTGCCATTGGAGATTTGTATTCATACAAAGTTGAGCAACTTAGGAAATTCTGCCTTGAGTTTGAGTGCCCCATAAAGAGCGCCTACAGAAAGGAGGAGCTGCAGAGAATCTTGAAGGCCCATTGGGAGGCACAAGAGGGAAATGATGATGTGAATGGAGAGAATGGTTTTCAAGTCACAGATCTGTCAGTGGGCAGAGTAGGTTTAGGAGCTGGCAGCAACCATTCCAGCAGGGGCCTCATCCCAGATGAGTTACAAGAAAATCAGAGAGTAAGAGAATATGAGTTGGAAGTTCTGAAAATAAAAATGAAGCAATTGGAAATGGATAAAGAGAGAGAAAAGGCGGCGGAGGAGAGCAAAAGTGCCTGCGCCTAGGAGGAAAAGAAATTGCTTTTGCCTCATGAGTTGAGCATGAGAGAACTGGATCTCAAAGCCAAGGAGGTGGATGCCAGTTCCAATGGTGGCAGCGCGCAGCCAGTGCATGGGGGTAAGGTATATATTCCCAAAGACCTGGTACAGAATTACCATAGGAGTGAGGATATTTATACCTGGTTCACTTTGTATGAAATTGCATTGACAATGAATGGTGTGCCTGAAGAGCATTGGGGGTGCGGGCCTGTGGAAACATTTTGAGGCTTCTGGGAGGAGTGCTCTAGAGCTCTTAGAAATGGCAGGTGCCATGACCTACCTCAATATGAAGGAGGCCTTATGTCTCAGGTATGGCCTTACTCCAGCGCAGTATATACTGCAGTTTAGAAACTCCAAGAAGAGAGAGTCTGAGACTTGGATGGAATGTGTGAATCAGTACTCACATGCACAGGAAGGTTGGATGAAGGGCAGTAAAGTAACTGATTTTAAGGGGTTGTTGCATTTAATCAGTTGGGAGCACTTGAGTAGTCTTTGTGTTCCAGAGCTGCGCCAGCATCTTTTAGACAGCAAGCCGACAGACCCCATTGAGCTAGCTAAGGAGGCGGACCGCTGGGCCAGTACCAGGGTCCACAGAGGAATTGTGAGTACCACAGCCAAAGGTGGGCAGGGTCCCCAGCAGAAGAGTGGGGGGGACAAGGGTAACCAAAAGGAGTTCTCACAAGGGCCCCGAAATAGTTCCCAGGGAAAGGAATCCCAAACCCCCAAACCTGTCCCAAGAAGAAGCCAGCACCCACTGGTGCTCCCGCCCCAGCGTTAGCAAGTGTAGCTTTGGGAGGGGATTTGGTTTCTAGTGACTGGGGGGAGCTAGCAGTTATGACCCTTGTCTCTCTAGGAGACCAAGAGATGGTCCAGGAAACCTTACTGCCCTCTAACACTAAGAAGTATGGGCAGAAGGTGACCATCAATGGGCGGGAGGTTGAGGCTCTGAGAGACACAGGAGCCAGCGTGACATCCGTGAGGTGTCAGTGGGTGTCTGAAGAGCAAATCATCCCTGATGTACTCCGTCCTGTAGTGGCAGCTGACAGCTCAGTGCACCTCTGCAAGCTGGCGCGTATTCCCTTTGAATGGGGGGGGTCTCTGGTCTTTTGGAAGTTGTTGTCAGTGATGCCTTGCCTGTAGACTGTCTGCTAGGTAACGATCTGGAGAGTTCTCCATGGAAGGATGTGGAACACAGAACTCATTTGGAGATGTTGGGTTTGCCTGCGTGGATCTGTGTGACCACGCGTGCTATGGTAGCCAGTAAGGGTGACTCAGCGGAGCTGGAGCCTGAAACAGTGGCCCAGAGATCTGCCAGGAGAGGAAGAGGCAAGAGGCACGGGAAACCTGCCCCAGCAGTTCCCATGGTCCAGGTAGGAGCAGAACCTGAGGGGGATGCCCTGGAACCTACAGGGGAACAGGTGGCCGAACTGGGAGACCTACCTGAGCTGACCCATTGGCAGCAAGAAGGTGGTCCCTCCAGGGAGGAATTCTGCCGAGCACAGAAAGAATGCCCTTCCCTCATTGGTCTGCGGCAACAGGCGGCAGACCAGGGAGCAGGTGGAGTGTCCAGAGATCACTTTATCTACTGGGAAGATGACCTACTTTATAGCAAGCCTAAGTTTGCTGAGCCCGGTGTGGCCCGTGTGCTGGTGGTACCCGAGCGCTTCAGAAACTTCCTAATGGGTCTGGCTCATGACGTGCCTCTTGCAGGACATCTGGGGCAAGACAAGACCCTGAACCGGCTTGTCACTCACTTCCACTGGCCCCAGATGAGAAAGCATGTTGGTTCCTTTTGAAGATCTTGCCAAACCTGTCAAGCCAGTGGCAAGATTGAAATGAAGTTGAAGGCACCCCTTCAACCCTTCCCAGTGGTGAGCACCCCTTTCGAGCGGGTGGGCATAGACATAGTAGGGCCCCTGGACCCCAAGACAGCCTTAGGCAACAGGTTCATCCTGGTTTTGGTGGACCATGCTACCCGGTACCCAGAACTAGTCCCTCTCAGGACAATCACAGCACCCGTGCATTGATGGGGATTTTTTTCCGTGTGGGGTTCCCCAGAGAGGTGGTCTCCGACCGGGGTACCAACTTCATCTCTAAATACATGAAGTCGCTGTGGGAGGAGTGTGGGGTAACTTATAAGTTCACCACTCCTTACCACCCTCAAGGAAATGGGTTGGTTGAAAGGTTCAACCGGACCCTAAAAGGTATGATTATGGGCCTAGCGGAGCCCATGAGACGGAAGTGGGATGTCTTGTTACCATGCCTGTTGTTTGCCTACAGGGAGGTGCCTCAGAAGTCCTTAGGGTTCAGTCCCTTTGAGCTCCTGTATGGCCAACCTGTTAGAGGACCTCTCACACTGGTGAAGGAGGGGTGGGAGAAATCCCTTGGGAAAACCCCCCAGGATGTGTTCAGCTATGTGCTGGCCATTCACAACCAGACACAACGCTTCAGGAAGCTCGCTCAGGAGAACCTGGAAGCTAGCCAGGAAGAAATGAAAAGATGGTACGACCAGAATACCACTCTGGTCGAATTTCAACCTGGGCAGAAAGTGTGGGTGATGGCGCCACTGGAGCCTTGTGCGCTCAAGACAAGTGGTCTGGGCCATATGAGGTGGTGGAAAGGAAAAGTTAGGTAACCTACCTGGTTAACCTGAGGACCCCCAGGCAACCCCTGAGAGTCTTGCATGTGAACCGCCTCAAACCACACTTTGAGAGGTCTGAAGTGACAATGCTCATGGCTACAGATGCAGGAAGGGAAGAGGATAGTGATCCTCTCCCTGACCTCCTGGCAGTAAAGGAGCAAGGCAGGTCAGTGGATGGTGTGGTCCTCTCGCCCACCCTGACCCCAGAACAGCAAAGAGACTGTCGCCAAGTGTTGGGTCAGTTCTCCTCTCTGTTCTCCCTGACCCCAGGTGTCACCAATTGGTGCGTCTATGAGGTGGACACTGGAGATAGTCTGCCTATGAAACAGAAATTTTACAGAGTAGCTGACAAGGTCAGGGCCAGCATCAAGGAAGAAGTTTCCAAGATGTTGGCACTAGGGGTGATTGAGCCCTTCAGCAGCCCCTGGGCTAGCCCAGTGGTCTTGGTACCCAAAGCTGCTGCGCCCGGTGCCATTCCAGAACTTTGGTTTTGTGTGGACTACCGTGGGCTTAATGCGGTCACAAAGACTGACGCACACCCCATTCCCAGAGCCGATGAGCTCGTGGATCGGTTGGGAGATGCCCAGTACCTCAGTACCTTTGATTTGACCTCTGGGTACTGGCAGATTGCCTTACCTGATGGGGCCAAAGAGAGGTCTGCATTCTCAACGCCAGAGGGGCACTTCCAGTTCCGAGTCATGCCCTTTGGGTTGAAGAGTGCCCCAGCCACGTTCCAGAGACTGGTTAACCAGGTACTGTCCGGGCTGGAGGAATTCAGCACCGCATACCTGGATGACATTGCTGTGTTCAGCTCCACGTGGGAGGAACACTTGCAACACCTCTGTGAAGTGTTGAAGGCTCTGCAAAGGGCACGCCTCACTATCAAGGCCAGCAAGTGCCACATAGGGCAGGGATCTGTGGTGTATTTGGGACACCAGGTGGGGAGCGGCCAGGTGGCGCCCCTACAGGCAAAGATTGATACCATTCTGGCTTGGGAGCCCCCCAAAACCCAGACAGAGGTGAGAGTCTTTTTAGGTCTCACCGGGTATTACAGACGGTTTGTCGTTGCCCCCTTGACAGAGCTGATTTCTAGGAAGCAGCCCAAGAAAGTGAACTGGACTGAAGCCTGCCAGACTGCTTTTGACACCCTGAAGACTGCCATGTGCACAGCCCCTGTGCTCAAGGCACCTGATTTCTCCAGTGAGTTCATAGTGCAGACAGACGCTTCAGAGCATGGTGTGGGAGCAGTACTCTCAAAAATCACTGAGGAGGGAGGAGACCAGCCGGTAGCTTTCATTAGTAGGAGGCTACTCCCCAGAGAATAGAGGTGGAGTGCGATTGAGAGAGAAGTTTTTCCTGTGGTCTGGGCTCTGAAGAAGTTGAGGCCCTACCTGTTTGGGACTCACTTCCGTGTTCAGACCGACAACAGGGCCCTCAGGTGGTTAATGCAAATGAGGGGCAAGAACACAAAACTGTTGAGGTGGTCCATCTCCCTACAGGGAATAGACTTTACGGTGGAACACCGCCCTGGTACAGAGCACGCCAACGCTGATGGTCTGTCCAGGTTTTTCCGCCTTAGTGATGAGAACCCCCAAAGGGTGGGTAGTTCTCCCCACTTTCAGCTGGAGGGGACACGTGTTAGACCTGGCATCTTTGGCGTGATTTTCCCCTATCTTTTTGCCTCTACCTCCTGTAATTTTGATGCTGTGCTGGATTTTGTTTTTGCTGGTTTAGATGCTTTGGACACTCTGCCACTGCTGATCAGTGCCAGAGTGTAAGTGCTCCCTATGTAAATTGTTATCATGATTGGATATACATAATTGGCATATTTGTATCACCCCGAAGTCCCTAGTAAAGTGCACTGGGTGTGCCAGGGCTGGTGATGACAAATGCTACTAGTGGGCCTGCAGCACTGATTGTGCCACCCACAGGAGTAGCCTAAAATGGTGTCTCGGGCCTACCACTGCAGTGCCTGTGTGCAGTCTAGGAATTTCCCTGTCCTTCTGGTCAGTGTCCCCACTGACCAGGCCTAGCCCTTCCCTTTTTGTGCACATTAGTCACCCCTATGGAAGGCCCAAGGTACCCCCCTGGGCAGGGTGCAGTTTATGTAAAAGGTAGAGCATGTACTAGTGCAGGTGACATGCTCTGGTAGTGAATTACAGCCATTTTTGTTTTTCACTATTGTAAGGCTATCTTGCTCCATAGATTAACATGGGGGATGCTGGCTACAGTGGCTTTCAGCATTTCTTCCCATAGGAACAAGATAGGACATAAGTATCTAGTATCCCTGAACTCAGAATTTAATAACACATCTTTTAGGAAAGGTTGTTTTTAAATCCTGTGTTGGAGAACAGCACTTTTAGAAATTTGCTGTTCTCTTGTCTGACCCTTCTGTGTGCCTTGGCCTGTTTGTGTATTGACTGTCTGGTTTGAGAGTGACAGGGGCTGGGGATTCCCCAGGAGGCTGGCTGAGTCAGCCCTAGGCTGAATGACTGCATTTGCAACCTGAGTGGTGGGAGGAGTTAGCACCTGGGCCTGAATAGGGCTGTGCCTGCCTGCCACAATGCTGGCTCCACCTCCTGCTGGGCGGCTGACGACCCTGCCCCTCACTCTGAAAGGAAAGGAGAAGCCAGGAAAACAAAGTACTCAAGAAACACCCAGAACTGGTTCAGACCGGGCTCACGGCCCAAGGGCACAAAGAGAACAAAGACTTTTAGGGGTATAAGTACAGGACCTCTGACAACAGAAAATTAGATCATCCTGGAATCAAGAAGGAACCTCTGCCAAGGAGAAAGCTGAATCTGAAGAAGGAAGACTGTCCTGCTGTTGCTCTGCTGGACTGACCTGTTGCTTAGCTGCCAAGGAGAGGGGAAGGACTTTGCTGTTGTGCTGTGTCCCCTGTCTTGAAGGAATCTCCAAGGGCCTGAGAAGAGCTGGCTCCCTGTTCTGAAGTCCCAGGAACAAAAGGACTTCACCCCGACTTCCCTGAACTCTGATGAGAGAGTTTTGTCCTTCCTAGAGTGCTTGATCCAGTTGTGGGGCCTCTGGAAGTTGTACCTGCACTGGGAAGCTTGAAACTAAGCTTGAGAGAGTTTTTGCAATTGGAAAGTTATCGCATCGCTCACTGCGGAGCGCATCCCCGACAGTGCAAGAAGTTTCCAGCCGCTACGAAGGTCAAGATCGTCGCAGCACCTGTTGCCGCTGTCAGAGTTGTCACATCCTTTGTTTGCTGGACGCACCCGATCGGTGCGGGAAGCCTAACATCGCTGCGAGTGTCGTTGCAGAGCCTGTCGTCGCTGGGTGAGATCGCCACACTGCTTGCTTGCAGACCGCATCATGTCGCTGCGAGTGTCATCGCAGAAACCATCGCGTCGAGGAGCTGCGAGAGAGAAGATCACCGCTGGTCCACGCATCGTCGCCCCGGAGATCGTCACACCTCCAAAGATCGTTGCATCGTGCCTTTGCGAGAATAAACTTCCTACGGAACCTACACACCGGAATCCATACAAGTGGCCTTCCTCCCCATACAGACCGGATTCGTCGCAACACGCCCGCTGCTGCAGCGGGGCTGTCGCATCGCCTCCCCAGGGTCTCAGGAGCAACGCATCGCTTGTTTTCCACCGCACCAGCTTCTGCTTTTGGAACTTTGTCGTAACTAAAAGGTACTATGAGTAAACGTGACGTAACTGTGAACTTTTCACGCATCTGTGGATTATTTTATCTCAACCTAAAGAACTTACATTACAACCTTAAGAACTCTTTTGAAACCATATTCTTGAACTGTGTATGTTGGATTTTTTGTCGTTTTGTTCTTGTGTAGTTTAGATTAAATACCTTTATTTTTCTAAACTGTTGTGGAGTCAGTTTGTGGTGTTTTCACTGTGTTACTGTGAGTGTTGGTACAAATACTTTACACATTGCCTTCTGATTAGCCTTGACTGCTCGTGCCAAGCTACCTAGAGGGTGAGCAGGGGTTATCTCAGAGGGTTTCCTCCTTACCCTGACGAGAATCAAGGGTCTCTATTTGGACAGTGGTACCTACCTCTGCCAACTAGAGACCCCCAGTTCTAACAATCACAATTAAGATTCCTCGTACTGGAAGTTGTAGAATATCATGAAGGGAGAGACAACAACAAACATTTACTCAGGAGGGAAAATTACTGGATGATGAAATTACAATCATGTAGACCAAATGGTCTCAATGAACACATGGAATATGCGTGTTATTTATAAATAACTATGATTTTGTTCTGTTCTGAGATACTGTATGGTTCCCATTATGAGCATTTAGAAACATCACCAGCATGCCCACACTACATATTCCCTTCACACAGCACACGTTTCATTACCTTTCACTTGTATTTTTTATTGCATTTTTTATAGTAGTTTTTTATAGCAGTTTTTCACTCTTTATCTAATCTTAAATCATTAATAATGAAGACAACCGACCTTTTCCAACTTGGCCGCCGCCATTCACATAGTTTATAGTCCTTTTTCTAGATTCACCAAAATAACCGGGAATAAGCTGAAGATTCACAACACGATATTGAACGTTAGCGTACAGACACCGAAGAGAAATGAGGAACGCACAATAGACCCACATCAAAGACACAAAGTAAGTTAACACCAAGTGCCGGGGAGCCTGGGAAATGTGATTAGATTTGTGCACTTTTTCAGCCAGAATTCAAACCTATTTCTTTTCGTTACCTTTACAGTTTAACAGTCGTCAATAATGCGGCAGAAAAATTGAGTTTAAAAGACTCGTAAGTAAAACACGGTTTCAATTTGAAACTTATGGTGTTGCCCCACGTTATTTCACTACATTCGCACATATCTTTTAAAACTTTATTTAGCACATTAGTCACATCACTGGGCTAGATGATTAAGTCTATTGAAACATATCACTAGTTAAACAAATTCGCTGGTGTGAGATGCATGCAATGTAATGTACTATGAAACACATGAATGTATATTTAAAACAGTGTGTATTGATTCCAGGTTATAGAACGGCTCCCTGATGAAGAGCTCACAAAACTCAAAATGCATTGGAGTATGAAATATGGAGCATTATGACAATTAATAATGTTTAAAAAAAACAAGGATGAAAGATGATTAAGAAAATTCAAATGTGAATGGAAAAAGCTTATTAAAAAACTTACAATTAAAAAACTTACAAGTGAAACAATACAACACACGTTTATTTACAATTATTTATTACAGTAATTTATACCCTCTAAGGAGGCCTAATGGAGAGTGCACATTGGGGAATGCAACCAAAATTCATTGGATGCACCAATTAAAGTATTGAGTGGTTATAGAGACATGAGGGGCACTGTTAAAGGATGGTAGTGACAGAATATGTGGCAAGGGTGGTCATTGGAGGGGCGCCAACAAACATTGTCGCACCGGGCGCCACCAGCGCTTAAGCCAGCCCTGGCCCTATTTGCCACTGCCCGAGCCTCTTGCTCCTGGTGGGATATCTCATGGCTCTGGATTGGGGAGTTAGCGAAAAGGCAAACTGTTCTACACCCATCCTTGAATGAAGCCTCTTTTCAGTGTTAGAAAACAACTCCTACTTGATGTTGCTTGAAAAATATCACCAAATGATTATTGTTTCTTCATGCTGGATCTGCACTGTTTTACCTGCTCATGTTAGCCTGTTAACCTGTATACTAAGCCCTGTACTTGCAACATGCAACCCAGTGTTTTTAGGGCACATAAACAGTGATGATGCTAAATTGCAATCAGAAAACTTTATCAAAGATAGCGCTTAATTTATTGAGGTTTACCAGATCAAAAGGGCTCTAACATTTAAAAAAGCATGTCTCCTTTTAAGAAATGTGACTTCAACGGGTGGGTCCATTTGGAATTCATTGTTTCCAGCCTTACAGTAAGATGTGCCATGTATATCTATATCATAATCATATCATAACACTGCGATCTCTGCATTGGCTCCCGGCGGAGGCTCGTATAAAATTTTAAATATTATCAATTGCTCACAATTCCCTCCCTGGTCTGGGCCCCATGTATTTACAGAAGAGATTTGCCGTCTATACTCTGGCGAGACAGCTGTGTTCTTCCCAAATTTTAGTGCAGATTCCTCGATTTAATCGCCAGAGGCTTGGCAGGAGCTCTTTTGCTCAGCTGGCGGTGCAGGAATGGAATGGTCTGCCATTGGCCTTGAGGGGCGTCAAAGACCCTAACATCTTTAAGAAAAAACTGAAAACTCTTCTGTTCTGGTTCTATTATTCGACTCTGTTTTTGATCTTTTTCAGGCTCGCGCCGGGACACTTCTCGGAGTACCTGTGCGCGGTACAAATGCATATAACATAACATAACATTTACCAGTAAAATTGGCCTACAGCTCAGAGAGTCCAAAATGTGCTTAGTCTCTTTTGGAATTACAGAAATGTTTGCCAGTCATATGGATTGAGATTTGTTCTCTCCATCTAAAATGCCAGAGTGTGCTTTGGCCAGAATGGAAAGATAATCTAAATGCTGAGTAAAACCCAGCTGGAAAGCCATCAACACTAGGAGTTATGTTGGTAGCCACCAGCCTAACTTCATGCATACTGCAAGGTATAGATAAGAGCGTTATGATTTTTTCCTCAGCCATTCATTATCCTAAGGTTGCAATAGGGTTCATTTGGGTACAAAGCGATTCTTATTAAAGAGAAACCCTAACCATGGTGTTACATATTAAATTCAGAGTTTGTGCTTCTCCAGACAAAGCACTCTTAAACTATACAGCCTATCAGCATGAATGACATGTCACTCCCTACACCTTGCAGTCCTCTGTCATACGTAACATTTCTAATACACTGATTTCATACCTATGATTGATTGTTTTTGTTTAATGTGTGTGCAATGTAAAGTACACACTACACTAGTATGAGTGGCGCTATAAAACTAATTAAATGCACCTCAGAGATTGTGGTAATGGAGACTTGAGGGGCACTGTTGAAGGGTAATAGTTAGTGAAACATGGCTGCATGTACACCAAGGTCTAAGTTTGTAGAGCAGCTCTTGGTCATGCTACAACATGGTGAAGGTGCAGCAGGTTTGGGTCACGGCAAGGTTTCACAATCTGGTTGTAGCAACTCAGGGGACACTGCAACTTCACAGATCAGACTCGGTGTCTCAGGTCAAACCACAATTTTTCAGATCAGGCTTTGGGACTCATCACATGCCACAACTTCACAGCTCATAAGCTCAGAAGCTCAGGTCAAGCTGCAGCCTCTTGATTCTGTCCAGGAATCACAGTTGAGTGTCTGGGACCTGCCGACACCAAGGTACATAGATCAGTCTTTCACTTCTGCAGACCCACCGTGTATGGATCACAATGCACCTCGCTCTTTCAGGACAGTCACTCTCCCTGCAGTGCTGCCAGGCGCCTTTCCTCTCTGAGCAGTCAGGCAGGCTGGCTTCTAGGTGCGTCAGGACAGGTAAAACACAAACGGTGATGGGAGGAATGCTTGCAATTTGTCTAAAAACTGGCAATTGCTCAGGGTAGCATCCCACCCATCATTCTTTTGATAACCATGACATTTCCGTTTGGTCCCAGTCGTATGCAAATCAGTCTTCACTGTGCTCCAATAGAACAGTCCATTTCATTGTCTCCTTTTACTGCCCTCGCCTGACACAGCCTTTGTGTAGAGTGATTCTTCTCACAGCATGATAGTCTCCAGGCAGGACCAACCAAAGAAGCCCAAAGAAGTGTGAGCTTTCTGCACCTGGCAGTCTTAAGCCACACTGAAGAGTTATCAGGGGAAAGACAAAGGGCTGGCCTCAAGGGATTTTTTTTCACTTTCAACAAAAGGGACTGCAGTATCAAACTTCTCCCTTGCTGTCCACCAAATGGCAATGCTTCAGGAAGACTAACCAAAGCTTCTCTTGGGAAAACGCCTAAATAAATTTCTAAAGGAGCATTGTCTCCTCTTTCCCATTTCAGTGTCAAAGGCCCATATGTACCAAGGCAGCTTTTGCATCTCCTAACGTTTCGAAACGCAATGTTAGGCTGTTAGAAAATGCAAAATGTCATGTTGAAATGCAAGAAAGGCATTTGTGATGGTGCAAAATGCGATTTCTACCTAGTAGAAATTGCATTTTGGTAATTGCAAAATAGGAAATCTCAAATAGGGATTTTCAAAATGTGAATTGGTCGCAAACTGCATGTACAACGGATTTCCTGAGTGCAAATAGCCGCAAAATTTCGATTTAGGAAATTCAATTACCATTGAATCAGATCCGGTGGTAACCAGGTGAAAACTCTAAAAAAGAACCTGAAATTTAT
Organism: Lissotriton vulgaris; assembly: GCF_964263255.1. NCBI lineage: Eukaryota > Metazoa > Chordata > Amphibia > Caudata > Salamandridae > Lissotriton > Lissotriton vulgaris. The sequence continues at coordinate 556,941,164 of NC_141687.1, forward strand.
CAGGCTCTTCCACAATGGCAGCATTGTATGTTCTGGATGAGGATTATGGTTGTGAGGCAGAGGAGGAGGAGGAGGAGACAGGAGAAGATATCTAGGGTGAGGGCCACCCTGTTTGGACAAATAGAGGAGGAGGAGATTCCTGAGAGGTACAGACTCAGTACTCCTGTGATACTTGATTTAATTTTGGCGATACATCCTCAGCTACAGGCGCCAACAGCAACGCAATCCTACCACATGTGTATGTATTGTGTCTCCTACACCACTTAGCCTCTGGCAGTTACCAGGGGGTCATAGCAGTGGTGGTGGGGTCTCACAAAGGGACCTGTCCAGGTTCCTTCACAGGTTTCAGGACATCCTGGTGAGCAAAGTCAACCATTATATATCATTTCTCAATAGCCCCTAAACATTGCCACAAACCAGACTGGTGTTCTACAGGGTAGCACAGTTACCAAATGTCATTGGCTGTGTTGATGCCATACATATTGCCATAGGTCCCCCCTCCGCACTAAAATATATATACATGAACAGAAAAGGCTAAGACACAGTCAATGTGCAGGTAGTGTTTGATGTCTTCTGTATCATAACAGATTCCCAGGCAGCACCCATAACTCATTCATGTTTCGCCACAGTGGATTACATTACCGACTGGCACAGAGTGAATTTGTTGATGGTTTTCTAATAGGTAAGGGAATTGCAGACTCAATGAGCCATGACGGTGTGTGTTTAATATGACCAAATGTTTACCATCTTATGCTCTTAATGGGATAGTGCATATGCCTTGTTATATGGCCCCTAGAGACATTGTCGACCTTGTTAAGTTAGCATGTGCTTTGCTGCCATGATGCTGCTTTTGCGCATGTTACCACATGACTTTGTTTTTGCAAGACTCTTTGTCTTTCACATGAGAACGGTCTGCTTTTCACGTTCTCTGCTTTTCCTGGAGTTTAGTCTGAACACGATGTGCAAGGTCAATAAACCCTTGTTATTCTGTTCTGGTCAGGCCCTAGCACCTGGGCAGAACTTGCTAACAATTCTGAAAGCTTGTGCTTTGATATTGCGGGGTTGCATGTTGTTTTAACACACTTGGAGAAAATCTTTCCATGGAGAAGAGCTTTGCTGTTCCTATGATGTAAACCTTACATCCAGGCTTTAAGGTATGAGGTCTGCTGTCAAAGCCCAGAGATCTTCTTTTATATAAATAAACTTTGTCCAGTCAAGGACAGGGTGGTTAGACCTTATTGTCCTTATTCCACTGTCTTTGTATAATGACTTCCCACTTTGTACTCTAAGGAATTGTAACAATACTGTGTTGGGTTTATGCATTGTGCTGATGGTAGTGGCTCGTATACTGTATTGTAGAGCACGCTAGTTAATATAAACATTTTTAACTATTTCAGTGACTCTGCCAATTCTTATTGTGGACACGTACGAGTGAGTGAGCGAAAGAGTATGTCTGGCTCCCGCGATTCCTGAGAGAGTTGGGAGTGTTTTGTTCTGTGTTGTCTAATCATTTGTAGCTTTGTGATATTTTGAGGGGAACGAAGGAGACACTATAGCTAGTCGGTTTTGGGATTTTGGGTACTAATGTGGTAGGTTGGTATACCCCTATACACTGAGGTCCTGTTTTCCTGCGCATAGTTCTGTGTATGTGCAGAATCCCCACAACAGCATTACATTCCTGGATCCTCACATTGTACTTGACTCCAAGGACAGGAAGTGAAAGATAGTACAACAGGGCACACAGGACAACACGCTCCATCAGATAGAGGACCTATGGGATTCAAAAGTCCCGGTTTCACTGCCTCGACAAGACTGCGGGGCACTACTGTACAGACTGGATACATGCTGGAAGATCATCGCCACATGTGCCATACTGCACAATATAGCAATGAGGAAGGGTCTGCACGACATCCTCATAGAGTCTGAGTCCAACTCTGATGATGTATTACCACCACTAGAGGTGCAGTAGGAGGGTACAAGTGGAGCAGAGAGACGTGCACGACGCACAAAGATAACAAACAACTATGTCTGAGGTAAGAGATTTTAATACATTCTAAAAAAAATAAGACATCACACATGATGGTAATGATTGGTGCACAACTGAGTGCAACATTGTTGCAAGCAAGGATAAACTGCATCCTTGTGGATGCTACATTGTTAAAAGTAAAACAACCAAGTAAATCATGGCAAACAAAACAATGGCAAAACATTCTACTGAGTGTATAGAGTCACTTTTTATGGCCTCTGGGGTTCGGTTCTTTGTTGGCGACACTGAGTTGTGGGATTGTTGACAATTCATAGCCAAATGTGTGGCTGTGTGAACGCCGGGTACTGCATACCTCCTGAAGAGATATGCCATTTAGGCTAGAGCCCTCTTTGCTCTAAGGTGAGGCCGGGATATGGGGAGGCAGAGGTTGTGGGTCTGGATGTATTCTTGCTGTGGTGACAAGCACTAGCCCAGGTACAACATCCTGACAGCAGTGCCCCATGTCGGTCTGAATATTCACCGTCTGCCTTGCCAGCATTGTTGTTGCGACTGACAGCTGGTTGAGGCACTGATTGAAGGTGTCAAACCTGTGCCTCTGTCTCTGCACACAGTGTTCTGTCTCCATTGCTGCTAGCCACTGTTTCTGCAGTTTCTCCTTATTCTGCTGTGACTTGGACATGTGTTGCAGTTGCCTGCTGACAGTGCATATCTGTTTTGTCTGCAGGTGCTGTGTTGAGATGATTGACCTCTCCAGGCCACCATGCTCAGGATGTGCATCCGAGATGTCATTTGAGACAGTCCCAGGACAGACTGCTGAGGTTTGGCCTCTGCGCTTTAGCTGTGTTCTGTTCTCGGACGTTGTGGGGTCCCTGCTCTGCAACTGTCCCTCATTGTTGTCCTCTAACTCTGGCAGAGGTGAGATGGTGGCTCTCCTGCCAGTTGGAGTTGGAGTGATGGGCTGAGGGGATGGCGGTGTCATGACCTCAATGACCACCTCACTGTCAGTAGCTCTTTCAGCTGCCACAGGTTCTGGCACTTCTGGGCTGTGATCTGTGGAAATGCATGTATATAGTTAGTGTAAATAAATGATTAATGTTTGGCTACAATGTAGTTGTGACTTTGCTTCATGTGTTTGTGACATGTTTGCTATGTACAGACATGTTTGGTGTGGTCATCCGCACAAAAATGATGTGTACTACAACTCCCATGATGCAATGCCTGAGTGGGCCAAGCACCTCAAAGGAGTTATTCATACTGTGACGTATGATATATGCATTAGCTGACATTATGTTATGTTAGGTACTTAAAGGAAGATGGCTTACCCTGGCTGGTGTCTGCTGGATCGGAGGTGTTGATGTACGCTACTCCTGTCACACTCGAGGTCCCCTTTATGAGCATCCCATGGGACTCAGAGGGGTGTGTTGTGAGGTTCCTCCACCTCTTCCACGTTCCTCTGCCATCCAGCTGGCTATCCGTGCGGGACCTTAGAAGGTGCCACCTCTTGCGGATCTCTGGGATGGTCCTCTGGGTGACTCCTAGGGTGTTGCCTTTCTCCAGGATGCTGGTCCAGATCTGCATTTTTTAGGACTCAGGTTTTGTGAAGGAGGTCTCCCGAACAGTTGGTCCATGTGAGAGACACATTCCTCTTTAAGACCGCCAGCTACTTCTCAGAGAATTTGATCTTTCTCTTCCTGTTCTGAGTCATTGTTCCACTCTTCTGCAGCCATGGGCTTCTCTGTGAATGGTGTGATGAACTGGTAGCAGTGATGCAGGGACACCTCTCGCTTCCTGTAGCTGCCTAGGCCTCTGGTTTGTGGCCACAACCTGTATTTGTAAACTTCCTGGTCTGATGTCATCATTCTGCATCTAGATTGCTTTGTTTTCTAATTTGTGATTTCCTAGTTGCGAATGCGCAGCCATAGAAAATGTTATTTGTGGGAAATCATGAATTACATACATACTGGTTTATCAGTCCCAAATAGCAATTTCTATGGATTCGCAATTTGGAAATCACAAATCCGAATTTTAATATGCTACTAAGTCTCCCTCAAGCTTTAGGAATGCCAGCAATACATTTCCACTGTTTGGGAAAACAATCTCAGTATCATCTTGTGCACAAGGTGAGGCTTGAGGGTACAGAAAATGAATCCAACAGTCCTCTAATATTCTGGTTCACTCATACACACTGTGCATGACCTTCTCAGGTCACATGCACAAACATGTATTACATGCTTGAGATGCTAGCAATAGGATCTGTTTTGGAACATAAAGGTGTAACTTTACACCAGTAGGCATCCACTCCAGCGACACAGACAAAAAAGGTCTTGTCACTATGGATTCACAAACACTGTAAGCTGCCACCACAACTGTTCTATGTACTAAACCCTATGAGGGACTGCAGTCTACTATCTTGGCATGCTTGATCACCCTGTAATGGTGCTCAGGTCTTGGGGCAACGCCTGGCACCAGCCAGAAATAACTGCACAAAGGGGCACAGTGATCACTATTAGGGAGTGGCCTCAAGAGATCCGCAACTCATTTATTAATGCCCTTTGGCCGAGCCCGGCCTTTGGTGTGCATGCAGCATGACAGCAGGTCAGATAGGTACCAGGGAGCACTCTTCATCCCTTCCCTAGTCAGTTTGTGAATACAATGTTTCTTCAAGTTGTGGCATGGGCCTTCAAAAGGTGCCAGGCATATCCTTTCAGGAGTTAGTTTGGTTATGGTTTTGGCCGTAGATTATAAGGCCATTCCTTTTGTGACGCAGCGGCAGCACAAAAGATGCGCCATGGTGCTGGGTATTACCAACGTGCCGCATGTGAGAGATGCGTCACGTTGTAAAGCCCTGCGCCATCAGGAGGCGTTCCAGCGCAGGGGAGGTCGTTCCTGCGCAGGAACGCCTCCTAAAAGTGGCTGAGTGAAATCTACAAGAATTCACTCAGTCACTTTTAGGCCAATGCTGCGTCAAAACCCTGCGCCTGCTTGAAGCAGGGGCAAGGCTTGATGCAGCATTGGAGAGATAGGACCCCCAGATCATTGCTGGAGCTGCGTCGCAAGCTCGACGCAGCTCCAGCAATGCGCTGCTTTTACGGCACAGATGCGTGACGCATCTGTGCCGTTTTTGCCACATGGTGCGCCGCATTGTAAATGCGGTGCACCATTGGTAGCGGAGCTGCAGCGCACAATAACTGGCGCATCCCTGGGGATGCGCCAGTTATTGTAAATCTGCCCCTATACATTTAGCCAACGAGGGAGCACTTACTGATTAGACAGTAGAAAGTACTCCAGTTGAGTAGAGGTATTGCAGAAAAAGGTGGCATCTTCGTGGACAAACACGCAGGGCGGGATTCATTCTGCCCCCTGTTAGACTCGTTTTTTGTGCCCCTCTGCCCTCTGTTAGACTCGTTTTTCCCTTGTTTTTCTGCCCTACTGCCCTCTGTTAGACTCGTTTTTCCCTTGTTTTTCTGCCCTTCTGCCCCTGTTAGACTCGTTTTTTGTGCCCGTCTGCCCTCTGTTAGACTCATTTTTCGCTTGTTTTTCCTGCCCTTCTGCCCTCTGTTAGACTCGTTTTTTGTGCCCTTCTGCCCTATGTTAGACTCGTTTTTGTGCCTTTCTGCCCCGTTAGACTAGTTTTTTGTGCCCTCTGTTAGACTCGTTTTTCCGTTGTTTTTTTGCCCTTCTGTCCTCTATTAGACTGGTTTTTTGTGCCCTTCTGCCCTCTGTTAGACTCGTTTTTCCCTTGTTTTTCTGCCCTCCTGCCCTTTGTTAGACTTCTTATTGTGCCTTTCTGCCCTCTGCATCACCACATCATCACTCAGCGCAACCCCAGCATCACTCAGCACCACCACATTATCACTCAGCACCACCACATTATCACTGAGCACCACCACAGCACCACTCAGCGCCACCACAGCATCACTCAGCGCCACCACAGCATCACTCAGTGCCACCACATTATCACTCAGCACCACCACAGCACCACTCAGCACCACAACAGCATCACTCAGCACCACCACAGCATCACTCAGCACCACCACAGCACCAATCAGCACCACAACAGCACCACTCAGCACCACCACAGCATCACTCAGCACCACCACAGCATCACTCAGCACCACCACATTATCACTCAGCACCACCACAGCACCACTCAGCACCACCACAGCATCACTCAGCACCACCACAGTATCACTCAGCACCACCACAGCACCACGCAGCACCACCCCAGCATCACTCAGCACCATCCCAGTATGACTCAGCACCACCACAGCACCACTCAGCATCACCACAGCACCACTCAGCTCCATCACAGCACCACTCAGTGCCACCCCAGCATCAATCTGCGCAACCATTCAACAACAACTGGTTCAAATATGTTCTCTCAATGTTTCAAACTTTATTACAAATGTCACAAAAAGATGTTAATATTTCACTTCTGTTCTTGGATTTTCGTCACAATAAAATACACTGAACATAATCTTCACAAAAGTTATTTACAAAAGTTTAAGCTATTGCCATTATAAATTAAAATCACTTTTATTTAAGTATTAATTATTTAAAAAAATTAAAAGCCATTGTAATTTGTAATATCAATACAGCTAAGTCACGTAAATATAAAACATGTTGCATTACAAATGCTATAGGTGTCACATTTGCGAAAGTTATAACTATTGGCATTGTAATTGACAAAGCTATTAATTTAGCTATTTTCAAAACCAACACATAAATAAAAAAAATTGTAATTTACAAGACCAATAGCTCAAACTTTCCTAATGCGAGACCTATTGCATTGCAAATGCTTGTTTTTATATCTGTCAGTGCTTCCTGTTGAGGTTTAATTTTCGTGACAGGCGCCTCATTGCCTACTTGTAACTATTCTCTGACCCTGCTTCAAGGGTCAGAGCAGGGTCAGAGAATAGTTGCAAGTAGGCAACGAGGCGCCAGGAAGCACTTACAGGCTTACAGCAGCAGGTGCTCAGGTTGAAGTTAATTTCTTTGTAACCCTTTTGTAAAAAGTTACAAAAAATTAGCTTCAACTTTTGCACCTGCTGCTGTAACCCTGTAAGTGCTTGGCTGAAAATTCGTCCCCGCTGATTCGCGGATTTTACCGCGATATCGCGAGATTCGCAGATCGCGAAATCGCGGAAAATCCGCAAATTTCGCAAGCGGAACGAATTTTCAGCCCATGCTTAACCACGACCCCAAGCACAGACACTTTAACATCAGAAGTACCCTCTATATATGAACTCTTAATTGGGAAGAAATCACAGGGCCTTCTACTAAAACAATTAGAGCCAAGCTATTTAAAAAAAACAAATTTAAGATAATCAAGAGTGCATGGAAAATATGGAGGAAAATATCGAGCTTTTTGACAATTCCGAAATATAATAGGCATACCCCATTATGGGGCTCCTTCTTACTGCCTCTGTTAGTAAATGATGATATGGCTACAAAATTGGAAAAGATAGGTATGGGAAGAGTTTGGGACTACTGCAGTAGTTGGCCATGCCCACGAAGCAAATTAGATTATACATTTTCAACTTTACAGAACAAAAATGATTTGACGACCACTGCCCAAGATGTGGGCTGGGGCCTGCCAACCTAACTCACATGTTTTATGATTGCGATAAGCTTTCGGTGTTAAAAAATGGGCTGGGTTGATATTGGGAGGAAGTGTTTGGACACGGATTAGCGGTTTCATCTAGGCTGTTTATTTTAGGCTATGATTGCACTATTGGTTTGAGCAAGGCGCAGGAATCATGTCTCTTTATTGGGACAGCGGTATATAGAATCCTATTAGCAGCTAGCTGGAAAGAAATAGCTCCCCCAACTTTTCAAATGTGGCTTGCCAGGTTCTTGGCTATATATAGCCAAGAAAAGGCTATCTACTCTGTTAGGGTAGACATCTTAGAACGCGTGGTCCAAAAATTTGGCAACTGACTGATAATTGGATAAAAGGCGTAAAAAAAAGGGGGACCATAGGGGGAAAAATTGTATTAATGTATTGTATTGATCTAAAAATATTTTTTATATATAGCTTACAATATGATTCTGCTATTTTCATGTCTATGCTTTTTATACTACTGTCGAACCTTTTTTTGTATCTACTTGCTGCTAACTATATGTCATTTCTACTGTGTATTAACTGGTGTTGCATAATAAATAAATAAAAAAAATAAAAAAGCAATAGCACTACTTCTAATCCCACATGGCTGGTGCCGGCCACCAGTTCTGTGTTGCAGTAGGCGTTATAATAGGCCACCGTGGCCTCCCTCATTAGTGCCTTCTTTATCTTCTTGAAAGCGTCCTCTGCTTTGGTGTTCCACTCCCACTTTGTGTTAATTCTTGTGAGGGCTTATAGTGACTCTGAAATGGTGGCTACTTTTGGGATAAATCGCCTGCAGTAGTTGGCCATGCCCAGGAAGCTTCACACCTCCATTGCATTCCTCAGCCCCAGTACAGTTCTGATGGCTCCTGCCTTCCTTGGATGCACCTGTAGGCAGTTATTGAAGAATATGTAGCCAAACATTCTATGCATTGTTAGTAGAATGAACATTTTACCCTGTGTAAGGTGAGGCTGTGGTTGGGTAGGCGAGCCATTGCTGCTCTCAACCAGCTGAGGTTTTCTTCCAGTGTCCGAGAGTAGATCAAGCTAACATCGCTGATGTTGAGGACTCCTGATAAGCCTGTCAACACTTCTCTGATTGTGTTCTGAAACACTTCAGTGGCCTATGAGATACCAAAGTTGCAACATTTATACCATTAAATTTGAGGTGCATGGAGCAGGTTGTTATATATAGTGATAGGCAGGGTCTAGTTTGAGATGGTGGTACCCTGCATTGAGGGCCAGCTTTGAGAACTACTGCGCACCGTTCAGGTCTGAGATGATGGCACCCATGGTGGGTGTAAAAGGACATTCTTGCATATGACGGTGTTTGGGAGGTGCATATCCACACAGAGGAGGATGGTGCCTTCTTGCCTTGGCTTGGCTGCTACTACCAATGGGGATAGTCATGTGTTGGCCCAGACACTTTTTTGTCACTCCTAGTTGCTCTCGCTTTTTTTTAACTCATTTTTGACCAGGGGTCGCAAATCGAAGGCGACCCTTTGGTGTCTTAGGGTAACGGATCGGATGGTCGGGTTGATATGCAGCTTGATTTGCAAGCCATTCAAGCAGCCATGGCCCTGAAATAGCCCTGGTAACTCCTTGAATATGGTGCCCACTTAGTACTCGTGGGTGAATTGAGCAAAGAATACCAATCCCAAATCCTCTGTGGTATAACAGCTGAGAAGAGTGTCTGTGACCTCCTTGGCGACATGGAATTGGGCATGCACTCTTCAGTCACTGTTGACCACCACCTGCTTGATGACCCCAAGCAGTAACAACTGCTGCCGTATGCAAATATCTTGGCCTTTGTCATTTCAAGCCGGGGACGGGGCTGCAGCTGTTCGAAATGTCATATGTCCATGATGTTCACAGATGCTCCTGTGTCTGTTAGGGCCTGTATTGGTATGTAACCTATCATCACAGTGCACATGAGGGACAACTTGCTCTTTGGATCTGCTGGCCGCATGACAAAGATGGTGAAGATGTTTTCTTCTTCATTGTGCAGGATACTCCCTCCCAACTGGTGCTCGCACCCCCTTCCTCTGAGGCAATGTCTTCTACGGTCAGCTGCTTCATGAGGCATGAGTCCTCAGCCTGGCCTGAGGCTTGCACCCTTTGTCTGTGCTTCTGCAGACACGTACAAAGTGGTTTCCTTTCCTACACCAAGAGCAGGTTTTCCCTTCTGAGCAGACGTCCCCTTGTTGCAGTTCTTGGCCACAGCTCCCACACTTCTCAAGTACTGGGGTGCTCTGTGTTGGCGACTGTGGGCACCCTGCATGCCTGTACACAGCATCTACTCTCTCTTCTTTGACCCACACATGGCCTGATTCGCCTGCCACAGTAGGTCTCAATGTTCTGGTGAGTACCAACTCCATCTTCACCACTCGTCTGTTTGAGAGTTCATGGGAGCCAGCTAGCATGAGGATGGCATCAAGTGTCATGCCATGCTGGTGGAGGATTAGGCACCTTAGGTTGGATGAGCGACATTCCTGTATGATTTGGGCATTTCCTTAGCCTGAACATCTTCAACACACATGCTGGCAAGGGTTTGCAGTCTGGCACATAAAGCGTCAATGTCCTTGTCTTCCTGTTGACAGGCCTGGCGAAGCTTGAACCGTTCATAGTCGAAGTTTAGCTGAGGGTGGAAGTATACATTCAGAGCAAGCACTGCTCCATCGCAGTCATCATCAGCCCCTCTTCCTGGCAGAGCTGCAAAGAGCTGGTATATTTCCTCACAGCCAAAGTGTATAATGATTGACCTCTTCACAGTGCCATTTGTTTTCAGAGTTGTGCCAATGTGGCAGCACACGCTTTGGTGCCAGCGCTGTCACTGAGGCATGGGAGCTCAGGCCCTGAGGCATAGGTAGGAGCACAGCAGAATCGAGTTGTGGGGGCTAGTCGTCTACCATGCCAGATGTTTAGATTAAGTGGAGACCTCTGCGGCACTGGAGAAGTCCAGAAGCTGGAGAAGGCGAGGGCTAGCATAGCCTGCGACGCCATTATGGCGGTCGCACTAGTCCCCGAGTCAGGAGAGGGAGGGGGGAGGCCGCGTCAGTCAGTGACACAGCGCTTCCTCCCACAATGCCGTCCAATCGACAGGAGGCGGCACATTTAAACCGGAAGCACTTCTGTGCTTCCGGTCCAAACGTCCAGCCTGCGTCCAGGTGGACTGGTCTGTACCGGTCTGACTGGGCGCCCTCTTTAAAAGGGAGCAGTGGGGAGCAGAAGTCTTTCGTTCTTACTCCCCACAGGATTGCCACCGGGCCAGCTGAGGGCCCGTAACCATTTTTCTTTATTTCTACACAGGTTTTCTTTCGAGAAGAGGAGAGACTTGGTGGCTGAGTGTTTAAAGGCTGGTGGCGAATCACCGCGGATTCCCGCAGCAGTGCATGTTTTGTTAACCCTGCAGGTTCGTCCGAGCATGGAGGCGAGTCTGGAGCCGCCCGTGGAGGTCCTTCGCAACGAGTAACAGCGGTGACATGTACGGTCTAGTCGGAGGAGCGGCAGGAGCTCGATGCGGTGTGCGGTCCCTCTTGTGCATAGTAAGCGTTGGAATTGTGAGCGGTCCGCCGGGTGAGCGCTACAATTTAGAGTGCGAGTGCCTCCAGCGAGTATATTTCTGTCGGGGGTGTGCAATGTGCGGTTTTGTGGGCGGCACGCTATTATTTGGAGGCAGTGTCACAAGGGAAGCACTGCGCGTATTAGCAGTACACCAGGGGAGCGCGGCGAATTAAAACAGGAGTGCCCACCGCCCATGTTTCTGAGAGGGTTGTGGCTGCCAGCAATTCAGCAATTTAAAGCATCCTTCCCAGTGGGTATTGAGATTTGCCGAAGTATTTACAACAGCCTGATATGGGACACTGCAGGGGTTTTTTCCTCACTCTGTTGCATTTTAATCACGCACACGGACACTATCAGTGCCAGCACAGTTGTTTTAGGAGCATTAACTATGTAAATTGTATTGCGGGTTGCCTGGTAAACTAGGTCAGATGTTCCAGCTAATATTGATAGTGCCCTATTTCATTTTAATGCTGCCACCAAGTTGCTGAAAAGGGGGGCAAGCAAGGGCTAAGATTTAAATAACAAACAGGTACAAGTCTGCGTGGGGTGGGATAGTCAAAGGTTCATGTGTGAGACCTAGGGGCTTGCGCAGTGAAACCAGTGTTGTTGTTTTTCCCACAGCGTGTCACAAAGCTCATCTCTGGGAGGTCGAGACAGTTGCCTGCTCAGCCTCAGGGAGGTTGCTGGTGGCCAGTGGAGGAACCAGCTCGGGCAGCACCGGCTAGCCAGCATCTCATCGCTTCCGGGAGCCACAGAGGGTTTGAGCGGGTGGCTCACCTGAGCTTACTGGGTTAGCCAGTAGGTCGTGGCTCTGGTTGCGTGGGTGCAAGGGTTGGCTGGGGCTGCTGCTTCTTGGAGGTAAGAGGTGACACAGTTACCTATCTGGGGTTACGGTCTACGCGTAGTACAGGTCACTTAGGGGCAAGTCCAACACAAATTAGTCTCACCCGCATGGCTCCTAAGGTACGGCAGAATGAGAAGCGGTACCGCACGGATGTCTTGCTGGAGGCCTTAATGCAGCAAGTACAGGTAATGGGGCAGACCCTCAACAGGTTGCAAGATAAGGTAGAAGGTCCAGAGGTGCCAGAGGGGAGGCCCAGGCGGCCTTTTGTTGCGCCTAAAACCTACTTCCCGCCATTGCCAAAAAGGAACAGGCACAAGCCCAGCGGGAGAGGGGCGGGGGGGCACCAAGGGAGGCAGTGCAGGTTACACCGGCACCTACGCCAAGCCCTGAGGGCGAAGGGGGCCCAAGTGACACATTGCCCGTGGTACTAACAGAGGGCCAGACTATTCTCCCTGTGCCTCCTCAAGGGGAAGGTCCAGGGGGAGTTACGCCAGATCAGCCGGACATAGCATCCAATCTGGTGGCAGTGCTCCCTTGGCCAGAGTGGGGAATTGATCTCACGCTGCGGGGGCAAACTGCGGAGGGGGCAATGCAATCGAAAGGGCCAAGAAACTAATGGCTGAACTAAGTAAAGGGAAGCAAGATGAGGTGCCGGCAGTACCCGCGGGGGTGCAACACCCAGTGCCACGATACCGGTCTCCAGTGGTGAAGGCATCCTTGTAACAGCCAGTGACACAAAAGACACAGAAGCGCCCAAGACGGCTGATGCAGCAGCACCAGCACCAGCAGGTACGAGTACAACATTGCCTCCACTAGGCTTTGGGGAGATGCGCACCGGGGGGGAACATGTAGGGCGACATTTTTCTCAAGAGACTAAAGAAAAGATCTGGAAGGGGGCATATAGTAGCATTTTTTCCCTCCTGATAGACGACACAGAAAGGGAGGAAGCAAGGAAGAACAAGGAATGGACACATCACAAGGAGTGGTCAAACTTAATTCTCATATACAGGGTGGGGGAGAACCTGGCCAATTGGATACAGGGTTTCACCATATACATGGCTGTCATGTTAGAGTGTTTCCCGGAGGTTGGGTCTGAGATGGCATGTTATCAGAATAGGATCACAGTCGCACACGCAACAAAGGGGGATGATGGGTGAAAGGAATATGATAAAGATTTTAGGAGGGCTAATGCGTAGGACCCTATATTAAGATGGAACCACACTGATATGTTTATTCATTTGAAACATTTGGTTCAAGCCTCCACAGACAACATGCGGGGGCTGACATCGGACAGTGTACGGTTTCAGTTTCAGCCCCTTAAGGCAGGCCCCGCCGGTAACATGGGGGGGTCATGGGGAATACAGGGAGCACAAGTAGTAAAGGTGTCTGTTTTGATTATAACAAAATAACCTGCAGTAGAGTGCCAGGTACATGTAGGTTCCTGCATTCCTGTGTTTCTGTGGTAACTCATCCCACCCCGAGTCCAGGTGTCACAAGAAATCCAGAGAAAAAGGGGGCAAAAAGCAAGAATAGTGAGAAACTTTTGGGAAAGACTAGATCTCCAGTTAACGTTGGCACCATGATCCCCTGGTTAGAATTGTACAATTACCCTAAAGCAGCCAGGACGATCAGAGAATGGTTTGTTGAAGGTTTCAGCCCAGGGCTACGAAGGGGTGGCACACTGCAGGAACTAGCTCTCGGTTAGGTCCAATCAAGGCATAGCAGCAGCAAAATCCAGAAGGAAGTAAACCTAGGTAGGCTGGCAGGACCTTTTGAGGACATCCTATGGAGGATTTTGTATGGTCACCTCTGGTAAGAAAATGCCACGAAAATTCTAATTGATCCACAACCTTTCTGCGCCAAAGGGTAGTTCTGTGAATGATTCCATTGCTGACACACTGTGTAGCGTAAAGTATGCATCTTTTGATCAGGCAGTAGACATGCTTAGGTCGTTAGGTCAGGGAACATTACTGGCAAAAATCCGACATTAAGTCTGCTTTTAGGTTGCTGCCTGTGCACTTGCTGGGCTTCCAATTCTAGGGGAAGTACTATGTGGCCAAATGTATGCCAATGGGTTGCTAGGTGTCCTGTGCCTACTTCGAGAAAATCAGCTCTTTTTTAGAGTGGGCATTCAGGAGGGACTCTGGGCACCAGTGGGTTCTGCGTTACCTTGATGACTTTCTTTTTCTAGGTGCACCTGGCTCAGGGGAATGCGGGGCACCTCTGTCAAAGTTTTGCACCATTATGCAGTTTTCGGTGTGCCTTTGGCACCTGGTAAGACAGTGGGTCTGTGTACAACCATTGAATTCCTGGGGATTGAACTAGATTCGTGCCAGGGGTGTCTAGATTACCAGCAGATAAGGTTAAGGATTTCGGGGTGGCATTGCAACACTGCCTCAACAAGGATAAGGTTACACTGCATCAGTTACAGCAGGTAGTGGGTCAATTGAATTTCGTACTGCGCATAATCCCATTGGCAAGCCCCTTTTCCCACACCATCGCGCAGGCCATGTCAGACCTCAGAGAGAAGCATCATCACACCAGGCTGTCTGGCGAAGTCAGGCAGGACATGCTGATTTGGAAAGCATTTGTGCGTGACTTTAATGGGAAAGTGGTGTGGCCCAGCCCACCCAGGTTCAGTCCGGAACTGGGTCTGATGACCGACGCAGCTGGTAGCGAAGGTTTCGGGGCCATTCTGGGGTGCGAGTGGGTGGCGCAGCGATGGCCTGGTTGGGGGCTCACAAGTAACATAAGCTTCCTAGAGATTTTTCCAATCCAAATGGCACTCTCAGTATGGGCTGAGGAACTGAGAAACCAATCTGTAATATTCTGGTCTGACAACATGGCAGTGGTAGAATGCATTAATAGCTAAACTGCCAAGTGCAGCAAGATGCTGCGTTTGTTGAAAGAAATTGTGTTACAATGCATGAAATTGAATGTTCATTTATAAAGCTAAACACGTGCCAGGTATTTTGAATCACGCAGCTGATGCATTATCTCGTTTTAAAATTAAGGCATTCAGGTCACACAGCGGTGCACCCAACACCTTTCCCAGAAAAGCTTTGGCAGCTTGGTGCCACCGAGTGTCGAACCTCGTGGCAGCGAGCCTAGCGCCCAGAACCAGGAGTGCTTACGAAGGGGCGTTTGGGGTTTTTTCTTGGGGGAACAGTGGGAACACAGGTGGCACGACCCCGAGCCAGTGGTGGCAAATCTTGCTTTCAAGAGGGAACAGGGACCCACAGTATCAGGGGCAGAGAGAATATATCACAGCAATATCATTTTTGAAAAGATAAGAGGAAGAGGGGATCCCACGAGGAACTTCGTAGTGCGACAGGCGCTGAAAGGATGGCAGCGCTTGCAGGGAGGACAGCCAGATGTCAGGAGACCCACAGGACTGGAAACGTTAGGAAAATTATTGGGGGCCCTGCCGTAGGTTTGTGTTTCCCCAGGCGAGGTGGTCTTGTTCCAAGCAGCATTCTGCCTTGCATTTTACTGTGCTTTTAGGGTAGGAGAACTAGTGCCAAAAACAAGAAAGATTGGTTGGGTGGCCTACCGGTAGGACACGTAAATGCAGGGAGGGATTCCGTGCTGATTTCCATACAAAAGTCCAAAACCGATCAGGAAGGAAGGGGAGAGCATAGTACTACACAGGGCAGGGGGCAACGCATGTTGCCCTGTCTCCAGGCTCGAGGCCTTATGGCCCAATGGGCACAAGTCTCCGGAGGGCCTCTCTTGATACATAGGGACGGGTCACCCCTCACTATTTTCCAGTTCAAGAGAGTGATGGTACTGGCCTTGGAGAATGCTAGACTAGACACTGATGACTTCGGGACTCATTCCTTTAGGATACGGGCAGCCACTGAAGCAGCAGCAAGAGGCCGGGGTGACGAGCGTCTCAAGAGGATTGGTAGGTAGTTATAAGAGGTATGTGGGGCTGCACATGCTCAGGCAAGGTGTGACTTTGTCTTACATACAAATTGCGTCTGTCCTCCATCCTGTGACTTAGAGAGAGGTGTAGTCCACTTTCAGATAGTGCTACATGCAGTTTGTGATGTGTTCAGCATGCTGGCGTAGCAATGCATTTACCTAGGCTCTCTTCTTTCCACGTTACTTGCAGTTTCTTCATCCTGTGACTCAGGGGAAGAGCCTGCACTTGTCCACACTCAAAAGCCACAGCACCAACCGGAAGAACGTCAGACGACAAACTTCAAGGAAACAGCAAAGGTGATGGTACACTCTTCACCCCCGGATTATCAAGATATTTGGGTTGTGGGGCATTCATATGTCCGCCGTTTAAAATCTTTCTTTTCAGGGTCCTTCAGGTCTAGGGCCCATCAGCTGGGGTAAGGTTATCATTTTTTGGACAGTGTGGCTTGTGCGTAGGTCAAGTCAGGGAGCTGGTGTACCGCCCTTTGAAAGCAAGTAAGGCATCACCTGCAATCTGGATCCTGCACCTAGGGGGTAATGACTTGGCCAGATTGGGCCGGAGGGGGCTAGTCAAAGATCTGTTCACAGAAGTGGGGTGGTTGACGAAGCAGTGTTCCCAGTCGATAATTGCATGGTCTCACATGGTCCCTAGGTTCCAGTGGAGGGGCTGGGCGAGTCAGTAAGAGCATTGAATCATGCTGTAAAGTGGATCAACAACAAATTTGATAAACTATTCAGGACCCCTAGGTTGAGGTCAATAGGACACAGATACATCAGGGGGAAACAGTTTTTTCTGTAGGACGTGGTGCACCTTTCAAACAAAGGGAATCAGGCTTTCATGGAGGACATCCTAGCTTGGGTGGAGAGTAGAGGGCACAGTACATGACCTTCCTAGTGAGTCAGGGGGAGGCCAGGTAGTTGGGCAACTACGCTGGCTTGTGGCGGTAAGGTCATGAGTGGTAAGCATAGTCTTCAGTCCTTACTGGTCAGCACCATGTAACTCCAGGGGTAGTGACAGGTGGTAAGTAGGCTGTCAGGGTGCAGGGGCCAGGGGAGTCATCCTTCCCAGTGGGCCGGGGGCCACCCCCGCATGCGCATCAAGGCGCCAGTATGCAGAAGTCTGCAGCCCCCGTAATGGGGTTTAAGGCACAGGGCGTAGGCGGGGTCCGGGGGTTATTGAATGTAATTGTTTGAAATGAACGTGTAATAAAAGTGTGAATATTTGAGATTCCGTTTCAGCTAAAATATCATCGTACTTAGTGGTGTGTCTCAGGTCAGGCGGTAAGGTCATGATTGGTAAGCATAATCTTCGGTCCTTAGCAGTCAGCACCATGTAACTCCAGGGGTAGTGACAGCTGGTAAGTAGGCTGTCGAGGTGCGAGGGCCAGGGGAGTCATCCTCCCCAGTGGGCCTGGGGCTACCCCCGCATCAAGGCACCAGTATGCAGAAGTCTGCAGTCCCTTTAATGGAGTTTAAGGTACAGGGCGTAGAGGGGGCCCGGGGGAAAGAATCAGTCCGGTAAACTGTACCCCCTGCACAACCTTGGGTAAGTATCAGGGACCCCCTGTTAAGGATCTAGCTCCTGGGTCAGGGAAACAACAATTTTTGAAAAGGTATATACCCAGGCAGACTTTAGCTACAAGGACCTGGCTTAATCACAACACATTATGATACCAACATATGATAAACACACAAAAAAATGGTAAAAAATCAGGAAAATCAACAGACTGTTATGATATCAAAAATACATTTTAATTTCGATTTGTTCTTTTAAAATAAAAAATCAATCAAACTGATAAAAAATATGTAATTATACAAATGATACATTGATTAGGAATGACATTTCTAATACATTATTAAAATACAATATTTTAAAATTGTTTTTCCGAGAAAATTCTTATGCCCGAGAATTATAAAGATATGTAAACGGCTCCACGTATCATCACGATACCATACTGAATTGAAAAGGACGTTTTTAATCTCACCGACATTGAGTGTTAATCCGACTACACACCATCAATAAGCAGAGAGCGGGTAGAACTGTCTAAACGCACTTGAAAGGTCAGAGCTCCCCGTCCCGCACCTCTCTTTGGGATAACAGCGTTCTTTTAATGAGGAACACTTCCCTTGTAAAGAACCGAATGTATCGTTCTATGATTGAAGATTAAAAGAAACCGACCTTGTGTTAAGGAAGTAAAAAATACGCAGCGTCTATTGCTTTTTCAGGCAGTGCCTGCCGCTCATACCAGAGTATAGGAAAAAACACTGCTCTCCTTGTTCAGTTATCAACAAAATACTGCAGTGGAAGGTCACTATAAATTTCCTTCGGGTTTTTTTTAGAAAAAAAGTGGCTGCATATTCTAAAGTCCTGATGAAGACAAAAGATTTGTCGAAACGCGTTGACACAGCCCAAGTCTAACATAAGAATTTTCTCGGAAAAACAATTTTAAAATATTGTATTTTAATAATGTATTAGAAATGTCATTCCTAATCAATGTATCATTTGTATAATTACATATTTTTTATCAGTTTGATTGATTTTTTATTTTAAAAGAACAAATCGAAATTAAAATGTATTTTTGATATCATAACAGTCTGTTGATTTTCCTGATTTTTTACCATTTTTTTGTGTGTTTATCATATGTTGGTATCATAATGTGTTGTGATTAAGCCAGGTCCTTGTAGCTAAAGTCTGCCTGGGTATATACCTTTTCAAAAACCCCCTGCACAACCTTACTCCGGTAGTAGTATTGGTAGTACACTGGGATCAGGGGAGCTGCCAGTAATTGACCTTGCCGTAGGCTCTAGATGGGACACATAGAAAGTAAATATATACATTGTTAAATTTATGGTAGGAGTTTCTTTTGTATTAGACCGTGTAAAGGTTAGCCCTGTAACAACATTTGTCTATCAATGTATCTGTACTTTCTGCGTACATTTTTGTACATAATGCTTTTAATAATGTTTTTTTGATTTTAATAAATACGGCTGGGGGAGTTACACCCCCCAATCCAAAAATATAATCTTTTGGTGTGGTTTTCAATGCTGTAGCCTAGGGTGGGAGATGCCATCCATACACCTTAATCTGTAGAGTACAGTAGTGGAGTTGGGGACCTAGGTAAGTACCAGACAAAATTTGCACTGGTCTTGATGCCACAGAGGGCCTTGGGCAGGCAAATTAAGAGTCTCTCATGTGTGGGGGCCCAAAGGGGTGTTTCACTGGGGATTACTCCATGGCCTCAACAGCAAAGCAGTGCACAAACAGCGTGCAGGGTGCAGTATCACCTATGGCCACCGGAAGGCACTGCCAGTTCTCTTCACAGGAATGGCTGCTACCTGGTCCGTCAATCCAGGCTTTCTTTCCCTGCCACCTCGGGGGAGGGGGAAAGGAGACGCATGGCTCCGCACTGCAGGAGTACAGGTGCAGTCGGAATGTGCCCTCAGGCAAGATGGTACTGTGGCGCCTTGGCTGGAGCAGGGCTCAGGATGTGGATGGTACTCCGCAGCTGGGATGTTGGGTGGTGTCCTCTCTCAGTAATGGTATGGGTATCTGGCAGGGAGTGTGGTGCCAGGTAGTACGCAATGGCCAGATCACTGAGGGCACATGTTAGCAGTGTGAGGCGATATCAACTATCTTCATCACCAGTGGGATGGTCCTTGGCCCACGTCCTGGTGCTGGACCTGAAAGAAGTGCACACAGGGATACAGCGATTACTATTAGGAAGTGGCCACCAGCGGTCCACAGCCCGTTTACCTGTGCCCTTGAGATGACCCCAGCCTCTGGGTTACACACAATGTGACTACAGCTCACGTATGTGCCGGATGGCACTCTACACACTCCTCTAAGTAAAGGGCAGGTCCAGAAATTCACTACATTCATACTAGATTAGTGTGAGGCTAGGGTCAAAATCAAAGATGTGTACACCAGATAAACCCAGTCAGGCACTCAGGGTAACACAACTGCACACCATATATGGCTATTTCCCAACAAATATAAATAAATATGTGCTTTGAGAGGGCTCAAAAGCAGAAATAAGGTTCGACACATGACACTCATGACCATAAGGTGCCTCCTTAGCCAGTATTCCTCCCCCTAATTGCTTCTTTGCGATAATGCTTTAATTGGGAACGATCTGTGCCTATGGTCAGGTATTTTGGTAAATGTGATTCTACTCCTACCTAGGTATTTAGCGTCTGCTACCCTGTTTGAAATGGAATTAAAGCTGCAGGATATTCTTGGAATCCCTGTGAATAAAAGAAATCTGCTCCCCTGTTTCTTTCCCTAGTTGTGCTGCTCTAACTTGTGGCACTCTATCTAATTATTGACTATTTGCACCTTCTGTTAGAGAAGCATTTCCTGAAATTATGGGTTTGCGTGAAGGAAATTTCCCCCGTGTGTGTACTTTCTGTAGAAAGTAAATCACTGTGATCTTGAAATTTTTCACATTAAGTTATTTGTATTAATCATCATCTAGTACATTTCCATTAAGAGAAAGGGTCTCAGAATATATAGACATCTACTTGGCACAAATGGTTATGAAATTACCGTCTTATGTAAAACATACAAAAGGTGTTCTTCAAAGAGTGTATGATGTAACAATGGGAGAAAGATTATCTTGTTGTGACTTTGAAGGTTAACAATTTGTATACTATTATTGAACACAAGAAATGAATTCATGATCTTAAAAACATTTTTTGGAGAAAATCTAAAAGTGACTTACAACAGGTAAACAAGATCACTTACGTGACAGAATTTACGGTTATAAACACTTTTTATTTTATTTTCAGTCATATTATATCAACAGATTAGGGGTATGGCAATGGGTTCCAGGTCAGCTCACTTTTATGAGTTGATATGAGAGGGAGCATGCCTGTAACGACATTCTAACAAATCACTGCAATTCCATTATACTATGGATTGGATTAATACATTTCATTTTTATTATATGGCAAGGGAGTGAGCAATCATTTTTGAGTTATGTCAATTTCTTTAAAATGATTAAATTTAACATTGAATTGACACTGGAATCCAACAGTACCTGTATACACTTTTTGAATATGGAAATATATATTGATGAAAATAAATTGGTGTGCAAATCTTGTAGGAAACCAACATTGAGCAACGGCATTCTTGATTTTAATTCATATCATCCATATAGTCAGAAAAATGATATTCCATATGGGGAAAATTGTACAATCAAAATGAAATTGTTGTAATGTCAAAATATATAATGAAGAAGAGTGTTGAGTGATAAATTGTTTTGTTCAGAGAGGCTATCCCAGGAGACTGTTGAGAGAAGCCAAATAGAAGTTGAATGAGAAACCCTTTTGAAAGAAGGAGCTGAAAGATAGGTGAATCTGGTAAAAAGATAAGGTTCATAACCACTTTTAATAGTGAATGTAGGATGATAGCAAGAATTTTAAAAAGAAATTGGAATACTTCGAAAAATGATAAGGACATCAATCAGTATATTGGTGACTATCTATTTATCACTTATCCTAAAGCAAGAACCTTACAGGCGATGTTAAGTCCAAGTGACCCCATAACATATGGCAACAAAAAAAAACTGAAACTGTGTCTAACAAATGAATCAGAAGGGTGTTACAGAAGTCAAAGTTGTATATGCTATAAATAGGCTATGAACGGAATTCGGGTTTTCCGTGTTTTGAACTCTTCAAAGGAATATAGGATAAAGGATTTTGTAAATTGAAAATAACATTTTGTGTCTGTTCATTTCAATGTGTTTGTGATAAGTTTGACATTGGCTCCAAAGTTAGATTGTCAAAAATCAGGTGGCAAGTATATGTAAGATCAACTAAAAATAAGGACAGAAAGACATCCGTTGCAGAAAATCTCAATGCAGCTTATCTAAAAGACAACAAGTTTTGAGGTATTGAGCATGTTAAAGGCAATAAAAGAGGGTGGGATGAATCAAAAACTCTCCGCACCAGAGTTGTTTGGTGGATTGATAAATTAGATACTTTTGAATATGGTCTGAATATTGAAAATGAATTCTGTAAGCTCCTGTAACCGAATAATTAAGATGAAGGTTTTAGGCAATTTATTTTAAGAATATATTTATTTTCCAATAAATAAATACATACAGTTATTTTTTGTGAGCAGAAGTGTATTTGAGCAAATAGCAAAATGGTGAACACACAGGAAAGTACTTTGAATTCAATTAATCACGAGTTCGATTCCCCAATAAACCAGGTAACTCAAATTTGTTCTATTGTGATGTTTGTTATTGCTTTTTTTTGTTTAGTATGTAAGTGATAACTCTGTTGGTGAGTATCATTTAAATAATATCACAAACAGATCTGTAAAAAAAGATTTAAGTAGAGTAACTGAAATAGGTGAAGTAGAGGAATTGTTATTCGTGGAGGCTTTTGAAATGGAATGGGTACAAGAAACTTAGGTTCTCAGTGGTGTACTCCAAGTAGAATTAGGAAACAGTGTTTTTATTGTACAATTTTGAGCTACCTGGTGAATTTAGGAAACGTGGATTCCTGTTGGTATCTTTTATTGGGATAAAAGAAACCCAGGTTCTCATTAGTGTACTCCAAGTCGAATGAGGAAACAGTATTTTAACTGGTCAGTTTTAAGCTACCTTCTGAGATTAAGAAACTCAGGTCCCTATTGGTGTACTTCCAGTCAAATGAGGAGTCCGTGTTTGCATTTGTTTGCTCAGGTTCGTATTGGTGTATTTCTAGCCGAATATAAAACAGTATTTCTAGTGACTCATTCTGAACTAGCAGACAAGCATATATAAGGGTGTGGTCAAGGTGAGAAGCTACTTGCGAGCGGCTGGCAGGATGATGAACATGTGGTGGAGGTCGAGAAGATCAATAGGTGAGAATTTAAGATCACGAAGATTTTGATACACTATACTTAAACTAAAATTAGGCTGTTTGTGTTGTATAGGTGAAAGGAAAAGAAATAGGTCAAGGTATACTTTCAACTTTGATTATGCTTTATTTTCCTATTCATTTTAGGAAATTCAGATGGTAATAATTCAAATTGTGATTGGATCGTTGAACAATGAAGAACTAATGAGATTAATATTGTATTGATATGTTTAAGAAATAAATGTAATTGTTCTTTATTTAAAAAGTGTTCTTATGTTTTCCTTTTATGGACTCTCAATCAATTTGTAACATTCATTGTTACAGTGGTTCATGAAATGCTGGCACTAGGGTTGTTTTTCCAGTTTTTTGTCTACCCAGTGGGTTGAGTCCAGCAGGGCCGTTATTACCTAAAACCCCTTGGTTTGCACATTTTACACTGTATGCCTTCCCTGCCAACCTCATGTAGGACCATATTTGGCCTTGCATCCTGTTCCTCGGGCATTGTTTAAAATCTTTTTGCCCTGATGATGACCTTCAATCTCAAAAAAGTCAAAGAGTTGTTGACCTGTGACCTTAAAGCCACATTTGTGCAGATCTATATTCATCTTTATAGTGATATACAGAGATTTCCTGTAGTTATTGTAATTTATGGCCATTTAGGAGCCTATGTCTGACTGTGCACTATATATATTATTATTCACTCTGTGCACCTATTTTGAGCACTAAGCACTTACCCACAGTAGTTTTGCGATTTGTGTCTTTCTATTTGTGGCCCTTTATTGTGTAAAAAGTAATACATATTTCTACCCTGTCCACTATACCCTGCCATTTGGCTGTCCTTAAAATAAGACTTTGTTTCATTGTGACATAGAATGTTCATTATTTCAGTCATAGTCCATACTACGTTTTCTGGTTTCCTTTCAAATGAATAAAGATGCAAACACTGGCAATGCCAATCGGTCTTGCTTGCTGTGCAGTCACTGCTGAATGTGTGCCAGTGTCTGCAACTCACACGGGGACAAATTCAGCTATTTCACTGGGGTCAGCCCGGACCTCAGTCAATGAGAGCTGCTAGATCTGCAATTCCCCTCATTGCCTGCACTGGGTACAGCTCATTTTTTGCTTCCCCACTGAAAAGGAAAGAAAACTAGCCTTTCTCAAGATTTTTCCGATTCTCAAAATGTTCTTCTCTTCTTTTTTCGGTCTCCTTGTGACCGATAATGAACTGTTCTTGGTGTTTTCCTTGGCATTATAGAGTGACATAGCTCCTTGGGAGAACACATAAAAAAGAGGTATTTTAAAGTGTATTGATGATTTTTTCATTTTCTCTATCTTTCTTTTTATTCTCTTTATTCATTTTTTATCTCTCTTACCAAAACAAAATAGTTCCAATCTGTTCAGTTCTGTTGATTTTGTTACAAAAATGTAATACAGCCAAGGTGGGGCAAGATGGTTTTAAAAATATTAGGCTTAATTTAGAGGTCAGAATAAGAATTTCACTTCATCAGGGTGACGGAATAAAATACTCTGTCATCTTGACAGGGAATTCATAGTCTAAATTTGGAGATGTCTGCTGGTCCTGTCATTGGCAAGACCCGCTATCACTGTGATTCCTGTCAATATGTTAAAAGTTTGACGGACGGCTCCATCAAAGTTGATGAACATCTGCCAAATTTTTAATAATTTGTTTTTGTTTCTTCAAAAACAAAATCCCAAAGTGGCCCCACTCCATGGAAGATTTCTCCTGTGGCGTGGGGTAATTGAAATGTTTCTACTGTCCCTGACCGTCGGGTTTTTACAACGATAAGGATGTGTGCCATTTGACAGCCCAATCAATATCTGGCAGGCTGTCGAATGGCCAAACCTCCAGGCCCTTACTATGTCGGGCTCCTGTGCTGACATAATTGTCTGCCCGACTGTATATCAGGAGGCCGGACCTTCAGTTTGGCAGAGAGGGTACTCAGTTATGCCATTACAAAAGAGTACTCTCTCCACCAAACTCTGAATCAGCGCCATAATCTGTCTCCTCCCAAGTGGGCATGAGAGTAGGGTTTGAGGCTTGTTTTCCCACTTGGCAGACCATTTCTGCCTGGGAGCTTAACTCGTTGGAGCCAGGCAATGTTGTGTCTCTCTGTAGACTTCTCTATATGTCAGTGGATCTCAGGGAGACTGGCCCATGCACACACCAAGCTTAGATTGTAAGCCAAAACCAGCACTGGCAAATATGTCATGCCAGCTGCATAGTACAAAGAACAAGCAAAATTAACCAATGCAGTAAGGTCTTTGGTGAGAATGGTGGTTCCTATACCTAAGAAATTACTAAAAACAATGGAGAAGTGACACCTTTTCCCTGCATATTTCTTCATATACTGGCTTTTTCCCATTTTCAATTCCTTATTTCTTCTTTCTCCCATCTTTTTTTTCTAACCTTCGTTTCACCAACCATAATATATTTTTCCCTCCTCTTCTACTCGCCTCTTCTTACTATTCTCTCCTTCTCCCTCCTTGTTCTTACTTTAGTCTTCCTTCCACCTCTCTCTTTTCTCCCTCTATTGTTTCCTTGCTCTCCTGACTTTCTATCCAATTTGCTACCATGTGTAACCCTTTCTTCTCTCCTTCTTCTTTCATGGTTATCCTTCAATGTCCCTTCTCATTTTCCTTTATATCTTTGCTTCTCTCTCCTTCCTCTCTTCCAAATCCCCCTTTCTACTTCCACCACTGCTTTGTCTCCCATCTCCTTTCTATCCTTTTCTCTTTACTTCAGTTGCTCCCCCCCCTTAGCTTTATTCCTAAAGGACTAGGACAATAATGATAGTGGTGCTACCTGTGAGATCTGCTATTTAGTGAGGAAAGGTGCAGCTGGTGGGTCTGACAGTATTGATAAGGCTGGAAAGTTGAACACCTGACACCATTAAGATATTGGTAAGGAATAGTACTGGAAAAAGCTATGGGCAAATATTGAGACTATGGTACAGATTTACCAAGGGTTTGCACCGATACAAGGTCACAAATAGTGATGAAAACTGGTGCAAAGTCTTGATAAACTATTTATTTTCCAGCGCATACCTTGTTTTTGCATTTGAAAGCTGACTAACTTTAACATAAATAGTGCTGGATGCCACTTTGTCTTACTTGGCGTCAAGGTGATGTTTCTTGTTACATGAGTGTTCCCATGCAACAACCCATGGTGGTTTTTGGTGCAAAGCCCTATTTCCTAAGATTGGTAGACAGGTTCCTGCATTGTCTTCATTATTATGGATTTGATGTATTAGCCACACAATCCATCATCTGCTGCACAGTTTTCAGATTTCAGCAAAGAAAATGTTTGTAGGGTCAGAAGTTAATAACATTTGTGCAACATGTGTTCTTGTGAAATGGAAGCCCCTTCACAAAGGTTGACTGATCACCTGTCTGTTGCTTATTCGTGTATTTAGGTGTCCAAGTGGTACTAATAGGGTGGATCCATTTCTCAGAAAGTGTTAACATGTGTAAAAATGCTAAAGTAACACAAAATGTGTTGCATTAGGCGGCATAATTTGTTTTTTCCTGGCCAGTAATTTAGTGAACCCTGATGCATAATTGCTCCTCCCTGATGCAGAGTTCCAGTGTTCCTGTACATATCTACTGTGTGGTCTTGTAAATGGAATAAACTACGGATCGTTTCCATTGTTGGCTGTCCGAAGCTACGCACATACTTAATTCTTTCAACTATTGGATCAACTGTATTGTGTTTTATGTGCTTTTTGAGAAGAGAGGACATAAGTGTCCCACACATTACTTTAGTACTGCATTTTCCTGTACCCGAGGCCTTCCAGGACAGGTCAGGTTCCTATTCAGACTTCAAAAATACATCTATGTCTTCCAGGCTGACCAGTCCCCCCACTGGCTTCTGCTCCCACACAGCAATAATTTCAAAGTAATTAGCTTTGTTCATTGGGCTTTTAGCAGACTAATGTGCAATTTTTATTGGAGTTAATCTATTCCTATTTCCCTGCAATGCTTTTGTCTGGTTCTCTCTCTGCTCAAAATCCCTTGCCATAGAAAATTTCTCTGTGCCAAGAGGGCCTTTGGAATAAGCTCCAATGTCACTTGGAACAGTTATCTGACCGCTCAACATTTAGAAAATGTCTTAAAATCTATCTTTTCTTCTGGTTCTCCTGCCAGGTGTTACCATGCTTCCCTGTCAATTGTATCTTGCACTAGTGCCTTCACACACACCCCCAGACCATCGCCTTACTTCCGGAATTCCGAATGGCCCTCAAGACTTGGCTGTTAGAATAAACTTCTGGGACCTGCAAGTGCCTGGATACCCTATTGGGTTCTTAGTTGTGATTTATAAATCCTGATTGATTGATTTCATTACAAGAACGGAGGCTATTAAAGAGATATTACATAATACACAACATAACAGCTACATTATGCATTATTCCTTTCATGCAGTCCAAGCAGCCGCTTACATAACAATATTAAAAGGTTCCAGAATAGAACAATAGCAACACATGAAAGGCATGAGCTATCAACAATCTGCCTCTTTTAAATGCGTCTCCAAGCAGATAAGTTCATTCTCCTTCATTACCATTATTCATTTTTATCTCTGTTTTGAAGTTCCCTAGTGTGTGGCCTAACCCCACCCCCTCTTCCTATTGCCTCCATACCGATCTCTAATTTACAGAGATCTCCCTACACCTCCTTCCCTAGACCCATCCTTGCATGACTGACCAGATTAACCTGCCTTTTCTTTCATCTTATGTACTTTTTCTAATCTTTGAATATATTTAAAGTTTTTTTAGATGTTTAATCGAACCTTAATATTTGTTTTTGGTGTAAACGATTATTCTTCAATTTCATCCTTGTTCTACGTCCTCATGCCATAATGAGCTTACCTAATGTCTTTGTTTAACTCCTGTTTTTCACCTCTTTCCACTGATGCAAGCTGGGCACTCCAACACGGCTCTGCATCGTTACCTTTTATTATTTCGGATTTCATCCGCAAGTTGTTATTGTTTTACAAACGTATTCATTAAGAAATTTGTGTTGACATCTGACCATAAACCCCTTACCAAAATACTCACTACTGAGGGTCTTTCGAGGGCTTCAGCACGCATTGCTAGGAAGTCTATGAGGGTTCAGGATTTTGTTTACGAAGTGCAATATGTTCCTGGAGCTAAAAATGTCATCGCTGATTTCCTCAGCAGACTTTCATTACCCCTCAAAGAAATTGACCTTGCTCCTTGGAATGACTAGTGTGTAGCTGCAGTGTTCTGTGAAACCCCTGGTTTGTCTAAGGGTGTTTGGGAAGAAGAAAACAGAAAGGATGATATTCTACATTCTGTCAAAGACAAAATAGTTAACGGTTGGTACAAGGATAGTAAACTTGATCCCAATTTGAGGGCTTTTTGGGAGGTTCGTGATGAGTTGAGTGTGGATGGTGATTTTGTTTGTAGAGCTGGGAAAATTATACCTCCTTGTGGCATGAGAGAAATAATTATTAACATAGGCCATGAGGGACACCCTGGTATGTCTCGAACCAAAAGAAATATTAAAGTTTTGTACTGGTGGCCTAAAATTGATTTGGATATTGAAAGACATGTTCGTGTTTGTATCCATTCTGATAAAGCACAAAAAAGACTTAATCCGCCTATGTCATCTCTGGGTTGTCCTAGTTTTCCATGGGAAAGTGTTGAATTAGATATAATGGGCCCTATAGTTTGGCAGGATGGTGTTACTAAGTACATTTTGGTACTTGTCGACCTATTTTCTAGGTGGCTTCTTAGTAGAAGTAGTCACTAAAGTAGATACACAGAGTGCCATCAATTTTCTAGATAAGTGCTTTTTGAGAGAAGGCTTTACAGTCTCCATTCTAACTGATAATGGAGTTCAGTTTAAATCTGATTTAATGAAAAAGTTTATGGTCAATACTGGTATTGAACAAAGATTTACAGCATTGTATCTTCGTAGAGGGAATTCTGTTGTGGAACGAGTGAACAGGGTTCTGAAAGGTGTGCTACAATTGGCAAAAAAAGGAAACAAGAATTGGGATGATGAACTTTGGAAATTAGTTTGGTCCTATAGAATTACTGTTCATGATACGGTTGGTGAAAGTCCTTTTTGTTTAATGCGAGGAAGATTTCCTCACTGCAAGATCAATCCAGGATGGATTGGCAGAAGTAGTAAGTATGGATGGGATTCTGATCAAGTTTGACAGTCCATCATCAAATCCCAGTGCAATAATAAGTTGTATTTTGACTCAAAGCAAGGTGCCAAAGATGTCAATGTCAAAGTTGGGCAGTGTATAAGAGTCAAATCAGCAGGAAAGTCTGGAAAATTGCATTCTAAATTTTCGGACCCCAGAGTGGTTACTAAAGACATGAGAAACACAGTTGAACTTGATGGTGGTAGTATACATCATATGAGTCGTATTGCATTATCTAGTGCTACCTCTTTTGGAAAAAAAGGTGTTCTGAGTATGGAAAGAGATTATTGGTTGTTAGATGCTTTACCTAATGTTGAGAAAGGGGATGAGACTGATGTTCCAGCTGGGCTTCAGATGCAAAATCCCCAGATGCAAAATCCATTTTCTTTGGATTTTTCATTGGAAGCTCAGAGTTCGGAAGTTGGTGAGTGTATTGAATCTTCTGTCAGAGAGGACAGTCGTAGTGGGAGTGATCTGCAACAAGTTGATTCTCATGACCAGCCTCCTGTAGAGGATTCAGGTTTGCATAGTGGAAGGATTAGGGAAGACAGAACTGTAGTTAATAAGTCTTCTAGACATGGAAGGCACATTATTACTCCAAAGAAATTTGAGGATTTTCTCAGTTTTTAATTTCCGTTGTTTTTATGTAAAGTAAATTAAGAAGGGTGATGTGTAGTATTTGCATATTCCTTTAAAGAATGTAATGTAAGAATTTTCTCTATGTAATAATAGAATGTTGCATATGTAATGCATGTATTCCTTTTTTTACAGTTAGAGATTGTTATGATTTCATTCTTGCATTTGCTTTCCACTGAGCTGCATGTATTTTTATGTACTCTATATCTTTCTAATTTAATTTAATAAATAACTCTTATTTATAAAAGAGTTCTTTTGCACTTATTCACCATGAGGTTTACTACAAACCTCATCAATTCAGGGAGGTCCTCGCACCTCAAACTCCCAAGGTGTCCCTAGCGGCACAACTTATCTGGGTGTCCTTATCAGCACAACTTATCTGGGTGTCCTTAGCGGCACAAATTATCTGGGTGTCTGTAGCAGCACAACTTATCTGGGTGTCCTTAGCGGCACAAATTATCTGGGTGTCCGCAGTGGCACAACTTATCTGGGTGTCCTTAGCAGTACAAAACATCTGGGTGTCCCTAGCGGCATAAAATGTCATAATGCTCTTTACAATATGGGAGATAACTAATCTAATGATATAGAATCCTCAGACACACCTGATGAGTATGTCCTTGATCTTGTTGAAGATAAGAGGAACTCCCATCATCCTCTAAGGACATTATCCTTGACCCCTCAAGGGAAAAAAGTTTTCCCCATTAAATCTGAAACACCCAAGAAGTTCTGAGTAGTTCCCTCAGGACCACGTCGCAAAATTCAAAAGGAAATAAGATCTTGTATTTTAGATACATTTAAGGAAGGTTTGTCCTCTAAAAGACCCCTCCCCTTTCAAAATGAGCTCCCTGAAGGGCCAACTTGTCTCAACCCTCCCAGTTATTAACCAGGGTAAAAAAGCAAGACTTTTTAATTATTCCGAGTCTTATACTAAGAGCATCATGGGAGGTCCTAGCACCTCAAATGAGTTGGGAGGTTGTAGCATCTCATTCATGAAGGGAGGTCCCCACACCTTAAATTTGAAAGGTGTCCCTAGCGGCACAATTTACTCCGGTGTCCTAAGCGGCACAAATTATGATGGTGTTCCATGCAGCACATCTTACATGGGTGTCCCTAGTGGCACAAAAGACTGGTGTGCTCATTATATTAGAGACTCTGATTCAGAAAATGAGGATGTCTTACCTGACCCTTCGGATGAATTTGTCCTTGATTTGGACAGTAATGAGGTCCTTGATTTCAACAAAGAGCTTAATGATGACTCGCCATCCTCATCTAAAGAAGTCTTCTCGACGTACTGGGACCATTAGCCACAATCCTAGATTCTGCAGAAGACAGCCACATCAATGACACCCCTCTCAACTCCAATCTCATCAGGGGATGGAGCCAGAGAGTATTAATTCTACTGGGTAATGCCAATGCTAGCATTATGCAGAAAGACAAAGAGTCGTTTTGACTAAAATAAATCCAAAACTAACTGACATGGTGGATAAAGTACCCTAGCAAAAACCAAAAGGCTTACTCTTTAAATCGTTTATGATAGATTGGACTCATATACCTTTACAAACTTCTTTCCCAAGAGACATGCCTCTCTCTCCAGAGCAACAAAAAATAGAAAGAGAAGGAGATCTCCTCTATGCTTCAGAATGGAGACATAATAGAGGTCCTATTAGAAACTTTTACATTTATAAACACACTGTTTCTTGTAAAAAAGAAAGACAATCAATCAATCAATCAAAGACATTTATAGAGCGCACTACTTACCCGTAGGGTCTCAAGGCGCTTGGGGGTGCCGTTACTGCTCGAACAGCCAGGTCTTCAGCTTCTTCCTGAAGGAGAGGTGGTCTTGGGTCAGGCGCAGATCGGTCGGGAGGGAGTTCCAGGTCTTGGCGGCCAGGTAGGGGAAGGACCTTCCTCCTGTTGTCGCTCTTCGGATGCGGGGGACGGCGGCGAGGGCGTGGCTGGCTGATCGGAGGTGGCGTTTGGGAGCGTAGAAGTTGATTCGGTTGTTGAGGTAGCTCGGGCCTTGATCGTGTAGGGCTTTTTGTGCCTGGGTGAGGAGACGGAAGGTGATTCTTTTGTTGACGGGGAGCCAGTGCAGGTCTCTCAGATGTCCGGAGATGTGGCTGTTTCGTGGGATGTCGAGGATGAGTCTGGCTGAGGCGTTCTGGATCCGCTGGAGTCTCTTCTGGAGCTTGGCGGTGGTACCGGCGTAGAGGGCGTTGCCGTAGTCCAGTCGGCTGGTGACGAGGGCCTGGGTGACGGTCTTCCTGGTCTCGGTGGGGATCCACCAGAAGATCTTCCGTAGCATGCGTAAGATGTTGAAGCACGACGAGGAGACAGCGTTGACTTGCCTGGTCATGGAGAGGGAGGAGTCCAGGATGAAGCCCAGGTTGCGTGCGTGGTCAGTCGGTTTGGGTGCGGTGCCCAGGGCGGGGGGCCACCAGGAGTCGTCCCAGGCGGAGGGCGAGGAGCCCAGGATGAGGACCTCCGTCTTGTCTGAGTTCAGTTTCAGGTGGCTGGTCGTCATCCACTCGGCTACATCTTTCATCCCTTCGTGCAGATTAGTTCTGGCGGCGGCGGGGTCGTTGGTCAGGGAGAGGATCAGCTGGGTGTCGTCGGCGTAGGAGATTATGTTGAGGTTGTGTTGGCGTGCGATGGCCGCGAGGGGGCTCATGTAGACGTTGAAGAGGGTGGGGCTCAGCGAGGATCCTTGAGGGACGCCGCAGATGACTTCGGTGGCTTCTGACTTGTACGGTGGTAGGCGGACTCTCTGTGTTCTTCCGTCGAGGAAGGAGATGATCCATTCCAGTGCCTTCTCCTGGATTCCGCCGTTGCTGAGTCGCTGCACTAGGGTGCGGTGGCAGACCGTGTCGAATGCCGCGGAGAGGTCTAGGAGGATGAGGGCCGCTGTATCTCCGTTGTCCATCAGGGCTCGGATGTCGTCGGTGGCAGCGATGAGGGCGTTCTCTGTGCTGTGGTTGGCTCGGAAGCCAGACTGTGAGGGGTCGAGGGATCCATTTGTCTCGAGGAAGGCGGCCAGCTGTTTGTTGACGGTCTTCTCGATGACTTTGGCTGGAAACGGGAGGAGCGAGAATGGGGCGGTAATTCTTGAGTTTGGTGGGGTCCGCTGTGGGTTTCTTGAGGAGAGCGCTGAGTTCGGCGTGCTTCCAGCTCTCAGGGAAGGTGGCGGTGTCGAAGGAGGTGTTGATAATGTCCCGCAGGTTGGGTGCGATGACGGCGTCGGCCATGTTGAAGACGTGGTAAGGGCAGGGGTCGGTCGGAGATCCGGAGTGGACGGAGTTCATCATGCGGACGGTGTCTTCGGTGCTGATCGGAGTCCAGGCGCGGAGGGTGGTGGTGGGCGGCGTTGCTGCGGTCGTAGCGTGCGTCGGTTGAATGCTGAAGCTGTTGTGTATGTCCGCGATCTTGTTGTGGAAGTAGGAGGCGAGGGAGTTGCAGAGGTCTTGCGATGGGGTGATGTCGTTGTTTCCGGCGTTGGGGTTGACAAAGGTTGAAGACCTGTCATAAACTTAAGAGAACTAAATAAATATTTGGTTTACAGATACTTCAAGATGGAGGGCATCCATCTATTGAGAAATTTACCTCTAGAGGGAGACTGGCTAGTCAAACTAGACCTAAAGGGTGCTTACTTCACCATTCCTATGGTCGAATCCCACCAACCCTTTCTTCAATTTGTGTAGGAAAAATCACCTTTACCAATTTCAGGCTCTCCCCTTCGGACTCTCCTCTGTCCCTTGGTGCTTCACCAAGGTCATGAGAGCTGTTGCCTCATCTCTAAGAATAAGGGGCATGCGTTTAATCATTTACTTAGACGACATTCTTATAATGTCTCAAGAGCCTTCACAACTGGCCAAAGACCTGAAGACTGTGATGGTTCTCCTAGAAAGTTTAGGATTCATCATAAACAAAGATAAATCAATTCTGTCCCCTTCCAGATCTCTGGAGTTCCTAGGTTTCACAGTAGACACATTGAAATGCCTCCTTTCATTACCTTAAAAAAAGACTACCAAAATCAGGAAGGAAATAAGACACGTCCTGAAACAGCAAGCCTTATCTCCGAGAGAGCTAGCCAGGATTCTGGGTCTCCTCTCCTCCTCCATCCATGCCATCTTACCCGGTCCCCTCAACTTCCAGAGGGTAAAGGCAAGAGCCCTAAGAACTGGCCTCTGGTACGGAGATCGGATCTGGCTGGATCAAGAAGCCAAATCAGAAGGTGGCTCGATAACCTAGACGCTTGGAACGGAAAAGCAATCTTTGGTTCAAAACCAGATGCAAGCCTTCAGAGCTTACCTTCTCAAGCAGAACATTGGTTGTATCTGGTCACAAGAGGAATCATCTCACCACATAAATTATTTAGAACTAACAGCTGGGCTTTACGCCCTCATGAGCGCACTAAATCTGCGATCCTCTTAAATCTAGCAAAGAAACTTTAGATGTTCTGTCTGGAACATAAGATCGCTCTTCTGTCTCGAACATAAGATCGCTCTCAAAGCGGAATACTCTGCAGACTGGAACTCAAGATTCCTGTTAGATCACTGCAATTGGAAACTGAATGTTTCCGTGTTCAGTACCCTAAACAAGATTTGGGGCCCTCAAGAGATAGACTTATTTGCGAGCAGACTAACCTTTCAACTGGAGAACAACTTCAGCTGGATGCCCGACCCGGGTGCTCTAGCAATCAATGCCTTCCTACAATCTTGGAAAGGAGCCAAGGTGTATGCATTCCCTCCCTTTGCCATGATACAGAGAGTTCTTCACATAGTGAGACAGGATCAGTGCTTCCTTGTCCTAATAACTCACTTTTGGCCGTCCAAAGCAAGGTTCCCCACCTCTCTAGAACTAGCTTGCAACTTCCCTTCTTAATTCCTACCCTAGAGAATCTTCTTGCAGACGTAGACAGAGGAGTTCACCCCCTTATTCAGAACAGGAGTTTAACCCTTCTTGCCTGGAGAGTGTCAGGAGATCCAATGAAATCTCAGGACTTTTGGCGACGGCTGCAACTCTCCTCAGAGAGTCTTGGGCCACAGGCACTCACTACAGACATAACACCATATGGAAAATCTGGGTACGTTGGTGCCTGGAAAGGAACCTGGATTCCTTGGAGACACCTATTGTTGACATAGTTAACTTCCTTGTTAAACAATTTGATAAAGGCCTCAGCTATAGAACTATCAATTGCTATAGATAGGCTATTTCTGCTGGTCATGTCCTTGTCAATGGTAAAACAGTAGGTAAAAATGTCATTGTTTGTAGAGTGATGAAAATCATTTGTTTAAGAAGACCTCCTAAACCTAAATATGAAAGTCTTTGGGATGTCAAACTAATCCTTGATCTTTTCAATAACTGGCCTGTTAATACCCTCCTCAATAATAAAAAATAAATTAAAAAAAACTGTTCCATTAAGCTGGCTACTCTAGTATGCCTAATCTCATGCAGAAAGGTCTCTGATGTCAAAGCCCTGGATGTTGGGTGCTGTTCAGGTTACACGAGCTGTCACGAGCGTGGTGGTTGTCATGTCACAGCTTGTGACAGTCTTGTGATATGGGTTTCTTGGGAAGAATGTTGTGTTTTAAAATGGGGAGGTTTTCGGTTTGTGATACAGTTATGTGGATTATTCATTCCTGACTGGACTTCATTGTGAGCGGATGTGATAAATAAACTTCGTTGCTCACTACTTCGTTTCCTGCCTATATTTGGATCTTCCTACACTGGCGACGGGCGGGATTACATTTACCGCGCATTTAATTATATATATTTTTTAAAAGAAAGGAAGACTTTATCGGATGAGGCAGAGAATCGCTTATTCTTCGAGTGAATCTGTGCTTATTAGGACTATTGTTCTACGTTCATAAGGATGGCGTTTCCATTTTTTGGAGGATTATTCTGTTTATTTTAAAGAACTTAATCCTACCGTTTCTGTAGGAAGGCATTTTTTCTACCGAGATGGGAGTTCTACTGTGGAGCAGCTGAGCTTTGTTCCTTTTGGAATCTTGGATTACCAGCGTTCGCACTTTGACGTCCTGTTTGGACTCTTTCACCATTACGCTGGGAACGTTTCTGAGGCTGCATCATTACGTCACTACGCAACGTGAGCGCAATTTTCCTTGCATCCTAGCAACAGATATCTCTTGGAAAGCTTTATCGAAGACATTGCATATGAAATATTGCTTTGATTGCAACTGCAACTGAACATTTTATTTGAAGTGTTCATCGGTGATACGCACACTGCGTGTTTCAAGTATGAAATTTGGGGTAACTATTACATCGGTGACACGCACACCACGTGCCTCATAATTTACTATATCTGATATAAATCTTTTTTTATTTATTTTTTATTTATTTTATTATATATTCTACTTGTTTATTGTACTGCTTTTGAGATGTCTGGCATTGTTCCTTCTCCTTCTTTTCTTTCATCCCCAGGTGAACCTCCTATGGCTTGGGAAATATGGGAGCCCGTTTTCCTGGCGTATGTAGATGTATTAAAGGAGGGAGAGTGTGAGGCTGAGAGAAAATTACCTTTATTTAAACATTGTTTGGGTGCTATTGCCTTGAAAGAATATAAAACTTTACCACCTATAGTTAACCCAGGAAATGTAAATGTTTATGAGTATGCTTCGTCGCAATTGAATTTGCGTTATGGCAAAAAGAAAAATGTTGTGATGGAGAGGTTAATTTTTTATTCACGGAAACAACGTGCAGATGAACCTGTTGAAGATTTTGTTTCAGATTTACGATCATTAGCTGTTACGTGTGACTTTGAACACATCTCTTATGAGCAAGTGTTAAGGGACCAAATCTTGATGAGAACAAATAACAAAAAAGTACAAGAACGACTTTGGACCACATCTGATTTGTCTTTAAACAATGCCATAGACATTGCCAAATCTATAGAACATTCTGAAAAGTTTCTGAAGGAAATTAGAGGCAATGATAAGAACGATGTTTTCAATGTGTCTAAAGATTCTGATAGATTTAAAAAAAATTATTCACAAAGGAATGATTTTCCGTCTAAAATGGACGGTAAGTTCAGGAATCAGCATGAAAAAAAATCCAAAACTACTCTGTTTCAGATGTGGAAGTGATGGACATCTAGCTGATTGTACAAATTGTCCAGCCTTGGGTAAAACTTGTTCAAAATGCGGAAAAAAAGGCCATTTTACTAGATTATGTAAATCGTTACCAAGGAAAGTGATTTGTATACATGATTGTTGTAACAGTGATACTTTTGATGATGAAGGAGAATTTCAAGTCAACACTGTTATTAATGTATGTGGGGAGGGTAAGTGCACTAAGTTTCCCTCCTGTGTAGTAACAGTCGACAATGTTGATTTGGAATTTTTTGTTGATTCATGTGCTTGGTACTCTATTATCTCGTTGGATGTTTTTCATAAAAAGTTGCCGAACAAAACCTTGATTTCACCTGATGTATCCCCTGGTGGCTATACGGGTCACAAAATTGATCTAATTGGTTATTTTGAAGCTAATTTACAATTTTATGGCCGTCATTCTTATGGAAAAATTTATGTAGCAAGATCGGGGTTGTCACGTTTGGGGTGGCCGCATCAACATCAATTGGAAATGAAAATTGATCCCAGAGCCAATCCTCCAGTCTTTGCTGTAGAGCCACACAGTATATCTGGTACTCATGTGTCCAATTCTCAATTAGTAAATGGTTTAAGGAAGTCATTTCCAAATGTTTTTAGTGGCACTCTTGGACGGTATCAAGGTTTCGAGCATGTTATTAAGGTACATGATAATGTGATTCCAATTCGACATAGAGTGAGGAATGTGCCCCTATCTTATAGGAGCAAATTGAAAGATATGCTTAAAGATTTGTGCCAAAAGAATATTATTGAACCAATTGAATCATCCCCTTGGGTTTCTCCCATTGTAATTTCCATCAAATCTTCTGGTGAACTTAGATTGTGTGTGGACCTTCGCAGTGTCAATGAGGCGATTTGGGTTGATTCTCATCCTCTACCCAATCTTCATGAGATGGTTTCGACTCTAGCGGGGGCACACGTTTTTTCGTGTGTTGATTTAGCCAGCGCTTATCATCAAGTAGTTCTATCTGAGGAATCAAAAAACATTCCCGCTTTTATTACGCCAGAGGGTCTTTACAGATTTTGCCGTATGCCATTTGGCTTGGCGAGTGCCGCTTCAGTGTTTCAGAGGCTTATGAGAGACACCTTGGA
The DNA here is from genome assembly GCF_964263255.1 of Lissotriton vulgaris. Lineage (NCBI taxonomy): Eukaryota > Metazoa > Chordata > Amphibia > Caudata > Salamandridae > Lissotriton > Lissotriton vulgaris. Next base: position 556,978,985 of record NC_141687.1, read on the forward strand.
AGGATTAAATGGCGCTGTGGCGTTTCAGGATGATATACTTGTTTTTGGCAAGGACAATGAGGAGCATGATAAAAATGTTGAGGGTGTGATTGCTGCCTTGTCAAGGAAAGGACTTACTCTAAGTCATGATAAGTGCAAGTTTGGGCAAAAAGAGGTTGAGTATTTAGGGCATACCATTAGTGGCATGGGGATTAAACCTAAACGAAATCATGTGGAAAGCATTGTTAATGCTCCTTTGCCTTCTTCCAAAGAACAGCTTGTGGCATTTTTGGGACTCATTGAATTTTATGCAAAGTTCATACCAAATTTTGCTTCAAAAGTTGATCCGTTCAGATGTTTGTTGAAGAAGAATGCTAAATTTGTTTGGACTGAGGAGATGACTGAAGTTTTTGAGAATTTGAAAAAGTTTATTGTGAATGCGCCATGTCTCAGACCTTTTGTGTGTGGAGCCAAATGCATCGTCATGGTGGATGCGAGTAGTTCCTGTTTGGGTGGTGTTCTTTTGCAGAGGGATAATGAGAAGGAATGGATTGTTGCTTATGTATCAAGAGCTTTGAGGGATGCGGAAAGAAATTATTCCGTCAATGAGATGGAATTGTTGGCATGTGTGTGGGGAGCAGAACACTTTAGACCGTTTTTGTGGGGTACAAGGTTTATCATAAAAGCTGACCACAAGCCTTTGATTTTTCTCAATGCTCCAGGTGGTGGCAGGACAATGTCAGCGCGTCTTGCAAGACCAGCTTCTAGACTACAATCCTTTCAGTATCAGATTGAGTATGTTCAGGGTAAAGCAAATGTACATGCAGATTGCATGTCCAGACTAGTTTCTCCTTGTGAAGTTCCTTGTGGAGTTCTAGAAGACGATTGTGAAGTAGCTTTCATTTTTAATGATGTCGATTTGGTGGATAGTGATCGGTCATTTTTGCAAGAAAAAAGCTGGTTAGCAGAGATGAATAAGGATTTGGAATTGTGTAGTGTCAAGAGATATCTAGTGCAAGGTTGGCCCGAACCAAGGAAGTTATCGGGTGATATGATGGGTTTTTATAAAGTTCAGAAGGAGCTTGCGGAGGAGAATGGTTTGGTTTTAAGGGGGACAAAATTGTTCCACTCTTTTCTTTCAGAAATATTGTCCTTAGAATTGCTCATGAAGGGCATTTGGGGATATCTTTTACCGGAAGACGAGTGAAGGAGACCTTTTGGTGGCCGGGTATTGATGCTTGTGTAGACTATTTTGTGCGTTCTTGTGTTTATTGTTCAAAAAGTGACAAAACGGCTGCGGCTTTGAGTCCTGAACCACAACCTGTTGATTTACCCATTGGCCCTTGGCGTAAACTTGGTTTGGACATCATTGGTCCTTTTAGTTGTCTGTCTAAGCAGGAAGCTTTTGGAATTGTTCTTATCGATTACTACTCTAAATGGCCGGAGGTTAAAATGGTTAGGGATGTTACTTCTCAGAAAGTTATTGAATTCTTGGATGAAGTTTTTTGCAGAGAAGGGATTCCCCAGGAGATCGTGACTGACAATGGTCCTCAGTTTGTCAGTAAGGAGATGGAAAGTTTTATGGTTAAGTGTGGCATTGTTCATAAGAGAATTGCAGTTTTCCATCCTGAAGCCAATGGCCAGGTTGAACGCTTCAACCGTGTGATCAAAGAAGCCATCCAACTTTCCATTAGGGGTGGTTTGAATTGGAGAAATGCGTTGCATTCCATGCTTTTGGCGTATAGAACCTCCCCTAATTCTGTAACCTTGGTTAGCCCTTTTGAGCTTTTAAGAGGACGTATGCCTAGTACCAGGTTAGCACCTTGGTGGTTGAAGAAAAATGTGAGTGGGTCTGATGGTTTTTTGAAGGTTGATTTTGAGGCTGTTCACCGCAGAGTTGAATTGTATAAGAATAAGATGAAACTTTCCATGGAAAAGAAGATTGGGTCTGCAGCTAGTCATTTGGTTAAGGTGGGTGATTTTGTTCGTATTAAAAAAAAGAGGGTGTTGGTAAAGGTTTTCCTGTTTGGTCAACTCCTAAAAAAGTAATTGAAGTTTTCAAGAATGCCGTTAGGGTTGATGGTGGTTCCGTTTGGAATTTCAATAGGGTTTCTGTTTTTTCTGGGCCTACCTTGATTCAAGATGATTGTGACAGTAATGTGTTTTTGGATGTTGGGGAACATGCTGAACAAACTAATAATACGGGAACTGATGGAAATTCTGGTAACACTAGGAGTGTTCGTTCTCACCGTCTTCCTTCTAGGTATAGAGATTTTGTTATGACTTAATTTTAGGATGATACCTTTGTTTTTTTAAATTCTTGTTTTAAGGGGGGAAGGTGTGTTGGGTGCTGTTCAGGTTACACGAGCTGTCACGAGCGTGGTGGTTGTCATGTCACAGCTCGTGACAGTCTCGTGTTATGGGTTTCTTGGGAAGAATGTTGTGTTTTAAAATGGGGAGGTTTTCGGTTTGTAATACAGTTATGTGGATCACTCATTCCTGACTGGACTTCATTGTGAGCGGATGTGATAAATAAACTTCGTTGCTCACTACTTCGTTTCCTGCCTATATTTGGATCTTCCTACACTGGAGATTACGAATAGATCTTTTAACATGTTCGGAGTCAAATTTGAGATTTATAGAAGAACAAAGACTATGTCTGATTCAATCTTTTACCCACGTTTTGATTTATGTCCAAAACTTTGCGCTGTGGACTGCATGATAGAGTATGATTGCAGAATGTTCGCTCTTCGTCCTCAGGATGTTAACCAATTACTTATATATTTTGTTAAACCCCACAAAGGCATAACCTCGACCTCTATTGCTAGATGGGTTAAGACTGTTGAGTTTAGTAGGTATTGACTTAAAGAAATTTCAAGCTCACTCCCTAAGAGGGGTGCTATGGCCAATAAATCTCTCTGGTCTGGAGGTAAGTTGGACGACATTCTCAAAGCTGCTGACTGGTCAAATGCTAGCACCTTTGCACGTCATTATTGCAAGCCTATTGAACATATGTCTGATGTTGTTTTACAAAGCTACCAACATGCATAATGTAGCCTCCGTTCTTGTAATGAAATTGCAATTCTCATATTAAGATGACTAGAGAATCTGGATTTCATTAAATACAAGGAGGCTGACATTATCCCTCCCATCCCACCCCTTGGTGGTCTTACAATGATTTAATGTTGTTTTTGTTAGTTTTTTACTGTACTTTTTATTAACAGTAACTGTTTCATCTCTTGTTCCTTTTAGCTTGATACGCTTGACACTATTTTTTACATTCAAGAGATATTTGGTCCTTTCTCTTTTCAGGTAACACTCCTTAACTGTGTGTCGTCTGGCCTTTGGTTTTACCTCGTTCTTCCTTCTCCTTCATCCTGCTCATAAGAAAATCGATTTGATGTTTCAAGTTTCATGAACTAATTTTCCTCCACATTTAAAAGAGGCAGATTTTTGATGGCTCATGCCTTTCATGTGTTGCTATTGTTCTATTCTGGAACCTTTTAATATTGTGATGTAAGTGGCTGTGTGGACTGCATTAAAGGAATAATGCATATTGTCAGCCTCCGTGTCTTTATTGAAATCCAGATTCTCTAGTCATGTTAATATGAGATTCGCAATTGATTGAGTGCCATGAAGCCTCAGTGGATGTTTTGCACTCTATAAAGAAATGTATAAAATCATGAGCCACAACATAGATAAAAACATAACTCTGAGATTATAGCATTTTTAACAGCAGAGCAATTTAAATCTTCTGGCTAGTTAAAACCTCGTACCTTTAGCTAATGCATTTTGTGGACTTTGATTGCCTCTAACAAACACAGTCTAATGATTGGACTAATATATTTCACACATTCCCAAAGTGCAGCATAACTGGCACTAAGATTTACATTTTTTGTAGTGTACTTTGAAATGCAAGAATGTCATTTAACATGTTAGACCACATCCCTAGTTCAACTATACAGCTTGCAGTAGTATTCTGCCAATCCTGAAACATCCACAAAACTCCCAAAAAGCAGCTCTCTTCTAATTTACAGTATGAGCCAGAATCTGAGTATTAATGAGTCCCAGAATGATATATTTTTTTTTTCAGTACATTGTTCTCCTTCATGATGGCACTCTAACCCCCACATCCTACACTTCCAATTCCCATTCCTTCAAGAATGCCCACCTATAGACTCGTATATGGGCTAAAGCAGGGCTTTGACGCCACATGCGCCGACTTCGAACTGATTCTCATCGATTTGGGCTCATGTGGCATGCACAAGCAACTTGCTGTATTGTTGCAAACTGTCTTGGAGAGCAGTCTTGTTTTTTTGGGGCGGATATGCCCTACTTGTCGCCAGTTGTAGCGTTCTCCTTAGCCTGGGAGCATGCAAATGGGGAAACAACCTTAATAACTAAGGCATCACATCGCGATGCCATTATGACGCGGTCGTTACAATGACCGTGATGTTACCACGCAATGCGATTATTACGCAAGTCATTACATCGACTTGCAGTAGATGGCTTGCTAACATTACAAATAGTACAGTTTACTATTCCAACACCTTCCTTACTGTTACGTAGGCTGGAGTTAGAATAGTAAATTATACATTTCTAATGTCAGCGCGCTATCTTCTGCAAGTCGATGTAATGACTTGCATGGTAATGGCCTTGCATGGTAACAACGCAGTTGTTGTAATGACAGCGTTGTAATGGCACGCATTGTGATGACTTGCGTTGTAACGAGTCATATTCATGCAAATGAATATGCCACACGAAACTCTGTAACAGATGTCTTTATTCCTCAACCTACAATCACACACTACACTTTGATTACGTCATTACCGTTAATACCCATACCTTAATACCTCCCAGGAAGTTATGTAACTCCTCTTCTGAGTCCGCCTAGAACTGCAAGGGTCTTAGCTCACAGTCTTACGACACTACACCTGCCAGTATCCCTGCCTCAATGTGATCGAAGGAAATCATTCTACCTCTGATGAAAACATTGTGTTGGCACTGCGTCACTGTCACAGACTTCCAGGGCTGAAGGCAGCCAAGCAGAGCCTAAGAGAGTCGAGCTGCAGTATATTCCGTAGACCTCACCGTGTCTAATTTGGCACCGATATGGGCATAGGAGTGGAGGGGTTCAAATCGGTTCAAAGTAGCTTGGATTTCGGTAGGATGGTGGGTGGCACCAAATTACATCATAAGACAAAAAAATGGCATTACTAGGCTACGGAGAGCACATAGAGGTAAAATGTGATTATGCCTGGGGCCATGAAACCTTAGTACTGTTCTGCATGCCGGCACAGTGCCCTCAACAAGCCTCTGCGGCATGGTGCCTGGCCAGACGAGTCCCGTTATAGCATGTGTCCATACGAGCTATCCTGCCACTGATCGCACTCACACAGGCCTTCCAGATATTAACTGGCCGGGGTCCAAAAAGGATTTGGAAGGCAAACAGCCAGCCGTGGCGTCGGGTTACATCTTGGTGTCGCTGTGAGGGCTGCGGCAGACCTGCTCGCTCTGCAAAGTGACAGGGGCCATCCAATTTCGGTAAGCCTTCCTGGAAACTGCCGGTCCCCAGAGACGACCCTCGTTGATGAACGGGTCTGTCTGCCGCCGTCGGAACGCGCTACCGGGCGCTCCCTGCCTCTGCGCCAGGCACCCTCGCCAGGGATGTCACTATAAAAGGAGACTTTAAGAGCACAATCAGTCGCTTTATCCTGCCAGCAGCAATACAGGTCACTCAGTCACTAAGTGCGTTAAGCCTGAAAGTAGCTTCTTTACCATCTCCTAGTGCAGAGGAAGAACGTACACGGTTTCCTCGAAATAAACTGACTTCAAGGACATGTGCTTGTATTTGTTGGTAAATATTTTACTATCTCTACTCCTCGAATGACTTGTAGGTTTTGTTGAAAAATAAATGTTCCAGAAAATAGCTAAAATGTCCAAATATGTATTTGCCATAAAACTAAAGAACTACAGTGCTGAAAGTATTGTAATGTATTCTACATTCTATTTACATGGCTGCTCAAGTTACGCCTTATCGTGCAATTCACAAAACCAAGCAAGGCAATGAGGCATAACGTAAGAATGTCTTAACCGTAGAAAGTTAGGTGGGTGGTATTCACAAACACAGGTATGAAATCAATAATATTAGATATTGGCCATCTCTGGTGCTGCGCCCTTCAACAGAACAGATTAACCCATCTACAGGATGACTCAAGACATTTGTTTGTTGTACTCAAAGTCTTGAGTGGCAAGTTTGCTACCCTTTCGGTGAAGGAACAGACATTTTCATTTGTCGATTGAGCTATCTATGAATCATCAAATCCATGATTTTTTTTATATCTTTCTATCAGTTGGCATATTGTGAATTTTTTGAAAAGACCATTGTTAAACATAAGGTAACTAAGCCAAGAAAAATTAAAGACTGCTAAAATATATTAATTGTATCATCTATTACAGAGACATAATTCTCTAGTGATATTGAATTACAGCGAACAGCCAGCCAAAGGAATCATGATAGCTTATGAGGTTGGTAGAAATGTTGTTGACCAAACAAAATTGTAACAATACTTATTGTGTCCAGCGCCTCAAGGTATCTAGGCACTGCTGCCAATTGCTGTGGCTTCTGCCCCTTACCATTTCTCCTGAAGCCTGTCTCACTCAAATGATGGAAATGTTACCTGTAATCCTAGTTGTGCATCATAGGTATCTTTAAAGAACTCATGGGTATAGAATAATATTGCATGCGTATGAGCACACCGGAAAACATCCTTTAATATATATATATATATCTATATATATATTCACTGAAAAAACCATAGGTTATAGACCATATATAGTTAGGGATTAGCATTTAAAAAACCTTATTTTATTTGCACAAAACCATTGAAATTCCATATATAGTTAGTTGCACTAACTATATATCGCGGACCCGCAATCCACTGCTAATGATGTCACATATTACATCATTCATGACATGGTCAGTGACATCACTGATGACATCACTGATGACATCTCAAATGACATCACTGATGACATCACTGATGACAACACCCAGTGACTGTATGTTTCTGTAAAGTTAAAATATGTCTTACATATTGAAGAATGAGTGGATGTATAAGTGTCTGGATGAAGGATTTAGTAGGTGCATGACTGACTGTATGAGAGAATGATTAAATGTGTCTCACTGAGTGTATGGGTTAGTGATTAAAGTGTCTTAATTTGGCAACAATTATTTATGTTGTTCTGTAAACTCCTGCATGTTTAAATCAGTAGCTATATCAGTAACTATATGGGTTATTGAATGGTTGCCCAAGTATTTGTATGGGAGACTGAGTATGTGTGTGGGTGGCTGGGAGGTGTATAACTCTGTGCATAGATGTGTGAGCAGTTGATTCCCTAGGTGTATGGGTTCAAAAGTGCATATAGAAACAGCTGTATGGACAGTTGACTGTGTGCATGAGTATATTGGTGAGTGAATGGATATCTCAGTGCTACATGTCAAAGTAAGTACATATGTAAAACACACTCCATGTGAGAGTTGACATATATAAATAACTGAACATAAGAGCCAGTGAATGTGTGAGTGGCTGTATGAATCATTGTGAACTTGTATCAAGGATTGTATAAGAGAGTAAATATGTGTTACTATATGTTTGAATAAGTAAGGTGTGTATAACTGTATAGTTGAGGAAATGGAGATGTGATTGATTCTTTCCATGACTGACTAGGTGTGTGAGTAACTCCATGGATGTGTGACAGTCTGTGAGTGCCTGTTTACACTGAGTGTATCTAAGGTTATATTAGAGTCTGAAGATGTATTATCACATAAATGATATCATCAGTGATGTAATCAGTAATGTCAAATGAGATGTCAGTGATGTCATCAGTGATGTCATTTGAGATGTCATCAGTGATGTCATCAGTGATGTCATTTGAGATATCATCAGTGATGTCATCAGTGATGTCACTAAAAATGTCATGAATGATGTAATATGTGACATCATTAGCAGTGGATTGCGGGTCCGCGATATATAGTTAGTGCAACTAACTATATATGGAATTTCAATGGTTTTGTGCAAATAAAATAAGGTTTTTTAAATGCTAATCCCTAACTATATATGGTCTATAACCTATGGTTTTTTCAGTGAATTTTCAAGGTTTTGTAAATGCAAATTCCTAACTATATATGGTCTATAACCTATGTTTTTTTCTGTGAATTTCATTGGTTTTTTAAAAGCTAATATCTATAGCTGTAAAATATATTCTTTATTAAGTGACGTATCACGTAGCCCGTGAGACGCCTCATGATGCATCGCATAACCGTGACGTATCGTCTCTGCAGCGCAAACCAAACCCAAAACGTAAGCGCGCCAGAACACGCTTAAAGATATATATATATTTTTTTAACCTTAATTAGACAAAATCCACACGTGCACATATCACAAACGTTCAAAAAACACAATATGTCGGACTCCCGTTACGCTGCCGGTTAGCTGCCCGGTTAACATACCAGGAAGCACCTTTACCGTGCTTTTGCCCCGCAGGGAACTTTAATAGCCCCCTCATCAATCCTAGGGGTTCAGGAGGGGTCTGCCTTACCCCTTTCATTCATTTACACCTTTTTTTTCCCACCTCTTGTCTCTCGATCCCACAGAGAGACAAGATGGCGGCCGCTCCAGACTGTTTACAATGATAACAGCCAATCAGCTTCTCCTCAGACTCCTGTTACACTGCCGGTTAGCTTCCCGGTTAGCTGCCCGGTTAGCTGCCCGGTTCGCGTACCAAAACGCGTCTCTACGGCGAAAAAATCGTTTTTTTTTTTGTTTTTTTTTTTGGCCCCGCGTGGCTTTATAATATCCCCCTCATCAATCCTATGGGGTCAGAAGGGGTCTACCTTGCCCTCTTTCCTTCATTTCCCTCTTTGTTTTGGTCTCCTCTTGTCTCTCGATCCTACCGAGAGACAAGATGACGGCCGCTCCGGACTGTTTACAATGTTGACAGCCAATCAGCTACTCCTCAGCTTCCCGTTACACTGCCGGTTAGCTTCCCGGTTAGCTGCCCGGTTAGCTGCCCGGTTCGCGTACCAAGACGCGTCTCTACGGCGAAAAAATCGGATTTTTTTTTTTTTTTTGGGGCCCCGCGTGGCTCTATAATATCCCCCTCATCAATCCTAGGGGGTCAGAAGGGGTCTACCTTGCCCCCTTTCCTTCATTTCCCCCTTTGTTTTGGCCTCCTCTTGTCTCTCGATCCTACCGAGAGACAAGATGGCGGCCGCTCCGGACTGTTTAGAATGTTGACAGACACCGGAGAGCCAATCAGCTTCGCTTCGCAAAGTTCCGATACGCGAAAAGTTCGCGAACCGGAGCGCTACCCGGAGCGCTGTTACAGATATATATCTTGTTTTAAACGTTAATTTCTCAAAATCCACTGAAGCACATATATTGAGACCTAGCAAAGGCACATCGGGCTAACAGTCTCTACAATTTTGCCAAGTTTCGTGGAAATCCATTCAGCCGTTCGGGCTAAAAGTGAGGCCAACCGCCCTATGGAAATTAACATGGGAAAAACGCGTTTTGGGACCCCCCTTTTTTCTCGGCCCCCCCTTGACGAACCCCCCCCAAAGTTCCAGGAGCTGCTCAGAAACAAAATGTGCCATTTTCCTGAAAATTTCAGCCAATTCCGTCCACAAACGCCAAAGTTATTAGGCATAGAATTTTCAAAAGTTCCATAGAGAAAAAATCCTAACTATATATACCTACTGGCTATCGCCAGTAGGTAATATATACATATATATATATATATATAGATATATATATATATATAGATATATATATAGATATATTTATATATGCCACAGGACTCGATCCAAATCACCAAATCCCTCGTGAATAGGGTTTTCCGCGGAGAAAGAAACGAGAGCCGACCCAAGAATGCAGGTGAGCAATTAGGGGCCAGATGTATCAAGATACCGTTTTGCGAATCCTAAATAGCGATTTTTTGCGAATCGCTATTTACAATTTGCAAAACGGTATGTATGTACAAAATCGCAAATTTTTTTGCGATTCCTTATTATTCTTTATTTGCGAATTCGCATTTTGCGAATTCGCATATAAAGAATAATTTCCAATGCATTCCTATGGGCCAGGAGGCCCATAGGAATGATAGTGCAATAATTCTCAAATTGCGAATTCGCAATTTGCTAATCGCAATTTGAGAATTATTTCAAGGGTGCAGGGGTGTCTCAAAGACACCCTGCTGCACCCCTCAAATCTACATGTGTGTGCATGTGGCACACATACATGCCCTATGGGCATGTATGAGTGTCACATGCCACCCTTACAAATGCCAATTAGGGCATTTTTAAAAGAAATCGCAAATTATCACCAACTACAAGTTGGTGGTAAATTGCTATTTCTTAACACAAATTCGCAAACCAAAAATGTGTCATACATATCATTTAAGGAATCGCAAAATTTGCGATTCCTTAAATGCTATGGCAAAATAAGGAATCGCAAATAATTGCGATTCATTAAATTGCGATTTTTTGATACATATAAAAAATCGTAAAACGGCCGTTTGCGAGTCGCAAAGGCTGAAATTCTGCGAATTTCGGCCTTTGCGAGTCGCAAAAGCCTAGATACATCTGGCCCTTAGTGTTTAATTCTGCATTAGCGCAGCCTGCCAGCACAACGTTTCGGCCTGCCCAGAGGACTTGGTCACACAACGCCAGACTAGAAGCAAACATCTTTTTAAAGTGCACAGTGCAGTAAAGAGCTTACACATGATTGGTTGTCATAGCACACAAAGTGTAGTAGGCAGTGAAAACAGACTTGCAAATGAAATCCAAAGGTGCCCGATATAACTATATGCACAAATTCATTTGATATATGTAAAGGACCAAAACAAAATCAAAGACAGCATTAATGCATATCTAAAATCAGTATATACATGAATAAATTCATTATGTATCTAGCACCAACCTTTTTACTAGTGCATTAGTCAGGGCAACTGTGCAAATGACGCAAAAAACTGGTATATCTCCCAAGTGGGTTAAATATTCATGTGGTCACAATATCTGAGACCCCCATGAAGATGGAGAATCTTTGAACATTAAGAAATGGCAATCAGTATGTATGTATATAAAAAGGGGGAAAAGTTAAAAAAGCCCTATTTATATAAAATATCATACAAAGTCAAATACATAAAACAATTCCTTGTTTAAAAGCAGGTCCTCCTAATACGATTATAGTATTAGAGTGCAAAGTAGAGCAATGTGCAATAAAGAGCTACCCACATGACATACTTTGCAAGAATGTCCCCATTATACAATTATAATGGTGTCTATGCCTAGCTGATGTTGGAGTGCAAAACATGTGCAAAAAAGTGCAAAAAATGTGTACGTGAATAAATAATTCATAAAGATAAAAACTCATACTTTATATATACATACTACTTCAAAAACGGAACCTGAATAGTAAAAGTAAGGGGAGAGGCCACACACCAAGAGACTGCCCAGGGCCAGATGATTAACAAGGTGCTGGGAAGGCATTAACCTACTTATGATGCTCATATCATAATCTCAATGGTGAAGTGGATCACAATGCTGGGAACTACAGACATGTATAAAAATCTTTAGTCGTATTGAGGCCTAAGGTGGTCTTACAATCCAATTCCACAATGTATTTAATATCCAGTGCTCGTAGAATCACCTCCCTATTACCACCCCTTCTGAGAGGGGGAACAGCATCTATCACAAAATACTGCAATAGCGGACTTTTGTTGGCATGCTTTTCTTTAAAGTGACGAGTGACTGGGTACGCAGCATCGTTGGTGTTAATGGCCCTGATGTGCTGGAATATCCGTTTGTGGACCTGCAACTTGGTACTCCCAACATATTGCAGGCCACATGGACTCTCCAGCACATAGACCGCAAACTCAGTCTTGCAAGTGAACTGTTTGCCAATGGGTCGAGGAATGTCAGAGAATGGTGTGATATACTCAGTTTTGCTAACTCCATGCTTGCGTGCTTTGCAGATGGCACATTTCCTGTAAGCCCTTACTAGCTTGCAACCATGTGCTGGGGGCTACCACCTCAGGACTAGATTTAACCAGAGCCTCACTCATGGAACATGCCTTTCTGAAAGCTATTGCCGGTGTACGTGTTATTAGGTCACCAATGACCGGATCATGGCGCACTAAGCTCCAATATTTGTTGACAATTTTACATAGAGCTTTGTGCTGTCTGTTGTAAGTCCAGATCAATCTGGAGGGATGTTTCAATTCAGTGGAGTAGCTGCCTGACTTTTCCTACAAATTAGGGCCTCTTTCCTCGAAATGGAATTAGCTTTTCTAATGGCATTGTCTAGTTCAGTAACAGTGTAGCCTCTCGCTAAAAATCTTTTTTTACTGGCCTCATGTCCTTGTTGGCATTGCAAATCAGTGCTGCAAATGCGTATGATACGCAGCATCTCCCCATAGGGGATTCTGCGCACCAGATGCGCTGGATGGTGAATTTTGGCGTGCAGCACTGTATTGCCCGCCGTAGGTTTTCTGTACAACATAGTCTCAAGTTTCCCATTGGTTACAACAATCTCCACATCTAAAAAATAGGCATTTTTCTGACTTGTACTGGAAGTGAATGACAGATTAAAAGCATTGATGTTAATCAGCTCAATGAACGCAATAGTCTGCTGTTGAGAATCTCGTCATATCAAGAATATATCATCAATCTATCTATACCAATGCACTATATGTTCAGCACAGATGTCATGATATGTACCATGGAGGACCTGCCTCTCCCAGTAGCCCATATGAAGACAGGCATAACTGGGAGAAAAGCAGGCCCCCATGACTACACCCCTGATCTGCTGAAAGTGTTGGTTGTTGAACATAAAGTAGTTGTTATTAAGGCAATAGGCAACCATGGCTTGCAGCATCTTATTATGTTCTGACATTTGTATCGGTCTATTACCCAGATAGTATTGGACCGCCCTCAAACCATCTTGGTGGTGGATGCTGGTGTATAATGATGATACGTCCAAAGTTATTAGCCAGCAATCTGAGTCCCAAGTAACACCAGTAAGTTTCCTCAGAAAGTCGCTGGAATTCTGTATAAAGGATGGCAGATTACTTACAAATTCCTGAAGAAACAAATCTAAATACAAAGTGGTGTTTTCCAGCAGGCCATTACGGGCAGAAATAATCGGTCTGCCAGGTGGTCTCTCAGGGTTTTTATGGACCTTGGGAATTAGGTAAAGGACGGGGGTTACTGGGTGTTCATTCTTAAGGAACTTAAATTCATCCTGCCTTAGTAACCCGGAACTACGCCATCTCATCAGCTAAGAATAGAAATCCGCTTGAGCTTTCCTCACCACGTTGGCATCACACCGCTTGTAGCAAAGCGGATCATGTAACTGAAGGAGCGCTTCTTCCATATATAATGCCCGAGGCCACAAAATGACATTACCGCCTTTGTCCGAGTGGCGGATTATGATGTTACTATCCCCCTGCAGTTTCTTAACCAGATTGACATAGTTGTTGTTCTGTATCAAATATTAACGTTGTCTTTCAATGTTTTGACGTACAAAGCTTACATTTCCTTGATAGCCAATTCATGAAAAATGTCAATATTGTCATGTAGCATTAGGGGGGTAAAGGTAGACCGAGGTTTGAAGTTGGTGTAACCTGGAGTGTTCAGAACTAAATGTTCTTCCGCAAGGTCTGAGCTCTGTTGTTCATTACGTAGTGCCTCCAAATTTCGCATCAAATCCAGATCATTAACACTTAGACCACAAAGTGCATTAGCTCTTGCTGATCTGATAGAAGTAGGCTGGAATTTGTTACAGAGAAAATATTTCTGAGGCTTTAATTTGTGTGTGTATGTAAAAAGATGAATCCTGGTCTTTGCATAATTGAAGTTACTCGCTGGACTATATGATAGTCCCAGCGACAAAGTTTGAAGGTCAACATTTGTAAGAGTGGCATTGGTGAGCTTGATTACTGAAGGCTCACTTGACATGACAGAGGCTTTGCTTACTTCCTGTTGTTCCACCTCTTGGAGTAATTAATTTTCTTTGGTTTTGCGTTTTGCACAGGCTTTTCGGCGCCTGCGCCGCTTTGTTTTATTGATTTGGCATCGTTCTGATTGAGCCTTCTGGGACGTATATATATGCACAATATATATTTTGTAGTTCTTTAGCATTACTATAATAAGGGTTGACATTTGGCTTGGACGAGCTGGGCCAGGGTGGGGCACACACATAGCTCACCCTGCGAGCTGGCTCGAATAATGCTTTCATTATAGGCTGCCATTCAGTTCAATACATCTACAGTGCAGGCTGTATACATTTGTTATCCTCCCTCCTTTACCCCTCCTTTTCCATCGCCCCCTCTCATGGACTCTCACCTCTAGTTTAGCAATTGTGTGTGGATGAAGAACAGCCGCCTGAAACTGAACTCAGACAAGACGGAAGTCCTCATCCTGGGATCATCCCCCTCCGCCTGGGACGACTCCTGGTGGCCCCCTGCCCTGGGCACCACCCCCAAGCCAACGGACCACGTACAAAACCTGTGTTTCATCCTGGACTCCTCCCTCTCAATGACCAGACAAGTCAACGCCGTCTCGTCATCTTGCTTCAACACCCTGCGCATGCTCCGAAAGATCTTCCGATGGATCCCCACCGAAACCAGGTAGACGGTCACCCAGGCACTCGTCACCAGCCGACTGGACTACGGGAACACCCTCTACACGGGAACCACAGCCAAACTACAGAAAAGACTCCAGCGCATACAGAACGCCTCCGCACGACTCATCCTGGACATCCCCCGCCACAACCACATCTCTGCCCACTTGAGAAACCTGCACTAGCTCCCCGTCAGCAAGAGAATCACGTTCAGATTCCTCACCCACGCACACAAGGCTCTCCACGACCTGGGCCCCAAGTACCTCAACAACCGCCTCACTTTCTACATGCCCACCCGCCAGCTGCGATCGACCAGCCGCGCTCTCGCCACTGTCCCACGCATTCACAGAGCCACCGCTGGAGGAAGATCCTTCTCCGACCTGGCGGCCAAGACATGGAACTCCCTCCTCATCCACCTACGGCTGACCCAGGACCATCTCTCCTTCAGGAAGCAACTCAAGACCTGGCTTTTCGAGCAATAACGAACTCCCTGCACAAAAGGACCCCCCCCAGGATCATCAATGGGAGAGGGGATGATGGGTAAAGGGGTGGGGGAAGAGGTTCAGGAGGGTGCTAAATTTAGCTTTGCCCAGGGAGCTATCTGAGGAAAGGCCAGCCCTCTCTATAATAATACAACAAAATGCTATTCACAAACCTGTGAGTGTAAATATCCGCTCCCACCTCTCCATCGTTTCTATGGGGAGATCTTCACACATGTAGGAAATGTAGTGGTACTAGGTGAGTGGCTGGAAAAAGGGGTGCACTTACTACTAAGGAGGAGAGGTTGGGGAGGTCTAATGATGGTTTTAGGGAAGGATATGCACCCACCCACAAAAGAGTGACCCCGTTGTTATTCACAAACTGGACTTCTAAAGTTACTACAGGTAAACAGGGACACACAACAATAGTATATTACTCCAGCTCAGAGCTGGGGTATGTCCAGTACCACACATGGCCAACCACAGGTTTTGCAACATCCTCCTTTAGAAAATAATGGAGTAGGGACATAAAATAAAACCCTAGAGGGAAAATTCGAATTAAATTCTTTGAAATACCTAAAATATAAATAAATATAATTTAAAGTTTAAAATAATCTAATATGAAAACATATTATTTAATTATGGACTACTTTCATAACCTTTTTGAAATGTGTACATTAATGTAACATTATTTTTATTAAAATATAATTGAACTGCTTTTTATGAATTCTATACATCACCTTTAATGATTATTAATGATTATTAATGCATAATTCTATTTTTTTTACTTTATGGGGAAAATATTTATTTATTTTTGAATTTTATTTTTACTTTAAATTCAGAATTGTTTTTTATTTAAAGTATTATATTTTAAATAATTAAAGATTTAATTCAACATTAAATTGACAGTGCTGAAACATTTTTTATTTTGTGATACATTTAAAATAAGTATATAAGATACATAAAATACATTTTCATTAATATTTTTATTACTACAAAATACATTTTGATAAACTTTTAAAACAAATTCTCTATACTTTACCATAGGGAGACTCCGCCCAGACTGTGGAATTTCAATATGGTGAACTAAATAAAATAAATACATACCCACCTAAAGTAAAAAATAAAAATAAAAAAGCAACTTTAACTATGCATTAATACTTATTATCAAGTGATGTATAAAATGAATTAAAAGTAATTTAATTATATTTTAATAGAACATGTTACATTTAATTATACATTAAAAAAAGATTGTCAAAATATTTTATAACTAAATAATAAATGTTTTGTTTTAAGATTTGTGAACATTAAATCATATTCGTTATTATGTTTAACTATTTTAAGTAATGTACTTTAATTTAGCATTAATTCCTGTGGGGCTACCTCCATTATTTTCTATGGGAGGGTGATATAGTTTCCGTGGCTGGCCATCTGTGATGCTAGACATACTATTGTTTCTTTTTGGCAGCAGTAACTTTACACTCACATTTTGTGAATAGCCCAAATAAGTAAAGTTACGTAAAAGTAACTTACGGCTGAAAATTACTGCATAGCCTTGATCCAGCTCAGCTCCCCTTGCTGCCCCAAGCAGCAGGCCTTCACTTGCCAATCCCTGCCTGAAAGCCTTTAGCCCTCTCCGTCATTACCCTGCTTTTTGCTGTGTGTTTCTGCTGCTCATGCCTGATCATTTTCTACTGATTAATACTGCTTTAATTCTGCTTCTTGCCTCCTCCTGTTCTTTCTTCTGCCACAGCTCATTTTGCAGACCACCTCCCTCCCGCTCTTCCCCTCCCAGTGCTACTCCCAGGACCTACTTCATGGAGGCCGCAGCAGGACCCCATTGAGTAGGTTCTTAACCCAGCTTCCCCTTGCTGCCTCGAGCAGCAGGTCTTCGCTTGCTGATCGCTGTCTGAGAGCCTTCAGCCCTCTCCCTCGTTCCCCTGCCTTTTGCAACTTTTCTGCTGCTCTTGCCACTTGCCTTCTGTCGTGTGGTTTATTTGCCTATCTACTGCCCTTCTGCCTCATTCTACTGCTTTTTTCACTGCGTTTGCCCCATTTCTTCTGCCTGCCTGATTGTTTTCTACTGCCTCAATACTGCTTTCATTCTGCCTTTTGCCTCCTCCTGTTCTTTCTTCCGCTGCTGCTCATGTGGAGACGGCTATTTGGCATCAAATATATTCAGATGCCATTGAGCCCAGAAGAGATGACACTTATCTTACTGTTGGTTGGAAAACTTTCATGAGAGATTGCAATTTCAGAAATATGAATAAAAGGCTCTCCTTCGAAGGATACAGTTTTGCATTTTGGTGTCGATAGTTGTTCCTAGGTAATGAAGAGCTTGTATTGGTGTGGAGGTTGATTTTGGTGATTGATGTGTAGACCTAATCGACTGAGAGTACAGAAAATGACTTTATAATGTTGTCAAGCTTGTTGGTGAGTTGATGCCTTTATAAGTTAGTCATCTAGATAAGCATAGACGAATATTCTGAGTGCAGCGACCACTGCCATGAAGTTTTGGGGTTGATTTGAGGCCAAAAGGAAGTACTTTGTAATGGCAATGGTTGTGTACTACTACAAACCCCAGGAATGTGCAGTGTTTTCCGGCCATTGGAATATACAAGTACACATCTTGAAGAATAATCGAAAAGTCAGTCCCCTTGATGGATTTCAGGATAAATTTAATGTAGAGCCAGCATTTAGAATTTTTCTCTCAGTATCCTTTTTTTGCGACTTTCATGCATGGGTCTGAATTAATTTTTTGGCCATTTTTTTTTCTCACCAAAAGGTAAGGGGAATAAATTCCTTTTCCTCTTTGGCGGAAGGGAACAGTCTCCAACTCCTGCTTTTTCAGTAGAATGTTCACATTATAGAAATGGGGTAACCCAATACGGTTCCTGGACCTGGGTAATCAATACTGTCAAAGAAAACAATGGTCCAAACCGAAATTGATCATTTGATCAATAAATAATACACTCACAGTTGTTCTTTTTCAATATTCAAACGAGTATCTGAGTTAATCTACTCTGAAGAGTCAAGCAATAAGGGTTATTTAACAAGAGAAAAGAGCAACAACCTGAAACCGACTGAATTTATTCAGAAAGGGGAGTTTTTAATAAATTACTCCATCACAGCACAATTAATTATATACATTTGTACATCTTCAAAAAACAAACGGTAAAAAGGGGAGCAATCTGCTTCTAATAAGAAGGGTGGCACTGAAAGAGTTGGTGGATGTGGAGAGTTTGGAATAACTACTGGCGATGATGATGAATACGCTAGTGAGTATATTGAATCAGAGATTGATGGTAACCTTCTTGCTCTCACTTTTTTTCTGACCCACTCAGCAGATCTGGTATGTCTCGACGTAGAAGGACTTCTCAATGTCAAGTGTCTCCTATGTCTTAATGTCATAGAAACGCTTGACGCTGACCTTCTGTGTCTCAACTTTGAATGCCGCCACCTCCTCTTCAACATTGACCCAGCTCTCGACGGCCAGCATGTTGCCACAGTATCTGGTCTCAACATTGAAGCCCTCAACGTCACATGGAGTCCTCAGAGGGTGGTGATAGAGCCCTAGTAGAGGACAGACCCTCTCCTTGCCCATGTGAAATCCCACCTTCAGATAGCACCTCAAGCTGTCTTCATCACTCTTACGTTCATGAAGGCAAATCTTCCCCCTGCCATTCATGGTACGCCTGGAAACGATCTTGCGGTGTTGATATTTGTCAGTAATGTGACTGTCAAGAAAGCAGAGAATACACAGATCATGAGGATCTAATTTTGCCTTTTTTTCTGATCTTGATTCATTAGTTGGCCCTTCTTAGATCCAGGATTGATCTGGATTCCTTATTTAAGCCTTTTTTCTTAACTACAAAATATCTTTAAATACAGAACTGGTTCTACTACTCTTTTATTTAGCACTGATGAGGTTTCCTTCCACAGGATGGTTAGTTGGAATTCTAAACTGTTTCTGGTGGATTGGGAAGTGGAGGGGACTTGAAATGTAGACAGTCCCAATCCTTTACGATAATCAATATTGCTCTCCCCCTGTAGTGGTTAAAGAAGGGAGGGAGAAGTCGACCACACAAGGACTATCACCCTGAACAGTTGGCTGGCTGAGTTTGAGCTATTTGTCCTTCGATTCTCTTCTGTGTTAGGAGTATCTCTGCCATTGCTGATGATGATATCGTTGATATATCTGACAAGGGGAATAGAACCATCTGAGGATAGTAAAGGGAATCTCAGGGCCTACACTTTAACTTGAAGACTTTTTTATTTTTCTGTAGAACCATTGCTTTTAAGGTCTCTGTCTCATTCTTCATTGCCACTATTTGATCTTCAGTGTGCTGTCCAACAAAATGAAAAGCCTTAAAATGAGAAGTCGACAATTATTTGTTGCATGTCAGGTTGCAAGGTGGTCAAATGCAATCAAGAAGAATAGAGGAATGCCATGCGAATAGTCAGCAACACTGATGACCTATTCTGTTCTACTCTGGAAGATTTGTAAAAGCGCATGGCTACGGGCCTCTCAGCGCTGAGCACAACACATCAGCCACAAGATTCAAAGCACATGTGAGACAAACTAAAAAAGGTTGGTCTTCAAGTGTTTCCTAAAACTATATTCTGACTGGTTCTTTCACAGCTCCAATGGAAGGGCATTCCAAAGTTTGGTAGCTAAGTAGGCTTAATCCAGAGGCCCAAAACCAGCCTTTGGTCAGCGGATCACAATGATCTCCTGGGATTGTATGGACTCAACAATCGCTGTATCATGTGCGGGCCGTTAATATGGATTGCTCAATGAGCTAAAAAGAGGGTCTTAAATTGGATTCTCTTATGCACTGGTAACCAATGCAGAGATGCTAAGGCTGGTGTGACTGACTGATGCAGTGGCTCCTCATGAGATTAGGGAAGCAAACTAGGCTTGCTTTTTTGGAGGCGTGGGGAGAAAGAGGAGGAAAATTGCAAGGTGGATCTATGGACCTTTCTTCTACTGCTACCCCTATATTGGTGCATGAGGGGATGAGGCTGCTGATGAAGCACTTACTGATACTGCCAGGATCAAGAGAAAGAATCTCCTGAAAAGCCAAGAAAGTGGCAACAAACTGGTAGTCTCTGGTCAGCTGTGGGAGCTGAAAGCCTGGCTGTGTCTTTAGAAGCTTAAACCTGCTCCAGTGCTGAGTCAGCGTTATCTCCAAAGCGGCAAACCCCATCAAAAGGGAGGTCCATGATTAGATTAAACATCCGAGGAGAATTTGGATGTAGTTTCGAGTCCACTTAATAATGTGCTTAGAAGCATTCTGACCATCCATGATCAGTTCCTCAAAATGGTCATTCATGTCAGCCGAGACATGCATCATTTGGGCCATGTACCAAAAGTCATGATTGTAGCAAGCGAGAAGGCTGTTAAAATTAAGGGGTTTTATGAACATGCTCTCTGCCGAAAATGCTTTCTTACCCCAAGCATTTCAATTCCCTGCCTGAGGGAACTGTGAAAAAGGCACCACACGATTGATGTCCCGAACACGAAGTGTAGATAACTAAGCTCTCTTCTGTGAAGGGTGTGTGAAGATGAAAGGTGGATCACTCAGGGCCGGGCATAGTGGCAGGCCTCATGTCTATCTACTGCAGGTCTAGATGAAGGATTCTCCCATGTTGGCAAAATTGGTGGGAGCAGAGCATCCTTGGAGGGGTGAAGAGGGTCCGAAGTGGTAAACGAGGGCATAAAGTCCTCAGTAAGGACATTAGTTTTTGTTTCAGAAGAAGTTAGCTGCAGGTTCTATTGCAAGGATTTCTGCTCATACACAGAACTGTGCACAGAGACCTAGGACATTAGTGAATTGTGGTGTACCAGAAACTCACCTCAGTACTTAGAAAACCCCAACCAGCTAGCATCAGTGTCACATCAGCTCTTCGTCCTATAGCAAAGTAACCAATGATTAGACAACCTAGAACATGTGACCAAGGACCATCTCAGGAATGGTGGGAAGTGAGAACACCCTTTTGTTATACTCTCATACCAGTCCTTAACAGGAGTAAAAAAGAGACACAGCAAGGTTAAAATATTTATTTTAACAACATGATCTCAAGCGCAGTATTTTAGTCAACATAAGCAGACATATAATTAAAAATAATATGGTCAGCATGGTTACAACTCCATAAAATACAAAAGGAGGAATCATATTACAATGATAGTGTAAACAGGTGATACAGCATCTAGTTTAAACACCCTCCCTATATAGGAACTATGTATTATAAGCTATAGAAGGTCTCTTGAGCTTGATTTGGGGACCCTATTACCTGTCCGCTCAGTAAGTGTAAATTACATCTGGATCGGCTAGTCTCTCTGCATCCCTGGAATCTTCCAAGTGTGTGAAATTATGGCAAGTGTGCTATAATAAAGGCGCCAGAATCCTGCTCGGCTAGCAGCTGCCAACATGTTGTGTCTAGAATGTGTTATACGTACATGTTGAAAAACAGGTTCACATGTTATGATAACCTTTACGGCTCAGCACTCACTGCACAGACTGGGGGCACGATGTATGTCTAGAGATGTCGAAAAACAAACATTTTCTCATGTATAGACCTTTGTAAAAGCTAACTTTGCAAAAACAGCTAAGCAGTGTCGTGTGCAAAAAGCAGCAAAAGGTAAAATGGCGATTAAACTTCTAATAAGCCATGCTAACTTAACATGCAAGCAAAAAGAGGCCCATAAACCACACTACAGTTCAAAACCTCCACAGCTTTTAGCATGATCCTATGTAGTGACACTACTTCAGGCGTTGGTGGTGTGGGAGCCAAACCCCAATATTATACAGCACACCAAAATTTGAATCACCCCAAAATATAACTTTGGTTGCTTGGCTCCTCCACCCTTAATCTTGCAATAAGAATCACCAACCTCTTCGAAATCAGGCCCCACAAATCAGCTTAGCATAGTAATAAAATAGTGACAGGGACCACTCAATACCTGAGATCTAGATTAATAAAAAGTTTAAGGGTTTTGGTAAAAATCTCAAAATACACAATACAGATAATGCTAAATATATGCTGTGAAGGCTCAGATATAGAGTACATAAGCAGAAATCAGAATTAATCTAAGTCTCAATAAGAAACAAAAAAAATCATAAGTGGAATGGTCTGCACCTGTAGCTAAGGGATGTTCAGGACAATCTCTGGCTCACTTCCAACTCCAGGGTTCTTTTAAACATTTTATAAATGGGTAATAAGCAAAAACTTCAAATTCAACATAATATGACTAGTAAAAACACATAATGAGCAAATCAGAACAATGTTCACCGTAAAAAAATATAACACTCATATCATATCAGAAAAACGTTCACCGTAAAAAATATAACACTCATATAATTTCTGACTACATCAGCTTCCACCGCAACATCACAGTCTAGAGATGTGGAACATATTATGTAGCATTTTAAAACAAAGAATCATACACCACTGTACGCTAGCAGGCCTACATCAGAACTTCATGCAAAAGTGTACTTCAATTTGATACATTCGGTACATAAACAAAGTTTAATTCACAATACATGCTCTCTAAGGAAAATAAACAATTGTGTCACAGTGTCCTGTGCTTTGTGGAAACTGTAGGGAAAGAAGAACTCCAGGGAACATTGATAGTGAGTGGTAATGAGCTAGTTTTTCTGAGGAATTTTTCCATCGGCCGGCGGGCTGCTAGCTGGATGCGACTGAGGGCTCAATGACAGTGGGGTACTACTTGGCAATGGTCCCTGGGAAATACTCCACACTGGAATTTAGAAACCTTTCTGGAAGTATAGCTGCATTCAGCAGGGCAAAACAGTAAGTTGAATACAACGGCAGTCCTATGGGAGCATCTGGTTCCTTTATAAAAAAGCGTAGATTTGCAATCTTGAGGGGAACAGAGTAGACTCTAACACCAGCCAAGGTTCCCAGACCTTTTGGTCACCACTTAGTGAGTTAGCACTCAGTTTCCCACAGGTCACCATCAGCATCCTGGGCAAATTCAATTGGACCTGGTCGCCTGGGCTCTTCTCTGTAACAGGCTTCTTGAAGCTTTTGTGTCACTGGAGTCTAACAGGAGGCTAGTCAACTAACCCTTGGAGTCTACTTTTTTGTGCTGAGTTAAAGTGGAAGCAGATCAAGCCCTTCTTGGGGTTTTCCTCCATAGGGAAAACAGCAGGGTTAGTTGTTTTTCTGTTTCAGTTCTTTAGTTCAGCAGGTACAGTCCTTCTTTTGTTTTCCACAGGTCCAGCAGTATTCAGAGGAAGGGAGCCACTTTTATTCCTGGTACTAGCATGGCGGTGGGGTTGCTTCCCTAACCAATAAGGTTCCCAGAGGCAAGCCTACCCATTTAGACATCATTTCATGGGGTATTGACCCTAAACAATCTCTCAGTACCTCTCTCTGCCCACATCCAAGGTGTCAGAACTTGTTTTCCCTTGTTAAGAGCTAGACACAATACTAAGGTGTGTCTAGGGAAATAAGGATCTTTCCTTACAAAACCAGTTCTGGGGCAGGTTTCCCCCCACTGGTCCTGGTACTACTCTGGATACTTAGACAATGGCAAGGCAAGGCAAGCCTAGCCACAGTGAAAAATTACTTTGATTTTTTTTTACTGCAGGACATGTAAAACTTAAGAACACATGTCCAACTTAGGAGTGAGGTAGCTGTATTAAAAAGGAAGGTTTTGGGCTGGTCAGAGGTATATTTTACCAGATCGAATTGTAGTTTTGAAACTGTCCACTCTGGCTGTAGTGACATACCTGAAGAAATGCTTTGTAATGTCATTTTAGCGGTGGCAATAGATGAGTAGGAAGATAAATATGCCAATCATGGATTATCCAATTCTACATGTTTTCAAGGGTCAGAGTACCAACTTTGGGCTTTGGACATCAGTGCTCTGTTGTTAAGAGTCAGTAAACAGGCAAGTATAAATCTAGAAAAAAGTGGGGGTGATCCTGGAAAAAAAGGACTTTCCTCAAAGTATGATGGTCTCAAACTTTTTTTCCTTGCCGCTTATTTAAGAGAATGAGGCAGCTGCTGTAAACAAGTACTGCACAAAAGTATAGCATAACATGCTGGATCGAGCTGCGATAGGCAATGAGCTGGTAGGCACAAAAGATTGCAGGAAGAAAGGGGTATCAAATGACACAGTCCAATACCTGCCCTTTCTCTAAAGAATAGGGCAACCAAAAACATAGCTGGATGACTCTCACAGTCTCAGTACAGCTGTGGACCATGGACCGACCAGAGTCCTGCTGTCAGGCAATGAATGCCACTAAGCAAGACAGTGATACAATTTCCCCCCCACCGTAAAGCAGATACATGTAGGTGCGCCTTTCTTTTAGAGTGTGTTGTTGATCCAACGGGTATCTTGCTACCAGGCTGCATATGCCCATGAATATTTGACTCCCCACAGCTTGGGAAAAGTTACAGTCTGGGATCCATTCTTTAATCTAAACAAAAGTATTAACAATGGTGGAATGAGTGACTAGGGACTCCTCAGACGGGGGTCCGCTCTCTGATTCAAACAAATTGGTATTTCTTGGTTGTGACAACCCACTGGCCAGCAGCTTTAGGAGGGTTATGGGAACCTCAGGTGATAATACAGTTTGCCAAGTGGTATCAGAGGCTCTTGAGCCCATCAAAACCATGCTTGAGCTTCAGTCTCAACATGTGCCAGGCCCCTTGAGCCTACCTGAGAGGGCACCTGGGTAGAATCTTTCAAGGGAAGGTTCTGAAGAAGCCAACATACACAAGCCTGGGACAAAGTGAGTAGAGACAAGGGACACTATGCAGTTGTACAGGGAAGAGCTGCATCAACAGCTCATGAGACCCTGAGCTTAAAGAATAGTGAGGAGTCGCAGGCAGGAACATCACCTGAATATGACACCTTTGACACATTTCTGAACCACATAGTCGGATTCCCATAGTAAGTGGGGGATTATGGCAGATAAAGCAGATGATAGCTCCCTAGGCAATACAGACAGCATAGACTATAATCATGATGTGGCCTCAACTGGAACAGATAAAGCCACAGACTATATGGGACATTTCATTTGAACCAAAGTGCTGCAGAATGTATTCAAGATTATTAGCTGTACAGAACACCAACTCTGTGGGTAGTAAGTTGGATTCGTCAGAGGATGTTTTTTCCTGAACACACAGGTCACCTTAGACACTAACTGGGTAACATCAAAAAGTGGTTTGATGCCTTATCAAGCTCTCATGGGAGGGATCTAATCAATGAACAAGGAGGTACAGAAGCTAGTGGCTAAAGGGGCCACTCTTCAAGTGGATAGCTTGGTTTCACCTTTCTTTAGAAATGTTATCAGATTCTGCAGACTTGTGACCCATCATAAATCTGAGAGGCCTAATTATGACTTTTGCGGTCTTAGAGCAGGGACACCAACCCGCTCCAAGACCACCAAAGCCATACTGACACCACCCGCCAGTTTACAACTTTTTTAGTATCTGGCGGGCTGCTCTTTGGTGGTCCCACAGCTGTGCCTATGAAAAAGGCACCTCAATATGAGTGTCAGAAGCAGGTCGTGCATGGCATGGACTGCACCAGTCCATGCCGTACAGGAACTAGGCTGCATGCACACAGGGGGGCAACAAGTATCCCCATGCATGCATCCCATCGGACTGCAGTAGTCTTAATTAGGCCGAAAATCAGTGGTTTATAAATTCCCACTTCAAGATCTAGGTATACCCCATCTCTGATAGACCCTACTACAGAAAGCCTATAAGGCAGGTTTAGATTTGAAGAACGCTTATCTCACAGTCACCATAGAGAACCTTATTGAAGGTTTTCCAGTTTTGGTGGGCGACAGACATGGGTGAACTTTCCCGTACACTACTCAGTTTGCCTTCCATACCTCAGTGTTTTACAAAACTACTTATATGAGGCCTAAAAGTATCAGCACAATCTTATATCTAAATGATTCATGGGGCAAGAGGAGGTCAGTGTGCACAGCAAGGTATCCATGGTGATTTCTGTGTTAGAAAAGCTGGGATGTGTGATAAACTGGGTCACGTAGATCTTTATGCTCACTGAGATAACATAGCGTCTTGTTTTTTTGATGAATTTGGTTCAAGCAGTCTTCAATTACTTATGAAAAAGATACTGACAAAAAAGAAGACATAAAGAAAGCTTTGGGATACTCAAAGAGCTTTTTGAGAGACCTGGCCAAAGATAGTATGACAACATAACACATGTTTAGAACAAAACTTAAGACTCACTTATTCAGACGGTAGACGGTTGTGCTGGCTGCTTGGACTGCTTACCCCACTTTTAATAGCGCGGGGACACGCCTGTAGGCGTACACCAGGCGCTTTACAAATTTCCCTAATAATAATAACATTCCACATTAATCCTGGTGATTTTTCCAAGCCGCTTAAACTACCAGCCCTTCAAAGGATGATAATTCTACATCTCTCACACAGTCTGACCTAGGAAGATCCAATTCCTTGGAAGGAGGAAGTCAAGAATAGTGGTTGGTGCATATGGAAGCCTGGAATGGACGGCATGTCTTTGGTGCAAAACAATACATTATGGTGGATTCAGACACCAGCTGCTTGTGCTGTGATGCCAGATATGGGGGCTTACAACTAGGAGGATGATGGTCGAACTGGAACTCTGCATCAGTTGTTTGAAGATATTGCCAAATTCATTTGAGATGAAATCTTGCAAGGTGAAATGTTGTATTCTTCTGAGAATGCCCAACTTATCAGCGGCACTAATGGATAATGGGATTCAATACTATCAAACTAGGTAAAAGGAAAGGGAAGGTTTCATTAAGGGTATATTTTTCCTAGAAATTATGGTTCATAATGTGTACAGTCTATTTCTTGGATATCGTTTCTATTCAAAACAATAAGTTATTTCTCACAGACTTCCTTGTCTCTATTTATTCTAAGATGACATTAAACTTTGAGTGGACTCAGTGTCTTTCCTACAAACAGGACCCTCAAAAGAACAAAGGTAATTATACGTAAAAATTATAGAAAATAAATAAAATAATCAAATAATAGAACTGAACAACTAATCCTTAGTTTAGTCTTGTTTTAGGAACCACACTGTCTTTGTTTCATCATTCTATTACTTTTGTGTGTTTCAGCTGGACCTAGGCCTTTGGGAACAAAGGGATCACAGCAATTGCAATTCCATGAATGTAAACTATTTGATTACATGTCCCCGTGGGTATACATTTGCAGGAATGACCACCAGAAATATAAGACTGAGAATCACTGAACACAGAAGCATCAGTGAATGGCAGCATCATACAACAATATGAAATCTAATTTATCTGAAAAAGGACACAGTGAGAACGATCTAAGGTGGTCAGTAATAGAGAAAATCACTGCTTCTGGAAATCTGACAAAAATCCTACAAGAACGAGAGCAGAGATGGATTTACAGACTATAATCTCATCAAACAGGTCTGAACGATAACATACCTTGGAATCTGATTAAGCTCGACAAGAACTCTGTATCACTATAATCACACCAGCCCTATATGAATATATATGCACATATGCGTATTTACACACAGACACATATTTATATAGATATACATAGTAATTTACACCCTCATTTGCACATATACAAAAGTGTACCAAAAGGATTGAGTGAAAGAATTAACAGTACTTATGTACATTCAAGGACTCTACTGCACATCAGTGACCAGGTATCAACTACTGACATTTTTTATTTTGGAAATTTAGGACATTTGTCCTCAAATTTTGACACAATACTGAAAGTTCAGCATTTCTCCACATTTAAGTTATGGATCCAGCTAAACTGTCAGTTTGGACCAACTGGGATTGAGGTAGGTTAAAAGCAAAATACGAGTGCAAACCTAATTTAAAATTTTACATGTGACTGAATGGGAAAATTGGAACATCTATCCAATGCTGGCTAAACACAACTACAATCCCTGTGACTAAGTGACGCTTATGCAAACATGCATGCGGATGCCTTGAACATGACCGCACCCCAACCTGGAACAGGTTGGGTGAGGACGCGGTGATGAAAATCATTTTAAAACCATGTGGTAGAATGTGACCGATTATTGCAGGAGACAGAGCAGAGAACTTGAATAGGTACTGCCAGTCCCAAGGTATGATAGGATTGGTGAGCACAAACAGGGTTTATAACAATGACCAGGTAATATGGCCAAAGAGCTAATCAGAACTAGTGACTGATGTTTTATTTAATAGCCAGAGTTTGACTACAGGGGTGTGGTGCCGCCTGCCCCAGTGGGGTATTATGACATACTAATAAGGGTAAGAACCAAATGTCCATCATTTTGCAATATGCATTACAGTTGAGTTCCAGTGACACCAGTAGGGTATTTGAGGATCCAATAAAAACACCACAGGGTCATTGGTATTGTAAATATAATTCAGTCGGACAAATACCTGAACAAGGAAGGTTGTAGGATACCTTATGTTTGGTGGTTTTAAATGGGGGAGGGAGTATCTATATCTCAATAAATCTCTCTCCCCTTCCCAAAACACTCGATGGTCCAGACAGGTAATTCAGTTTGTGATGCTCTTTACAGTCACACCGTGGTTTAGTCTCTAGATGGTGTACGTAGCGGGTTTACATAACTTATCAGCAACTCTAGTGAACATTTTGAATTTTCATTTGGAGCTTGAGCAACAAAATAACGCCTACAGGATCATAAAGTTCTATTGTTCATATGCATCAGCCATGTTTATGTAGATAGGGTACCAGTAAATGAACATCACTTAGTGTGTTCAGTATTAAAGGGAGCAATGATGCAGGATCACTCACAAACACTTCACGATTTTCTGTAGGACATTACTGAAGTGTTTTAGATGCTTTCTAAATTGCCCAATGAAGATGCTTTGATCATTAAAGAGCTACTGTGAAAATTAGTTTGCCAAATGTCTGTGCAATGTCTGTGCTCTAGATGTAGTTACTAGGTCTTATTCCCCTGAACGGATTACATTTATCATTACTAGAAAGACTAAAAGGAATACTAGAATGCGGTTATAACCAGCAAAACCAAAACAATGCATGGTCAGATGCCTAGGAGTGTATAAAGACAGAACTAAGGTTCTTTGACCAAAAGGAGCTACAAAAACTGCTTACTACCATGAAGCACTTCATCAAGTGGTGGCTTCTTCCACCTCAGCCTGGTGCATGAAATGAGTAATGCAGCATGCAGGAGTGAATGTGTCGTAATTTAGTGCACTTTCTGTTAGAGGCACTACAGCCTCGGACGGCATTTGAGGTTGTTACATGTTTAGAAGATATTATGAAAACTGTAACCTAGTCAGAGGACTCAGTCATCAAAGAAGTTCATTTTAAGCCTTTTGAGGAAGTAGTATTCAATGTGTTGGGTAAGCTCTGAAGTAGCACTTTACGAGCCTTTCATGTCTTGTCACAGAACAATGACTTTCTAGACAGTATTGAAGTAATTCTAGATTTTTCTCATCACACAAAGGCAATTATTATCCATCCAACAGAAAAAAGGTGCTAGGATATTTGATCAGTGATTAGCGCAATGTGAAGATTGCTCTTTCAATATATTGTAATTGTTGATGTGCATTATTACTGAATGTTAAATTCATATTGGTTAACAATACTATACGTTTCCTCTTCCAGACCCAATGTGAGGATAATAGCTTATTTTTTAGGACACTCACAGAAGGCAGAATAAGTGCCTCTGCTCATTAAGTGGAATACAAGCAAGAATGCCGAAGAAGAGAAACATTTGGTAGGAGCTATTGCCTAGATGCATCAACCTTTTTAGGAAGTGCAAACGGTGCAAATCGCAAAAATCGGCCGTTTGCACTTCCTAAATTGGTTTCTGGGATGCATCAAGCATTTTTGGAAAATCGCTATTTTTAGCGAATTCCAAAAATGCGATTGCTTTTAAGGAATCGCAAATTTGCAATTCCTTAAATGCAATGCATCATTCTCAAAACATTTGCGATTTTACAAATTGCAAGTGCAAATTACCACGAAGTTGAACTTCGTGGTAATTTGCAAAACTGTTTAAAAACGCACAAAAATGCATTTTTTAAACTGTTAAGTTACAGACACACATGTCCGTAGAACATGTGTGTATGTAACTTACAGGTAAAAGTGCATTTCATGGGTGCAGGGGGGGTCATTTGGACCCCCCTCTCCACCCTTGAAATGCTTTGTTGAATTACGAGTTTCAAATAGCGAATTCGCAATTCCCATTCATTCCTATGGGCATTTCAGCCCATAGGAATGAATGGGAATTGCGAATTCGCTATTTGAAACTCGCAATTTTATTGCGATTCGGTAAAAATTGCGATTTTTACCGATTCTCAATAAAATTGCAAAATAAATGATGCATTGCCATTTGCGATTCCTTTTTTGCGATTCCTTATTTTTCGCAAATAAGGAATCGCAAATGACAACGTTGATGCATCTACCCGTATGTCTAGCCGCAGACTTCTTGCCTAACAATGTTCCCCAAGCATCGACTGGATCTGAACATTTTTGAGCAGTAACTGCAGTTCAGTAGGTGGCATCAATCGGCTCCGCGTATGCCACGCTGGATGTGATGTGCCTATATAGATGCCACCCCAGCATGCAACTATCAGGTACTTTTTGTAACATATCCATACCAGAAGCACAGAGCTATGACAAAATGCTGATGTACACTGGCACTAAGGACCTACAGGGTCCACACTAGCTGAAAAAATCTGTTCGCACAAGCGGGGAGGATGGGAAGGCTCTGTAAGGAATCTGCAGCTAGATAGAATCTGTACCAGATACACCATTACTGAAGGTAAGTAACTTGTTTATCTGATGGAGACTTCTTGCCACAGATACCTTTCTGTGGATACCCAAGCAACACCTCCCCAAAAGTAGGTTTGAAAACAAATTCAGACCAGGAAGCCCTGATGGACGGAACAGCCAAAATGTATGTGACAACGCTCCTTACTATCCAGGCAGTGGAGTGCTTGCTAAACATGTGCAAAGATACATATGTCACAGCCTGACAGATGTCCAGGATAGGGACTCCCCGAGCTAAAGCAGTGGTTGCAGCCATGGCTCTGGTGGAATGAGGCGGCAAGCGCTCAGGCAGTTGCTTTCTTGCAATAGTATAGCAGAATTTAAGGCTGAGTATAATCCATCTGGAAATGGTCCATATCTGCACAGCTTTCACTTTGTTTGATCTGGAAAACCCAATGAAGAGTTGATAGTCCACCAGGTATTCTTCAGTATGATCTATGTAGAATGACAACACTGTTTTTGGTTCCAGGCAAGGAAAGAAGCACATGTTCTTAGAACCAATTTGTATTGAAAAAAGGTTGGTGTAGGACGTGCACAAAGAGTGAGAGTGCTTGCAGATCGCTAACCCTCCTGCCCGATGTAATTGCCACTAAAAAGGTTGCTTTGATGGTCAACAGACACAGAGGGCAGTTGAGCATGGGCTCAAAGGGCGAGCACATAAAAAATGCCAAAACCTAGTTCAGGTCCCAAGAGGCATGATGAAGGGTTTTGGAGGAAAAGTGTTGGAGTCTTTTTTGAAAAACGAGTCACAATAGGTGACTTGAACAGGGAGGGCTGATCCAGCAACTGCAAGAAAGCTGGTATGCCTGAAAGATACTCTTTAACTGTGACAAAAGTACAGCTTAGCTGGCCTACCAATAGCACAAATAACAACTCCTCGGTCAAAGGTGCAGAGAGAGGATCAACAATTTTGGAAGTACCGCAAGCCACAAAGGTGTCCCAATGGCATGTGTATATTCTTGGTTGAGGGATGCCTGGCTGCCAGAATGACATTGCAGACCTCTGAAGGGAGGTCAAAGACTGTTAATTGCTGCCACTCAATCTTCATGCATTAATGCAGAACGTACGCAGGTTCAGGTGCACAACCCTACTTTGTTGCTGTGACAGGGGAGCCTCCCAAAAGGGTAAACTGATCATAGGACTAATGCTCATACTCAGGAGTTTGGGATACTATAGGATTTGTGCCTGGGTGTTCCTTACCTTTGTGAGAACTCTGGGCAGGAGTGGTATTGGCTGGAAGGCGTACAGAAGGCTTCAAGAAGGATTCAAGGTGAAATGCGTCTCCGAGCGAGAGACGCCTTGGAAACTCCAGTATGGAGAAGTGCTAAAACTGTGAGTTGTCGGCAGTGGCAATTAGTCACAGAAGAGAGCTGGCACCACCTCCTTACCTAGTCACAGAAGAGAGCTTGCAACATCTCTGGGTGGAAACTCCATTTGTGATCCGCAAGGCATTGATGGTTGAGTTTGTCCTCATTGGTGTTCAGAGATCCTTCCAGGTGCTGTATGACCAGGAGTATGTCCTGACATTGCAGCATTGTCCCGAGATGCAGATTCTCTTAGCACATGGTTGATTCCGACCCATCCTGCTTGTTGCAATACCACATTGCGGTAGTGTAGTCAGGAAACACCTAATCTAGTCTTTCCTTGATGGAAGAAAGGAAGGCTTTCAGTGCCAGGAGAATCCTTCTCAACTCCAACAGGTTGATGTTTTGCTGTGACTTCTCCAGAGACCACAATCCTCTGACCTCCACCCCTCTAGATTGATGCAACCAACCAAGTGATGTATATGTTAGCATGGTCAGCTCTGGGTGGAGAAGGGAGAGGGGTCTGCCGATGACCCATTCGCGGTTCATCAGCACCTACTCCAGATCTTTTGCAGTTCCCTCCAAAATCTGAACCAGTACTGCAAGATTCATCTGATGCTGTGCCCACTGGGACTATGGTTCCCACTGCATAGCACACATATGCCAGCTGGCACATACTACTAACAGGATACCATCAGGTCTAGCAGTCTCAGGGTTAGTTTCAACGAAATACAGGATAAAGGATACAGGATAGAGGATGAAATATCAGAATCACAGGCTGAATAACCTGGACTTATTGCCCTGAGGACTGCAGTGTGTCCATAATAGCTCAGATAAATGGGAGCATCTGAGAGGAAGTCAGATGTGACTTTGGGATGATAGTAATGCACCCCTGCCAATGCAGGAGGTACACCATAGACTAGAGGTGATATATCACTCCCTGGGGCAATCCCACCTTCAACAGTCAGTAGCCGAGGTAAGGAAAGACCAGAACCCCTGACATTGGCAGAAGTGCTGGGACCACCACCATCACCTTTAACACCGAGGGGTTCTGGTAAAGCCAAAAGGGTGCACAGTGAACTGAAAGTGTTTGTGGCCCACTGTGAACAGCAGGTAACCCCTGTGTGCAGACAGAGCGGGTTTGTGAGACTAGATGTCCTGCAAGTCCAATGCTACCATCCAGTCTCTGGGCTTCAGGGAAGAAAGGACCTGAGCTAACATTCCCATGTTGAATTTCTCTTTCATCAGGAAGAATTTGAGAGGGTGTAGGCCTAGTATAGCGCAGAGGCCTCCATTCATTTTGGGCACCAGAAAGTAGCAGGAATAGCAACCACAACCTACTTCTGATGCTGGCACCCTCTCGATGGCTCTTTTGGCCAAAAGAGCCAACACTTCCTGACAGGGCACGGAGAGTAGGTCCTATGATCTGAGGATGGTGGCATGGGCAGCAGGCTTTCGGTGAATGAAAGGGTGTAACCCCGCTGAACAACGAAGAAAACCCATTGGTCCGATGTTATTCACTGCAAGTGAGGCAGGTGGTCCTTGATTCTGCTGCGGACCAGTTGCCCATGATGGTGAGAGGGCAAACTAAAGGAGTCTGGAGGCTGCAGCTGCTGGGGAAGTGGCAGGCTGGCTAGACCTCTGGCCTTAGGTCTTACAGGACTTGTGGGAACCATGGTCACAATAGGACTGGGAAACCTGATGGCCTTGATAGCTGTACAGGAATGGATGTGGTTGGTAGCCATACCATAGCCAGGAAAGGGGCAAAAAGCTGAGTGGGGCTGGCACAGGCCATGGAGAGTGCTAGTGACAGGCCACTGGCCCTGCTTGCCTTAAAGCGCTTAATCACCGAAATTGCCTTGTTGCCCAAGACGTGGGTGCCATTGAAGGGGATGTCTAGAAGGGATGCCTGGACATCCCCCAAAAAGCTGGAAGATCTCAGCCAGGTGAGGCATCAGTCCCACTGATGATTCAATTGCTCTGCCTAGCGAGTCGGTCACATCCAGTTTCCAGTGTATGGTGAACTTTGTTGCATCCCTGCCATGTACAACAGACTGTGTCAGGATGGCTCCGGCCTCCTACGAGACCATGGAGAGCACTTATGCAACTGAATTCCAAACTGTAGGGGCATTCCGGCCCAAGAGGGGTGTTCAGCAACTGCAGCGCAAGGCTAGCAGAAGAGATCATCCTCTTGTCAAAGGTGTCCAGCCTCTTGGATTACCCATCCAGTGGTGTAGTAGGGAACGCACCAGAGTTGACCTTGGATGTGTAGGCCTGGACAACCAGGTTCTTTGGGGTGGGGTGCTGGGTCTCGAAGAGTAGGGCGGTGGCGGTGGACAATTGTTTCAAATGTATGCTTATGATTGTCAGATCTACTTTACACTGAGAGCGCAAACTCTGATTCAGCATTAGGTTGCTAACTATCTTAAGGATGGCTGGACCTGAACAGTCAGTACTGAGAAATCTTACTCATTGGCCCAGTTGATCAATCATAACTGTTGTAAACACGAGTGCGGCATGTTCATGCTGTGCTGGTGCATGGCAGCTTTCGTCTCTGCTTGTGTTACTGTTCAAAGTAGGCCCAAGCATGATGCTTTCTGCAATCTTGTGTCTACTTCATATAATGCTTGGTTTGTTGGTGGAATTGTCCATGTGGGTGGGCATGTTTCAAATACCGGGGGCGGGGAATATATATAGGGGTTAAGGTAACTGTTGTGGCATTCGTTTCCTGGCTGCTGTACATTGCACCTGTTTGGAATAAATGTGGATTATTTATGTGTGTGATGGATTTCCTACATTGGCAACGATTGGGGCATGTATCTACGTTGTTTTCCCTGGTTTTCGGTGTTTCTCATTGAAATTTATCTTTCGGATCTTAGTGAAGGAACTCATCCCTTATTGGGGAACTGTTCAAGGATCAGCCTCTGTTTTCAAGGTCCATTATTATTGGCTTGAAGGCGCTTCTCCTCGCTCACATTGGAACTTTGGCTTTGCAGTTCACGCTGATTTGCAAATTGTGCTGCATTTTCGCACCGATTAGAAGGGAAGGTTCGGTTGCGGTCATTGGCTGTTTCTTTCTGATACTTGAGTTACGGAAGACCTGTAACAGTCTGTGCTGCCGGTGTGAGGCTCAGCTTTTTTTCTGGTCATTCCAGTTCTGTGAAGCGAACACAATTACTTTGCACATTGTTTACCTTCTGGAAAGGAGAAGTGTGGATTTGCTTCTATTGTGTTCACAACATTCTGTGTGGATTACAGTATTTTCCTGCGAGTGCTACACTAATGATCACAAACTTGTATATCTAATAATAAATCAGCTACAGAAATGAATGTATGAGACACACACAAATAGAATCAAAACATGCTAACTTGTTAACCCTTTGGGTGCTCATGACCAGTGCTCCTGTGCTTATGAAGGAACCATTCCGTCATGAGAACAGGGGCACCAAATCCCTCTGCTGCAGACAGCAGACGGATTTCCCTTTTTTTATTGGCCTCGGGAGGCCAATTTGCATTTTCATTGCAATGCCAACCGCGCACATGGCACGCCGACGTCATTGCAATGAAAATTAAACTGAAACTTATTTCAGTTTC
Organism: Lissotriton vulgaris; assembly: GCF_964263255.1. Lineage (NCBI taxonomy): Eukaryota > Metazoa > Chordata > Amphibia > Caudata > Salamandridae > Lissotriton > Lissotriton vulgaris. The sequence goes on from NC_141687.1 coordinate 557,014,835, forward strand.
ATCGTTTTGTTGCTCGTGGGGCTATCTCAGACCCCCGGACACTGAAACACTTGGGAGAGGTATCATTGGAAAGAGGAGAATCTCCCCTTTCCAATGGTACCCTAGTGGATCCCTGGTGGGGGATCACCCCAGGAGGGGGATCCCCAAGCAGGAATCCATCCACTAGCCACCAGGGAGGGGGATTGGCCCCTTGGGCAAAGGCCTTTGCTCCCCTCATATAATATGGGAACAAACTGTCTTTCTGCCTCCCCTGGGGGGCAGATGGTGGCATTAGCCCCCAATCTGCCACCCCCAGGGGGGCTGAAAGCACCCTAGATGCCAGGGATTTTTTTTATAGCCAAGGGGTGGGGGCTGCCCAGAATGGGCATGCAAATGCCCCCACCCTACTCCCCAAAGAAAACAAAAGACTTTATGCCTCCCCAGGAGGCAGATGGGGGCAATAGCCCCTGATCTGCGCCCCCCGGCAGAAAGCCAACTAGGCACCAGGGATTTTTATTCTTATATACATAGGGGTGGGAGCTGCCCAGAATGGGCATATCAATGTCCTGACCCCCCCAACAAAATGCTACCGTCTGTCTGCCCCCCCCCCCCTTGGGAGCTGAAAGCACCCTAGACGCCAGGGATTCTTTTTTTATAGGCCAGGGGTGGGGGCCGCCCAGAATGGGCATCCCAATGCCCCCCTCTATACTCCCCAAAGAAGGCAAAACACTTTCTGCCCCCAGGAGGCAGATGGGGGCAGAAAGGTTTATTATTATACGTAGGTGTGGGGGATGGCACACAGAGAGCGCAAGCACTTTACACTGGACCACAGTGCTAAAGTGCCCAGAGGCCTAAAACCAACAACACCATGTCAGAACTTAAGGCAAAAAGTTTCCGGGTGAACCTGCCGAAAGGGCCAAGTCCAACATTTCCCAAGATGACCGCCAAGCCCGGGCCAAAAACCCAGGTGATCCCCCCTTGCAAAACCAGGTTGTTTTGTGATAGGTAATTTTGATGTCTCCTCAATACGTTTTGGGCCCTGTCGGGAGCACTAGGCCTACCCACACAAGTGAGGTACCATTTTTCTCTGCAGATTTTGAGGAATGCAGGGTGGGTGTAATTTTGTGGATTCACTCAGATTCCAGAACTCTCCACCACAGAAATATGAGGAGATTGTGGTTTTAGACAAAGTTTGAGGTTTGCACGGGATTCTGAGTAACAGAACCTGGTGACAACCAGAGAAGTCACCCCATCCTGGATTCTCCTGGGTGTCTAGTTTTAAAAAATGTATAGGTTTGCTAGATTACCCTAGGTGTCTGCAGAACCAGGGTTCAAAATCTACTGCTAGGCACTTTGCAAAAAAAATGTCCGTGTTCACTGTGAAAATGTGGTGTGTCCATGTCGCGTTTTGTCCCATTTCCTGTCGCAGGCACAAGGCCTACCCAAGGTACCATTTCTCTCTGGAGATTTTGGGGAATGCAGGGTGGGTGGAATTTTGTGGATCCACGCATATTATAGAACTTTCCACCACAGAAATGTGAGGATTTCTTTTTTTTTTTTAACAACGTTTGTGGTTTGCAAAGGATTCTGGGTAACAGAACCTGGTGATAGCCAGACACGTCACCCCATCCTGGATTCCACTGGGTGTCTAGTTTCTAACAATATATAGGTTTCCCTAGGTGCCGGTAGAGCTAGGGTTCAAAATCTACAGCTAGGCACTTTGCAAAACAAGGGTCAGTTTTCAATGTGAAAATGTGGTGTGTCCACGTTGCGTTTTTGGCTGTTTCCTGTCGTGGGCATTAGGCCTACCCACACAAGTGAGGTACCATTTTTCTCAGAAGACTTTGGCAAATGCAGGGTGGGGGAATATGGTGGATCCATGCAGATTCAAGAACTTCCCACCACAGAAATGTAAGGAAAATGTGTTTTTTCTGGACAAAGTTTGAGGTTTGCAAGGGATTCTGGGTAACAGAGTCGGGTGAGAGCCAGACAAGTCACCCCATCCTGGATTCCGCTTGGTGTCTAGTTTTCAAAAATGTATAGCTTTGCTAAGTTTCCCTAGGTGCCGGCAGAGCTAGAGTTCGAAATCTACAGCTGGACACTTTGCAAAAAAGGGTCAGTATTCACTGTGAAAATGTGGTGTGTCAACATTGCGTTTTGGGCTGTTTCCTGTCGCAGGCACAAGGCCTACCCACACAAATGAGGTACCATTTTTCTTTAAAGACTTTGAGGGTTGCGGGTTGGGTGGAATTTTGCGGATTCACGCAGACTCCAGTACTTTCCACCGCAGAATTGTGAGGAAAATGTGTTTTTATTTTACAAAGTTTGAGGTTTGCAAGGGATTCTAGGTAACAGATCCTGGTGAGAGTCACCCCATTCTGGTTTCCCCATGGGTATACCTTTGCTTGGTTTCCCTATGTGCCGGCAGAGCTAAGGTTCAAAATCTACAGTTAGGCACTTTCCAAAAAAAGGTCAGTTATCACTGTAAAAATGAAGTGTGTCCACGTTGCGTTTTGAAACATTTCCTGTCGTGGGCACTAGGCCTACCCACACGTGTGAGGTACCATCTTTATCGGGAGACTTAGGGTAAGAGAGAATTGTAGAGCAACTGTTATTACCTATTGACTTTCGATGCATTTCTGCCTGCCAAATGAAAGACAATGTGTAAAAAAGAAGTAACTTTGAAAAATGTCCTATAATTATCATGCTGGTATGGATACTCTCAATTTCGGAAATGTGCAAATAGCTACTGTTTCTAAACTCTATATTTTGTTCCAATTTTAGAAATACATAGGTGTCTTTCATACCGATTTTTCACTATATATTTCACCAAATTAATTGCTATATACCCGGTACACAATAAAAAACCATTGCAAGACGCTGCTCAGTTATTGGCTCTGGGTTCGTCGGGTGTCTAGCAGATGTAACAGTATATTGCTTTCAAACATCCGTCATAATTAGAAGAAGTTACAGGTGAAACTGTTGCCACAAATGGCTGTTTTTTTCAACTCATTTTCCATTTTTCCTATTTTCAACTGTTAGTTTCTATAAAGACACTTGAAGGATCAACATAAATAACCCCTTGCTGAATTCAGAATTTTGTCTACTTTACTAAAATATATTGCTTTCCAGGATCCATTATTGCTTTCCTACCATTAACTGGAAGAAGGTTGAAAGCACATAAAATAGCAACAATCGGCTATGTCCCAGTAAAATACCAAAACTGTGTAAAATATGTTGGTTTGCTGACAAAAGTCTGTCAGTCCCTGAAAATCTCGGAATATTGTGATTTCAGCCCCACAAAACCTTTGTTTATACCATTTGCAGGGACAAAACAAGACGCTTTCATTTGCAGCTCTTTTTTCCCTTTTCCGCAACTAAAAAAATATTTGCTGCATTTTGGCTAATTTCTGGGTTCCTTCCAGGGGAACCCACAAACCCTGGGTACCTTTAGAATCCCAATGATGTTGGAAGAAAAGGATGCCAATTTGGCATGGATACCTTGTGTGGTCAAAACGTTACTGGGGCCTAAGTGCAAACTACCCCAAAGAGCCAAAACAAGGATTAGCTCGGGGCGGGAGAAGGCCTAGCAGTGAAGGGGTTAATTATCCTAGTGTGATAAATGGCTAATCCTGGAACTTTTAATATAGAAGGGCCTAAGCTTATATAGTCTGTCTTAGACAATAAATGAATCTTGCAATAATAAAACACCAACTTCATCAAGCTGAACAGTTTCTCTTGTACTCTTAGTGTATAATGATGGATTCAAGGAAAACATCATCAATCAGTCCCTAATTGTGTGAATGTACACAACCCTTCTTTTATATCTAAAACAATACCCTTTCACATTTGTCATTCAAAAATATGCTTGGAATCACCACTTTCATCAAACTGTATATCATCTTGTTGGGTTGGGAGAAGCATCAACAAAGTTGTTAGTCTGCGATGTCAGGTGGTCATTTCGTGGTTGGGGGCTCTTGGTCCCTCGGGGCCCCACTCAGCTACAGGCAACCACACTCAGGGCGGGATATCTGACAGACTGACACTACACAGTATGATCTAGGAAAGAAACAAGTATAATTCTTTTCACACAAAATTTTTTAGAAAGCACATGTTCTTTTTCTACTTTGGATCTTATGACAAAGTTTTGTCTTTTCCGTCTGCAATGATCTCTGCTGGTTCTGGGGAATGATTTGAATATTCTACCCACATATTAGTTTCTGAGTTCTTGATAGTGGAGTCAAACCCTCTTCCCCTCGTACAGTAGGAAGGGCTGGGGCAGTCCCCTTTATGACTATAAAAGAAGGTTATGCTGTTTCTCAGGAATACAAGTCAGAATGAAGGGAATCTGACTATCCCTCCATACACTGCTGGATAAGTACACCCTCGACTGTTTGGCCCTCACCACCTGTGGGACTGGTCTGTGCTGTGCATGCTGACAAATAGGAATCATAACTCTAATCCATCTAGGGGAATATGTATCCCTTTATTCTCTGTCCACCTGTTAGTGGCTTTCTCTCACAGGTGTCCACATTTTTGGTGTGCCCACTTAGCCATTCCGACAAAATCAGAATCCTGTGTTGTCGCCTCTGAGATTTTGCCTTTTTTGTCTGCAAGAGAATTAAACCAGCATTCTATTGAAGTTATTGGTCAATAGGCATCTACATTATACACAACTAACTGTGCTTTGTGATAACATTTCCCAGATCTCTTGCCACAACTCCTTACCCCACTTCACAGAGGACTCCTGTATCCCAGACACATCCTGTAACACCTCTGTATTTTGCACTGGACTTGCGCAACCTGCTCACGCAACATTGCTGTTTCTGCCTGTATATACCACTTCCACTTGCTCACAGTTGCTTACTGTGCATACCCTGTTCTTTGTGACTTAGAAGAACTCGTCACCCACTGTATTAGAGGAATTTCAAGTCTTAAAATTACATTGTGCCTTATTGTCAGCTGTCCAGTGTCTATCAGAGCACAATAACTCACTACCAACTGTTGTCAAGGATAGTATACCACTCTAGGGCATCTGACAATGTTGTAGTCCAAAATCCCAGGAGCGCCCTCTTCTTTCCTTGTTTTTGCCACATACTCCAATTGGCATAATGCCCCTGGGCTGTCACATGTAATTTTATGTCTCTTTCATTTATTGGCCACACACCGAAAGATATATTGTATAGCATCTTTTGTCAATTTAAAAGCACATTGCTGCTGCTCTTCCCACTTAGAATCTTGTTTAAAAATAGCATTTTTATAATGTATTCCTTGAGTCTCTACATAGCATCCCTCAATGTAAACCAAGGTTTATCATTTACTGGTCAGTCTGACTATATAGGATACTTGTGATAATACCCAGCAACCGCTATTGTAACAGGCTGATTAGATTATCTTCTCTGTCATTTCAATACTGTTCCTATAAAGTGGAGTCAGCGCTAACTGCATAAAACTTTGCTGCCTTTCCTCGGTTTAACATCACTACAGAGGATCCTAAATCAAACAAACGCACTATCCACATTAGCAAAGAGTTACCTGTTGAAATCTGTTTAAAATGCCATTAAACTCTTGCTGAGTAAAGTCTTCCAGAGAAATAATTAAAACCTCCTGTGAGTATTGTTAATTAACCTGCAGCTTTCGTTGGAGCACTGGCTGTGCTTGGACAACATTTCTTTCTTTCCACTCACTCTGGCTTTCTGAACAGTTTGGCATTTTATACTGTGTCACACACACGGCATCTAGCTCTTGCGCTGTTTGATATATTTCCATTTCATCTTTTAACAATTTGTTTTGACACATCAAAATATTAGAATTCTTTTTAACTTCAACTAACTGTTGCTGTATTCGATCATGTTCCTTTTCATACTGCGCATATTTTTCATACATGCCACGAAAAGCACACAAAAGAATCCAACCTTTTCTACCTGAAGTGCTAAGTTATTTTTCCTCTTCAAAGGAAACTTTCTGCAAACATTTAAATATCTGTGCTTGCCCCTCATCTGTTAAACTTGCATAAGAGGTGTCTTCCCACCCCAATATGTAAATGTAAATGTACAGGAATTTATATAGCGCAAATCACCGAGCGGTTTCTAGGCGCTTGCTTCGGGAACCCGTCCTGGTATTCCCCTGTGAGATAACCCCGGCAGGGTATCCGCAAGGTGAAGGCCAGGCATCCCGCCGCGAGGGGCCGTTGTGGAGATTAAGCAAGCTACTGCCCAGAGTCGCAGAGTGTGAACCCGTGAATCGAGTAGGCACCGGAGCGAGAATTGTCAAGTCCATGGACATTTTAGGACTCAAGACCCCGCCGAGCCGGGAATTTAACCCTGGTCCCGGGCTGACCTCTGCTTCCAGGTCTGCCTCCTCTAACCAGTGAGCCACACTTCTCCGCAAATATCTCAGTTGGCGTCTTGGAATCGGCATTGTCTCTTTTGAAAAATATTTTTTCCCTTTCCCTTTTAAAATTGTACCCCAATAATGGAACCAAATGTCTTGCTTTACACACAGGAATAAAAGAAAGTCAGCATTCCCAAGATGAGGCACTCGATAAAGCAGGAAAAACCACCTGGAAAGGAGGCTCAGCACTCAAAAAATGAGGCAAATCAAAAGGCACCTTTAAAATAAGGAGTAGAGTTTCTTTAATGCAACACTCTCTAACAGAGAGACTTTCCCAGATTTCAAATGAATCCGGTAAAACAACATGCACATGTATATTGATATATATATTGATATATATATTGATATATATATATATATATATATATACCAAACGCAAGCGCTACAAAAAACGCTGCACGGACCACACCAAACTCCACTTGAACTGGTCTTTTATTCAAAAAGATAAAACGGCAGACGCGTTTCGAGTCCAGCGACTCTTTCTCCCATGCCTTTTGCTGCTTATGCCTGTGGGTTCGTTGAGATTTTTAAAACGTAGCTTCGTAGACATTGAAAAAGGACCAGGTCCATTAATCCCTATTAAAGGCACAGTCATGTCAGAGTTTCACAGGTGATGCCGTCTTCTGACAAATGAACAAAGGTTAGTACTTTAACATGTATTGGAGGTTAAAAGTAACTGCAAATCCAACCAATAATAAGTTCCCTTTGCTCAAAGTTTTTTCAGAATTCACCTCAGGGACTCAATTTCCCATAATGCACCATGACTGCCCTCTAAAGTCATTTTGGGCTTTCAACGTCGATTTAGGTAAAACCGCTTATATATATCACGGCTACCAATGGTAGCAGTGATTTTTCGTCGGGCACACCCCCGCCTCGAAGAGCACCCGCTCGAGTGTGCAGCAGGCTGGTGGTTTCTGGAGCATAATATATATATATACACCACATTGGCGTCGTCTCCTCTGCATATCCTGTGTCGAGGTTGACAAGCAGATAATAATAGTAAAACACATGCAAATAATAATGGAACGCTCACAAGTCAAACACAAGGGAGAAAAACATAAGCAGATAATAATGGAACAGTTCAATACACAATGAGGGACTAGAGGAGGTTTAATGGACCAGCGAGGGCACTCTCCCCAATAAAGACAATCCACAACACAAAGAGCCCTCAGGTCCGGGAAAATGACTAATGGTTGTCCTAATGAGAAAAAATGGAAAAAAACAGTGCTGTGGGAGGGGGGGGGGGTCCCTTTTAAGGACGGTTTCCCTCACACCAAAGGTGTCATGCTTCATTATGGGGATATCTCCTCGATTCACGAACCTAGTTGTCACGCGGGCTACAGCCCCCTCGCTGCAAGGGAGGAGCTCAGGGATGTTTTAGTAAAGCAGAAGGGTATAACTAAAACCCAATGTGCGCGAATGTATGACTGAGGTAGAGCAGTGCTGACTAAACAGTGGTGAGAAAAGGTGGGTAAAACTAGCTACAAGGTAAGCCTACCGTAGTTTATTGATGCTTCCTGGTGCCAGGATTATAAACAGAAATTAAGTAGTGTGGCTGCAGTAATTAGAGGCAGCGGCACTGAAAAGTGATCAACATGTTTCAGCTGTATTGACCTGTAACAGTGTTGTGGCCTTCTTCAGTATCTCTCTTTTTAATAACTACTGCAAAATGTGTGTGAAAACAATAAAGAACAAAGTGCTTTTGCAACAACGACACAGTGTAATGCATCTCATCATCCAGCCCATTGGTGGATGTATCAAGTCTGAAGACCCACTGTTGTTCAATTCGTAGTAATCTTTTTGTGAGATTTGCGGTATTAGGGTGAAGATTAGATTTGTCGAGCACTGTCCAAATCATAGTGTCTGCTGGGTATTTCATTTCATAGAAATGTTTGATTAGTTTTGTGGTTTGTTTAGCACACCTTATAGTGCTTTTATGCCCCAGAATGCGGGTCTTCACTTTGCTTGTAGTGATTCCGACATATCTCAAGCCACATGGGCAGGTAATCAGATACACCACCCGCTCGCTGTTACAATTGGTATGTTGTCGGAGCTCCCATGGCTTGTCAGTGCCAATATCGAGAGTCCGGGTAGCTGACGTCTGGGGGCACACCATGCACGAGCAGCATGCGAAGTGTCCATGGAAAGGTGGAAGGTCCCACAAAGTGTTCTGTCTGGCAGAGTTTGTTATGACAGGAGGTCTAGTGTGTTCTAGGCTGTTTCTCAAATTGAGGGTCCATTTGAACGCAAAAAGAGGTTTCTTCAGGTTTAGGGAGCCTCTATTAAGGATGTTCCAATTCCTATTGATAGTCTTCTTTACCTCATTGGAGAAGGAGCTGAAAGTGTTCACAAAGACCAGCCGTGTTTGTGTCTGTCTATTCGGAGTGGTGTCCAACATCTCTATTATTACTGAGATCTTGTTTTGCTGACTTTTTTTACCAGCGTGATGGGATACTGTCTGTCCAGGAGATTACTCCATAGTTTTGCAGCATGTTCCTTATACTTTTCTGAATTAGAGCAATTGCGTCTTAATCTCAGAAACTGGCCGAAGGGTAGGTTATCCCACAGAGCCTTCGGGTGATGGCTGTCAAAATGAAGGAGAGCATTGTGAGCCATGAGTTTTTGATATAGTTCAGATTCCAAGTGGCCCTCCAGTGGGACTATGAGGAGGTCTAAAAAGGGTAGCTTCTCTTTGCTGAAGTCACATGTGAACCGGAGATGTGCATTCTGTGCATTCAGCCATTGATGAAAGGCAATGATGGATGGCAGGTCAACACACCCTACAACCAAAATATTGTACCTCTTCCACAGCCTAAGCTGCGAGAGGTATGGGTTGTTGTTAGACTGGACCACATCACCCGCAAAGGCGTGCATGTAAAGGTTAACCAGACTAGGGGCGAAGGTGCTAACTATCGAAGTACCTGATTTTGTAGAAAGAGGTGGTCTTCGTATTGGAAAAAGTTTTCTTTCATGACTAGAGAGGCGCACTCCATGATGAAGGGGACGGGCATGATACTGTCTGGTGGATTGCAGCTCAGATGCTTACAATGGTAGAAAGTGTCTGATCTTGTGGGATGCAGGTGTACAATGACTCCACATCAAAAGACACTAGGTAGTCATTGATCTGATCAAAGTCGGTTTCTTTGAGATGACGGGGAACATCTTTGGTGTCTTGAAGGTAGGTGGGCATAAGTTTAACCAAGGGGCATTGAAAGAAGTTCACAAACTGATAGAGTGGTTCTAACGCTGAACCGATGCCAGAGATGATGGGCCTCCCTGGTGGGGACTCTGGGGCTTATGTATCTTCTGTAGAACATAGAAATATGAGGTGACTGGTAATTTGTTAAGCAAGAACTATGCTTCCTTCTTGGTAATCCACCCATTGTCAAAGGCGTTGGTTGTCATGGTGGCAATGGTGTTGATGATCCTGTTCGTGGGGTTCCGTTGTAGTTCAAGATATGATGTGGTGACATAGAGTTGGAGCTGACATTCAGATCTGTATGACGTGGTGCCCATCGGGACTATGGCCCCACCCTTATCAGCTGGCTTAATGGTGATGGTCTTATACATGCTGAGGGGGCCCAGGGCCTCCTGTTCCATTATGGGATGTTATTGTAAGCCCTGGGTAATGAGGACATTCTGGAGTCTAAATCCTGCAACACTGCTTTTTTGAAATTGGCTACTTCAGTAGGCACTAAGCCAATAGGAAGGTCGGTTTAGGATGCAGATTTGTGTTGGCATCATCTGTGTCACTCTCACCTGGAGGTTTGTTGGCAAAGAAAAAGTGAAGCCTCACTTTACGAAAGAACCGGTGAACCTCTTGGTGAAGTTGGAGAAGGTCGCCGTTGTACGGGGTTACAAAACCGATTCCTCAGTTGAGTACATGTGTCACGTCCTCGGTCAATTAGCGTTTGCTGAGGTTGACAACTAAGCAGATTCCCTGCTCAAGCCTGGCTGTTGCGTTGTCTCGGACATTGTCATGTTGCAAGTGTTGCAAGGAGATGTTGGAGGGGGCTCCAATGGACTTCTTGCCGTGGCGGCCGCGGACCTGGCCTAAAAAAGGCTGGCTGTAACCTTGTGGGGGCTGTGGTTGGAATCCCATCAACGGTCCTTGTGGTCCCGGTCCGAAAGCTTGGTAGGGGGGATAGTTCCAAGGGACCCATGGCCACCACTGATTCTGTGGGTGTCCCCCTCATGGACCACGCCATCTCCTTTGTCCCCGTCTGTCTGTTCGGGTGTTGTTCTTCTGTGCTGGCATAAGTGTCACTGGACCACTCTTCCCTATCTGAGGAGGAGTAGTTGGAGCCGTATCGTCTTTCACCTCTGTTGAATTCAGGCGGTTTGTAGGATTCATCGGTTTAGGGATAAACTCTCTCCATTGAGAATTCTGCCAAATCCTTTTGGAATTTTTTGATTTTGCTTGCCAAGAGTGTCTCTTTATAGTCATTGGTTGTTTTCATCCAGATTCTTCTTGAAGATGGTAGCACTGACTATGGTTTTGATCTGTGATTCCCAAGTCTGGATCTCAATCAAGATGGTATCTGCCACTTTTTTAGCTGTGCTTATGATTAGGATCAGATTAGGATTAGAAATTGTTTTTCTCAAATAATTGATATAAACTTTCAAAATTAAGAACGGTTTTCTCGGCTACCTCTTTGTCTGACATCCACTTGACCCAATCATATTGCCATTGCGCCTCTCTTCAAATTATTCATATACCCAACCAATGTTTCCACAAGAACCACTGTTTCTTGATATACAATACGTACCCTGGTTCTCTGTGAGTAGGGTTTCCCTTGTGCTTGTTGAACACTATGATTAGGATGAGCCAGTCTCTGGTGCAGCGCCATTCGATAAGGGACCAATCTTCAAGAAGTTCTTATAATCTAAGAAGAGTCTAGGTGCATTTGTCACAATAAGACCTGAAGGTGCACAATTTCTTCTTAGATATTCGGTCATTATTGACCCATGTGTGGTGGTCCTTATGTGTTGGCGCTTCAGATTGAGAAGTTTGCTCCAATCCTGTTACAGATGTAGTGTGGGTGAGTGGCGTGTCTTGTATGCTTGGAGTAGTCAAGATGTCAAGCACCATTGCGTCATCAAAGGCCAATCCAGTGAGATCCGCCACGGTGGTATGTTGCAACTAAGGACAGACCTCAGAAACAATGAGATAGAAAAGAAAGCTAACTGGATACTGGTGCGTTAGAAATTGTCGAGCCCGCAGCTGAACCGCTGCTCAAAATACAATACACAATGAGGGGCTAGAGCAGGTTTAATGGACAAGTGAGGGCACTCTCCCCAATAAAGACAATCCAGAACACAAAAAAGCTTCGGTCCGGGAAAATGACTACTGGTTGTCCTAATGAAAAAAAATGGAAAAAACAGTGCTGTGGGAGAGCGGTCCCTCACAGACCAAAGGTGTCATGCTTCATCATGGGGATATCTCCTTGCATCAGGAACCAAGTCGTGACGCGGGCTACAACCCCCTCACTGCAAGGGAGGAGCTCAGGGATGTTTTAGTAAAGAAGAGGGGTATAACTAAAACCAAATGTGAGCGAATGTGTGAGTGAGGTAGTGCAGTGCTGATTAAACCAGTGGTAAGAAAAGTGGGTAAAACTAGATACAAGGTAAGCCTACCGTAGTTTATTGATGCTTCCTGGTGCCAGGATTAAAAACAGAAATTGAGTAGAGTGGCTGCCGTAATTCGAGGCAGCTGCACTGAAAAGTGATCAACATTTTTCAGCTGTATCGACCTGTAACAGTGTCATGGCCTTCTTCAGGATCTCACTTTTGAATAGCTACTGCAAAGTGTGTGTGAAAACAATAAAGATAAAAGTGCTTTTGCAACAACGACGCATTGTAATGAAAAACCAGTGATCCGGCTGTTCAGTATATTCACTGGTGTACCTGTGGTAATATAAAAAAAAAACCATACTGCACCATTAGAGCAGTGAGATACAGCGTATTTGGACCACATTCTCACATATTTAAAGAGACAACACAGTGCACTTTGAGTGAGTATCGCAGGTGCCATACAACAGAATAAGTGAATAGTCAAGCAGTTACTTGGTTCTGTAACACTCACCTGCAAATGTCAGGTATCCTACATCATCTGTCCCTGGCAAGGGCTCTTTGTGTTGTGAATAATGGAATGGAACATTCACAAGCCAAATGCACAAGCAAATAATAATAATGGAATGCTCACAAGTCAAATGCAAGGAAGCAAAACATAAGCAGATAATAATAATGGACGTCCAATGCAAGAAACAAACACTGTCAAATGAAAGACTCAATTATAATGAGCACAACATGAAAACAGCACAGAGCAATGAAACTTATAGCTCATACATCACCATTTGAGTTTAGCACAACATTCTGGTCAGCTTGACTGGGAAGCTCTTTCAGTGGTCCAGAAGTCTCAATGGGACAGCAAAACGTGCCCTGTGATGATGCATCCACCCCACGAGTGAGCTTCTGTATTAGCACCAAAACTTCCTGTCTTTAACACCTTTTACTAACACAAAGAAAGGCTTCTAGAAATTCCCCCTCCCTTCATCTATTGCAAAACCAAAGCTGACCGTGCCTGTCTGTTCCAAAGTCGAGACAGAAGCTAGCCAGCCCTGTTTTTGAACTCTGAGACAGAGAAGTACATTCCTCTCTCACGCTTCCAAACGCACAGGCCAACGTTCTGTTCCAGCAAGGCTGTTTTGCTCGGTTCTGAGAAGAAAGAAAACACCCCACTCTGAAGCTGCAAGAAGGCACAAAATAAAATCATGCAAGAGAACAAAAATGATGTTGTACATTCAAAATAGAGTCAGTTAAAATGCATACAGTCAAACGTCACCACAATCTCACAATGCATATGAATACATATAGCAATACAAGTTTTTTTGGGGGGGGGGCCAACATAGAGTTTCAGGGAGGTAGTATGTTTGGGAAAATGTATGTAGCAAAAGCTGGACAATCCTCATTAAGCTGGCCACATCAAGAGGAACTTGGTATTAAGCTGGACTCAAGAGCTGATATTCCTGTTTACTCCACTGAGGCACATAAGGATATCACGTGTGTATGTATGTATGAATTGTGTGATTGATTCTGATTTCATGGAAGATTTAAAGCACACATTTCCAGTATTTTTCAACCAATAAACTGGGGGAGTACCAGGGTTGTAAACATCATATTAGAATGCATGACAATGTTGTTCCTTCTCGTCACAGAGTAAGAAATGTATCGCTGTCATACAGGAACACATTGAAAGACATGTTAAAGGATATGTGTGAAAAGAAAACTATTGCACCAATGGAATCATCTCCTTGGATTTCTCTTGTAGTGAGTTCAGTTAATTCTTCTGTGGAATTACGCCTCAGCATTGATTTACGCAGTCCTAATAAAGCTATATGTGTGGATGCCCACCCACTCCCTAATCTGCATGAGATGGTATCTACTTTGGCAGGGGCACAAGTGTTCTCATGCCTTGACTTAGCGAGTGCATACCATCAAGTTGTGTTACATGAGGAATCTAAAAATGTAACTGCATTACTCCAGAGGGTTTGTTTAGATTTTGCAGGATGCCTTTTGGTTTGACTAATGCTGCTTCAGTGTTCCAGACATTAATGAAAGAAACACTAGATGGGTTGAATGGAGCAGTTGCTTTTCAAGATGATATATTGGTATTTGGCAAAGATGAAAAGGAGCATGATTGTAATCTGGAAAACTTTTTGGCTGCCTTGGTAGCCAAAGGTCTAACACTATGATCAGAGAAATGTAGGTTTAGTAAACGTGAAGTTGAGTGTTTGGGTCACTGCGTCAGTGGAGCTGGAATTAAACCTAAGAGGAACCAGGTAGAAAATATTAGCAAAGCACCTATAGTATTCCCAATTGCAAAGAGCAATTAGTAGCATTTCTGGGATCAGTCAAGTTCTAGGCAAAGTTCATTCCCAATTATGCATCTATGGTATTCGCTTTTAGATGTCTATTGAAGAAGAATGCAAAATGTGAATGGATTGAAAACCTTTCTGTAGCTTTTGCGGCTGTGAAGGATTTGATTGTGAATGCTCTTTGTCTCAAACCTTTTGCGGTGGGGAAACATTGTATTGTCATGGTGGATGCTAGCAAATGTGGGTTAGGCGGTGTTTTGATTCAGGAAGAACATGGTAGGGAATGGATTGTGGCATATGCTTCAAGAGCGTTGCATAAACTGAAAATAACTACTCAGTAATTGAGAGAGAGTTATTAGCATGTGCCTGGGGAGCTGAACATTTCAGATCTTTTATATGGGGAACTAAGTTCATCATCAAAACTGATCAGAAGCCCTTGGAGCCTTTTCTGGCACCAGGCGGGGACACACCATGTCTGTCAGATTGGCTAGGTTGGCTTATAAATTGCAGAATTTCCGTTAGATGTTAGAGTATTTTCCTGGCAAAACCAATGTGCAATGCTGATTTTTTATTTTAATTTTAATTTATTTATTTATTTATTTTGTGTCCTCACTTGCCGAACTCTTGTTCCATAGAAAGCGCCAACCACCTTGAGTAACATTTGGCACAGGGCAGAACCATAATCCCAGGCCAAAACAACGGTACCAGAGTGGCGGGAGAAGCTTTCAGGAATCTTTGCTCCATCAAGGCATCTTACAGCCTGTTGCACCCACTTTATTGAGTGAAGCCATAAGCAGGTACGAGCAGTATGTCAGCTTAATCATTGGATCCGGGGGAAAAAAAAAACAAAAAAAACCCCGGCGAACCTAACGATCGATGTAACTCCACTGGACCAACAAGTTCCAAAAGGTGAGATTTCGCTTGCTACGGGACCTGGCCAGATCCACCTTTGATGTTTCGTACAAAGACATTAGCCAACCTGCATGTGATGGTGCGTTAGACTCAACCCAAAATTTGCAGATCTGTCGTCTCGCGGGGAGAATTGTGTAGAACAAGAAGGGCCTTGCAGGCCTGGTGATGTTTTCATCCAAACCAAATATTATAAAGGACAGGGTGAAAGGTATTGATGTTTTAAGGATCGAGTCCAAAGTGCCCTTTACTTCGTCCCAAAAAACTTTAATGAGGGGACAATCCAAAAACATGTGAATGTCGGAGGCTGCGGGGTGGAGACACTTCTTACAACACTTCCCTGATTGGAACTTGGATAACCTAAGGGGGAAAGTTATGCGCGGTGTAACATAAACAAATGGTTGCGCCTCAACCAATCAGGCTTAACTGTTTTAAACAAGAGAGTAAACGATCTTGTCCATAACTCCTCACACTGGACACCCAGGACCTCTCCCCATAGTTCTTCCGGGAGAGTAAGCTCCCCATCTACCTCCTCTAAAATAGTCCAGTACCAGAAGGCTACCTCTTTACCCCCATTTGCCTCTCTACCAGTTGTTGTTCCAAAGGGCTACTCCTCCCAACTGGGGCCTTTTTCCTAATCAACTCCCGGGTCCAACTAACAAGTTGCATATATTTGAATTTGGATAAGGTAGGACCCACCCTCCCATATAAATCCTCCCAATTAACCAGGGATCCTTCTACTAATACCTTCCCCCTATGTTAGAATTCCTGCCTCCTTTATGGGGACCGCAAGCCTGTCCTTTAAGCACAACGGAAGCCCTGGGGATTCCCAGATTGTGGCAAGGGCTGAATAGTAAGCTAACCCTACTTTCCTTTTAATTTGTGCCCAAGCCTTCGCCAAGGATTGTAAAATCTTCAACCTCACCTTCTTGAAGTACCTCTGATCTCTGAATTTGAGTAAGAATCCATCAAGTGGCAAATTCGCCCCAGTTAACATAGCCTTAAACATGAGCCCTTTTGCGGGGCCTGATGGAGTTTCCAACAACATCCTTGAATGGGACAGCAAGAATGCCCAAGCATAGTATTCTAGGTCTGGCAGTGCGAGTCCTCCCTTTTCCCTTCTCCTCCTTAGTTTCTTCCATGCCAGCCTGGTTGCCTTGTAGCACCAAATAAAGGAATTTATTTCCTGCTGACATTTATATAGTTGTTTTGAATCGAAGGCTACTGGGATGGAATTGAAAAGAAACGTAAACTTGGGAAGAATAGACATTTTCACCAAGCTTATTCTCCCGAGAACAGTCAAAGGGAGGAAAGACCAAGATTTTAACAGTGCCCTACATTCTCTAAAGACCCTATCCAAGTTGGTCTATGCCAGTGTATTGATGTCCTGAGTGATCCTAATTCCCAAGTAGCGCATGGATGGAGTCGCTACAAGCTGTAGGTTGTTAATGTTCCAGGTCATAATCTCGGTTTTTCCCACATTGATTTCATACCCCGAGATGCGCCCGAACTCCTCCGCCCTTTTCACTACTACAGGAAAAGCTTGAACTGAATCGATTGTATAGACCAGGATATCATCCGCGTAGAGTCCTACCTACTTTTCCCAACCTCCGAATTCAAATGGGGGGATGTTTTGTTCTTCTCTCAATATTTGCAGAAAGGGTTAATATATAAAAATTGAATAAGAGCGGGGAAAGGGGGCAGCCCTGCCTCGAACCCCTCATAATTTGAAAAGATTCAGTAAGGGCACCATTGACCAACAGTCTGGCTCTAGGGTCCCGATATAGAAGGTTGATGGCTCGGCAAAACCTATTTCCAAACTGAAATTTCCTCATCACTGCAGCCGGATAGGGCCAGTTGACCCTATCAAATGCTTTAGTAGCGTCCAAGGTCAAGGTAGCCAGGGGGAGACCAAAAGCTGAGGCAATATCTATTGCACGTACCAGGTCATGCGTGAGTTCTGCCATCTGGCGCCCCCATATAAATCCCTTCTGGTCTTGATGGATGATTGAGCCTATTTCTCTCCCAAGCAGTGCCGACAAAATGGCAGCGAAGATCTTGTAATCGTCGTTTAGGAGAGAGATAGGCCGATAGGATCCGCAGCCACTCGGGTCCTTACCAGGTTTGGGGATCAAGACAATAGTTGCTTCCTTCCACGTCTCAGGAGGTGCCCCCCCCCCGTTTACAAAGATGTCATTAAAAAGGGCAGTCAAGGTTGGGATGATAACAGGACCCAATACTCGGTAGAGCTCCCCAGGCAGGCCATCTGGTCCCGCAGCCTTCCCCCGCTTCAGTTTACTGATAACTGTGTTAACTTCAGCTTCAGTTATTGCCTCGTCCAGACAATTGCTCTGCTCTAGTGAGAGGGTAGGCAATCTAACTGTATCTAGCCACAGGTCCCTGGCCATTTGGTTTTATGTAATCTCCTCCTTATAGATATTCCGGAAAAATTCATGAAAAGCACTTCCAATTCCTGGGTTTGAGGTCCTAGTTGTAGTTTCCCCTTCCACTTTTATTTCCCTGATGTATTTTTTGGCCTGGTCTGATTTGATTTTCCATGCTTGAACCTTACCTGCTGCTTCACCATACTCGAATTGTGAAAGCTTACTTGCCTCCCAATTCATAGCCACCCTTTCTTGAAGCAAGTTTTCCAAGTTTAGTTTTAATTCCGCCTGCCTCTCTTGGTCGACTGAAGATCCAGTGACAAAGTCAAAGATAGCTTTATTCGATTTCATGTAAAATCATAAAAAGCACATACAAAACAGTTTACAATTCATTAAATACAGAACAAAATATATAAAAGTGTAAAAAGTGCATGCTCGTACTTCAACAAAGAACAAAATTTGCGGGGGGCCTGAGGGGAAACAATGTTTACAGACCAGCTTGCATCCTGTCCCCCAACTTAACAATTAAACAACACAAAAGGATGCCAAGGGTCTCTAAAGATACTGTGGGGATACTAAACACTCAGTTGTAGTGTATAGAAGAAGTGGTCCAAAGGAGAGAAAGAAGGAGTGAAAGTACCCATCAGCCCACCCGTTGGCGGAACCTCATCATCTGGGTTGGAGTTAGAAACTGGTATCCACTAGACACCTCTTCAGATCTCTTTCGAGGAGTGCTAGTATTGGATCCGCCAGTGAGATGAACAGCCAGCAGGTAGTATTAGTAGGCTGAAGGGAAAAGGTTGCAGTGCTCAAAAGTGTGAAAAGAAGATGTGATAATGTTAAAAATACCTGTTATGATGACAAAGGAACTACTTTATTGGGAGTGATCATCAAAATGGCATGATTAAAAGCAGAGTGAGGATAGTATGAAAAGAATTACTATCAGTCATGGATATTAATTGGTCAACATGTTTCAGCCGGATGTGTTGGGTGATGATTGGTTCTGTGTGAGAACCGGAAACACAAGGGCAAACACTTCCACCTGTTGCAGTAGTGTATATCATAGGTCCTGATGAAAGCCTGTTGTGACAAACATAGTTTGAGGTAGACTTAGGGGCGGCTAACAGATATCGAAGGAAAGCATTTTCCTTTCCTTGGATATCATGACAATTAGCGATACCCCAAATGCCGGCCCCATATATAGCAGTTGACACGCATTTGGCTTTAAAATTTCAAGCAAAATGCGAGTGGGCCTATCTCCTAGCTTATGGGCAAACTGTTTTAAAGCGCCGATGGCGTGTGAAAAAGCTAGATTCCTGGTCGTAATAGCTGTAGTCCAAGCTCCTTTAGTATTAAAAACAACCCCCAAGTAAGGAAAAGTATTGGTGGTTTCTATCTTTGACTGTTCTGAAAAAGTGTTACAGGAAACCTTATTTTTTGATGAGCAGCACATGGTAAAAGTTTTCCCAATGTTAATCTTAACGCCCCTAGATCCCATGTATACAGAGAAACTAGCTAGCGCCTTTTGGAGGCCTATTTGGGTCCTTGCCATAATAACCGCGTCATCGGCGTACAATAAAGTAGGGACTGCAGCACCATCAATTTGAGGGTAGTCCACATCTAGTTTAAGTAGGCGTTCTGCCACACTATTAATATAAAGATTAATAAGAAAAGGTGCCAAAATGCAGCCTTGTCGAATGTCTTTCATAATTGGAAATTTTGCTGTGTATTCGCCTTTCTTACCGTAGCGCACCTTTGCCCAAGCACCTCTATATAATTTTTAAAGAAAATTAAGAATATTTACATCGACCCCGAGGCGTGATAGAGTGTCCCACAAAACGTGTGACTCAGACAGTCAAATGCTGAACTAAGGTCAACAAACATCATAAATAAGCTGCCCTTTTTTGCCACCATATATTTACTTGTTAACATTGCAAGGTTTAGTCCTTGTTCGACAGTGCCCAAGCCTGGTTTAAACCCATACTGGAATTGAGATAGTATACCTTCGTCCTTGGCCCATACCTGTAGTCTGTTCAGTAGAACTCTGCCTGCTACTTTCATTAAGGAGTCAAGCAGCGAAATGGGCCAATAACATTTCGGGTCGTTACGATCGCCCTTTTTAAAAATGGGCACTACAATTGCATCCTGCCAGGTAGGAAAAAAACCTTTATTATTTCAACTATTGAGCACTTTTGTCAGAAGTGGTGTTTATAGGGTAATATTATCCTTATAAATGTCAATTGGAATGCCATCTGGGCCCGGGGCTTTGCTATTTGAACTATCTGTGATGGCCAAGTCCACCTCCGATATGGAGAAAACTATCTCCAACGGAAGCAAATTAGGGGGGACAGATTCTGTGGCTACCATCTGATCTAAGATTGGACATTTAATACTAACCAGGTCATCTTTCTTATAAAGCTCAGTGAAATGATTGACCCATACAGTCTCCTTTATGGCAATCTCTATCAGGTCGCAGCTCTTCTCAGAAAAGAAGGGCACATTTACCGCTCTCCAGAAGGCAGTGTTATCGCTCAAGGAACATGCCTTAAGCAGAGCTTCCCAAGCAGCCTCTTTTAGTTCATTTTCCCGTTTCTGCACAGCAGATTTATAATATGCTCTGGCAATTCTTATCTCAGACATATTTTTAGGCATTTTTTTAGGGTTTGTTTTAATTTACAGTGTGCCTTGCTACACTCAGATTTCAACCAACCCTCAGCCTTGCATCTCACCCCTTCACGTGCAGTCCTTGTTAATTTGCTGCAAATTTGCGCGGTGATTTTCTGAAAAGCTGCAATGACCTCAGTTTGATTTAGATTTTCCGCAAGGCAGGTCATAAAATCAGAGAGGTGATCCCTTGCTAAAAATGCAGAAAACTTTTAGGATCAACCTTACTCCATTTTACTGAGTAACCATTAGTTCTATTCAGAGAAATCTGGTGGCTATATACATTTTCAGCTGCATTTGGTACTTGTCTGCCGCTCAATCCACTACCAAATTTTGAACTAATCGGCAAGTGATCACTAAGTGCGAGGTCCTCTGTTTTAAATGACAGGACATTGCAATGATAGCTTGAGGTGACCAAAATATAATCAATGACAGACTGTGAATCCCGTCCGTTAAAAGTGGTTTGAAAATTAACCTGGAGATCACAGAGCTTGTTTGCAAAGCCTAAGTCCCCCTCAAATAGTAAGTTGTTAAACAGATTTCCGAGCGTAGAATGCTCAAAATGGGTATAGGGATCTCCCTTGAGGTTAACCATATCACATATATCTGTGTTACTATGGGGGCAGAGATGACAGTTAAAGTCTCCCGTCACTATGGCACACCTTCCTTCTTGCTCAGATCTAGTTTCACTGCATAAAACATGATTTAACTCTTCCAGGACCCATTTTTGCTCGTCTCTTGGGATATTATTATAAAGGTTTATCAGAATGATATGCTGATTTCCTCCCGCCAAGAGTGAAAGTGCCTGATAGTAAAAGTTTCCCCCACTAGTTAGACACTTTACTGTCAAATTGGCTGTATTAGATATAAAAGTGCATAAACCACCTGAACACCTACCCGTACTAGACTGCTGTGATGGAGAAAAATATGTGCGGTAGCCATTTAAATGTATCTCAGACTGTTCCCAGCACTCCTGGAAGCAGATTATATCATAGTTATCAATGAATGCTAGGAAGATAGGATCCTTAACTTTACTTGACAAGCCAGCTATGTTCCATGATAATAAGGCCATCCCTCCTCCTTGGTCAACCGGTGGAGTTCCTGAGACAAATGCTGATGAAATAACCTTAAGTTTACCATCATCTGGACCACGGGTGCTGTGCAATCGCCTGTGCCCCCTATTATTTCAGCTGAATATTTAGGCTGCCTCAGCAATTTTCCTTCCTAGTCTCTGGTGTAATTGGTGGTTATAGTGTCAGAGCTATCTATCTCCTTAGCTATTTGACAAAATGTAATGGGGGCTACAGTTTTATCTTTGATCCCTTGCCACGGGTATGATATTAATATTACCATTAACTGCCCCTTCTGCTCTTCTGATGGGCGTAATAGAGCGCATCCACCCTCTCTTCAGGAGTCCATTGGTCGGTGATCGTCAGTCAACCATCTCAAGACAGCTGAAACTGTTGGCTAACGGGATTCCTCCCCAGTTATCCCTGAAGGCTAAGTCCCTGATAGGGTTAGCCCCCACTCCCCCCGGACACCACCCCAATCTCGATGCCCTACTCTACGCCAGTTCCCATCAAAGTCCAAATCATGGTTAAAACGGCTCCTAGGGGGATAGAAGAAAGAGAGTCATTTCATTTCTATACCATCGTGCCTACCTTGCATGCTCCATGAGCATATATATTCAACCGTGTGTGGATCCTCAAAATTAATCAAGACACAATCACCCTGTGTGACTTTCCTCTCATGGCCCACCCAAGGCACTCTACGTACGATCAAGATCTTACTCGAGCAATGAGGCGGCAATGGGGGGTTTAGATTAAGCCAATGTTGGACCTTGATTTTTAAATACCAGCTAGGTTCCTGCACAGCATCTGCAAGTTCCCGGACCCCCGTCATGACCAATACATAGGAACTTGCCTCAGGAGGAAGATTGATCACATGTCTCCTGTCTGAGGCTCCCTTATTCTCATTACCTTTGGGGTGCAGGGTAGGGGCCCTAGGTGAATTTACCCTCTGTCTGATAGGCCCGGCAAGATCTTTAGGTTTATCCGCAACCTTCTTAGCTGGCGTTGGGATAGCCTTTGATTTTGCACTAGCCATTGGGGCTGGTGGGTTTGTTGTTGCTTGATCTACAGGTTTAGGATTGCTAGATTTGTTACCCCCTGCTTTTATTGACCCATGCATTTTAGGATTCTTGGACAAAGCACATAGATCGGCTAACTGTTTTTCTATGTGTATTAATCTTGTCTCGATCGGGGAGAGGAAATTTTTAAGAAGCTCCCCTATTTTTGAGACAACTAAGCTATCGACCTCATTATTTACACTTTCCCCAATTAGACTAGGACTAGCAGAGGCCACTGCGTTTTCTGTACTCGTCACCTCCTTTGTCACTTGAATACAAGGTTGATCTTTCCCTGAATGTAAAATTTCATCGGATCCCTCCCCTCCCTTTTTATATAAATCAGTCGCCTTCGTGTTTTTTGTCTTGGATTTTTTGGGGATGGCCCCCTCCCTTCATCCCCTCAACTGACTAGTGCTTATTTCATCTGAAATAATATTAATTACTAGTTCAGGGGTCTTTTCTAATTCCAGACTTAGTTGGGAGTCGGATAATAGATGGGTCGTGGACAGATCCACCGTGTTTGGCAGACTATGCACATCAGCGTGGGCTACTAAACAATTCACTTCCCTTACTTGCTCGGGGGTTTTAGCTAGTGCAAAGTGACCCATAAACAATCTTTTTGCCAAAGCAAGATCTTGGGACACTCTGCGCTCCATAAGGGTAATGCCTTGGTCTATGACTGAGTTTGCCCTTGTGATAAAATTATCAAGCGTGCCTGTTAGCAAAGCCACCCCCCCCCCCGCAGCCGTTTTACTCCTAGTCCCACGAGTAGACATTGTGAGGGAATGGAGACAGTGGGAAGTGACAAGGTCAGCACAGTCAAAAATGTGACTTAGAATAAGAAGAAACTTTTACATACATACAAATTCATGCGATTACAGGAGTTAGAGGGGGGGCCCGTTCCGGTCTCACTCGGTCTTTAACGGGCTTAAACGGGCCCGCCCTTGGCCCGGGCTTCGCCCTGCTCGTCCCGTGCGCGTGCCAGCCCGATATTATAGGTAAAGGAGAGATTGAGGGGGGGAAGAGGACCAGCTGCGGCAGATCTGCAGCCGCACTGCACGATGGTCCTCACAGTCCCGCAGGAGGTCCGGAGGTCAGTCCGGCAAGGTGAAGTTCAGCACAAGTACCTGTAGGTGGATAGTCAAACCAGTGCTCCCTCAGCGTTGTCACGGCGAGCGGCTTCCGCGAAGTGGGGGCCGCAAGAAGATGCAGTTTTTGGCTGTCGCGCTCAGTTAAAGTTCCAGCGCTCCAACAGACCCGAATGTTCTACGCACAGTCCCGCTGCTCTGTATAACAAATGGCACCAGGTGAGTGAATCCACAGCAAGGTTCTATCCGGTATGGCAGTGAGGGCGGGAAGAAGACCAGCTGCGGCAGATCAGGAGCCGCACTGCACGCTGGTCCTCGCAGTCCCGCAGGAGGTCTGGAGGTCAGTCCGGCAAGGTGAGGTTCGGCACAAGTACCTGTAGGTGGATAGTCAAACCAGTGCTCCCTCAGCGTTGTCACGGCGAGCTGCTCCCGCAAAGCGGGGGCCGTGAGAAGTTGCAGTTTTTGGCTGTCGCGCTCAGGTAAAGTTCCAGCGCTCCAACAGACCTGAGTATTCTATGCACAGTCCCGCTGCTCTGTATAACAAATGGCACCAGGTGAGTGAATTCACAGCAAGGTTTTATCCGGTATGGCAGTGAGGGCGGGAAGAGGACCAGCTGCGGCAGGTCAGCGTCCGCACTGCACGCTGGTCCTCGCAGTCCCGCAGGAGGTCTGGAGGCTAGTCCAGCAAGGTGAGGTTTGGCACAAGTACCTGTAGGTGGATAGTCAAACCAGTGCTCCCTCAGCGTTGTCACGGCGAGCGGCTCCCGCGAAGCGGGGGCCGCTTGAAGTTGCAGTTTTTGGCTGTTGCGCTCAGTTAAAGTTCCAGCACTCCAACAGACCCGAGTGTTCTATGCACAGTCCCGCTGCTCTGTATAACAAATGGCAAAGTCACCCCCCCCGATCCAAGAGAGCCAATTCCCTTTCTATACTTGTGATCGCTTCTCTAAAAACCTTCGCTCTATATGAGGCGCGGTTGGTTATGCACCCTCTTAAATACGCTTTGAAAGCTTCACACACAGTCACAATCTTGGCCAAGTTCACATTAATTTCCAAAAAGGAGGCTGACTCTGCCATAAGAAAACTTGTCTCCTCTTCCTCCAGCAGGATCGATCGGTCAAAGGACCAGGAAGAGTGTTTTGACTGCTGAAAAAGGTTTAAAGTGAAAAGGATAGCTGAATGGTCAGACATGTGCGAGGGGAGATAAACTAACTCCTTCAATGTGTCTTTGAGACAGTAACTGAGGAGGGCATAATCATTTCTTGATTTGTGTTTATATTTATAGTTGTGAAAGGAAACTCCTAGAGCGTTCCCAGCTCTCTCCCTCCAAAGATCCGCTAGACCCAAAGTTGACATTATTGCTAATAGGGTTTGCCTGGATTTTGACAGCTTCATCACTTTGGATTTAATACAATATTGAAGTCTCCCACCCATATTACAGGGTCTGGGGAAGAAATCAAATGGTTCTCGATCTTATTCAGGTGTGAGGGGTCATCGAGGTTCGGGCCATAGTACCCTATTAGTGTGAGAGGACAGCCGTCTAACCGAATATTTGAAAGAAGCCATCTGCCAGTGTGGTCCTCCTTATAATCCACGATTTGAACTTTAGCCCGCTTTTTGAAGATAATAAGGATTCCCCGTATGTTGGCATTATGGTCCGTACATAAATAATTGTCAACCCACTTCAGCTTCTTCAACATCTTGTTGACCTCATCTTTAAGTAGATGTGTCTCCTGGCTAATGATGACCTGTGCGGGGAGTCTCTCAAATATTGTAAGATTATATGTCTCCTACTCCTGACACGCAGGCCATTAACATTCCAGGATAGGAACTGCAACCCCATCATTCCCTTTTTCCTCTCCGTTTTTCCCACTCACCTATAGAAACATCCTCTCTTATGTACTCAGTGTGCCAACTATTACCCTGGCTTGCCCTATTAATGGGGCGCTTAAAGAAGGTAAAGATCGAAATGTTAGAAATGAGGACCGGCATATAAGGACTTTTTAACTTTTTCCCTCCCCCCTTCCCCTCCCTCCCCTTCGGAAAACCCACCCCTACTTACGCTGACCAGATGGATAGCCAGTTTTGCGTCTGTGGACAGATCCTCTCCTCTTGCCCTGCCAACCCTATGTCTAAATGAGATACGGCTAAACACAGGCATGCATAACTGGATATTTGTTAAGCAGGCGTTAGTTTATCGGGGTGGGGTGTCCCACCACCCTCCCCCATTTATGACATTTGTGACAGGATTCAAAACCTCGTGTAACCAACGTGTAGACATAATCAAATTAATTTATTTATTTATATTTATTTTATTTTTGAATTTCCGGTTATCTTTTTTTAAATTTTTTTTATTTTTACTAAAGTACACTGCTCTCTTTTTTACAAATTAATTTTTTCTTTCCTTAAACATGACATTAAACCTGACATTTCCAAGCCCTTTATATGGGAGTTTAACCTAGGGTAGCAGGACCTTAGTGACCTTAGTAACCCCCCCTTGAGTGGTCGCTAATGGATGCTAGTAACTCATCAGCCTCTAAAGGGGAACGGATGTTGTGCATTTTGTTGTTGTACATCACCCTTAAGAAGGCAGGGAATCTCATCTGCACGGTAGCCCCTAAGGCCCTAAAATTCTCCATTTTCTGGCCCAGCTCCCGCTGCCTATCTAGTGTAGTTTTTGACAAGTCTGAGCGGACTTCAAAAGTAAAATCGGGGGCCTTTAGCGACTTTGCTTTTAAAGCAAGATTCAATTTTTTTTCTTTTATGGCATAGGTGAGGAAGTTCACTAAGATCTTCCTTGGCTTCACTCTCCCCGGGTTAAGGCGGAAGGGGTCTCTGTGGATCCTCTGAATGTCTTTTTCCAGCTCCTCCGTTTCTTCTTCCAGGTTGAGGGCGTTCTTCAGTAAAGACACCACATAGGCCTTGATATCATCCCCCTCTGGGATCTTTAAGAGTCTAAGGTTATTCCTTCGTGAGTAGTTCTCCAAGGACTCGACTCTGTCCTTCATTGCGTCCCCTTCTCTCCGAAGGCCTTGGATTTTAGTTTATGCAGACTCCAAACTAGCTTTTAACACCTCCACTGACCCTTCCAGGCTCTCTGTTCTCTCAAAGAGGCCATCCACCTTTTTTTTCAGGGTCTCACATGCCGCCCTGATCCCAGTTTGATTCAACTTAGATTCAGCAAAGCCACTTTTAATCTCTTGCCTCATTGCCGTTAGAAGTTCCTCGTCTGAGTTGCCCCCACTTTCTATGCCAATGGTGGGACCAACAGTTGCACATCCACCGCCTTCTGTTAATGAGTTTGGTGCCCCGCTGACACTAGGTTAAGCGCCACTACAGTGCTGGCTGAGGCGGGGGACTCTCCCACCTGCGTATTAGTGTCACTCATGTTTCTTTCACGATTGCCACCAACCACCTCTGTTTTTTGTAGGATGTCAAGGACTTGGGGCAATACTTTGAAATAGGAACGCAATGATGGCGTAATTTGTGTTGCACCCCTGCGCGCCCCTTTAGATTTACTTTTACCTCTTAGCTTGATTCCAGAACTGGCGCTAATGCTTGAGCTTGTTGTAAGGTGGGCAGTGCCCTCTCTTATGGTGGTCCCTTGAATTTTGCCCACAGAAACCCCAACCTCCGCCCTCGTTTCACTGTCAGGTTCACCTGCCCTTTCTGAGATCAGTTTGTGCACAATCCCGCTCTCAAGTGTACGATTTAGGGTTATTATTTTGCTTGTTCCTGACCCCACAGCAGAAATACCTCCTCTGGTACTTTTCCCTCGTCTTTTGCCCTTCCCCCCACGCCTTCCAATAGTATTGCTAGTTGTTTTTGAACAATTCAGAGTTTCGCCCCTTCCCTGCGCCCTCTCCTTACTTTCAGAGATATTGTCACCTGGCGCTGGGAGAGATCCGTGGGCTGTTGTTGTAGTAGTCCTCAGCTCCGTCTCTGGCACAATCTCAGGCTCTCTCTCTCCACCAGAAACGCGAGTACTCCCTCTCAGGAGACAGCGCGCTGCCGCCCGAAGCTCAACTGCGGCTTTCCTCCACCGTGGGAGAGAGGCGGGGGCGGTGTCAGGCTTGGGCTCAGGCACATCGTCGCTGAGCTAACCCTGGCAAAAGTGAGCCGTCTTTCACACGCCGCCTCGAGGTTCTAGTTACCGATGCGGCTGGGGAAGGAGAAAGCTACGGTAAGGCTGCCAGGTGAAGGATTCGCAAGAGATTAGGGATCCGGTACACAAAACATGTAGAATGCCGGTGAAAATGCCGCTCGTTACTCTAGGGTGGAGGAGAGGTCTGCTAGAGACGCGCGCACCACCCTAACGAGCGGCCGCCATGTTTTCTCCAGTACCATGCTGATTGTATGTCTAGATTACCTCTACCAGTACAAGAGTGATGATGTCGATATGAATGAATGCGAAGTGGCTAATAATGTGTGAGATATTAATTTGCTTGACAATGAGTTTCCTATTGCGCAAGAGGGAAAGTGGAATATGGAGATGGACAATAACTGGGAACTTACTTGTGTGAAATAATTTATTTTAAAAGGATGGCCAGAGGAAAGGAAAGTTTCTGGTGGATTAATGAGTTATTTCAAAGTGCGTGAGGAATTGGCAGTTGTAAATGGTATTGTAGTAAGAAGGGACAAGTTTGTTCCTCCTTTCAGTTTAAGGAAGTCTAATTCCCATGAGGGACATTTTGGTATTTTGGCCACTAGATGGCGGATCAAAGTTAACATTTGGTGGCCGGGTATCAATACTTCCGTGAAACATCAAGTAGGATGTGTGAATTATGTGCACATAGCGACAAATCTGCCTAGGTGCTAAGCACCGATCTCTAAACTGTTGTTTTCCCTGCTGCGTCTTAGTGTAAATTAGGTCTTGAAATTATTGGTCCATTCGCTGTCCTGCCAAGACAAGAGGATTTTAGAATTGTATTGATAGAATATTTCTTTAAATGGCCTGAAATCAAGATGGTTAAGGATGTTACTCATATTCTGTGGAGAAGGTATTCCCCAGGCCTTCGTGACTGACAATGGGCCTCAATTTGTCAATAAACAAATCGAGAATTATTTGGAGAAGTGTGTTGTTGTTCATAAAAGGATTGCAGTATTACACCCGGAAGCTAATGGACAGATTGAGAGATTTAACCGTGTGGTTAAAGACGCTATTCAATTGTCTGTGAAGGAAGGTCTGAGTTGGAAGAATGCTTTACAGTCTATGCTGATAGAACTTCTCCCAATTCCATTACGTCAGTAAGTCCTTTTGAGTTACTGTGAGGTCGCAAATTTGGTACCAGATTGGTGCCATGGTGGTTGAAGAATAATTAGACAGTACAAGGTGACATTGCTGAAATAGACTTCAAGGAAATTCGGACAAAGATGGAAGCTAACAAAGCCAAGATGAAAGAGTATGACAGAAGAGGAAAAGCGCAGTAGGAAGGCAAGTGGTGCAA
The DNA here is from genome assembly GCF_964263255.1 of Lissotriton vulgaris. Lineage (NCBI taxonomy): Eukaryota > Metazoa > Chordata > Amphibia > Caudata > Salamandridae > Lissotriton > Lissotriton vulgaris. The sequence goes on from NC_141687.1 coordinate 557,043,701, forward strand.
GTGGGTGATATGGTTCACCTAAAGAAGGGAACCATGCTGAGCAAAGGCTTTTCCAAGTCGTCTGACCCTGTACGGGTCATAAGTTTTCACGAATGCTGTACGTGTGGCAGGTGGATGGGTATGGAATCTCAACAGTGTCATTGCTCAGGGGTAAGGTATTATTTGCTGACAAACATGCCACTCATGTTTTTTTGAATGTTCCCAATCAATCAATCAATCAATCAATCAATCAATCAGAGACATTTATAGAGCGCACTACTTACCCGTAGGGTCTCAAGGCGCTGGGGGGAGGGGGTGCCGTTACTGCTCGAACAGCCAGGTCTTCAACTTCTTCCTGAAGGAGAGGTGGTCTTGGGTCAGGCGCAGGTCGGTCGGGAGGGAGTTCCAGGTCTTGGCGGCCAGGTAGGAGAAGGACCTTCCTCCTGTTGTCTCTCTTCGGATGCGGGGGACGGCGGCGAGGGCGTGGTTGGCTGATCGGAGGTGGCGTTTGGGAGCGTAGAAGTTGATTCGGTTGTTGAGGTAGCTCGGGCCTTGGTCGTGTAGGGCTTTGTGTGCGTGGGTGAGGAGGCGGAAGGTGATTCTTTTGTTGACGGGGAGCCAATGCAGGTCTCTCAGATGTCCGGAGATGTGGCTGGTTCGTGGGATGTCGAGGATGAGTCTGGCTGAGGCGTTCTGGATCCGCTGGAGTCTCTTCTGGAGCTTGGAGGTGGTACCGGCGTAGAGGGCGTTGCCGTAGTCCAGTCGACTGGTGACGAGGGCCTGGGTGACGGTCTTCCTGGTCTCGGTGGGGATCCACCAGAAGATCTTCCGTAGCATGCGTAGGATGTTGAAGCACGCCGAGGAGACGGCGTTGACTTGCTTGGTCATGGAGAGGGAGGAGTCCAGGATGAAGCCCAGGTTGCGTGCGTGGTCTGTCGGTTTGGGTGCGGTGCCCAGGGCGGGAGGCCACCAGGAGTCGTCCCAGGCGGAGGGCGAAGAGCCCAGGATGAGGACCTCCGTCTTGTCTGAGTTCAGTTTCAGGCGGCTGGTCGTCATCCACTCGGCTACCTCTTTCATCCCTTCGTGCAGATTGGCTCTGGCGGCGGCGGGGTCGTTGGTCAGGGAGAGGATCAGCTGGGTGTCGTCGGCGTAGGAGATTATGTTGAGGTTGTGTTGGCGTGCGATGTCCGCGAGGGGGCTCATGTAGACGTTGAAGAGGGTGGGGCTCAGCGAGGATCCTTGAGGGACGCCGCAGATGACTTCGGTGGCCTCTGACTTGTACGGTGGTAGGCGGACTCTCTGTGTTCATGTATCATGGTGTCCTTCAGTACAAGCAATGTTCAGGAGTTGATGTATTAGGTTGACGTTTCGGTCTTGTATGTTTTCATCTGTCAGACCATCATCAGGACTAAGCTTTTCATAAGGTAAAAACCCCTTGTTTCGAGAACACAGACGCTCTGCAATCATCAGACGCCGTTCGCGGGATAATCTCTCGGACTTCAATTGAGGAAAACGTACTAGGAATGTTTTTCTCAATTGAAGCCTGAGAGATTATCCCACGAACGGGGTCTGAATTAGGATATATTAGGTCCCGAAACGTCGACCTAATACATCAACTCCTGAACATTGCTTGTACTGAAGGACACCATGATACATTTATGATTTTGGTTTTCCTCTGTTATCGTTGGAGCTGATGCACTGTTATGAATTGACCTGTTGACACAGATATACTGCCTTTCATAACTTTTATGTTAAGAGTTTTGGTCTATGTCTATCCCCATGAAATTCTTCATTTGATTAACTTTTATATAAATAACTTTGAATAGTATCCTTTTTTGCTGTGTGTTTCTTCTCTTTACTGTATTTGCTTACTTTTTGTCTTGAAAATTTGAAATTCATTTTGAAGTAATCCTATGGATACACTGGGTTTAATTTGTTGAAGAACCGACAAGTACAAAACAATTCATGTGAAGTGACTTTGAAAACAACATCCCTTGTAGTCATCCTTTACTGTAATTATTCATTGCCCAAGCCTACAAGGGTATATTGGGTTGCCCACCTTTCTGACAATGTTAAAAACAGGCATTTACAATGCAATAGGTCTCGCAGTTACACAAGTTTAAGCTATTGGCATTGTATATGACAATGCCTTTTATTTATGTTTTTTAAACTAAAACAAAAATAAAAGGCATTGTTATTTCCAATGTCAATAGTTCAAGCTCACCATACGTGTCTCTTTTGTAAAAATACCAATGCATATATTAAAAATGCTTTTACAACAAATATTAACTTTCTGTTGCAATATTATTGCCTACACCAATACTCAAACTTATGTGCTGCGAGACCTATTGCTTTGCAAATGCTTGTTTTCTTGTGCAGGTTGATTGAGGTGCATACTAGCCCCACTCGTGAAAAGTCCTGCTTGGATGCAGCACCCTGTCCCTTGTACTGACATCTCATGTACATGTCAACTACCTGTGTTTGAGGTATGGATGGTGACATGACTCTATAATCCAGTGAGTATGGGTGCTCGCACCGGTGGCATCCATTTTGCATCGCTCTTTGTTTGACATGGCACGAGATGGAGACTGCTTAATAAGGCAGCACAAATGAATTGCCTGCCTTCCTGGTGATTAAGGGACAAACCAGAGACACAGAAGGATGAAGAAAAAACCTCTGAGGACCTTTTTGCAGGAGATTGTTCAGTAGTCCTTCCTGGCCACTGCCACTATGCAGCAGATGGTGAAGTATGTGGCAACTGATGTAAATGCAAAAGTAGGTCAGAAAGTGGCGGCTGCCAAATCGCATATTTTAAGTAGCCCATGTTATAAGTCACATATTAGCTTGAAAGGCGGCTCAGGGCGTTAAAGGTCTACCGCTCAGAAAGAGTTATCTAAAAATCAGGATTGAGTACGAATCCCAGGGGGAAAGGCTCAGCCTTCCAAAGTTTGTAAATCATGAACGAAAAATTTGGAAATATTAACTTCCTATTTTTATTTAATGTAAGTTTATTTGGACCAACAAAATCTAATAAACTGTTGTGTGCGCCTAAAAATGGTGATGCTCCTAGGTGTGGCAGAAGAGCGGTATGGAGCACCATAAAACACATCGTAAATATTATAATATATCACACACCTCACCAGAACGTGCGTATGAATACAGGAAGTAAGCGGGCCGCAGGGCGGGCATTAATTTGGTGCACTGTATTGATGGGGCAAGAAACTGAAACCCTTCAAAACGTTCCATTCGGTATGAGTATAGAAACAGAAAGCGGACAGTCATGGGAACGTAATGCCAGTCGGGCCGTGATCTGCACACTTACAGTAAGTATGGTATCTGCGTTCCCCTACACGCCTCGGCTCTGTCACTGCCTGGATGACGAGTAACGCACAGCGCTGGGAGGAAGTGCCTGCCTGCCGGTGTATCTGCCAGTATGTCTGCCGCATGCCGCCGCCTCAGGCAGGTTTCTTTCTGCACTGAAAATACCCCCAGCAAGAAAACTTTTCTCACATGCTTGTTTTCCCACTAAATGCACTAACCCCGACCATCACTAGAAATCCGTACCTGCTTCAAGAGGAACACAGCGGGAAAGGGAGCTCAACAGTGCCTAGGAAGATAGCAAGCTGTGGCCGTGAAAGCGCGGGGCAGGAGGGTTGTGCTGCACATCGGCTGTCTCAAAGAGACGCCGTGAGCGTGCACATGGCATGTCCGGGTGCCGTCAGAAGTGCACACGTATGGTTCGAGTAGGGGTTGTGATAACGCCGCAAGCCGATCGCGTGCACAGCTGATGTCTTCAAGAGCGCGTGCATCCAAGCTGATGTCTTCAGTCTTCAAGAGCGCCTGCACCCATCCTGTCCAGCATCGCTAAGCAAGGAGGCAACAATAGATCTCGCTTACGCGAGCAGCGCCCAACGCTGCATCGCCAGGCCAGACTTAAAAATCATTTCATTACATGAAGCTTTATTGGGTACATATCAGAAAATGACCATAAAAGCACAGTATAACATACAAATATAAACAAGCAAAGGTTACCGGGGTAATTGAATCAGTTGAACACTGAAAATATTTAAACATCATACTTTTCCTAGCATGAATTGATTTGTTTAAAAAGGTAGCAGTAAAAAAGCATACATCCAAGTTATGCATATTAAAAAGCAAATTTATTAACAGTACGAGCTCCATATTTTACAAAGATAGGTTTTAGATAAACAATGCGATAATTCAGGTAAAGGTTACATATCAAAAGAAAGTGCACAGTGCATTGCTTGGATTGGCTGTCACAGCGACATGGACCCACCGGATGTTTTTTCGGGGACGGGAATGCCACCAGATGATGTACTAACCCAAGCCTCATCCTTGTAAGGACAAATCTGTGCGAGGGTCTGGTCACCTGGCTAATATATAATTGAAATCCCTCATTTCCTGTAAATTTATTGTAAAACATACAGGTGGGTTTTAAATCACTGTTGCTCATTCATCTCTCTGCCTTATATTTCATGAATATGTTCCTCAACTCATGTTTTGACATTGCTGCAGCAGCATATGGGTCGGCCAAGATGTTTATACCAAAAATTTCCTGGAAGCTGACTGTGGTATATTTTAACCAGGGGATCTTTGGTAATTATCCAGAGAGAGGCAGTCATTAATTACAGATCTATTCATAGCTGTCTCCTCCTTTAGCCAGATCGAGCGCCATAACATAAGCGGTCTCAAAGAAATCAGGTCTGACAAGTGGTAGATCCCTAGTTCTCTATGGGCTAAATCGCTAGGGGCGGAATTTGGTAGACACAAAAGTTTCTTGAGGAAAACATTTTCCTCAACTTGCAGGCAATCGTTAGAACAATGTCCCGAGATCCGTATAGAGCAATCGATACACATCGTCATTGATAGATCTGCAACATATCCCTGATTTGCCTATCGCCTATCTTGGCCGCAAATCTAAAAACCCCATGGGCACTTTTGGCCATTTTGGCCCGCACATTAGTTAATTCATGTGCCCACGTACGGTCACTGGCAAAGGTGATTCTTAAGTAGCAAAAATTCTCGACTTGGAGCACTCTCTGACCATCAATAAAAAAGCTATGGGAACTCCTGCGGCCACCACCACCGATCATAGTGTAAGTTTTGGTTTTATTTATAAGCAGTTTCCTATCCCTAATAAAAATGGAGAATCTTTCAATCAAACTTTGAAGGCCGATGGGAGTCCTAGACAGAAGCACGGCATCGTCCACATATAATAATATCGGCACGTCAAGGCCATTAACCTGTGGGACATCAGCACTAACTGTTTTTAAAACGAAATCTACCTCATAAATAAAAAGTGTAAAAAGCAGGGGTGCAAGGACATAGCCTTGTCATACCGCTCCGAACCTTAAATTTAGGAGTGCATTCCCCCTTCAGCCCGTAACGGACACTAGTTTGGAGATTATCATACAGCCGAGCTAAAAAGCAAATAATACCTTCTGGGGCCCCCAGTTCAAGCAGCTTCGCCCAAAGAATAGAATGATCAACCAGGTCGAAGGCGCTGCTTAAATCTCCAAAACAGAGGTAGAGAGAGCCCCATTTGACCTGGGTATACTTCCCAATTAGCAAATGTAGGTTTAAACACTGATCTAAAGTTCCACGCCCTTTCCTAAAACCGTACTGGGAGCTGGTCATAATCCCTTTCTCCTCTGCCCATTCTTCCAACCGTGCCAGCAGTATTCTGCTCATGATTTTGACGGAGGAGTCTAACAAGGAAATAGGGCGGTAGTTTTTAGCCTGCCCCCTGTCTCCCTTTATATAGATCAGAATTATGATGGATTCCCCCCAAGTCGGCGGGACACCATTACTCACAGCGGCATTAAATACAGTGGTTAACACGGGGCTCCACAACTTTGGGGCTATTTTATACACGTCAATTGGAACCCCATCTGGCCCCTGGGCCTTCCCCCCTTTACTAGCATTGATGCCTAGTTCTACCTAGGCGATTGTGAAATCCAGAGGGACTACAGGCCTATAACTAATATTGACACAGTGGGGGTTGTCAGACTTAAATATGGTAGAAAAGTGAACTACCCATGTCTCACTGGTAACATTAGATGTAAGTTCAGGGACCAAATAGTCTTTTAGAAAATGGGAATTGACTCTGTCTCATCTTCCTGCTTCCACACCCTCCGCCTCCTTCGTAAGACCTTCAAATGGATCCCCCTCGAACACTGAAAGACTGTCACTCACGCCCTGGTCACCAGCAGACTCGACTACGGCAACGCACTCTACGCCGGAATAAACAAAAACCTCATCCGCAAGCTACAGAACATCCAGAACGCCGCCGCAATACTGGTCCTCAACCTGCTAAAACACTGCCACATCTCCCAGCACCTGCGTACACTCCACTGGCTCCCCGTCGAGGCGAGAATCACCTTTAAGATGCTCATCCATGCACAAAAGGCCCTCCACGGCACCGGACCAGCATACCTGAACAGCCGGCTCAAATTCCATGCACCCCAAAGGACCCTACGATCAGCCCAGCTCTCCTACGCCGAGGTCCCCCGCACCAGAAAGACCAGATCGGGAGGCCGCTCCTTCTCCTTCCTTGCGGCCAAAGCATGGAACGCCCTTCCGCTCCACCTCAGACAGACAACATCGCTCCCCATCTTCGCAAGAAACCTCAAAACCTGGCTCTTCGACAGACCCCCTCCTTGATGAAATGGAACCTGCACCCCCCTCACCCCTAGCGCCTTGAGACCCTTACGGGTGAGTAGTTGCGCTTTAACAAACTCCTGATTGATTGATTGCCCAGAATAATGCGCTATTTGAAGTTTCTGCGGCCTCTGTCAGTGTTTCCCAGTCCTCTTGTTGTAGCTCTAACTTTCTACGCTTGAGGGCCGCTTTATAGTCGAATCTCAGTTGGCTTACCGCTATCTTATCTCTCGGCCTGACCGCTAGGACTCGCTTTAATGCGGTTTGCAGTGCTGTACAGGCTTGGTCAAACCACCCTTTATTATGTGTATTTATGCCCGGGCCAGAACATAAATTTCTTAGAATACAATTGGGGGTCATGATCGGTATTTAAAATAGCATTCATTTCCCCAGTGCACTCTTTTACAATAGATTTTAAAACCTCTTCTGATTTTTCTCCCTTCCATCTTAATCGCACGCCGTTGGGTCTATGGGGTTCAATATTCATCACAATACGTGAGATGGGTGGTGGTCTGCCTTCCCAGATAGTAATTTCTAAAATAATACAATTGTGGTCACTCAACAAGGTTCCTACAATCTTTGGCGCCTTACATAGCGGGGAGATATTAGATGATACACATACATGGTCAATCACTGTGTTAGCATTTCTATCCGTATATGTAGGGATAATATCACCATAATCATTCTTGCCATAAGTCAAAAGTTCAAAATCTTGGTCCGCCATTATTTTATTTAGTGACTCACCATATAAGTTATGAGGGAAATGCAAGTCATCCTCCTCTAAATTACCTTTTACCCCACACACCCCTAGGTTGGACAGTGGACAAGTAGGTATATTAAAATCACCCACCCAAATGAAATCAAAAATAACATTTTCCCCTGCTATCAGTTCACCTAGCGCAATCTCTAGATCCTTCACAACGAGGTGCCGCGTATTGTCAAAAACAATATAATAAAAGTTAATTAAAAGGACTTGCAGGCTTGTTTTTCTAGCAGCCATAGAACCTGTGAATGTGCCCCAACCTTCAAGCACCTCTTCACAATAATGGGGAGGTTAACTGATACCAGTGTCAAAAGGCCTCCTTTGGCTCTGCCAGAAACAGAGCCCACCGCTGGTAAATTAGAGGAGGCGTAACCATCGTAGGTAATCTGATCCTGGCACCAAGTTTCCTAGAAACAAATGATGTCATAAGAATTTTATAAAGTCTGACCAGCCCAATGTATCCCCTTTTGAGGCTAGTCCGGCAATATTCCAACTAACTATAGAGCCATGGGAGAGATGATGGTCTTTGTTCTGCGGGACAACTATTTTCTCCGGGTCGGGGGCTCCCGACCTCTCGCCCCCCTCCGATTGTATAAAAATCAAGCTAGCCCTATCCTGGGTGTCGTTACTGGATTCAGCCACATATATGGCACCTGACTCCCTTGTATAACCCCCCCTCAATTTCAACGCATGTGGGTCTAACCACCTCACCCATTGTAGTATGATCCTGATTGAGTCAATCATTTGCGTCTAGGGTGCTCAGGGATTGATATCGATTAGATACGGGTACCTGAAACGTGCTGGGTGTGTCAGGGGGAAGGGATAACTCTCTAATAGGTCCAACACTATTTTGATACATTAGGTGGCTATAAAAATAACCAAGGGGGCGTAATGTAATTCCTTGTACATTGTGTGGTAATGATGTTGCTCTGATCAAGGACGTTGTAGCAACGTTAGGGTTTCTAAAAATTAATGATAACACAGTCTCCCTTGGTGTTCTTAGTTGATTTCCCAATCCAATTGACCCTTCTCGTGGTAAGGATCTGGTCAGATAAAGCCACCGGGAATCCACACTGGTTATTTAGCCACAAGACTGTTTTGTTTTTAAGGGATTCATGGGCCTCCATCTGGTTTGGAGCCAGGTTTTCGTTTAATGGTGGAACATTGGTTAGGACAGCTACATATGGGGCACAATCAGGGGGTAGGTTGATACTCTTACTTCGTTTAGCATTGTGATTTACTCCCCCCACCCCTGGGTTCAAAGACTGTTTTACTCTTTTTAATTTCAGGAATTTGCCTATTTAATTCTTCAATAGGTACATTTGCATGTACATGTGCCCTCCCGTTTCTATTTGGGGCTTTGGGGTTGACCATTTCTCCTCTTACCATGCTAACCTGACAATTTTCCAGGGCTTTCGCTTGGGTTCTTAGTAATTCGTTTTGTAGGGTAATCTCAGCCCTCACCTTATTGAATTCAGTAGTTAACTTGTCCACTCTATCGGATATGGGTTTAATTAATTCTTCAATTTTGGCGACAAAGGTGTTCATAAGTCGCTCAACCTGTAAATCGGTTAGAACCACTGAATTTGTATTACCTAAAGGATCAGCTACAAAGGATGCATACTCTACTGTTTTTTTAGCACCCTTGCCCAAATTAATAGGTCCTCGCTTGGTTTGGGCTTTCCTACAACCCCTTCTTATTCTTGGAGAGGGTGATGGACTAGGGGTAACAACAGACTCTGTATGTATCTCCGCTAAACTAGTTTGCGAAGGGGTATCTATGCTGCCATTCCCCCTACTTTTATCAGACGATACTAGGAGGGCTGCAGGTGTTACTGTTGGACAACCCCCATCAAGTGACAGTCGCCGCTCTGCTCTAACTATTTGATCATTAATTACACTCACAGCTCTCACCAGATAGTTATCGAGGGTAGAACTGGCATGGTCAACTGGTGTTTTACATCCCTTACGCTGTGACATTATTAAAAGTATTATACCTTTTTTAAAAGAAAAGCCTATGAAATGAACCAAGTACTCAGTACTTTAAATGTTAGGAAGAGTTAAAAATAAGGAGCGTTCTGGGTATAGCCCCAAAACCAGTCCAGTCCAAACGCATATAATTTAAGGAGTCATTACCCGCCGGACAGTCTTCAGTGTTCTTTCAATAGTGTCACAATTACAAGGTTAGGATCCAAAAGTCCTGGCCCAGCCCAGCCTCTTCAGTCTCTGACGGGCTCAGACGGGCCCGGCTCGTCCCGCGACGCAGAGGACTTGTTGGGGCTATATGCATCTCCTGGCGCTGCAGCCCACGTCGTTGGAGCGCGCCGCGCCGCTGAGGCTGCCGGGAATTGTAGTCCCGGAGCGGCGACGACGCTGTTGGTGGCGCGCTAGGACTCTTGGCGGTGGCGGCAGCAAAGGTAAGCCCCCCGCAGTTCTTCAGGTAAAATTAAAATTAAGACTCTTGGCAGTGTCGGCAGGGCAATGCAGGCTCCCTCCTGCTTTGATGATACAGATTCAAATTGGGTACAGTCCACGTACACCAACAAAAAAGGCGCTTTTTCTGTTGAACCCCCTCGAAAATGAACAAGACCAGCGGCTGTCTTGTGCCTGCCTTGTGCCAGAATACAAGCAAGGTCCAGGTGGCTTCAGATGCAAAAAAAAAAAAAAAGTTTTGTTTTCCGCTTTCCCTTTTTCCTTTCTTAGACTTTAGACCTTGTTAAAGCTGTTATTCAAGGGCACAGTGGGTGAATACGCAGGTATTACTGGCTGTCAATCCATCTTGATACAGTCTCCAGCCAGCAAAAGTGACAGAAGGAGCCCGGAACCAGCCTCGAGGCCTCAGCACTAGCAGCACAACTGAGAAAGAGGAACCCAGCGCGCCAGCATCAGGGAGACAGCCTGCCGTCACTTCCAAATCTCCAGCCTCCCTCTCCTCACCTTCCTGCCTCTGGCCGGCGTCCAAGAAGAAGCAGCAGCCCAGGCACTTGGAAAAAACAAACGTGCTCCTCCGCACCACAGACTTAGTCCAAGGAAAGCAGCACCGCTCCGACACGAAAACTAAGCGAAGGAGCAATGACTCTCCTCCCAGTTCAGATCCAGCTCCCCGCCACACCGCACTGCCGCGCAGAAGCTACGGCTTCGGTAGTGGAAAGAGAAGAGCGCCAGCTGTCCGTAGGCTCACCAGGTACGGGCCGCCATTGCTGGGGGGTGGGTCATAGTCTTTCATTACAAGTGGTTGTCACTCATAAATAACAGAACCTCAGCTTCGCTGATCTGCCATGACATGAATCCCCTTTTGCACATTCGCCCAAAATGCCTGTTCCAATGAATGCACTTACTTAATCTTCACCAGATCCGCAGTGTTCCAAGAGCTTGGTGAAACGACCGCAAGCTATTCTCCTGCCTAAAAATTGTGCTTAGTGGCGAGTTCCGTTCTTTTACGGTAGGCCTGGGAAGTAAATTCTGTTCCGCTCGTGGAATTTCGCGTTCCGCAGAGAACGCGAAATTGCCCAAAATTCTGTGTTCTGTGACTTCGTGAAATTTTTTGCTTGTACGCGTTCTCAAAATGCCTGTTCGCAAGATATTTCCCCCCCAAGCACGCAAACAGTGATTGCGAACAGGAAAAAAGCATCTCGAACAAGCAATTCTGCGTGTTCGCAGAGATTTTTTATCATTTTGCGGACATTTGCGTAACAGATTACGCAAATTCCGCCCACCCCAAGTTTGGAGACTATTACCCTTTTAAGAAGGATTCGTTTATGCCTGCAATACAGCTAGGTTCGTAACTCAGTTGTTTTAGCAGGTATGCTCCAGACACACTCCATACCGAATTCTTTAATTTATAGGTTAAAGTTTTCCTTGGTACTGAAACACCATGGTGGGCATTACACAGCCAACAGGGCACATTTGCATCGTATTTTCTGTGTTGACAAATAACAAGCAGTCAAGTTCGCCTACCTCAAACTTCACAAATGAGCAGTTAACACAAAAAGAGACAGGACGCTTCAGTACAGTTTTATAAACATCAACTTTATCAACTGTTAACACCTTTCTTGGATCTGAAAAACCCAAACAGGAAACCATGATGATCATCACAAAATATGTAATTGCACAGACAAAGCTTGAGAATACTTTCATCGTTAATAGCCCACACTAAACAGCAATAACCTCAAATACTCTCTGTACCTAACAATACCTAGGGTACAATGCTAGATTGATTTAGTATGGCAAGGGGAGGGAAAGTGTGTGTACGAGGCCTGTCGTGGTCTTCACAAATGTAAAAAGCCTACCTGTTGTGCTGTTCAGTAACTTTGCCCTAGGGATCTGAGATTATTTGCTGAAAGAAAAAAAGGGGAATACGCCGCCTACTGCCAATGCTCATCCACAAATTACAATAAAAGTACCTCAGGCATGGCCTGCAAGCATGGCTTAGCTCAAGGGAGTTTCATTAGGTACCACTGCAGAATGTTATCCTCAGCACTTTCACAAAGGGTCTGATTTACAGATGGGAGATAAAGCAAAATCCTCACATTTAAGGAGGAAATCTAAATCTTTCATAGGGGGTTTTCCATGTGCAAAGAATCTATAGGTAGAATTCCCTTTGTCATTAAAGTAAACTCTCCATCAGAGAATACTCCTCTAACAGACGATTTTGTATTTATTTCCTCCACAAATCAGAAGTTTCATTACCACCACACGTTAATTCGGCCCCACAGTTTTAAATCTTTACAAAGATGTCCAAGACGACTATACTGTACAGAATCTCAAGTTGCCTGCTCTGAAAAAGGATTGGGGTTTTGGGCCCGTGACTGACAGCCACAGACCAACTAGACTTTTCATTGACTTCTATGGTCTGAGAAACCACTGACAAACTTGTGATAAACGCCAGAAGCGCAGCGTCTCCCTGGGTAACAAACACATGCCCAAATGTGGCTTCATCTAGTCTGAAAATAGTCCGAAGATCACGGGCGACGGCGAGCGCCGTTCATCCGTTTGGAAAAGCGCGAGGAGCAGGGCAAACCCTCCAGCAAAACTGCTGAAGTCTGTCTGCTAAAAATAACGCAAAAGTTGAACACCGTGCTGTGGTCGTCAGGGGGTCAGAAACGGCATGGAGGCAGATACCCCTCAGGCCCCTGACACAAGAGAGGAAAGGAATAAACCCATCTTCTGGAGAGTGGCCGAGTCTGCCTGGGGTACTGCAGATGTGAAAAGGAGAATGGCTCCCAGGAGCCTGCCAGTGCACTTCAACAGGAGGCTTCTTCAGACATGCATGGCTGGGGTTCTATTTAAAGGCTGGTAGTGCCGGATACAGGAGAAATGGTTAGAAATTTACAACTTAACGCGTGTCTGACAGTGCCTCGGTGCTGCAGGCATGATATAAAAGGTGCAGCTCTAAGCAATGTATTGCAGTGTCCTCAAGCTACACATTTAATCAGAAAAGCACAGGTCTATCCGGAGGCTGGTGGAGCTCTTACACAATGAACAGGATCTGAAATGTACGTTTCTGTTTAGAAGCGGACAGTGATTTGCTAAAAATGTACAGGTCTAACGGGGGGGCAGGCGCTGTCCCCATGCAGGGGATATTATCTGAACAGCACATGTCTATTTGGATGTTGGCAGTACTCTCACACAGGGCATGGTCCAAAATGTACACCTCTCACTTTAGGCGGACAGTGCCCCAGGCAGGGAACATGATCGGAATCACACAGAACATCTTAGAGGCTGGAAGCGCCCTCAAGAGTGGGGACACGGCTCAAAAAGGGACACTTGTAACCAGAGGCTGTCAGTGTCCTGACCCAGAGCACATGCTTTAAAATGTACAGCTCTGTTCTTTTTAGATTCCAACAGTGCCATCGTCAAGGGATTTAGTCGAACAGCTCTAAACAGCAGCTGGTAGTGCTAATATAGAGTGGACAAGATCTGAAATGTACAGATCTAAATAGCGGGAGGTGATGCCACCTTACTGGGATCAGGCTCAATAAAGTACAGGCCTAACCAGAGGCTAGCAGTGCCCCCAAGCAGGGGATATCATCTGAAATGTAATTCTATTTAGCGACTTGAAGTGCCCTCACACAGGGGCATGCTCAATAATGTACATCTCAAACCAGAGGCTGTCAGTGTTCCCATCCAGGCCTCCAGGTGTTTCTACAATGGATCGGCAAGCATTATTTTGAAAACAGAAAAAGTGAATAAAAACAAAATATTATTTTTTTACCCATACAAGCAGAGAAGATACTGGAGCAGGTGGGTGGAAGGCCATAAGAGACAACCTATACTCGGCCTGCAAACCACTGAATGGAAGTATGGGTTGAGGAAGTCTCAGTGTTGGCTGGCGGGGACACTGGCCTCCTGGTGGTCCAGGCAATCCTACCGCTAACTCAGGATGTCAATGTTGTGGCTGGAGCTGGGCACGGCTGCCCCAGACAGGGATGGTGGAGTTTCTGGTTCCCTAAATATACAAAACTTCGGTAATAATGTCAATGCTAATTTTTAACATTTTGTGTAAGCAAATTTGACGTTGGCTACCCGAGCCTCCCACCAAGCAGGGATATAAATAGAAACACTAAATACATCTCTGTAACAATATAATACTATCTATTAGGGTTTGTTCATCTGTTTTGAGTAACTGTATAAATAAATGCCAGATTTGCTGAATATGGTGAGAGATGAAGTCTAATCGGCCTACGACCTCCAGTGAATACCAACAAGAATCCCTGTCTTCCTAAGTATTGTTGGTTTATTGATCTGTGGGTGGAAGGGACACCGACTGCACAATTGAACGTACTATTTTCCTGTGGAAACTCAAAGGTACACATGGATTGTAAGTGGTCGGGTCTACAAATGGCAAGTTAAGCAGCGACAAGGGGAGGCAGAGAAGAAAAGATCAGCACAACCCGGCCTTCTTCCTTTTGTATCACCTGTGATTGAACACTTGACTTGAGCACCTTTCAAAGACTGGTTTATTGGAAACATGGGTGGTTATTTATTTATAAACTAGGACTTTCTTAAATTATATGAATATTAAAAAACATGTTTCTTTTAACGATTCTATATGAACTAACAGTTATTGAAAAACACCGCCCAATGCAAGCTTTGTTTCCAGGGTTGGCTGTGATGATACGGAGTTCTCCATTTGTTTTTTCTGTCCATACGGAATTACTTTGGGCTGCTGAATGGAACAGATCAACGTCATAGCAGCGAGATAGGACTGATGTATTCATTTTCATCGTGCTAAGACAGGCAGCGCCTCTTGCAGATTTTATAAAAACGCACCAACAATAGGCTGGGAAACAGCGTTTCTCAACGATAAATGACTCCAGTCCTGCAACGTAAGCACTTGCAAGGGTTGTATTTGTATAAAAGTTTAATATTACGCAAAAAAAGCAAGTTTCTCAAACTACAGACAACTTTGCTAACTAACCTATGCCTTCTAAATTCGCTTGTCTTCTGTAGATGCTTCCCAGTATCCCAGTAACGCAACTTCAGTCATAGCTTTGCTAATGCTGCAAAGCCTGCAGAAACCTGTGGGAGCACCAGCGTCCACAGAGGACCTGAATAGCTGCCCTCTAGACTAGAGGTAACAACTGCCCCCTACACCAGATACTTCAAGGCAGTGCTCCTGAAGGCCCCGCAGCTTTCAAGAGATGACCTACAACCTAGGACACACAACAAGACAGAACTCTAACACAGCTAACTCAATTCTGCACTTCACAACAGGAAGGGCAGACAGGAACGGTCCATCAAACCCAGGGAAATCAGCAAATGTAGCCAATAATTTTCATTCAACAGAGGGAATTTTGTTGCTAGATGACCTGATTTTGATGTGGGATGCTCCTGCCTTCAGTGATTTGCAGACCGAGTAGAAGTTGTGCGATCCCTGCAACATTTCCTCTCGGTTTATCATACATAATCCAATCACTAGCCAGAGAGAATTTAGGATAGCCCACATGGACGCAATATCAGTTTCTTAACTTTTCTTTGTACCCAATATCTTCTATATTTCTTTGTTGTTTATGAACAGTTGAGCTTGAAACAACAGAACAACATTGTATTATCAGAATTGAAGACATAATAGGAACTATCACAGAAATGCCAGTATTAAATACGGTCCATAAGTTTAATATTAGGTTCCCCACTGCAAATCTAAGGAACCGCGATTTTATAACAAATTTTTACGGATGCATCTTTTTGCGCTTATGTCTTCAAACTGCTATCCCTCTAGATAGTATAAATAGGAAGGAGGGTTAATTAAATTTAAAAACAAAGAATGCAATCTCTAGCCACTCTTCCAAGTCCTAAATGGAGACATTAGATCGTAATAAATGTTCAACTTGTATGCCTATATGTGATGGGGCTTGCAGGCCTGGTGACTGGCGTGCACTGATATACTAAATTAGCTGTCCATACTGACATCTCATACACAGTATTGAGAAAGGCATATAGGCATGAAGCAAGCCGGCAAACTATGAGTCAGTATGACCAGAGATCAAGATGTCACTCCTAGGCTTCAATAATACCCTGGGCAGAAGCCCCCACCAAGATACCGCCACCATTCACCAATTAAATAGTGGTGGTGGGGGCATGAGTAGCCCCAACGGATGGTGATTCGACTGCCTTCCCTAATGTAAGCGTGCCACCTAATCTCATCAGGTAAGTTGATTTTAACGTGGTTGGGTAGAACAGGGGGATATGCTGATATCTGCCCACGCACTTGCTTGGGATGCCTGCCTTTTAACAAGAGTAATTATTACCAGTGGCATTGGCACAACGAGAGGCAAAGTGAGTTTTAAAATTAGGAGGAGGGTGCTTTCGACCAGGATCCAGTCTCTACAGAATCTCAGCCCATATCACAGCTGTTTTTCAGAGGTCAATTAGGGAAATGTATTCGAAGACTCGGACTGCTTTAAGTAGCGGTTTTAATCAGTATGCATAGTTCAGTCACAAAATCACGTAACTTTAACTGGCGGTTTATGCCGTCTGCACTGACTGTAAACGGATCTCAAATTATTGTTAGTTCTCAAATATGCAAGACAACATTTGCCTACAGCTGCTTCTCTCCGCAGAAAAACTACAATAATAAACGAAAATGTAAAATAAAATAACAATGCTGGAAGCGCAGGCGTCCCATGGAACCACGGGCTGAACCGGGAGGGTAAGAGATGAGAATCTTCAAAATGACCAGCACGGTGGGATGCGCCATCATGTCTTGTTAGACTTCTCTCACAGTTCAAATGCAGGAAATTGGGCTTTTTTCGGCTCAAGCATATCCGCCAGGAAGTAGATTGCGCCGGCCATACCTAGGAAAACAATGTAGAAATCATATGTACAATTCAGTCAAAGCACATCCTGTAACAGCATTGTCCTATTTGTGCAATGTTAAATTACTTAAGTCTAATGAAAGATTGAGAGCAGACGTTCCTCTTATATCAAAAGATGAAACTAAGAAAAAAACGTGAAAACATTGCCCACATTCAACTCATCTGACTTTATATAAATCAAGGGAATCCACAGTGCAAGCTGTAGAAAATTAACTTGCGCACTAGCCTAACATTACATTATTAAATATGTCGATTATTTCCATTGTCATAAATGAAACAAGTTACTTACCTGTAACTATATTACTCTAGTATTGGAATCTTTTTATAGATTCAAATGCCTGAATTATTCCCCGTCGTGGAGATGGGTGTCCCCGGTATTATTAAAAGAAATGTCCTATTAGACATAGAACATAAGGCCTCAGGCCTTAAAACATTTTGTAAGATATCTCTGTCCATTTGTAAAAAAGGACCAAACTTAGAACTAGCCAATCAGTAGAGACCATCCTGTAGAACCTTTCTGAGAAAAACTCCAGTCCATCAGATTTTCCAAGCACAAGTGTGCAAAAATAGAAAGAACTGAGATAAGTAAGTGAGCCTTCTCCAGGGGAGGCGGGCAGGTCGCTGTGAATCTATGAAAGATTCCAATATTGGAGAACTATAGTTACAGGTATGTAACTTGTTTCTTACTTTAGCATGGGAACTTTCATTGAATCAGAGTAGAGAGCAGTGATTAACACATTTTCATGTCATACAGCAACTGTAGAAAGGCACGCAAGATAGCACTGGCCGCATTCATTAGTATACTCCTATAAATACATCAGCAACATTCTTCAAAGTATACATCTATATCATAAATCATTGAAAATGTGAGACAGCAAAGGATGATGGGAAGGAACCAAATAAAATAAGGCTCACCTTATTGAAAAAGATGTCTGAGAACATCTTTCTTCACTGCCGCATCTCGCCTAGTCTCATCGTCCAAGCAATAGTGCTTGGTGAACATGTGCAGCGTCCTCCAAGTTGCTGCTCTACAATTGGCAGGCAGGGATACACCTGCAAACAGCGCCTTATATGTGGATATCGCTCTCGCAGAGTGGGCACAGACTCCTGAGGTTAGAGGATGGCCCTCTTGTTGATGATAGAATACAATGGCACTTGATATCCATCTAGTGAAAGGCACACTTTTCTATAGGTGCACTGTACGCAATGAGAAGCTGATTTGACTTACCAAATTGCTTTGTCTTGTTCAAGTAAAATGTTAGGTTCCTTTTAACATCTAGAGTGCAGAGGACACTCTGCAGTCTGTGGGTTTGAAAAGAATGATTTCAAAACAATTGGCTCATTAAGGTGGAAATCCGAAGACACTTTGGGATGAACATAGGGTTTGTTCATAGAATAACTTTGTCTTGGTTTAAATGTAAGAAAGGTTCTTGAGTATTAAAAGCCTGGAGTTCACCAACCATCCTCGCTGAAGTGAGAGCTAGGAGAAGAGCCACTTTCCAGGCTGGGAACTTCATGTTCATCTTCAGAATAGGTTTGAAAGGATGTTTCAATAATTGACTGAGCACTTCATTTAGCTGCCATGCAGGAGGAAGTTCCCTTACTGGAGGGAACATGCTAAAGAGATTTTTAAGAACTGTTTGACCTGCCTGCAGGACCATAGAGATGGAACCTTAGCTGGTAGGCGGAAACTGGAAATGGAAGCTAAATGTATTTTAATTGATGCATGAGCCAAACCAGAGCGAGCAA
This sequence comes from Lissotriton vulgaris, assembly GCF_964263255.1. Taxonomy (NCBI): domain Eukaryota; kingdom Metazoa; phylum Chordata; class Amphibia; order Caudata; family Salamandridae; genus Lissotriton; species Lissotriton vulgaris. The sequence continues at coordinate 557,062,190 of NC_141687.1, forward strand.
GGAGAAGTAGATAAGGTACAACTTCCTCTGGAGGTGAGTGGGGAGGGTTGACCTTAAACGATGCACATCACATGCAGAACCTCTTCCATTTAGGCGAGTAATTCCTGTTAGTGCTGTCTGCTCTTGCTTTAGCCAGCACCTGTCTACGCTCCTGTGGGATCTTTAAGTGTTGAAATTATCGGAACTCAGAAGCCAGGCTGACAATTTCAGAGAACTGGGTTTCGGATGGCATATTTGTCCCCGGTTCATCGTCAAAAGTGACGGAAATGGTCTGAGATGGATCGGAGGCCTGACTGAAAGTAGGTGAAGTTCTGTGTACCAGTGCTGGGGACTCCAGGCTGGAGCTTTTAGAATGATCCTGCTGGGTTCCGTCTTTATCTTTTTTAGTTCTCGCGGAAGAAGAGGAATGAGGGGAAAGGTGTAAGTATGCTGGACCAAGCTATAGAAAAGGCATTTGTACTGAAGCTTACCTTGCACTCACACTTTATCAGATTGCTGGGCCCTGGTAAACCACAGCTTTTGGTGCGGTTTGTGTGGAGGTGCCAGTACTGCTTTTTGATTTAGCAAATTTCAAATGCACAATGACTTAAACAATTGTAGCATTACCACACAACAAGTTGTGACTGTATTAATCTTTGTTTATTTTTATAAATTCTCAAAATATTCCCAAAAACATTATTCAAAAATTTCTGACAGAGCTTCAAGGGGAAGAGGGAATATTAAAAGCTATAATCCAATTGGATGTGAAAAAGTGAAGAATGAACACACAAGAGAAAAAATAATTCAGAATGATTGGGCTACAGTCACACATTACATTCGACATCCACCATTTAGTCTAAACAACTGTCATGCACATACATCTCACAGTCAAAACAAAAGTATAAATCGGGGTAGAAACAAAATTCAGACACTCAAGTGAAACAAATAAGAAAAAAACGAAAAAACGTGAATAGCCTCACCAAGGTTCACAAGAACCTCTTATTAATGTATACGGTGGGGTACTATTTTTATATTATTTCTGATCATGACATCATAGTCATCTATACGGCTATCAATATTTTTTACAATTTAAACGTTTCCACATAACATTGTCTTAAGATTAGCCTTAAAGAAAAAAGAAAGGGTCGACACGTTTCGAAGCCCCTTAGTTGTGGGGCTTCTCCTCAGGACCTTGAGGGATCAGTCCTGTAAAAGAATCAAACAAGAATTCATACTATCCTATCTCCTGAGTGAAACCTTCAACTCTAAAACAGACCAGCGTACCCAGCTAAATTACCTTGTCTTCTTAGTAATCCTGCGCAAGTCTCAATTCCAATGTGCAGAAACAATTGTCAACGCTTCAGATGCAATGAAAAACTCCCATCGTAGACTACAAAGCAAAAATGAATATAACCATGTGATGTTCTTTCGAACAGAAAAAGTAAAAAATGCCTTATAAATGGCCACCACAAGATAATTACCTTCACAAAGAAGGAGTTGCTTCTTGAGTTAGATAGTGCTTCAAACGACTTATTCAAAACCCGGTTCCTGTGTACAATATTAGAAGACAAAAAGGAGAGGAGTCGATTTTAATCATGTGCACTGAAGGTCCTTCTCTCCTAAGATTAAACCGTACTTGCTCCAAAGTCCTAGGTCCCTGTACATGATAATCGTCCTGATATCATGGTAACGTGATTTTTCTACAGCCAATTTGAAGTGGGACAGAAGGTTGATACACACACTATTCTGTTTTGGTCATTCCTTGTCTTTTTTGAGAGGAGAGTGTCTCTTGGTGTCCACCATGCCCTTTTAAGCGCACGCTTCAGTAGTTTAGCTGGATAGCCACGAAGTAGTAGCCTCTGTTTCAGAGCCTCGGCATGGAACATATATTCATCCTTAAATGTACAGTTTCTACGGATGCGAGAATTGACCCAGTGGTAAATGACCAAAACAGAATAGTGTGTGTATCAACCTTCTGTCCCCCTTCAAATTGGCTCAAAAGACAGATATGTCAAAACTGGCACTTGGTTAATGATCTAGATGAACAACTTAATGACACGCCGCTATTTGCGATCAAGAAGGACAAAAGTGTGGCAAACCACATAGTCAGAGCTGCCACGCCTAGACAAAAACCTCCGTCACTCAGGGAATACATGAATTCACCGCCAATCACAGGCCACCATCAATGTGGAACATGTGTCTGTTGTCCCCTGACAATGGAGGGAGATTTGTTCCAACATAATGGCATTTCATGGAAGCACTCAAAATTTACAAATTGTTAGACTAAGTTTGTGATTTATGGCATTTTATGCCCTTGTAACAGACTCTATATAGGCAAAACCAGCCAAGAGGTAAGACAGCGAATCAACCAGCATAAATCGCGAATCAAGAAAAACATTCTCACTGCACCGCTTGTACAACACTGGATTGAACATTCGCATTCAGAAAATGATCTAAAATGGACTGTGATCTCCAAGGTGGAACCCGACCCGAGAGGAGGTGATGTGGAAGAAAAATTGTCGTCAAGAGAGGCAACTCTAATTCTAAAATCTAACTCTGCAGTTACAGGATTAAATGAGATGTCTGAGCTATACCATCTCTAATGCACTGACACAATTACAACATGATGCAACAAGTCCCCATGAAAAAACTTATATAAGGACACCATAAGCATAGACAATCTTAAAACCTACGGTTACACACAAGTGTACTACCAAAACTACAGTTCCCAGGATACACATAACATAGATTATGAAACCGCGAGCGATGCTACTATGGAAATCGCTGTGATGACGATCTTTCAAGAACGGGTAATCTTGGACGTGCTTCTGTCTTGTAAATAGAAAGACAAAAAATTCTCCGATTTCGACACAACCGTTGTGTCAACTAGTGGAATTGACTACAATCCCCATAATTCCAAGCGTCAAGAGAACGGACTTTAACATAACCGGGTTAACGAGGATCGCACAGTGCAACAGCAGATCGTGAGACGCTGGTTTGGAGAGAGGAGACCCGCTAAAAAACTAAGGTATTTGCCTGAAATTTCAAAAGATAAGTTTCCTTCCCGTACCGTTAGAAACCTTTACCTCATGGGCTGACTAGGGTGAGTCATGTTGATACCGCTTGCGGCAAGTATACAATTAGGGTAGGTAAGCGACCCCTTATTTGAACAACACAGACGAATCGGTTCATGTCCATTATCAGAGATAGATACGATTAGAAACAAAAAAACGAACAGGTTAATCCCTAATATATGCATGTGAGGAGTGAATAATTACGTGCAAGATTTTTGGGAAAATGCCAAAATTCAATTACGTAGAAAAATCACGTTACCATGATATCAGGACGATTATATTGTACAGGGACCTAGGACTTTGGAGCAAGTACGGTTTAATCTTAGGAGAGAAGGACCTTCAGTGCACATGATTAAAATCAACTCCTCTCCTTTTTGCCTTCTAATATTGTACACAGGAACCGGGTTCTGAATAAGTTGTTTGAAGCACTATCTAACTCAAGAAGCAACTCCTTCTCTGTGAAGGTAATTATCTTGTGGTGGCCATTTATAAGGCATTTTTTACTTTTTCTGTTCGAAAGAACATCACATGGTTATATTCATTTTTGCTTTGTAGTCTATGATGGGAGTTTTGCATTTCATCTGAAGCGTTGACAATTGTTTCTGCACATTGGAATTGAAACTTGCGCAGGATTACTAAGAAGACAAGGTAATTTAGCTGGGTACGCTGGTCTGTTTTAGAGTTGAAGGTTTCACTCAGGAGATAGGATAGTAAGAATTCTTGTTTGATTCTTTTACAGGACTGATCCCTCAAGGTCCTGAGGAGAACCCCCACAACTAAGGGGCTTCGAAACGCGACAACCCTTTCTTTTTTCTTTAAGGCTAATCTTATGACAATGTTATGTGGAAACGTTTAAATTGTAAAAAATATTGATGGCCTTATAGATGACTATGATGTCATGATCAGAAATAATATAAAAATAGTACCCCACCGTATACTTTAGTAAGACGTTCTTGTGAACCTTGGTGAGGCTATTCACGTTTTTTCATTTTTTTCTTATTTGTGTCACTTGTGTGTCTGAATTTTGTTTCTAACCCGATTTATACTTTTGTTTTGACTGTGAGATGTATGTGCATAACAGTTGTTTAGACTAAATGGTGGATGGCGAATGTAATGTGTGACTGTAGCCCAATCATTCTGAATTATTTTTTCTCTTGTGTGTTCATTCTTCACTTTTTCACATCCAATTGGATTATAGCTTTTAATATTCCCTCTTCCCCTTGAAGCTCTTTCAGAAATTTTTGAATAATGTTTTTTGGAATATTTTGAGAATTTATAAAAATAAACAAAGATTAATACAGTCACAACTTGTTGTGTGGTAATGCTACAATTGTTTAAGTCATTGTGCATTTGAAATGTGCAAATCAAAAAGCAGTACTGGCATCTTGTTTTGTTGAGAATTATATACGGCGCAGCCTTACTGCGCTTTAGCCAAACCCTTTGTTGCTTCTTGTTTGTGTGGAGGGACGTGGCTCCTCCCCCCGATCCTCTACTTCCGGATTTGTATTTAAACAGCATACTTGCACGGCCATGCAGCGGGAGCGCCGCTAGCGCGTCCAGGCGTGCCAAAAGCAAGCCCGTCTGTGCCCGTCCGTGCCGGTACGTCGCCAGGATCCAGAAATTCTGCCGGTTTACAGGCTGATACCGCTTCTAGGCTCACCTATACATCCTTTCAACTTCTTCAGGTGAGAAACGATCTTCCATCATGTCTGCATGCTCATATGATTGTTAATTTGGAAGGTCCTTTTGCCTGTTCTCATTATCTTTTTACTTGCATTGATATTACGCCAGGCATACAAGGCAACAATGCTATTAGAGAAAACTTGACAGGGAGGGGGTGGACGGATAATAGTCTTGCTCAACCCCACTCTTCAAATCAGGTTGGTTCCTGGAAGGGGTTTCTGGCAAATGTACGTTTGCTTCCTAAACATGCCACCTGAATTCTGGGATCGGGTGAGCTCGGATTCCCCAGACCTTAGCTTTATAACAGACACATGGCTTAAACCTACCTCCTTGCCTGATATTGCCCTTGCCCTCCCTGAGTACTACCGGATCCTTAGGCTGGACAGAGTAGGGAAAGTGTGTGGTGGGGTAGCCATAATACATAGAGAGGCACTGAAAGTTACAGTGATTGATTCCATCCTAGATAATTTGATGGACATGTGCACATTTAAAATTAAGCTGTCACCCCTAATTACTTTAAGGGGCGCTCTTGTCTACCGCCTGCCTGGGCCACTAAAAGACTTTAATCTAAAGATTATGGAGAAAATTGGCTACTTGGAGATTTTAATATACATAGTGAAGAAAAGGAGAATATAGAGGCTGTAAGCTTTTTACCTGACATGGCCACTTTAGGCTTAAATAACATTAATTCTGGGACTACTCATTCAGCCTGCCATACTCTGGATGTCATATTCTCCACATCCTCTCATATTGTTGCTGATCCTGTTTGCCCATTGATGTGGTCAGATCATTCTATGATTCCTTTCAGGATCCACAGCAGCATTAGACTCCTAATGGCTAGACGCCCCTTGAATGGTCTTCAAAGGCTCTGTCACAAAGTCACTTCCAAATCTTTTAGTAAAATATACGTACCCCCTGCTTAGGTCTCGACTACGCAGCGCCCATGCGCTGCATAGGCAAATAGACCTTTAGCCGTCGCTTTGGCTTTTCAGCCAAAAACGTGCACGAGTTCCATTGCCTTCAATGACAAAGCGTGCATGTGTAGCGGTTCACTTGCGGGAGCGCGCAGCGCCATATGTTATCAATTATCGCGGCACTAGCTGCTCGCTCCTGCAAGTGAATCGCGATGGCCACCTCCTCTCTCCCCTCCTGCTGTCGCACGACGCGAGTGCGCTTGTTTTTCTCCTATTAACACTCCAAGGTTTGTCAACGCACACCATGTTTTCATTTAAAAGGAGCCTCCCCCAGCGAGTTGAGAAATATTACGAGATGCGTGGAGAACGACTCAATGCTAAGTGGCCCTATGCCATGCGAGATTGCCTTCACCCCCTCCTAACTAGCAATATTAAACGTGAAACTAACTTCAAGTCCCAGAACACGATGAGAAACTGGGTCTAAAGCCAAGACTGGCTGAACGCGTCACACATGACTTGGCGCCGCTTTGCAGCTGGGAGAAAATAGGATTTTGGAGGCTGCTCGGCTGGTTCCAAAGTCTCTCATTTCCCAGCAGACCATGCGTCCTGCTTTCCATCCTGCGCTGCCTCTCCAGACAGGCCACTGACAGACAGTTCCAATATCACTAATTTCCGCTGCTGTTCTGTCATGGTATGGTACTGTATCGATTGTCATGTCTGAGTTGTTTGAACGAGGGCTGTCTCTTTATACTGTTTAATGTGCCGGCCCAATAACCTGCTGATCACTCAGCTCGCGCGGCTGGGCTTATCAATGTCCGCTAGTATTTCTGTAATTAACCCGATATCGTCGCTGCCTAACCCGCATAGCCCCCCGGCTTCAAAATTAATACCTGGATTGGCTGAGCTAACAGAGAGCCTGATTCAGCGGCCAATTGAGCAGTGATTACAGCTTCTCCGACATTTATTTATTCAATGGAGTGGAATCATTATCAAGTTTTTTTGCTCAACCTCTTGCCCCTTCTTAATTCTTCTGATCGATTAGAAAATCAAGCCTCCTTAGAGCAGAGCCTGGCATAGCAAATGTTGGGGGGCGGGGGTAGCTATTTATTCTCCCTAAGTCAATTTGATTTGCTAGTTTTGTGTATTTGTTTTGTGTAAGATCAAACATGTCACCTCACACCGGGACATGTAAATGCTCTTTTGCTGTAAGATGTAAACAGATAATTCAACCAAACAAACTGGGTTAGTCGTGTTGGAGTATAGCTCCCAAGTAGACTTTGCCACGTGTAAAAAAATTCAGGGAGTCTAGACTTTTTAACCAACATTTGAAGGTCCAGAAGGCTCTCAAGTTTCTCCAGTCCATGCGAGATGAGATCACCGAGTCCAGGATTTTTGTGTGTGTAATTTTAAGTCCAGTTGATCCACTCTAAAATAAGGACTGTAAGCCACAGAGGGCAAAGAAAAAACCTGGCCCGGATGAGCTACTCAAGCATGGACCTGTGAAATATGAGCGCTCTGTAGCTCCCTCTAGCTTCTTTACACTTAAGTTGAGATGCAGTCATCACAATAAGGAGTCCAAACAAGGTGAAACGCATCTATGATTATTGACCAGCTTTGAGAGGTGGCTGAACATGTGATGCTAACATGAACCTGTGATTAGATTGTGGCAAAATTGTGAGCTTACGTGGCTAAGCAGTAGGTGATCCTAATTCAATGATTTCATACTTGCAACTTTTACGTCTGTGTTTATTTCTGAGTGTAGGGTGTGCATGGAGAAGTGTGGCTCAATGATTAGAGCGGCCGACCCTGATGCAGAGGTCTAGCCCGGGACCAGGGTTCAATTCCCCGCCTCTTATCTTATCTTATCTTAAGAGGGACTTGTATAGCGCTCTGTCACCATAGGTTTCCTGACGCTGGGTGGTACTGAGAGATGTAGAGAGGGGGAGCTAGCCAGACTGTGTAAAAAGATTGGTTTTAAGAAGTTTTCTGAATTCCAGCAGAGACATGGAGGATTTGAAAGATAACGGCAACTGGTTCCAGAGTTTGGGAGCCAGATGAGCAAATCTGCAACCACCATATTTTTTGAGTTTGATTGGGACTGCGGTCAGAAGTTGACGGTGGGAGGACCGAAGGTTGCGTGCCGGACGGTAAGGAGTCACTAGGGACTTCAGAAAGACGGGGGACGTACCAGTCACAGCTTTGTAGGTCAGGCAGCCGATCCTGAATGCAGCTCTCTGTTCGACCGGCAGCCAGTGGAGTTTACAGAGTAGTGGTTTTGCAGACTGCCACTTCGGGGTCTTAAAGGCTAGTCGGGCCGCCTGATTCTGCTCGACTTGCAGCCTATGTAGCAGGTATTTCGGTAGGCCATGATACAAGGAGTTGGAAAAATCCAGGTGAGAGAGCACAAGGGCGATCAAAACTTGTATCAGGGCTTCAGGCGAGAGTAGGTGGGAAACTTTCCTGATTCTCCGAAGCTGAAAGATACACGAGGATACGACTGCACCAACCTGAGGCTTGAAGGAGAGCTCTGAGCCTCGGCGGGTCTTGGGCTCAAAATTCCACGGACCTGATAATTCTCGCCTCGGTGCCTATTCCAATCATGGAGTCCCACTCTGCAACTCTGGGCAATAGCTTGCTTAATCTCCACAACGGCCCCCACAACGCTAAGGATGCCTGGCCTCCACCTTGGGGGTGCCCAGGAGTGGACGCCTCACAGGGAAAGCCAGGATAGGTTCCACAGCGGTATTCGTACAAGCGCCTTGAGACCCTTGCAGGTGAGTAGTGCGCTATGCAAGTATCAATTTACAATTTACATGGTGTTTAGATTGCTAATAGCAATGTTTCCGCAAGTAATTTATTAAGTCCTCAAGGTATTAATTGTAAAATATTTGCCAGGTAAATCACTGTCCTACTCCTAAAGTCGTGGCAATCCACCGAACACTAACAAGGACTTTTAACCTGGCTTGAGCTCTGTTATTGATGCTTCAATACCTGGAAATAGGCCCAGTCCTGTGTCCCATCTTCAGCTTTTGTTCTGTCTTTATAGCCAACAACACTTTTTGGATTTGTAGATTTGCTTTCCTCTTTTTGCTACGAGCTTACAGGCGTCATCATCCCTGTAGCTGCTAGCTAGAAAATCAGGATTGGCTGAAACTGACCCACATGACCAGGATCTATTTGGCTGCTTTGTTACCCTACGTATTTCAAGTTTCCCAGTTCCACGCAGGCATAGCTCATCCAGTTCAGGTCTTTTCTTTGAATTGTGGGATTTGTGGTCCTAATTGTATAAGGGGTTAAACAGTACTACAAATCCCAGAATGCAACAGTAAAGACCTTGACTGAATGAGTTCATTCATGGAACTGGGAAATTTGAGAACTTGATTAACCATTTATCATGTATTAACTGCTAAGCCAATTTGTACATTGCCTTTGCATAACCTACGTATCTTGATTTCACAAACATAGGGCTTGTCCTCTAAAGTGTTTGGGAAGTGGAGGCTGATTGACGTACTCTAGATCATATGACTAATACTGGGACTACAAAACACCAGTAGTTGGTCGATCAATTGTTGAAAGAATATTAATAGCCCTCTTGTAGTTTCATATGGCGGAAATGAGTCTAGCACCCACTGGAGTTTTTATCTTTTCATTTCTGTTAAATACCCGCCTTGAAGTAAATACAGAACTATAAGTAAATACCAGACTTCAAAGGAAATAAATAGAGTATCTGAAGAACTCACACGAGAGCAATTGAACACACATTTCTACTGCTTATTGCAGGGAATTTCCAGTCCCAGTTTTTTGTACAGATGTACCTGTGCTTGAGTGTCATGAAAGAAAGAGTTATTGCAATAGTACAAAAGAGGTCCTTAGGGTAGCTCATCCTAGAATTCATTTTTTGCATTCCTCAAATTAATGCTTCAATTGCAGTGCATCATGTGAAAGTTCACACTGGGGTACATCTAGGACAAAGATCTTGTTACATGCAATTCCTTTGCAAAGAGCACATCCAGGAGAGCGTTGGACCCAGAGCTGCCGACTTTGGAATTGGGGAAACACGGTTAACAACCTGTGGTTCTGGGCAAATACCTTAATCTCTGTTCCCACTGCTACAACAAGCATTTACAATGCATCGGTTTCGCCTTTGGAAAAGTTTGAGCTATTGCCATTGTAAATGACAAAATTTGTATTTATGTGTTGGTTTTGAAAACAGATAAATAAATGGCATTGTCATTTACGTTGCCAATAGCTCTAACTTTTCCAAAGGCGAAACCGTTGCATTGTAAATGCTTGTTCCTGGTTGTGCCTGCTGGAGATGACTTTGATTGCCCAACCCTTCCAAGGATAACAGACAGAGGGTGGAGGGGAGAGTGGCTTTACCTTGCATCAGAGGTTATAGCAGGTCATTGCTTGTATACTTTACCCTGCGTGTGTTAAAAACTTTAGTGCCCTAACTAGCATTTGATTAGAAAATAATACTCTCTGTAGAATAAGCTATACTTGATTTCAGGAGATTACTAGAAAATATTTCCCCATTTACTAGTGTATGGAAGCAAATGACCCCGATTCATTTATCTTGCATCAGATCACAGAAGAAAATAGGCTGATATTTCACCTTGTATAAAATAACAAGTTTATAGAATTTCTAGGCCTCACAATAGACCTGAAAAGTAGATTGCTGGAATTTATTTACCCTAAACTTGATTGAGTAAAGAGATTGCCTGTTTATTTTAAACTTTGCTGGGCAGTAGAAAAGAACAGTACTTATATTGATGAAGTGTGTATTAGATAACACAGAAGGAAATCGTCCCAATTTCACTATCTGACAGAGATTTCACATGAAGGGCTAGGGCTTACAGAACCCAAATGCATCCAGTAGCGTACTTGCACCTGGTAGTCTTGATAAGCCAGTTTCCAGGAGAATTCCATTAAAGAGAGGAGCATTCAATCTTAGAAGGCATCCAGGTATTTTCTATTTGTTATGGTTAGAAGGCTAAAACACAATTAAGCAAACAGTTCCACAGCTCTTAATGAAATATCAACAAACATGAGAAGCTGCCAAACATATGGAGTCCACCTAGAAACACTGCCTTATGCCCACTCTATTGTTCACATGCGCAACCAGATTACCTGAACATGACATAAAGCGGGGGCAGAAATGCTTCTGTACAACCAAAGCACTCATCAGGCAATTGCGACATGTTGTTAGTGACTACATAATACCAGCATTGCTCTAGACAGACAAACTAACATGCAAACAAAAAAAATCAGGACCTATATAGCAGGCAAGGGGATACTGGTATAAAGATGTTGAAAGCAAAATAATGCAGTGTTTTGCTCTGCACTGTCTGCAAGCCAGAGGCGATCGCTCATGTCCTACCTAACATGGCAATATTTTCAGAGGTGCAAGAAAGCTGGCCAGTCTCCATCTAGGTGCTTATCAGGTGATGTCACCTACCACAACAACGATGACAGCCTATACCAGTGTCACTCATGACGTCTTCAAAAACTAAATGCTTTGCTTGGGTTTCATTAGCACTCAGCTGCTTTGCTGGTGCTATTGCCGAGAGAAACAGCAACACTTTACTCACATTTAATTCAATATGAGGTTTACAAAGGGTTCCTAAGCTTTTGATAAAAAGGCAGGGCTACTCTTGGTTTATGGATAGGCGAGTTCGCCTCTCATGACAGTAAGGTTAGAATCTGGAATTATGGAGAATTACTGTTTTTCGTGCAAGGCTTGATCTTATCTCACTCCTGTAGATCACTGAAACCTACGACATGTGGTAATGAACACTCTGTAACGTCTTTAACCCGCTGAATATCCCTTTAGACGCAACTATGCAAAAACTAGAGGTTTTGGTAATCAGCAAATCCACGGCGTCCCGCTGAATAGATATGCTTAAAAAGTGATTAACTGCATTACATGCTACATTTTCGGATTTATTAATTCTAGACTGCAGCGCTCTACACTTTGCACAATCCCTGCGACTCCTCTAACCCATTGAACACTAGGCGTATGGTCTGCAGAGTGCGAATAAGGGCTGGGGGAGGCTGGCTGCACAAGGTCACCATGAAACTAATTGTACAGAATAACCACAATGGGCCATGTGTGGACTTTATACACAGGTTGCTTTCTGACCTCCAGGTTGGGAAGGATTCCAAGGGGCACCGCACTGCCCCCCACCCAACCTCGACAGGGACTTTACCTGCAGCTGCTGGAACTCGTCCTCCAACTCCCCCCAGTCCGCCCGGCATCTCTCCAGAGACATGGCGGGGCTGCAGGAGGACATCCTGCACCGCTAGCACCCGGCCCCCGCAACAGCTGCTTCAGCGCGCGTGAGGCGCATCACCATCGCTCGCGTGCACACCCCGTCTCATCGACAGAGACGATACACCACATGGCGGTGCCTCAGCAGAGCATAGCGCGGCCATGTTAGAAACACCGCACGGCCATTGGTTGGGAAAAGGCTTGTCACTTGAATCCATATTTTAGTCGAATTTGTATGTTATTGATCCACTGAAATCTATAATAATTTTTATTTTAAACATTAAATTAAAGGGACATTTAAAAAACACGTCATAAAAGAATGCCGAGTGTGTTACACATTTTTTTCGCCATGAATATATGTGCAATATTAAAAAGTAAAACATTTTCTATTATACCAATGATACATCTTTGAGGGTATCACAATGAAATGATTGAACAGTGTCGCCTTTTAAGCATGGCCGAACGTTTCGTGAGATCAAATGAGGCTTTTCAGGAAGGTTGTGTGCTAGTCTTTTTGGCAAGTTTTCAATGATCCAATGAGAATCTTGCACGAAGGATCAGGTCACTCTATGCATGCAACCACAATTGCAGATTCTTCTAACCTCTTTATATGGAAATTAATGCGTTTATGTATTCAATTTATTTGTGGCCCTCAAGGTCCACTCTTTAATGGGCCTATTTTTTGCTGCTCCCTTCCTGAAAGGAACGGACAGCGGGAGGGGGGCGGGAAAGACACGGAAGCGGGAGGGGGGCGGGAAAGACACGGACAGGGGGGGGCGGGAAAGACACGGACAGCGGGAGGGGGGGAAGGAACGCAGTCACCTGGACTTCTTCCGGCGGCCGTGGTCGGCATGAAATGAGGAAAACAAACACCAAAAAAAAAACGAAACTACGCCCACCGCCCAATGACGATGCAAAAAGGGTGGAGAGGGAAAAAAATGCAGGAACGCCTACGAATCTGGTCTGGCCATGACGGACAGATCTCTGTTCCAATGGCTAGCCTTCATTTATGGAGCTAGCCAATGGAACAGAGGGCGGATTCAAGTCCCCCATACTGCAAAACTAAAGCTTTCTCCTGGGGGCAGAGCTAGGAGCTCCGTGCCCCAGGCGAAACCTAAAAATGAATGCGTTCTTGTGTAATGTAACTGGTGCTCGTTTAAAGCGCCCCGATACCTTTCTGTCAAGTCTGCGCTATATAAAACTGCAAAAAAAGAAAAAAGGCACACTGATTAGAGCTTTGGTCCATGACTCGTGTAGCAGGCAAGCAAACTTACACCGAGGTCCCCACAAATAGACAGCATGCTCGATCCAGACTCTCGCCAAAGCTGAAGTCCTGAACACTTGAGAAGCCCGAAATGCGCTCTCATTAAAGTTTACCACCGCATGGCAGAATTTAGTGGACATCAACAATTACTTCAGACAGATATCTCTGCAGTTAGGGTGGGTTAGGCTGTCAGAGCTGAGGTAGTCCCTAGGAGGGTTTCGGACTGGCGTCGATGCAACAAGGGTGGGTTAGGCACTCAGAGCTGTGGTAACCAGTGGCAGGGTTTAGACCACTTATCGCTGTATTCAGGGTGAGTAAGGCACTAAGAGCTCCCAGGGCGCTAATGTGGACAGCCTTAATTGTTTCATCCAGCCGTCTTTCAATGTATTCTGTTACCAGTAGTTATGCATTTAAAATGAAGACAAACCAACTGACGAGGAAAATGTAAAGACAATAAAAACGAGACGGATGAACTGTTCCCACCATAAGTGGGCAACTTGTGATCTATGCATAGACGTTTTAAGGCATGGGCAATGTGGGATCTGGGCCAGGGCCCCACCTTTCTAGAGGCCCCATCACTAAGCTTTTAGGAAAGTCACAGACAATGGCATAACACAACAAGCAATGGCATAGTCAATAGGTCTCACCTTTGGGACCTTGTAAGTGTTTAGCCATGCAACAGTTGATGTTGTTGCACCAATGATATTGTACTGGATAACTAAACACTTATATGGTCCCAAAGGCGAGACCTATTGGCTATGCCAATGCTTGTTTTAATGAGCATATGGACGCCACCATGAAACTTAGGGTTTTCAATGCGACTATGAGTGATGTGATAGACAAGTTCTCAGATAGCTGAACGCACCGCGGAAATCAGGTATTTAGCCCTTGAAGATCATTAGAGGATCAACCTCACTAACTAAGGCGACTTTCACTAACCGACACAGGCTGCACGAGCACTCTCAAGAGAAAGCCACAACCGATAAAATCAGTAGAGGGATACCACGCTTCACATTAAACCTGCACAATATTTCTATCCCTTTTTAAAAAAGCATGGCCATTAAGCCAATATGTTCTTTTTATGAACACGATAACACACTGTGCATTGCTTGATTCACGGGGCACTTCCAGAATAGCCCACACAATATAGGTAAACAATATAGGTAAACAAGACATGTTGAAGCTGTATATCCTGAATATTTAGATACAGGGTAATTCAGAGTCATGTTTTTCTACACCAGTTGCACAAATTTTAAACAAGCCCTGATATACTACAGAAGAAAAAAACAGACGTCCTACGGCGATACCCACGAGTTATACCGGTAGGTCTGTGACAATGAGAACTGTTATCAGTTCTGACACCTAGAGTTAAACACTAGACAACTTGTTTGTCTTTTTAATTTCACTTGATACAGGCAGCAAATCCCCAGCAAGAGTACTCTGGCACAGAAGTTAATACGTAAGGTGTGAATGATCTAGTTTGCACACCACAGAAATTGTTAAAGTTTGAATACTAAAAATAGCTATATTGTTGTCTTCTACACAGATTGAACGATGTCCTTCCCCATTTCTATCTCGCCCTGATGAAGACCTTTATATAAAGTGATGGTCTTACTTCTATAAGGTCAAAACGCGTTGGCATCATTTAGCGGTCCAGAGTTCGAGAAGACATCAAGGGACACTGTTTGATTCAGCGAGTAGAGCCAGATTGTTCGGGCTCACTCTAACAAGTCTAATATTCTCTGACCCCCTCAGAATTAAGTATCAAGGATCGCGCATTCAGTATCGAGTAGGCAAAATGCCGTTTTTCAACAAGTTAAAGCAGATAGGAACTAGGAAAGGGATACTAGAGGAAGAAATTCCTATCCCCCCTAGGGACACTCCAGGTAACTTTATGTATAACAAGCATGGCATAGATGCCATATTGTATCTAGAATTATGGGCCGATTATACGAAACATCTAGACGAGAGACACAGATGGCCAGTTAATGGAACATGGGATGCCGAGTGCATCATGAAGGTAGAAGAGGCATTATGGAAAAAGAAAGCCAGACAATCTCAGAAAGACGCCATAGAATTTTGGCGTAAGGAATCACATAAACGTACTGAAAGAGCGCTCCGTAGAGAAGACAGACTTAAAGAATCAGATAAAGCTCAAGAAAACGAATTAGTTACTGAAGGAATCCGAGTAAAAACAGAACAAATAGATCGCATCCGAAATAGCCAAGTAAACGGCATGTATCTTATGGCCGAGGGTACACCTGACGCCATTTCCGAAATACCGAAAAATCTGCCGCCACCACTGGTACCAACTAAAGTAACACATAGGACCACTAAAGATATATTCCTGAATTCCTATCTAGAAGATGTAGCTCCCGCTTACACCAATCTGCCTGTCCGCGCCCTGCCTACTGACAGGGACGAGGGTGGCACCCCGCCCCCAAATCATGCTCCGCCAGTACCACGACAGACCTCCCCCGTTCCGCCAGCCCCGCCACTTCCTGCACTCAAAACAGATCTACCGAAACCACGTTTACCTGATCTAACAAAAAGACAAATTCAAGTACAAAAACAGACTCCACAAGGAGATAACACACAAGCCTCCGCTTCAGGGGGTGCGACCGCGGGTCCTCGGACCCCGCCATTAACTCACAGATTAAATGTCAGGGATATACAGAGTCCTCTCACGTTCAGATCACCCCGCTTTGATGCATTTAAAGAAAACATTTCAGTTTGCAGATACGATCCAGTACCCGGAAAAGACGACCTAATGATATTGGCATCACTACGGTTAAGATCTGCTACTGATATGTTGCTATGTTATGTAGGTATGAAGGATCGTCTAGATAGAATATATGAGTTTGTTCAGACAGGAAAAGACCCTGACAGCATCAAGGATGCCATGGAGAAACAGAAAGTTGACATTCAAGCACAGATATTACGATTTTTCATAAACTGTCTAATAAGAGAACGAGATAGGCCTGGAACAGATCAGAGTGAATTAGATGCACTGAACAAGTGGGGTCAAAATATAGCTGAAGGAAAACATGACAAAGGGACCTGCATAGCCACAATGTATAGGAAAATTAGGAAAGCAGTGCTAGAGGTACACCAAAAAGAGAAAGACAAAGCTTCCTCCGAGGAGGAAGAAGAATCTGAAGAACCAGAAAAAGCTGCAGATACTATAGCATATGTAGGTAAGGGAAATTACCTTAGGAAAGGCATCCGTCCAGAAAGCAAGAGAGTTTTCTTCTCTGCCTTGACAAATCCGAATTCTGCTGAACATCAGTTCCAGGAAACTGATAAAAGGCTTCGAGATCGAGTTGGGTACCACGTACTAAATTCTATGGATGAACAAGAACTAGCCCGATCAGCTGTATCATGGGCCGAAAATGCAGACATATATAATGATGACACGGTAGCGCAGACATTTCTGAACCTCTCCCCCGACGAACAGAAATTAGCAGGTGTATACATGATTCAGCACCTTCTCATCAAATACAGAAAACATTATTCTGATCCAGGTCCCTTACACGAAACACTAGAGGCACTACTCATGGATAGATGGAGAGGCTTAAGTACCAAGTTAATACAAATAATTCTAGAACAACGCCGTAGATATGACACGTTCATCAGCTCCGAATATGTTCCCGCCCCGCCCCCAGAAAGGAAAATGTATCACATGCAACGCCTGAGTGGCGTTGAAAGTCAGAACCCCTTACGAGAAGTACACCCAGTTATGGGTACAGATAATGTCTTGAAACGTGTATATGTACACACGCCATTGACCAAGCTAGAACTGTTAGAAATGAAGAAATTAGTCCCGTGCCATGATAAAGACCCTGCAGGTTTTCACAGAGAGCTTAAAGACATGTTACTAATGGGGGATTACACGTATGATGATATCATGAAAATGTTGAAAGTATTATTGCCCACGGGTATCTTCGAGAAATTGAAGGAAAAGGAATGGGAGGTGGGGGACACAAAGATTGCATGGGCAGAAATAGAGGACGAAGAAAGAAAACGGGTCCCGGGGGTAGGCCTTGGGGACAAAACTAAAGCATTACCAGGTTTGATAGTACAGGTCCTGCCCAGATTATTGACGACTAGAAAGGAAGATTGGGACGCCATCTCGTCCTGTAGACAGAAACATGATGAAGATACTAGTGACTTCTATTCAAGATTTGAGAAATGTTTTATTATTAATAGTGGCCTCAAACCAAGTAGCGAGTCGTACCCGCATCTTTTTGTATCAAAGTTAGTCGAGAATTCCCTACCGTTAGTTAAAAACCGTGTATACAAGGTCGAGAGTACATGGCAAGCAAATACGCCATCACAGATGTTACAGATGTTACAATATCACCAGAACAGAATTAGAGAAGAACAAGATCAGGAACAGAAACGTATGAAAGACACGAAGATGAAAATGTTAGTAGCACAGACGGTCCCAGCCGACGGTCACAGAAAGGGTACGACCCAGACAAGTCACCCTACAGCTCCCGTTAAAGGGACATGTAATTACTGCAAGCAGCCAGGTCACTACGTACATGAATGCCCGGTTCTAAAACATAATATAGCGACAGGTAAAACTAAAGAAAGACCGCATCCACCTAGACAAGACCATAACCAGCATCAGTCTTCACAGAATACACAGAATACACAGCCTATGCATGCTTCTTCAGCTCCAGCACAGACAGTAGCGGTACCACAGCCACAGCCCATTGCCGCGTCTCAGCAAGTTTCACAACAGATGTACCAGTATGCCCAGTCCGCTTATCCCGAATATTCACGATACACATGAAACAGCCTAGAGAGGGAAGGTGACTTGCCTCTTATTGAGATTCCTGTAGATCAAGAAGGTCCTTATGTACATAGTCAAGTATTAGGAAAAGACAGAAAGTTTTTAATTGACACAGGGGCAAGTCGCACCACAATCAGCCATGATGAAGTTCCAGGGGCACCCCTCTCAGGCTCACAGAATGTTTCCCTGGGTTTTTCAGGACAGCCCATTGTAAACGAGGTATCCGAACCAGTCCCCCTGGCTGTGGGTCCATTATCACGTGTTACAGACGTGTTACTTACAAAATCATGTCCAGAAAATCTGTTAGGAATTAAAACATTAAAGGCTCTAGGAGCTATAATATGCTGTTCCCCGGAGGGAGTCAGACTCTTTCTACGGGATTTCAAGGGTCATTATGTTTTGCGAGAATTCGATGTCAGATTGAAAAATGTACCAGATTACTTGTGGGCAAAAGGCCCAACTGATGTAGGCTGTATGCACATTACACCATACCGCGTTACACTCAAGGCAGGTGTTGTATTACCCCGAATCAGACAATACAAGTTACCACCCGATGCTGTAGTGACTTTACTGAAAATTATTGAAGAGCTCATTGCCCAAGGAGTGGTCGTAGAGACCGACTCCAATGTCTGTAATTCACCCATCATTCCGATTCTTAAACGTACTGATCCCAATGCACCGCCAGTATATCGGCTGGTGATTGATTTAAGAGAACTGAATAAATGCATTATTCCACAGTATCCTGTGGTCCCCGATATCTCATCCCTATTGACTGCTATTGATTCAGAAGCAACGTTCTTTACCGTAATTGATCTCAAGAACGCCTTCTTCAGCGTGCCTATTGATCCAGAGAGCCAATATCTCTTCGGATTCAGTTTAAATGGACGCAGCTTCAAATTTTCGCGCGCACCTCAAGGATTCACAGAAAGCCCCAGCATCTACAGTCAAGCACTGAAAAGACAACTAGATTGTATTCAAATGCCAGTTAATACCGCTTTACTGCAATACGTCGATGATCTACTGATCACCGCACGAAGTGAGCCCGAATGCGAACAAGCATCACTGACAGTTTTACATTTCCTGGCAGACAAGGGACCCAAGGTGTCCCCTTCAAAGTTACAATTCTGTGTTCAGCAAGTTGTGTACTTGGGTCACTTGCTGTCCAAAGTGGGGAGACAGCTCACTCCCGATCGCATTCAGTTAATTGTAAATATGCCGCAACCCCAGACACAAAAGGAAGTGCGGGCCTTCATAGGCCTCACCTCGTACTGCAGACAATGGATTCCCCAGTATGCATTTCTAGCCAAACCCCTCATTCAGTTAACAACGCAGGAGGCAGCAACTTCGACTGCCCTCCCTTGGACTCAAGAACATACACAGGCTTTTGAAGAATTAAAGAAAGCTTTATGCCAAGCACCAGTTTTAGCGACACCATGTTACAGCAAACCGTTTACACTTTTTGTTACAGAACGTGATGGTACAGCGTTGTCTGTCCTCACCCAAGATCAAGCAGGTTCACATAAGCCTTGCGCTTATTTTTCTAGTACATTGGATTCAGTAGCTCAGGCACTCCCTGCGTGCTTAAAGTCAGTAGCAGCAACAGCGTTAGCAATCAGACAAAGCGACTCAATTGTTTTAGGTCATCAGTTAACAGTTCAAGTACCACACTCTGTAGAGGTTCTGTTAAACAGAACCCAGACTCAACACTTGACTATAGCACGACTGACAGGTTATGAATTAACGTTATTCCAGCCACACATAGAAATCAGACGCTGCAGCATCCTGAACCCCGCAACACTGTTACCTACAATTATGACAGATCCAGCCCCGCATGATTGCATAGAGGTCATTAATGCAGTAACAAAGCCACGACGAGACTTAACAGATGTCCGCTGACAAATCCAGACCTGACACTTTATGTGGACGGTTCATGCATGAGAACAAATACAGGAGAATTAGTGGCTGCGTATGCCGTGACCACTGAAACTGAAGTTAAAGAAGCACATCGTATTGACACACTGTCTGCTCAAGCAGCAGAGCTCATCGCTCTGACCCGAGCTTGTATTCTAGCCAAGAACAGAAATGTTAACATATACACAGATTCACGTTATGCATTCGGAGTTGTACACGACTTCGGAGTCCTCTGGCAAGAACGAGGTTTTCTGACCTCTCATGGGGCCAAGATACAACATGGTCCCCTCATTCAAGCACTGTTAGAAGCAATACATTTGCCCTCGGGCATATCAGTCATGAAGTGTAAAGCACATACTAAAGTTACAGATTCTGTTTCCCAGGGTAACGACCTGGCAGACCAGACAGCAAAACATACAGCACTGACTCACACCCAGATTACGGATGTGACAAAGACAATAGTACCGACAAAGTGTATGGCAGTTAGAGATCCCACCCTAGACGTAATCGATATCCAGACACACGCTACTCCAGATGAAATAAAGAAATGGACTGAACTAGGAGGGATTCAGACAGATCAAGGTTGGATGACGAAGGGAAAATGTACATGGTTTCTCCCCGACTCAATGGTTCAAAGCATGATAAATACAGCACATAGTCCTGCACATCTAGGAGAGAAAGCCATGATAGATTGTTTGCAGAATCTCTGGTACAACAAACACTTACGAGCAGCAGCAAAACAGAAAGTGCGTACTTGCATGATCTGTTGTCAGTTCAATCCAGGTAAAAGCGTCCCTGTAGAGCAAGGTGGATTTCATCCTCCCGATCACCCTTTTGAAGTCCTCCAGATGGATTATATCCAGATGGACAGTTGTCGAGGTTTCAAATATGTCCTCGTAGTTGTTTGTGCACTTTCCCGTTGGACAGAAGCTTACCCAGTATCAGATTACACCGCCCCAACCACTGCCAAGCAGCTGGTTCGTGAATTCTTCCCACGGTACGGTTTGCCCCGTGTCGTGTATTCAGATAACGGACAGCCATTCTCATCCGAGTTGATGAAACAGGTTTCCCTTTTGCTAGGATATCAGTGGAAGTTCCACTGTGTCCGACACCCCGAAGCCGCAGGCCTTGTAGAAAGGCATAACCAGACATTAAAGACCCGACTTGCTAAGATATGTCAGGAGAAAGGGGTCGACTGGATAGTCGCCCTGCCAGTGGCACTATTCTACATGAGGATGGTCGCCCACTCGAGATCAGGGCTATCCCCGTACGAAGTGGTCTTTGGCAGACCACCGAATATGTGGGGGACGCCCATTCCGAAGAAAATCACTGATGTTGATTGTAATATGTTGACAGATTACCTTGCCTCCTTGATGTCTGCACTCCAATCATGTCGTTCACAGGTTGCCGCAGCCTTTCCTGACAACACTGATGTAAAGCCACATGAGGTCCGTCCGGGGGACATAGTTCTCGTCCGGAATTTCGACCGGAAAAGTCCGTTGGAGCCCCGCTGGAAAGCCCCGAAGATCGTCCTCCTTACTACCAGGACCGCCGTCAAGTTGGAAGGAAGAAAGGGGTGGGTCCACACGAGTCATATTAAGCTTTGCAATGAACTGAAAAATGAACTAAAACAAGACTCTGACTCGTCCACCCCCACCAAAGACTGTATCAAAACCAGTGACTTTGAAGTATCCGAACGAGAGAAAACTCCCCAAGAGGAATACCGTATGAAACTCCGATCTAGCAAGTCAGACAGTTTAATTGTTTAAGTCCTCCCCTAGGTGAATCGGTTAAATAGTTTCTGACATGTATCCCCTAGATCGAGATAGAGAGAGAGAGAGACAAGTCAAAAGAAATACATACTGCAAATCACTGCGTAGTCACTGTATAGTGACATTGTTAATAATGTTTTTTCTAAGTGTTCTAATTATTATTGCCAGTATACTGCTTCCTATATACTGTCCTATCTTCAAGCATGAACAATCTGTCTACAATGTCTCTGCTGAACATTCTTTTAGTGAGCTACCACAACATGAACTCTCCTACAGACTGGCGCTGCGCAATAACACATTCATTAGTATGTTACACCATTCCCATCAGACGAACAACGCTACAAACTGCTGGATATGTGGCCGACTCCCTCCCTACCAGAATTACAAGGGAGCTCTGCCCCTCTTTCCGTACCCGTTCACTCACAACGGCTCCTGTGGTGCATGGTTTAAAATAATTAATTCCTTAGATCCTGATATTGCTGTTTTCGATGGGAGCTGGGTTTGGGGAAACCTGAACTTAGTTCTGCTCAACATCTGTTACCCTGATAAAGAGGGACTCCCCACTCGAATAGGAACTGATCTAGAAAATGAAGTATATGGATTAGGTAATTACACAATTAGCCTCATGATCCTTACTGTAGAATCCGAAGCCGCACCAGCTCTGCCTCATATGTCAGTATTACCAGTCACCGGTGAACTATGTGTTAGCAAGAAAGGTTCAGTACACTTAGGTCATAGTAAATGCACTACTGTGGTCGAATTCAGTGATCATGGTAAATCGTCCTTTAAAGCTACTCGTCATTCCTATTTTGTTTGTGGTCATACCGCATACATACGTTTGCCTCCAGATTGGGATGGTACCTGTTATATTGCATTCCTTCTGCCACCTGTTTTTCTAGCTCCCCCTGATTACCATAGAAATACCAATCTAGTAAAGAATAGACCCAGAAGAGATATCCCACTTGTCGACTACACAGAAACGGCATGGGAACAGTACACTGATTTCAATAAAGGATTCTTTTTCTTTCTAGGACCTGTCCAAAACAGTAAATTAATACGTAGATTAACTAGAACACTTGAAGCTGTAGTACATGAAACTGCCTCCGCCTTAGGTAACTTAACAGAGGAGCAATCTGCTATGCGGGTTGTTGTCCTTCAAAATCGTCTTGTTATTGACGTCATCTTGGCAGATAGAGGTGGAGCCTGTAAGGTCATCGGGTCAAGTTGCTGTGTTTTCATTCCACAAAATGCGCCATCTGTCTATCAAGCTATTACCCGTCTGCATAAAATTGCAAATCAGATACATCAGAATCCAGGCACCTGGACTTGGTCCGGTTGGTTCTGGACAACGTTAACCGCCTGGGGATGGAAGATCCTATCCTTCCTAGGTTTCGGCCTTGTCATAGTATTCAGCTGCTGCCTGTGCCTACAGTGTGGGCCGGCGATATGTGGACTGTGTGCCACATCATGTATTGAACATTCCAGTTTCCTCTCAAATCGTCAAAGAAAGAAAGATGAGCAACTGATGTTGCAAGAACAAACTGATCAATTTATGATGATTAATATATCATGAAGGGTCCGTAGGGAACAAGGAGGGAATGAGGAAATATAAATTTTATGGTCAAGATGTGTTCCCTAGCGCGTACCCCACCGTCTCCATGTACGAGTTAAAGTGCATGTAACTTCCCTCCTGTACCAGCTATGAAGACGCAAATACATTTGCGTCCAACGTTAACATGTCCTCTTTCAGATCCACCTTGAATGGATTGAATGGTCCGTTCCTAAATATGCTATGCCAACGTCTTTTTGTAGTGTACTTCAACGTTTTTCAGCTCTAGCTGAATAGGCCCCTGAATTTCTGTCACCGAGCCTCTTTTCTGGCTTCTGACTCCAAGGGCCTCTGCCCAGGCTGCCCCTGTACTCGTGAACTCTGACTTACTTCTAGCGCGGCCCCTCGCGCTCAGCTCAGCCTGCTGCCTGCCAAGATTGACTATAACATTCGAGTTATCTGTTCCGCTCCTCGAAAATACATTCCTGCCTGCTAGTTTCAGTAAACATCCCTCCTCACCTGCAGAGCCAAAGGGCCGACCTGTCTCTGTGCAAGTAATTCAAGTAATTCATAGCGCCGTTGCCATGCTCCCATGGAAGGCCCATGCCCCCACGCTTCTCATACAGACACTCAGGCGCTTATACACGCACTCACAGCAAGTATAGAATAGCTTCTGCCCTAGAGACCTTTCCGTCCAGATAGCTTAGTTCCTAAACATCAGATACCAGATATGATAGAAGCACAAGTTGATCTGACATGCCAGACTTCTGTCTCTTTCCGTCAGTGTAAATGTCAAGTCCCCTGCACCCTCCAGCTTCACGTCAATCACACGTCATGCAGCTGCGCGCGCATCCAAGCTTCCGATTTCTGCTGACATTGCAACATTTCTGTTAGTGCCACCCCTTTTGTGACACCTACCTATGACGTTTCTAGCATACACCTCTAGTTCACGCCTCTTGATTACGCACTTGTAACACGTGTATACTGTTATCTTGTCTTCTCTCAGCTGTTACGCCTCCTGCACTGTTGCTTATGGCATGAATTAAGTATATAAGCTATGTACTGTTAATAAAAAGTAGCGCTCTATCCCTTCTGACACCCCTGTGGTGGTCAGAACATGATATCCTGGCCATGACCATTCCTTTTTAAGGAATAAAACCCCTAAGAACTCTAACACCACGGACTCTGTCTTTTTCTTCCGATCTGAGTTATTATTGATTAAGTACTTACCTGCATAGAAATTAAGAGAGTAAATTAATTATTTACGTCAACACTTATAAGGTACCAAAGGCGAGACCTATTGGCTATGCCAATGCTAGTTTGGAGAGTGATATCCCTGTAACCTTACACTTCCTAACCTCCTCCAAATCATCTATTAGCCCACCAACCATCTGTATAAACACACACTTCCCCAAAAGGATTTAAAATAATTCCTATTACTGCACTCTACAACAAAGAAAATGGAGTGAATGCATGGAAAGGTTTCCTTGGGAGCACAAGACAAATCCCAATAACCACTGGACAAACCACTAACCTTAGGTTCGGCAGTAGCGTGTTGTCTGGCATAAAGTATGTCAGCGCCTCGCCAGACTTAGTTACGTGCTATATAAGTGCAACTACAATGCATTTATGTTACCTGTGCGTTGTTGGGCAGATTAACTGAGTGGAAGCGAGACTAGTGATGTGCAGGTGAAAGCGCGATAGTCTTTTCCTATTTCCGAGTCTGCTAAAACCAGTATCCAATACCCACCATGAACACACTAACTCAGATGGTATAGTTGGTTCACACATAAATGTGGTGTAGCCTATATAAATGAGCAGTACAATTCAATTGTTTGGAACATCTTAAGACTCTGGCAGTTTAACAAATTAGAACAGTATATTGCTTACACAACAACGAGCGGCTACGTCACGTTCAAGGTAAAGTCCATTCTTTTTGTTTATTTGCTGCTGCCAACATCATGGATGAAGCCTGTGGAGAGTGTTGTTAAATGTAGTCTTTACTGTTAAACCTTTCTTGAAGGCTAAAATCCCATGTTCTGTCTCGTGAAGCGCTCCTTTTTGTTTGAACAATGGTGTACTTTCGAGCAGAACAGTAGAATTGGATATAGCTCTAGACAATTTAAAGAAAATGTGTGCATTTTATTTTGAGCTTTATCAAGTATCTTTCTATGGTTGAAAAAAATGCCAGCAGCCATGCTGCTCTACAACATAGCTTAAACACATTGGCTAAGCCAATAACTCTAGATAAACAGTTAGGTCCCAAAGGCGAGGCTCTGCCAATGCTTGTTATATAAGCCTGGTGTATAAAAGGAATCAACGCCTTTGATGTGGTTTTCGTGTTTAAGTTTGTACATCTAGTCCTATGCACCTTTTTGTAGCGCTTTGAATGATGTGGTCGAGTGCGTGAGTGTAAGAGTAGGCTTTGCTCTTGTCCACGTAGCTATGGTTTCTGCGCAGTGGTTGGGGTAGAGAGGCGCTGATAAAATGTGTTTTCAATACTGATGCTTCCTTTGTGAATCTCCTACAGTAATCTCACTGTGATCTGAAAATAATATTTAAAAGGGAAGAGAGGGGTGGGCATTTTTGTTGTACGTAAAAGTTTTGACATCTGCATGGGAAGGTTTCAGTTCTTGATCCAATTAGTATCATCGGACATTAAATAAGCATTCAAGACTTTGTTTTTTTGGTGTTTTAAGATCCTGGCTGAACCAAAAGTGCATTACATTACCCTCCTTATTAGATTGTAATCGAGAGGCATTGCATATTGCAAGCCCTGTGGTGCAAAATTTCTGAAGGCCCCAGTCCTTCTGATTCCCTCGTTCGCCAAGGCCAAATATTATCCGTGAGGTATGGGAGACTGCGGGCCCCTCATCACATTCTGCAGCGGGCCCCATCACTTTGTGTGCTACGCCACTGGTGTGCTCTCTTTAGAATGGATGTCTGGAAGTGCTGCTCCCTGATTGGCCACGGTCGCTGTGGCATAGGGCCCACGTGATGACGTCCACACCTGCGTGAATAGCTATTCCAGCACACCCTCGACCTCTTGAATCGGCCCTGCCGTCTGCACCTGTTTTTTCCTGTCACGGCTTGAATCCTGCTTCTTTCCACAGCGACAACACATAATCAGCTCCCTATTTACCAACATGAATACGGGCATAAAAAGGATAATTAACTGCGTGACTGCGTGGATACGGTCCGCTTCAACGCATCAGCGTTTAGCCGAAGGGGTGTTGCTTTCCTCCCTTGCCTGAATAAACTCTTAACTGTATGGGGATCATGACGAAGGGCATCCAGCAGGGATAAATATGCATAGTCAACAGGAAATTCACTTTTCAAGCTTACACCGTTCGAAATAGAGGCATGTCCGTCTAGACATCTCTCGGCCCGCACATCCCCCCACAGACATCGGAAGCCGACCGGCTCTGTGGGTTTATCTTCATACTGAAATAGAGTGAGGGGGTGTTTTTGCTTTCCGCGCTGCTCTATGCTGTTTGGCGCCTCTCCAATTCTCTCTGTGGTGCTCACTTTTAGCAGCAGGGTGTTAAAAGAAGGCTGCCTCAAAAAGAGACCTCTCCTAGGTGCCTGATGCATGAGTAGAACCTTTTACTGTGGCAGTACTGGAGCCATGTGTAAGCCTCTTAAGGCATTAGCTCATTTTAACAAGCAGTCTCTGTATGGTAACAGGGACCAGACACGCACAGAGTTTACTTTTGCTTAAACAGGTGCATGTTTTGCATTGGGTTGTTTTGCTACTCGTGCACGTTTGGCATTTACCTTACGAGAGCGAGCAACGGCAGGACGATAATTGCTAACAGATGGCACCGCTGCTTGCTCCCACAAGGGAAACGCCAAACGTGCACGCGTTGCAATATAAAGCAATGCAAAACATGCACACGTTTAGGCAAAATTGGTGATCGATTGCAAGAGGTCCCTCCTATGCAGCACTTGCGCGCTGCGTAGGCGAGACCAAAAAAAGTAATGTCACTAACCAAGTAATAGAGAGAGCATCTCAGGAACTTTAGGCATCATTTCCTTTCTGCTGAAGCAAACAAATCAGGTTCGATAATGCCCCAAGATTTAAAGATGGTGTTGGTTGCTCCTTAGTATGAAATTCTCTGCACTGTACAAAAACATTAAATACATCAAAAATAGACTAGACATATGTCTCTTTGGACTGGAATACCAAAATGCCTGAAGACTGAAACAGCTGGCTCAGGGCAGGCACACAGGGTCACCCTAGGACTGGTCCTGTTGGGGTCATAAATCAAACGAGGAGTATTTATAATAAGCCCCAGAATCTTAAGTACCAATATTTTTGTTTTCTCCTGGATATGCCTCCCAGTATCTTGGGAACAGGAAAGAAAAGCACCCACCACTCTCTATTGCAGGTATCTGATAGTGCTGAGTTGTTTTTCCCACAAATCCAAGAGACACACAATGAGCAACATAGTACATTTTCGTAGCCAAATAAAGCGGGACCTGATGTTTCAAAAATATTATATCCATTTTGTGTCCATGGGGAAATATGTTGATAGAGAAGGGTTTGGTCCTTTACCATGTGGGGCCCTATGAAGGATGAAAAGTATTTTAAACTAAATATATAATTATCTATTTTTACCTAGTGGAGGAAAACATGCCATTCTGATACATGGTATTTTCCATAACCTAGGACGATCCTTACAACAGTATTTTCAGTGATTGATCACTTATTTAGTAGGAAAATAGAGAAACCAGAGAACATGCTACTTTTTGGCAATTGATCACCTAATAAGTAGAAAACAGGGAAACCAGCGAACATGCTGTTTGCATAATTCAAATACGATGTAACAATAGCTCTTACTTCATGTTGATATTGTGAGAAGATGACCTCAATCATCGTTCGTAACTGTCATAGGTGAAAAGAGGCTTCTGGCAACTTTGTTAACTTAGTATTTCGTTGATAAGTTCCATTTTGGGTCCAGCCAAGACTTTTCACTCTATCCTTAGGCTGGATAGGTTGTCCAAGTGAAAAGGGAAGACTGCTAATTTTGATCTGATGCATTAATCTTGTATTTATCTTTGTTTTGTCTCCATTTATTTAAAGCCAGCTAAAATTCAATTTGATTGAAGAATCCAACTGAAACATTCTACTGGGCGCCATGAATGAAACTCTCAATCAAAAAGTGAGTGCTATTAGCATGTGATTGAACCTGCAACGTCCACTGCTTATTCGGGTTCAACAGTAGGGAAATGGAAACATTGCAGAGACGAACCCTGTGGGTCTCAACAGTTCAATTTTTTGAGTCACAAAGAAGGTCGAAGTTTAACCATATAACAATGTTAAAAGAAAAATGAGTGAAACTATGACAAAAATGAGTGAAACCAGGTGTCTTTGCGTCGGAGGTAGAAGGTAAAGAGTTCCCAGATGTTGCAGGGATGAGTTCACAGCGGCATCAAGTCCCACTAGTTGGAGAGTTGTTTATGACAGTATGCAGTGTCTGTGATCCAATCTTGGCCTTTCCCAATTCATTGCAACTCTACGCTTCGCGAGGAAGGAGCATTAGGGTGATCAATTTGCGAGAGTCTCGTGGTACATCGTTCACAAAGCCTAATAGACCTGTTAGTGGGGAGAGAGGAATTGGCGTGTTTGTGACATCTTCTATTCTATGAAAAACGTTGTCCTAATAAGCAGCAATTGCAGGGCAGTGCCATGCGAGATGCATAAAATCTGACTGGGGAGAGTGGCAGTGCGGATAATGAGAATCAGAGGATAGCAACATCCGAAATATCTGTATGGATGAGACGTAGTCAATAATTGGGGTATAACATCTCGATCTGGCCGCAGCAGAAGGCCCATTGCACGTCATTTAGGGTAAGAGATAAGTCTGTATCTCAGGCCTATCGTGCCTTTGGGATAGTCACCGGCACAGTTTGCTGCATGTGATCACAGAGAGATGTTATCATCTTGCGGAGCGATGGTGTTGTATATATGTGTTCTAGTGCCTTAAGCATCTGCGGGGGAGGCGGTGAAGGTGTCATCGAGTGCGCGGCAAGGCGCACGCTGCTGGTAGAAAAGAAGAGCGTCCAGGGGTGCACATATGGTGGTGTTGATTGTTGTTGTTGGGGGGAGGGGGGGGCAAGGAAGCAATCATCGACCTAGTCTGCTTGCGCGGTTAATTGTGCCTTTATTTTGTAAAGGTGGCAATAGGGAGTGGTTAACTACTGGAATAGATGGGGCATAGAGCTGTATGGTGCCTGTACGTCTCCCAAACCCAGCCCATGCCCAGCGCATATATAAGGAGTAGTTTCTGTCCTGTAACTCCAGTTCTGTAGTAGGGGTATCTCTGTTATAGTCATAATCTAGTGAATAGTCCCGCCCATGTGCGTGGACCCTGGCAATCAAAAATAATCTCTTAAGTTGTCAAAATAATGCAGAAACTGCAAAGACACTTAAGAGAGAATTTAAAGACAAATAATGCAGCCTATTTCCACAGGCTACACTGTCCAGTACTTCAATTAGAAATTCCACCAAAAATCACCACACACAAAACAGCCTGCAGTTTCTACCATAGAGAAATTTGCCTCCCCCAGTCAAAGACTCTGGAATGATAGAGAGGAAGGTAGGGACAGACAAGCCCCATAGGCTGCCATTATGTGGCTGAAATAGGATACTGTGCCTTTAAGAGAACTTTCCAGAACTTCTCCCAGTATCCCAGAATGCATAGCAGGTCCCTCTACTTTCAGTTCTTTTTGAAGGCGAAGCACGCCAGACCTGTCGCATTCTTTACATGATGAAATAGCTCCACCGGGGAGGAGGGCGGGCGCTTATGACTATAACAGAGATACCCCTACTACAGAACTGGAGTTACAGGACAGAAACTACTCCTTCTGTAGTAGGGGATCGCTGTGTATAGTCATAATCTAGTGAATAGAATGGCAAGCCCATCCCCACACCAAAGCGGCGGTGGAGAATAAACACATAATGCCACTACTGTGCGAACAAATTCCGCAGCGAAGCCTGCCCAACCTGAGCATCTGCCCTGGCGTCAGTGTCCAGGCAGTAATGCTTAGCAAAGGTATGAACCGACTTCCAAGTGGCTGCCTTGCAGATTTCAGCAATCGGCACGTTACGGAGCAGAGCCGTCGTGGCAGCTTTGCCCCTGGTGGAATGAGCCTTAGGCTTACCTCCTAAGGTCTTATTAGCCTTCTGGTAACATAATTGTATGCAGGACACAATCCACCTAGAGATGGACTGCTTAGAGGTCGCAAGACCCGTCCTGACGGATCCATAATTGATGAACAACTGGTCAGACCTACGAATATCTTTGGTTTTATCCAGATAAAATTTCAACACCCTCCTAACATCCAGGGAATGGAGAGACCTCTCCGCTGGGGATGAAGGGTTCTGAAAAAACGTAGGCAAAGTTATAGTCTGGTTGACATGAAAATCAGAAATAACCTTGGGAAGAAATTTAGGGTGAGTACGCATAACAACCTTAGCAGCATGAAATACAGTATAAGGTTCATTACAACACAACACCTGAATTTCACTCACCCTGCGGGCCGATGTAATGGCCACGAGGAACGCCGCCTTCCAGGACAGGTGCTGCAACGAAGCCTTATGAATAGGTTCAAAAGGCTCCTTCATCAATCTGGACAGCACCACATTCAATTCCCATGAAGGCGAGGGAAGCCTGACAGGAGGGAATACTTTCTTCAAGCCTTCCAGAAAATCTTTGATCACAGGGATCTGGAAAAAGGAAGTCTGTGAAGGGCATTTCCTGTAGGCAGTCAATGCAGCAAGATGAACCTTAATGGAATGAACATTAAGGCCAGACTGCGCCAAATGTAAAAGGTAAGGAAGGATGACATCTTCCTTACAGGTCGTAGGATCATGGTTCTTAGACTGGCACCAGATACAAAACCTCTTCCACTTGTAAGCATATGAAGTCCGAGTGGAAGGTCTCTTAGATTCCTTCAGTATGTCCATGCAATCATCGAGCAGATTCAGATGGCCATATTGCACTATCTCAGGAGCCATGCCGCCAAACTCAAAGACGAGAGGTTGGGGTGTAACATCCGTCCCCCGAACTTCGTGAGAAGGTCCGGCCTGCACGGCAACCGAATGTGAGGAAGGAGAGACCGGTGAAGCAGGTCCGTGAACCACCACTGCCTGGGCCACTCCGGGGCAATGAGTATCATCCGAGCCCTGGACCGGGCCAGCTTGATGAGCACTGCCGGAATAAGAGGAATGGGAGGAAAGGCGTACAGAAAGCTGTTCGTCCAGTTGATCCATAACGCATTCCCCAGCGTCCCTTGCTGGAAGTAACTGGAGGCGAAGCTTCTGCACTTGCTGTTTTCGGCGGTGGCGAACAAGTCTACGTCTGGAGTTCCCCACCTTGCGAAGACTTCTCCTAGTACTTCGTCGTTTATGACCCATTCGTGGTTTTCCTGAACCAGTCTGCTCAGTGCGTCTGCCTGAACATTCTGCACACCTGGTAGATGGGTGGCCGTTATCGTCAGTCCTCTGGCTAGGAGCCAGTGCCAGATCGTCTGCGCCTCCTGTGACAGAGTGCGTGATCTCGAGCCCCCCTGCTTGTTGAGGTAATACATCGTGGTGGTATTGTCCGTCTGCACAAGCAGAGAGTTGGTCTGGAAGGACGGAAGAAAGGCCTTCAGTGCCAAGTGAACAGCCCTGAGTTCCAGGAAATTGATGTGATACGTGGCCTCCATCGGCGACCACGTTCCTTGAATCTGTAGAGTCCCGGAGTGCGCTACCCATCCCAGGAGAGAAGCATCCGTCACGACAGTCTGCGTGGGAATGTCCTTGTGAAAGGGAACCCCTCTGAGGAGATTCTCCGCCGAACACCACCACTTCAGAGACTGTAGAGCATGCAGCGACAGTCGAATCTTGTCGTCCCAAGATCCTTTCCTCTGATCCCACTGGTCCTCCAAGCACTCCTGCAGCGGTCTCATGTGCAGCCGTGCGTGTGGTGTCAGGAAGATACAAGAGGCCATCGATCCCAGTAGAGAAGACACCGTCCTCACTGTTGTAGATGGAGTTGTCAT
This sequence comes from Lissotriton vulgaris, assembly GCF_964263255.1. Lineage (NCBI taxonomy): Eukaryota > Metazoa > Chordata > Amphibia > Caudata > Salamandridae > Lissotriton > Lissotriton vulgaris. The sequence goes on from NC_141687.1 coordinate 557,094,459, forward strand.
AAGAGCCTGAGCCTTCCGAAGGAGAGATAATCGTCGCTCTTCCGAAGGAGACACGCTTGCTGACAGCGTATTGATGAAGGCTCCCAAGTATTGTATGCATTGGACCGGAGTAGGGACAGTCTTGGCCATGTTGATGTGCAGCCCCAGCTTGTTCAAGAGAACGCACGTCTTCTGGAAGTGTGCTCGCGCTTCCGAGAAGGAGGATGCCTTGATCAACCAATCGTCCAGGTACGGGTAGACGAACACCTTGTTCTTCCTCAGGTGTGCTGCTACTACCGCCATGCACTTCGAGAATGTTCTCGGCGCAGACTTCAGTCCGAATGGGAGTACTGTGTATTGATAGTGATTGGTGCCGACTTGGAACCGCAGGAACTTCCTGTGTTTGTTTGCAATGGGCACATGGAAGTAAGCATCCTGTAGGTCTATAGCGCATAGCCAGTCTCCCTGTTGCAACTGAGGGTAAATCTGATGCAACGACAGCATGCAAAACTTTTCCCTGCGAATCCATTTGTTTGCCTGCCGCAAGTCCAGAATGTGCCTGAACTCGTTCCTGTCCTTCTTGCGAACCTGAAAGAACCTGGAGTACAGACCTCTTCCTCTCTGAGACAGAGGTACGTCTTCTATCGCCCTTTTCCTCAACAGGATATCCGCCTCCGCCTGAAGCTAGCGCAGCTGAAACTGCGAGCTGACCGGGGGAATTGCTGGAGGAGAGCTGGTGAACCGAAGACTGTATCCATTGCAAACAATATTCAGCAGCCACTTGTCCTGAGTAATTTTTCTCCACTCTGCCAGAAAAAATGGAATGCATCCCCCTACCGGAGTGGGTAACAGATCCGGGGGAAGTAGGTTCCTAGGGCCTAGACCCAGCCTGGCCCTTGGGCGCCGGGGCTGACTGCTGGCCTCCTCTGCCCTTCTGGCGCTTCTGGAACGGCTTACGGAACTGATGTTGCTGTTGCGATTTTCCCGAAGCCTGGCCTCGTCCTCGACCTTGCCCGCCGAACCGCCGTTGGAAAGGGCGGTATGTCTTCTTGGTCTCTTTAGGCTTCTCCAGGCCAACAGCCGTTAGCGTCTCGGCCTCCGTCTTCATGCGGGCCATCTCATCGTCCTCATGCTTACCGAAGAGGGTCTCACCGGAGAAGGGTAGGTTGGCCACCCTCTGCTGTGCGTCCGGTTTCAGGGACGTAAGCCTGAGCCATGCGTGGCGTCGTTGGTTGACTCCGTGGCAAAATCCGTGAGCAGCCAACAGGGAAGAGTCCGCTGCAGCGCTGATAATCTGGTTCGCCAACAGCATTCCCTCATTCAGCACTTCCATGAAGTCCTCACGCTTCTCCCGAGGTAAATGCTCTGCAAACCGCTCGAGGGAGTCCCAGAGGGCGCGGTCGTATCGGTTTAACAGCGCTGTGGCACTCGCAGCTTTCATGGAGGTAGCGGAAGTTCCACAGACTTTCCTCCCCGCCGAATCCATCCACCTGGACTCCTTATCCGGGGGAACCGTGGAGGAAGGAGTGGTGGCATGCTGCTTGCGGGCCGCCGTCACAATGACAGAGTCAGGAGGGGGTTCCGTTCTCAGAAAGGCCGGATCCGAATCGGGGGCCCGGTACTTTTTTCAGCAACCTCGATGGAGCCGCCCTCGTCACCGCAGGGGTGAGAAATAGGGCCATAGCCGGTTCCTCCAGGCCCGGCACCAGAGGCAGGAGAGGACGAGACAGGTGTTTTTGATGCAATGTTTCAAAAATGACTGAAGTTTTCGGAGTAGGCACCGTCAGGGATATGCCCAACTTCGCAGCGCCCCGTAAAAGGACATCATGGAACGCCACCAGGTCATCAATCGGGGACACCCTCGTGTCTGGTGACCCGGATAGGGTAGGAGAATAGTCCCGGGTCCCAGAGGACCTCGTGTGTGAGCGAGATTCGCGCCTCCTATGGCGGCGTCTCGACCTCGCGGATGATCTGCGTCGCGATCTCTCCCTTTTCCCAGAGCGAGAGCGAGACCTGCCTGCCCGTGGCCGCCTCGCCGGTTTTCGTGGCGGGGTCTTCCTCGGCTCCTCACGGGGTTTCGGTTTCGGGGTCCCCTCAGGAGGAACAGGCAAAGACGGCAGGGAAGTGGACCTCGGCGGAGGAACCTTCGGCTGCGGGGTGGGCCCATGAGGAGGGACAGGAGGTGGTGGTGGGTCGCCTGAAGGAAGTGGAGGTTTGGGTGGAGGATCCTCTTTAGGAACAGGAGGAGGAGTCGGAGTCCGAGGCCGAGATGGCGTGTACACCTCTGAGTACACCGAGCTCGGTGACCCTTTAGGTGAAGGGGGCTGAGAGCCTGCCCCCTCAGCCGGTGATCGCTTCCTCTTGCGTCCCCCACTAGAAGCAGCGTGACTTCTGGGACTAGAATCCCCCTTGCGCCGTTTTGGAGAGGCTGAACGACTCCTAGACGCCGACCGCTTTCTACTAGACGCAGAGCGTAGTTTTTCTGGCGTCGAACGACGCTTCCTTGACTCCGGCGTCGATCGCCGCCTCCGCGACGTCGACCTTCTTTTCCTCGACGTCGAACGCCGACCCCTCGACGTCGACCTCTTCCTCCGCGACGTCGTACGTCGCCTCCGCGACGTCGAGCGTTCCGTCTTCGACGACGAGCGCCGCCGTCTTCTTGATGCTCTCGACATCGAGGAGCCCCTCGACGTCGACCGGTGCTTCGACGGCGACCGGCGGCGCCGCCTCGACGGCGATCGACGGTGTCGCCTCGACGGCGAGCGTCGATGCTTGTCACTTTGCCTTCGATTTACAAAAGGGGGTGGTGATGAACAGAGTGTCTGAATTGAGCAGACCACTCTTACCCAGTCCAAAGATCAGGGCTTGATCCATCACCGTTATTTATCTCACTGCCCCATCCCAGCTCAGAACCTGGCTATATGCAAATCAGTCTGTCCCTGGCCCAGTGCATCATGGGAACAGGGCAGACTAAACTACCAAGCCAATTCTTTACCAGAAAGGAGCCAAGCTACCGGGGACCGGTTTCTGGCATTTCAGCCTCTTCGGCCCGGCTTGCTTGAATCCTGATGGAGCAGTGAGAAAGGGACTCATGTCTGAGTATACCCTGCCACACCTATAGTGGCCAAAATCGATTTACAAAAGGGGGTGGTGATGAACAGAGTGTCTGAATTGAGCAGACCACTCTTACCCAGTCCAAAGATCAGGGCTTGATCCATCACCGTTATTTATCTCACTGCCCCATCCCAGCTCAGAACCTGGCTATATGCAAATCAGTCTGTCCCTGGCCCAGTGCATCATGGGAACAGGGCAGACTAAACTACCAAGCCCCCCAGAGGCCTCAGCAGAGGCAGCGGGAACCTTCCCAGCCTGCCCAGACCCACCTGCAGCCTGCAGACGCCTCTCCTCAAGGTCAGAAAGCCTGATCTTCAGTCTGTCCTTCAGAGTCCGAGCAGTGAACTGCTTGCAGATGACACAATCCTCAGGGACATGATCTTCAGGGAGGCAGACGATGCAGACATGGGGATCACTCTTGGCCTCAGGGCTTGATCCATCACCGTTATTTATCTCACTGCCCCATCCCAGCTCAGAACCTGGCTATATGCAAATCAGTCTGTCCCTGGCCCAGTGCATCATGGGAACAGGGCAGACTAAACTACCAAGCCAATTCTTTACCAGAAAGGAGCCAAGCTACCGGGGACCGGTTTCTGGCATTTCAGCCTCTTCGGCCCGGCTTGCTTGAATCCTGATGGAGCAGTGAGAAAGGGACTCATGTCTGAGTATACCCTGCCACGCCTATAGTGGCCAAAATCGATTTACAAAAGGGGGTGGTGATGAACAGAGTGTCTGAATTGAGCAGACCACTCTTACCCAGTCCAAAGATCAGGGCTTGATCCATCACCGTTATTTATCTCACTGCCCCATCCCAGCTCAGAACCTGGCTATATGCAAATCAGTCTGTCCCTGGCCCAGTGCATCATGGGAACAGGGCAGACTAAACTACCAAGCCAATTCTTTACCAGAAAGGAGCCAAGCTACCGGGGACCGGTTTCTGGCATTTCAGCCTCTTCGGCCCGGCTTGCTTGAATCCTGATGGAGCAGTGAGAAAGGGACTCATGTCTGAGTATACCCTGCCACACCTATAGTGGCCAAAATCGATTTACAAAAGGGGGTGGTGTCTGAATTGAGCAGACCACTCTTACCCAGTCCAAAGATCAGGGCTTGATCCATCACCGTTATTTATCTCACTGCCCCATCCCAGCTCAGAACCTGGCTATATGCAAATCAGTCTGTCCCTGGCCCAGTGCATCATGGGAACAGGGCAGACTAAACTACCAAGCCCCCCAGAGGCCTCAGCAGAGGCAGCGGGAACCTTCCCAGCCTGCCCAGACCCACCTGCAGCCTGCAGACGCCTCTCCTCAAGGTCAGAAAGCCTGATCTTCAGTCTGTCCTTCAGAGTCCGAGCAGTGAACTGCTTGCAGATGACACAATCCTCAGGGACATGATCTTCAGGGAGGCAGACGATGCAGACATGGGGATCACTCTTGGCCTTCTTCCTCCCACATGCTGGGCACTTATCAAAAAGGCCAGGCATTTTAGTGCCCTAAAACGCCTGAAACAGCACAAAAAAGAGAAAGAGAACACCAAGAAAGTAAACTGAAACACTTTTAGAACACAAAAGTGCCAAAATATCCAATAAACCCTTGAAACAAGGGAGAGCTCAATGCCAGGGTCCTGTAAGCAGGAGCCGGAAAAAAGAACTGAAAGTAGAGGGACCTGCTATGCATTCTGGGATACTGGGAGAAGTTCTGGAAAGTTCTCTTAAAGGCACAGTATCCTATTTCAGCCACATAATGGCAGCCTATGGGGCTTGTCTGTCCCTACCTTCCTCTCTATCATTCCAGAGTCTTTGACTGGGGGAGGCAAGTTTCTCTATGGTAGAAACTGCAGGCTGTTTTGAGTGTGGTGATTTTTGGTGGAATTTCTAGTTGAAGTACTGGACAGTGTAGCCTGTGGATATAGGCTGCATTATTTGTCTTTACATTCTCTCTTAAGTGTCTTTGCAGTTTCTGCATTATTTTGACAACTTAAGAGATTATTTTTGATTGCCGGGGTCCACACACATGGGCGGGACTATTCACTAGATTATGACTATACACAGAGATCCCCTACTACAGAATGTTGAGTTCCGGCTCAGGCGCTTTGTAGGGAAGGAACAAAGCTGTGGTTAGTGGCCAAGGGGAGGTCCTATCTGTCGCAATTGCAACACGAGGCTGAAATATTGTAGGGTGAGTCCAGTAATGTAGAAAGAGTGCCTGAACGCACAGCGTGTATAGCTGTCGGCCTTGGGCTCCCATCCCTCCCTGTGATTGTGGTAGTGTTAGCAGTTCGTATTTCACCCAGGTTTGTTGGCCAGTCCATGTCAGAGTGATCAGATTGGAACAGAGATGTTTGAAAAAGGTAATGGTGAGCGCCACTGGGATGTTCACGAATAAATAAAGAAATGTAGGTAATATGACCATTTTCTCAATAGATATGCGCCCTGCCATTGACAGGGGCAGTTTGGACCACACCCGGACGCAATCCTCCAGCCAATTCACAGCCTTGCCAAAGTTGGCTTGCCATAACTCTTCGACGTTCCTTCTGACAAGAATGCCTAGGTATTTGAGTGGGCCAGTAGCCCACTGTAGCGGGTATTCCAAATGGAAAGGGGTAGTTGCTTTTGTCAGGGGAAGAGTATTGACTTAGCCCAGTTTATCTGTATACCAGAGTGGGCGCCAAATCTTACTACTTCACGAATTAGAGGGGCCAGGTTGGTCTCTGGGTCCTTGACGTAGAGGATGACATCATTGGCATATGAGGATATGATGTGGCCTCGGATTGTGAAACCCAGTCCTCTGTTAGCGTGATGTTGGCAGATTTGCGCAGCCAGGGGTTCCAAATCAATGGCAAAGAGTATTGGAGAGAGCGGGCATCCTTGCCGCATGCCCCTGGTAACTGGGAAGAGGTCTGACATGTGTCCATTTAGGCGCACTCGCACGGTGGGTTGGGCGTATAAAAGCCAAATCTGTGCGATAAAATTTGAGAGGAGGCCTAGTCTCTGCAGAAGCGGGAAAAGGTACTCCCACTCTAGCGAGTCAAAGGCTTTTATGGCATCAAACAAAGCTGCCACAGCAGAGATTTGCAGATGTAGATAACGCATAACTGCGAATAGAGTTCTAAGGTTGAGAGACATAGACCTACCTGGGACAAAGACGGATTGGTCAGGCTTAATCATCACCGGTAACAGAATTGAAGTCTGTTCACGAGTACTTTTGGGAATATTTTATTGTTGGTATTTTTAAGGGACAGGGGTGGATTGAATCGCATTGGTTGGGCGGATTACAGGGCTTGAGAAGTGTAACTATGAAAGCCTCCCGCATAGATGGAGGAAGGGAACCCACCTCCAAGGCGGCACGGTACACGTTCAAGTGTTTGGGGGCTAGCAGCTGGGTGTATTCCTTGTAAAAGGCAGCGGATAATCTATCAATGCTAGGGCCCCTATCAGGGGGGAAGACTAGCAATTGCCTGATGTATTTCTTCCACCGTAATGGGGGAGCTTATAAATTCCCTTTGAGCATCTGAAAGCAAGAACAATTAAATAGCATCCAGGTAGGCCTGATGGTCTGCGGGGCCTGCTACTGGGGTAGCAGAGTAAAGATGTGTGAAGAAGGTGGCCATAATCTGTAAAAGGTCAGAGGATGAGGATCGACTTCGGCCCTCTGTATCCAGGAGGTCATTTATAAAGGCCAAGACATGAGGCCTCTGGAGCAACTGAGCTAGGGTTTTGCCACAGCGATCTCCTTCTCCGTGGCCACGAGCCTGAGATTCCTAGCCTAAGAAATAAGTTTCCTGAAGCGCTTCCTCCTGATATATAGACATTTTGTCGCGGATACTGACCAACGCTTCTGGGTCGTTTCAGTGAAAGAAGCGAGATTCCAAAGTGGAAATGTCAGTCTCAAGTTGCATGATCGTCCCACAAATGGATTTGAGAATGCCATGTTGTTTAGCTATGCATGTGCAGCGTATAACAGTTTTGAACTCATCCCAGAGCACGAAGGGTGATTGCCCGATCGAGTGTTCAATTCGAAGTATTCTTGGATGGCCGCGTGCATTTCTTCTCTAAATACCATGTCTCGGAGGGCACCCTGTGGTAGTGGCCACGAGAATACACTGGGGAGAGTGTGGGGAAGTTGAATGATTAATTGTACTAGGGTGGACTGAGAGGATGTGTGGGAGATTAGTGACCGACAATAGCCATTGCTGCACAACTTTAGTGGTTAGTCTGACTGCGCACTGTGGGATGTGAACTGTGTGCATCCACGTTCAAACCCCAATCCGATCCCCCCTACTGCATTGGATGTGACAGCGCAGCTGCATGTCAACAGCAAGGCGACTAGATGAGGCATTATTCATTGGGGCATTACACAGTTGGCTTGTGTGCCCGTCCTCCAATAGAAGACACCTCTTACTTAGATATCTGGGGCTCCACTGCGGGGCGCGCAGGAAAACAGCCAATCTCACAGAGCAGTCACCGCATGAGGGGGGGCACTGCGTTGATGATCAAGGCTGGCACTGGTTACTTCATGATGTCGACAGCGGGGGAAGTCATTCAGAGTGCCGCTCCCGTACCGCCCATCCCCGCTGCTTGGTCCGGCTCCTTACCCCAGACTGCGGATGTGCGGGCGGCATGATCGGATGACCAGTATGGAAAATCGATTCCAGTTGCAGTGGTTGGTCCACTAGTCTGCGCCGAGAATATGCGGATTCGCCTGGCTCCACAAGACGGGCACAGGTGTCACTCTGGGTAAGCCGCAGCCGCCTTCTGCCGTTGCGTGCTTGTGCGCTTAAGAATCAAGGTCCGCTTAGTCCTGCCACAGCTTGCCTGGGACCTCTGGTGTTGCTGCTGCCAGGGAAGCCCTGGATGCGCTTCAAAGAAGGACTCCTAACTCGACCGGTAGATTTCGCCTACAGAGCAGCCATTTTGCTGCTCGGTGAGAACACGCCCCATGTCATTTCTTAGATCATTGTTGATGAGGTTACAGCAGTTTTCTTCCCGTTCACTGAAGGGAACTTACAAAGAACAAGGGCCATAATTATCTGTAGGGAATGTACAGCTCCCTCAAAAGTTTTAAACCTTACTTAGATAAGGATTACCCCATACAGATAAAGCTAAACAAACAAACTGAATCTGAGCTGAGTAGGCGCTACTCCATGTGCTTACAGAAGACTCTCAAAGCCAACTTGAAGCCAAACAGGAAGACTTTGAACTGATAAAGTAGAATCCAATTGGACCTTCAGAAACAACATCTGTGAACGACTTTTTGGAGCATAACAGAAGTCATCCAGATTAAGATCAATTGTACAAATGCCTTACTCATTGGAAGAAAATATTTGAGCAATAAAAACCATGACATGAATGGCCCTTCGATATAGTTGCTGATATATCTCTGAACCAGAATAACTCTTGGACATAAACTTAGTATGTTCTTGTGGGAAACTCACCTCTCTAAATAGTGCACCACAACAAGTTACGCTGTGCAGAGAGGTCAGAGAGTCCCTTATTGGTTTACAGAGGCAAAAGTAGAAAGTACTAAGGCTCTATTTTGCGGTAGTGTGGGCGAGCAGTTATCAGAGGATAGTGGTAAGCATTTGTTGTACTCACAGATGCAATAAATGTAACACATCCTCAAGAATGAAGTTGAGACCGATTTAAAGAAAATTGCAAGTCTTTTTATATATATTTTGAATCAAGAACTTCACCTACAGGTAAGCATGTAATATGTTTTAGCAATAAGCAAGGTAAGTAGAAGTAATATACAGTCATGCGCAGCTACGCATAACATTAACCTATGGAGAAAAATATAGAATGCAATAAATACATTTTAATGCAGTATGACTTCACCTTCTAGCATTCAAATGTTAGGGAACCAGGGTCCGAAGTTCTACAAGCAGTTTCTCAGGAGAGTCCCAGATTTGTCCAGAAGCAGGGTGCTGGGAGTTTAAGTAGCTGGCACGTTACAAAGAAGGTGGGCCACTTACAACAGGCTGGACAGGAGGACTTGTAGGCAAGTCTGGGGGCACTCAAACGAGTGTAACGGTCGCCAGGGCCTGGGAACCACCAAGATGTAGGAGATTCAATGGGCCAGTGCAGCTGGGTGCAGAGCAAACACGAGATCAAAGCTCTGGTGCATAAAGATCGCCTCGCGGTCAGGGGCAAACACCTCAGAGGGGCTGGTGCAGGTCATTTGGGACACTCAGTCAGTCATTAGTAACTTTATTCGATTCAAGAAAGAAGAATCATAAAAGTATACAGTTTTAAACTTACAAATTCACAAATGGTATTTCATTTCCCAAAGTTAAAACACAAAACTCCAGCAAAATATATCAAGAACAGAATACATATAGACATATTCCTATATTTGACCATAAAAAATTTACATTAAAAATCAATATAAAATCATGATTATAGCAGATTTCATTCTATAATCTCAGTCACATTCCTCATAAGCTAATATGGAAACATAAAATGCACTGTGCATAATCAAAAAAGCGTCATTCTCACAAGTTAATAAGCAAATATAAAGTGCACTATGCATGATCAGAAAACAGCATCCTTACATTATATAAAAGCTAATTAGCCTCTCACGCTAACCAGCTTAAATTTAGCAAACCATTAGGAGAATTTGGTACATTATAGCTAAAAGCATTCAAAAACCGAAATTCCTATAAAATCATGGTCAGTTATCCCTTACGAGGCTCATAAATAAGTGTAAAGTGCAAAGTACACTACATGTTTTCAAAAAATTGATCATCACATTACTTAAATGGGTTGGCCTCTCACGCCTTCCCACTCAAGTATGTGAGACCACTGACGTGACTTTAATACATTCTAGCTAAAAGCGTTAGTCATCATCTACATTTCTAACAATTTCAGTAATTTTCAGAAATAAGATCAAAATAAAAGATATCAGAAAACACAATATCAATAACGATTCCTGATAAAAATTGCTGATCTAATGAAACAGAGCATAGAACTGCATATAGCAGCAGTTGACAATGATCTTAAATGCTCAAAACCTTCCCTAAAATTACAGGGTCTAATGTCCCTTAGGAGGGGTTTAATAAAGCGATCAAGCGGAGCTTTATAAAGTGTACAAAAAAGCACAAAGTGCAATGTGCATTGTTTAGCTTCATTATCACATGGGCAAGGGGGTAGTCTCTCACACCAACCTCCTTGCTTTGGAAAAGCCACTAAAAAGTGCAGTGCATTTAACCGAAATCTAGTTAAGTAAAAACGCCATTGAGTGTGTAGAGTAAAAGATAAATAAAATTGTTGCTGGAGTATAACTGCTTGGTATGGAAGCTGATTTTCATGTTTAGACAAGCCTAATGTAGTACGATATGCATTCTTTTTTTTTTTTTAACCTTTATTTGTAGTACATGCGGTTACAAGTATGGGCCTACAACCATCCCGGCCGGCCGCTAAACAGAACGAGAAAACTGCAAGCAATATGTATAGTTATAGCAGTTCGAAACCCGGGGTCATTAAATAACGGTACATAGCTTGTAATCAGACACAACAGATTGAAATCAAAATTTAAGAGGTTCATTTTCAAATAAGAAACTAAGGAAGAGGTGTCGCACAGTCGTACACAGTCCCGCAATAGTGTGCAAATCAGGATATCTGCAAACAGTGTTAATACGAAGGAAATATCGGGGAGTAAGATATATAAAGCAGAAGAAATGCAGGTGCAACCCCAGCGTGTAGCAAGTCTAACTCCTGCCCCTCATCACCAAACATACCGCAAAGAGCATGAGCGACGACGACACTAAAAAGAGAAGAAAGACTAAAGGGCCATAGAAACAAATATCGCTCAACCACCCATCCCGCAACCCCCCACCCTGCACACCCGCAGAAGGCCATGCCTACCCCCCCAGCAGCGTGCCTGTCGCCCAAATAGAGACCTGAAATATAGAAAGATAGAGAAAAGAGGAAAAGAAAATAAGCGAAGGAGGGCCCTCATCGTGCCGTCCGGCCCCGCCCTTCGCCCCTACACCTCGGAAATCCCAGAAAGGAAGTAATACTATAATGAAGAATAACAAATCCCAAGCACAATAGCGATGGAATATCGATCGAACATACCCACTGCACCGTCTGTCAACAATAAAGCCAATAGACCATGAACCACTTCATCCCTGACCCTGTCTGGCAGCGGTACCGCCAGAAGTCCACTCATTAACCAATTTAAAGCACAGTCCTGAGGGTCCAAACAATATGGGTGGATCCGGGTGGGGCGCAGACCCAGAAAAGCACAACAATCCAAGTCCATCTAAGTACCGACAGCAAGGATCAGACAATGTCAACTCCGGTCTCGGGAACTTCCAAAAGCTCACAGATAATAACACCATCCAGGAGAGGAGAGTCACACAGTTTGGCCACCGTTGCGACATAACTAGGCCAGTCCAAGAGGGAAAACAGCGCTCCATCCCCAGCCGCCAGTTGGACATGTGTCCCAAGGAGACATCCATACGAGCAATCAAGTCGGTCCGCGCGGGTACCGGAGCCCGGACCTCGAGCGGCTCCCGGTGCCTCTGCGGAGCTGGAACTTCCTCCATGGACCCAGCAGCAAGTTCATCGGCAGCCTGCTGGAATCGGACCCTGGGCGTTAGAGACGGCGAGACAGCAATGGCGTCCATTCTTTCACCCAGGTCCCAGGCATGGCAAATCATGGTCTCGTGCAAAACTGTTAGGGCAGCCAACACGTTCCAGGATGTAAACTCCTGCGTATGTTGCGAGCATCCCGGCCCCATCCGTGCAACAGCCACCTGACGTGGACGCGGTCCGTAAAGGAGAGCATCAGCCGCCATCCTAATCCAGTCGGCCCCGTCCCTCTTCACCACTGTCAAGGACCAGGCCTCACCTTGAGGGCGCCACGGGATGCGTCCCCGAGGCAAAAAGCTGTGAGGCAGGCTCCTGAAAGGAGAGCCACCAAAAGGCTAAAGTCCCTGCCGGGCCCGGAAGTCGCCCGCCTATGTCAGGGGCAGTCCTTGGCTATACCCGGGCAACAAAGTTTGGGGAGGGGGCAGGAGGCATGCGCCCCCTCCGATCCTGTGCCACCACACTGCCCCTCAAGGGTCACCGCCCAGTGGACCGGGTCTTCACCGCTAACAGCGGTCCTTCATGTCAACGGCACCCACCGACAGGCCCCCCACCGCCATCAACAGCCGCCGATGCTGCAGCTTCGGCCGGAGGCCCTGCCGAGTCAACGCCCCGGTCTCATCGCCGCGTGGGCCGCAGAGCAGTCGGGGACGGTTCTCAGGATCTGCTGCACGCAGGAGCTTCGGGAGCAAACGGTAGGTGCTCATTTTCTTTCTCCTATTAAAGTATGTCTTCGTGGCTCAGGATAGACGTCAGGATAGACGTGTGGGGCGAAAGGGCTCACGGAGCCGAGCGACTATGCAGCCATTTCGAATGCCTGCTTGGCTCCTCCCCCACGATATGCATTCTTAATCACCATTTTTGTATCTGATTTAATCAGATGTGGGTTATTATAAAAATCACCAAGACCAATTTTTTCTAAGGTTTCCTTTACGTAAAACAGCCAGGGAATTTTCAAGGCATTTTCCAAATTCATGCAATCTTTCAGAATTTCTTTTGAAAACAACAGGTCTTCTGAGGACCATATTTTCCCCCATAAAAGAAGTGGGGAAACGTGGATATTGTCAGTCACGAAATCTAGGCCTATCTCCGAATAACAAAATATATTTGGAGAACTACTTGGCAGTGATAACAGGCGTTTTAAAAACTTGTACCCATAATTTGTAACTGTGCACATTTATGGTATCCCCATACCCCTGCACCATAAATTGCCACAGGCAAACATTTTGATTTATACAGGGTCTTTAACTCAGCAATTGGTTTTTGACCTAGTTTGCTAGTGAAGCGAAAGAGAGCCTCTATCGATCTGGTGGCTTTTTGTACCCGTGATATTATAAGAGGGTCCCAATTAAAAAATTTGTTAAAAACGTTTCCCAAATAACTAAAATGTGGAACTTTTTCAATAACCTTTTTATCTACAACACATTTACGCGTTTTGGCCTTATTTGGGCCACAGACCATTGTAAAGGATTTTGTGAAGTTTACCTTTAGGTCTAAACCCAGCATAAATTCATTAAAAGCGTCCAAGCATATTTGCATACTATTTGCAGTCAAAGTCATTAACACAGTGTCGTCTGCATAAGACAATAAGGGTAAGTATTTGCCAATAATTTTAAGAAAGTCCAAACCTTTTTCAATCAAGAATTTTTCTAAACCATTCGTGTAAAATAAAAATAAAAAGGGGGCAAGAATACAGCCCTGGCGGACACCTTCCATTGATGGGATGGGCCCTGTCTTTTCACCTCCAGGCCCATATCGAATGTCACGGAGGTGGCGGCGTGTAATCTACGTAGCAAAGTTATCAACGGTTCCTCAAAGCCCATAGTCTCCATCAGTAGCCATAATTTCTCCCTGCAGACAGTATCAAAGTCACTAGATAAGTCCATAAAGGCCAGGTGCATAGAAACACCCCTGGCCTTTATGTACTTACCCATAAATGAGGGCCAAGTTGAGACACTGCTCCGTTGTACCTCTGCCATTTCTGAAGCCACACTGTGAATCCACAATGACGCCCGATGAGTTTGCCCATGTCTCTAGGCGAGCCAATATTACTCTCCCCAATAGCTTACAAGATGCGTCTATTAGGGAGATTGGCCGATAGCAACAGGGGTCGCTTTTATTGCCCTTTTTAAAAATTAGGACCATTACTGCCTCTTTCCATGTCGATGGAATATGCCCCACAATAATCGCCTTAAAAACATTTAGCAACAGAGGTACCCACACTACAGGATTATTTTTTTAAAAATCCAGGGGTACGGAGTAAGGACCTGGTGCCTTAATTGGCATGCCTCTTCTCAGGGCCTCCTCCACTTCCCCCAAAGTGAGCGAGAGACTAAGCTGTTGCGCAGTCTCAATATTAAATTGAGTTTCATCCTCGCTTTCATTTATCAGGATCGTACCATTTGGGTTAAAGATCCTGGAGTAGTGGGACTCCCAAACCTTCCCAGTTATCTGCACAATCATGGTCCTATTTTCACTGCTAAGGAAGGGTCGATTTATCACCTCCCAAAATAACCTGCTATCCCTAAGTTCAGAGGCTTACTCTAGGTCATCCCAGGCTAGTTTTTTCAATTCTGATTTCCTTTTTTCGATGGTCTCTTTATAATTTATTCTTGCTCTCTTGACCATCTCCTTATCCTGCGGGATTCTATGTAAGGCCTTCTTCAGTAAAGTTTGTGCTGCAGAGCATTCAGCATCAAACCATTTATTGTCTCTATAGGTTTAAGCAAAGTCCTAGCCACGCTCTCGCATAGGGCTTCAAAATTCTGGACAATTAGTTCCGGCTCACAAGTATTTGTTAGACAGGTGGCTACTTGTAGACAGTTGGCCTTAAAAATAGTTTCCGCCAATTTTTTTGGATTAACCTTATCCCATTTTAGCCTAAGACCATGATTCTGGGTATATTTTATGGGTTGTTCAGGTAATTGTTCCTTACCAGCCACAGTACACAGCAAAAGGACAAGCGGATTATGATCACTAGCAGGGCTTGCTTCTACTTTAAAATCTTCAATAAGGTGAGCATACCTACTAGAGACCAGAACAAAATCAATTGTACTCATTTGACCTTCATTCCCTTGAAACGTTGGGATTGGCGCTGAATCAGTACTGGTCACCATATCTAACATACACATATCATTTATTACAATAATATTATTCAAAGCGTCACCCTGTATAGTGTGCTTAAAATGTGCAATTGGTTGATCATTGGTATCAAGTAGGCCACAGACCCTGGTCCCACTTTGATGGCATGAGGTACAATTAAAATCCCCCAACCACATAATACACATGGGGGAAGTTTTTTTAGTCACCTTTGCTACTTCAGCCTGTAAGCCATCAATAACAAATGCAATCTGTGTATCAAAAATGTTATAATACCAGTTAATCAAGAGAAGAGGGACGGTGAGTAAATTAGTAATCAGGATTAGTTGATACCATGGGGAGACCATTAGTTTATCAATTTTCAGAGACTTATATTTAACCGAAATTTAGGTCATTAGGCCACCTTTTGCCCTTTCTGCCAGCAAAGGTACAGCATGAACAGTAGATGAGAAATATCCATCCAGGTATGGGTCAGTTTTACTCCAAGTCTCCTGAAGACAAATAATGTCAAATGAATTGATATAACCCATCCACACCTCATCCGTAGTCTTCGTGCAATGCCTGCCACATTCCATGATATTAAACGAAGGGTACATCTATCCAATTGGTTTTTACCTCCATCTAGATATTTACTTGAGTCTGACCCCTCAACCAGTTGATCAACTTGTATAGATTCCTGGTTCTCTTCACTCTCCGTAACCAGAACCTGCGCTAAGTTTTTATTACAGGACGGCTGAAGATCATCACATTCATAGTCAACAACTAATGTGTCCGCACTAAAGTTCCCAATGCCTAAGGGAGAAGTGATCTTATCCTTATCGGCACTTTCCATGAAATTCCCTGTTTGTAGTCAATCGACCTCTGCTAGGGTGCTCAGAGGAGCAAAGCGATTTACATGAAACCAGGGTGGACATTGTGATTGCTGGTTTGTTTATTAGAACACCCTATTCCTGCTAGTTTCGGTTGCCATGAAAGAGGACGGTAAAAGAACCCCAACGGTAGGATCATAACTTTTGATTTATCCATATTATGGTCGGACAGCCTATCATTTATAGCTCTCACCGGTCCTGGGGACCTAAACGTTAGAACTATACAGTCCCCCTCAAGGGTTTGCTCAGTTGGCCCAACCCATCTAACTCTTCATGCCATCTTCAATTCAGAAAACAGGATGCTACTATTAATTCCTATTTTGGCATTACCAAGATGCAATGATTTATTTCTCAGGGCTGTCCAATCTTCCCCTTGCCCTGGGTTCAATGGTTGAACATTTACCAAAACAGCAATGTAGGGTGTTGTTTGGTGTGGCAGATTTAAAATTGAGTCTGGGCTACTAACAGGTAAATGTTGTGGTGGGCGATACACTACGGTTATCTTATGTCGGCCGCCTTCATTATGAGGGATACCCGCCCCTGCTGATTTGTTCACTATCGTCAAATGTGACGCTTGGTTACCGCCTTGGGCCGAGGTGTCTACATCCGAGGTGGAACTCATAGGGCCATTGGAAATTCCAGGCCCTGGGCGGTCTGATGTAACTACTTCCCCACTTCTATTTTGACCCGTTTGAAGGGATAAGCCGGATCTAAGTCCAGCTTGTGATGTGCAGGTATTTAAATATTGATTTTCAAAACTTGATAGCCGTTTTTCAATATTCGCCAGTTTACTTAAAATGGGTTGTACATGTGCATCCATTACTACTTCAAGCTTACTCCAGAAGTTTTCCTTCAAACCTTGGTGCAGAAACTATGCTGTTTGTAGTGGTATTGTATCTGGTAATACTGGGTCATGACTAGACTCAGTTACAAGTTCAGGGGTTATCTCAACGGTCTCTTGCGCACCTTTCTTTCCTTGGGATTTAGTTATATACTGTTTGCGTGATTTTTTTAGTTATCTGTGCCCTTCGTTTTTTACTTAATGGGGAGAACTACCTCCACCTATCTGTTTAGATCTTTGTGCCCTTGTTAATACAGTTGGTTTTTCTCCTCGAGTGGGTGGATCCGAAATCTCTTCAATACTGGGAGAATCTTGCGGGAACAAGGGGCCCCCAAAATAATCTGGTCCCCCCCTCCGCCTGGCCCTCAACTCGGTTTGTACCAGTAGTATCATAGCGACTCTGAAGCAGTTGTGAATCAAGAGAAAGCCTGCGTTCCGTTAACTTGATTTAATTAATAATTGCAGATTCAGCTCTTACTAGGAACGCGTCCAGAGTGCCCACCACACTTTTACTTTTACCTTCCTTTGGTTTTGTCATGGCTAACATTACTTCGTAAGAGACACTACCCTTTCAGGAAACAGAGTAAAGTTACCAAGACAATTAAGGCACTAGACATAAAGGTCACTTCAATGGCAAAAGGCACTATTTGATACCAGAATCTTACTTCCTTCGTCCAGTCAGTCAAGGGTTAGGGCCGTGGCCCAGCCCGGCCCCTTTTGGCCCCTGAAGGCCACAGACGGCCCGCCCTTTGCCCGGGCTTACACAGTGCCGCCAGTGCGCTGCGGTGCTCCAGCTGATGTTAAATACAGCCCTGGCGCCGCCTGATGATTCTGTTGTCAGGCGCCTGGGCTGGGGCTGCTGGGAGTTGTGGTCCGGTCCCGCCTTATGAACGCCGATGGCCGTTCCCCTCACGGCGTTTGCGAGGTGCCCAATGCTGTTTCCCTCACGGCGCGTGTAATGCCAGAAGGTTTGCCCCCTCGTGTCAGTCTGCAGGTAAGGCCAGAAAAGAAAGCGCATCCCCTCAGCAAGTGGATCTCAGGGCTGGGGACGTCCCTCAACGGGTGCTTGGTCCTCAAGCAGTTGGAGTCTGGCTTGGACTAAAGTAGTCGGTTTTGGGTTGCAGGGCGTCCGGTACCCAGGGTTGGTGCTGCTCGGCTCTGGAAGATCCAAATTTGGTGAGTAGGTCGAGTTGATCCGTCAGAGCTGCAGTACCTTCTCCTGGGCAGCTGCAGTATTGGTGGGGCAGAGGGGCTGAAAGTCAAGAGTTTGGACTCTGCAGTTTCGGTGCCTGTGATGCAAGGGAGTAGCTCCTCTATCCAAGGGAGTTCTTAGGCAATTTGGCTAAGTGATGGAGCGCCCCTGGGGCTTGTAGAACTCTCTCAGTAGTGGGACGATACCGTGTTCCGCAAATGTTCAGTGCACCACAATCCAGTCCAGGCTTTCTGTTGCTCTTCTGTGTCCTTGGTCTTCTTGTGTCTGTTGAATCTAAAGAACAAGGCTCAAGGGTGCACCTAAATACTACATTTAGGGGTGTTAAAGGGAGTGCCAGGTAGTAGCCAATGGGCTATCTACTTTTACGATGACTTCACTCTCTGAATGCTCTGAATGCTTGTAGGAAACTGGCTCTGTATATACTATACGAAAATGAGGCATAGTGTGCACAGAGCTCAGTGGACCGCAAAGGTTGGCAGAGGTAAAATTAGACAGAACCGTACTCTCTAATTGTGGTAGTGTGGTTGAGCAGTAAGGCAGTATCAGAGGACAGTTTGAAGCCTTTGTTGTACACACAGTCAGCAAATGAATTCACACACTCAGAGAGACTGAACTTCAGATCAATTGTTTTTGTATAAAAATATTCTGTTAGATATTTTATTATGAGAAGCAAGCAAGCCTTGTACAGGTAAGCAATAAGTACTTTACAGTAGTGATGCAATTGGAATACGATTTGGATGATACCGTTTTAGGATTGAAATTGAATATGTACTTTGATTTGATTTACCGTGGATGCAGTAAAAGGCAATATTTATTAAATCCAGTACATAGGCTTCAATGGGAATTTCAACAAAATAGCAGGTAAGTAACTTTTGAGATTACTAGGTTTACTCAGAGTAGTATACATGGCTACTACTCTGTGACATTTCCTGGAAACAGGTAAGTAAAATCGTTTGCAATTTTAAAGAATTTCTTTAGATTTCAAAACTCAACACTTAAAGAAACTTTTCACAGAAAAACAGTCAATGTAATACTATGGAGGAAAATATGGTTGTCGGTTTTGAGGTGGGTAATAGGTCTTTGGGTTTAAGGTTCTGGGATTAGAACAAGGGTTCCAGAGGGTCATCGATGCACTCTTGTTACACTCTCAGCGGCACTAGGACAGCCGGAAGCAAAGTGTTGAGGCCCAATGTTATCCAATGGGGAATAGGGCATCTCCGGTTGGGGGTTGCTGGCAAGCAGGCCCCTGGGTTGTGGGAGCAAAGCTCCTGGACTTTAGCTCAGGGTAAATGGGGAAACAAATTTGCACCGAAGGTGCACCTTCAGCGGCACTAAGGCGGCCGGGTGCAGGGTTTTGTTTCGAGGTCAGATGCCCTGTTGTTTCCAATGAAGAACCTCCGGTCTGCAAAAGCACTGCAGGCAGGGAGACGAAGGACTTCTGAGTGCGACCACCACTTCGAGAGGTAAGTTGGGAAATTAGTTGTGGTCAGTCACCGTTGGTTTGGGCACACAAGGCCGTGGGGCGGCGGGTGCAGGGGTGAATTTTGGGGTTGGATCTTCTTACCAGCTCCTGGTCGTGGTTAGAGGTGCCTTTTGTATCTATGCAGGAGGCGTCGGCTGGAGGCTTGAGTCAGGTCAGGGGTCCCCGGATTTCGGTTCAGGATCACCGGGGTGACCTCCTCGTGGTGTGTGCCCACTCGAACTTGGGCCGTGGACGGCGGCTGCAGAATGGGGCGGATTTGCGGTTTTTGGTTGCTGCCAGAGGTTGCAGTTGAACATATCCAGTTTTCACAGAAGGAGTAGTCTTTGGAAGTGAAGGCAGGCAGATCCTCCAGGGTTTTGAGGTTGCTGGCTGAAGGACACACCAGGATTTCGCAGGAGCAGGTTCGAGGAGGAGACAGGCTGGTGGGGCAGGGGCCAAGTCAGTGGGCGACTACCTCTTGAAAGTTGCTGCCTGGCTGTTCGGTCCATCTTCTTCTTTTCTTCTTGTTTCTTGTCTTGACCTGAGGAAGCAAGGTTAAGGGGTGCCCTAAATACTAGATTTACGGGCATTACAGGTAGGTAAAAGGCAGGGAGCAATGGGTCAATTCCCTGGGGTGGATACACCCCCTATTAGGCCACCCTCCAGTGGGAGGGTGACATGTGCCTGGCCCTGGTTGGCTGAGTCCCCCCGTCTTCACGATGTCGTGGAGTGGAGTTGGCAGAGGTAAGCACACCTCTCTTCCTCACTTGTTTTCGCCGCTGATTCTCTCACCCAAAGTGGAGGTCCGAACCAGTGGGGACCAGTTACTGAGAGCAGCAATTGGCCTGTGGAAGCTCACAAAGGCGGCAAGCCAGAGCGAACCAGGCTCTCGACCCAGGGGTCCAGAAACATGTCTGGTGGTGGCAACTGAAAGCAGTCACTCAGCCTGGACACCAGTGATGGGTTAGTTTTCAGGGGGCATCTCTGCGATGCCCTCTGTGTGCATTTTTTCATTAAATCCCACTCTGGCATCAGTGTGGGTTTAATGTGCTGAGAAGTTTGATACCAAACTTCTCAGTTTTCAGTGTAGCTAATATGGTGCTGTGGAGTTCGTAATGACAAGCTCCCAGCACCATATACTCTTAATGGCAGCACTGCACTTACAATGTCTAAGAAGGGACTTAGACACTGTAGGGGTACAGGTGCATGAGCCTGTACCCTCACTACTGGTAAAGTGCACCAACTAGAGGGGTGACTGACCTACACCAGGGCAGTGGGTTGTAGGCAGGGCACACAGAGGTGTACATGATGCAGACTCTTCACTTTGTTTTGCACCAAAACACGCAGCCTGCAAAGGCAGTGTGTGAGTGTCAGGGTACAGGACCTCTAAGGGTGGCACAATAAGTTCCACAGACCTTAGAGGCCTTATCTGGTCACAGTGCCCTGGGTACCTGTGGTACCATTTACCAGGGACTGACCTGTGTCCAGAGATGCCCATTGGATTAGTGTTGGGGAAAGAACACAGGCCCTGGGAACCTGATTGGTAGGGATCCAGGGCACACCAAGTAAAAGTGCATCAGTAATCTGGCAAAAAGTGGGGGGTTACTGCAACAGAAACCCACTTTCCTACAATGCTTACCCCCTCGTGGGGGGTGGGCATAACCCTGACATGCTATTTTCCCCATGTTTAAGATGGCGAAATGTGAGCTCAGGAAGAGCTGGGGGCGGGGGCACATTGCCTTCTCCGCCTTAGGGATGACTTCTCCTCATTTTCCTACCTGTCTTCCCACCGAAAGTATGGTCAAGAAAGGGGGGTTGCCATCTACTGCTAGCAGGACAGGCATGGACTGGAGTTCAGAGGTGTCATTGCCTTTGAAGTTTCCCACCCTGGAAAGCTGTTCCTGCCTGGAGAAGGTGAGACGCCATGGGCAGACATTGTCTTTGGCTCCTGAGAGCAAAGGATCTCACCTCTGGTGGAGACCAGTGAGAAACACACTGGAAGTCGGTAGGTTTCAGGAGATCCTTATACAAGGGTCCCATGAGTGCAATTAATAATAGATCTGACACTGGAATCAGTGCAGGTTTATAAGGACAAGATATTTGGTACCAAACATCCCATAATACAGTGAAGCCATCACGGAGCTTGGTAACTCATAATGACAAGTGTCTAGCCCTGTACTCCTTATGGCTTCCCTGTTCACTTCAATATCCAAGAATTGACATGGATATTGCAGGGGCATATCTGCTCTTGCAGCTATGCCCTCACAGGAGATATAGTGCAGCATGCCTTAGGGCTAAGCCCTGCTAGAGGGGTGTCTTACCTGTATCTCATGTAGTGGTTATGGGCATGAAATACAGGGATGTGTGTCATGTCTACTCTTCGGTTTTGTCTGCATCAAGGCAAGCAGTTTGCAATGGGAGCATGCCTGCCCTTGGTGAGGTGACCCTAGGGTGGCACAATTCATGCCGCTACCCTTGGGGACGCTCTTCAGTGCCAATGCTTTAGGTACCAGGAGTACCATCTACTAGTGACTTACAAGGGCCACTGAAGATGTATCAATTGGGAAACAAAAGGTATAGTTTAGGGAAGGAGTTCTGGCAAAGTGGACCTGGTTGGCAGGGACCTTGTGCACTTCCATTCGAAAATATATCCTATTCCAGGAAGAAAGTGGGGGATAACCATGCTCAAAAGAGGCATTTCTTTAAATGTGACTAAACCTTTCTCCGCTTGGTCTTCTTCACACAAGATGGTCACTTCCTGCTGCGACCGAGATACGTGAGACTGACTAGCTCTGTTGCACCAGTGGCATCTGCGGTGGCATGGCTAGGAACGTCAGTGTGTATCAATTTTGAATAATCATTGATTCCCTAGACCTGTAGTGATTTCCTCCTATTCCAGAAGGAATTTGGAAATTCCCTTACCTCCATTCCAAAGTTGCTCAACAGTACAAGGGGCACAAAACAGTCACTGTTTTTTTTTAAAGTTTGGGAGAGGATCTATCCAACATCTGAAGAGAGTATAGCAGCACCTCACCCTCTTCCTGGATGTTATCTTGGTCACCAATATCTCTACTGTTGATGACAAGGGATCCTTGAACTCTGTGAAAAGGCTTTCTGTGTGTCCCTTTGGTTGGTGGAAGATGTTTATGCAATGTTGCTTCCTTTCTGCACCCACTGATCTAAAAGTATCTGCTGTATTATTTGTCCTGGGAATTTCTTTTCCTGCCTTAATACAAACAGGCAGACTATTTTGTGAATGACAGTATAAAGCCTCCCTATGTTTGCAACATCTCTGGGTTCTGGAGTTTTTAAATCAGGAGTTCATAATGTGCTGGGAGATCACTTTACCTCCTGGCAAACACTTCTTGTGTTGTTTGATTTACCAAAGAAAGAATACAAGATGATGGACGGAGTGCTGAAACCTTTCAAACACTCACCTAAGTCAAGAGATCTGGGTTTAATCCATCTTTCTTTTGCTCACTATGCTACCCCAATTTGGACCAAGCCATCTGCAAATCAGTTTTCTGCTCCTCATGAGAAGGGTCCAGACCGACCGCCAGGCACTCCATGGACTGGAAACAAGCATCCTGGAACCGGTTTCAGGGAATCCCTCCATATCAGCAAGGCTAGCTTGAATTCAGTGGCACAGCGAGCATGGGACCCACGTCTTAGCATACCCTTGGTCACTTATGGTGAACATAGTACAATAAAAAGATGGACAGAGTGCCAAAACTTTTCAACCACTCACCGCCAGCCAAGAGAACTGGGTGTAATCCATCTTTCTTTTGCTCACAATGCCACCCCAGATTGGACCCAGCTATATGCAAATCAGTCTTAACCCTGCTCCTAATGGGAACATCCCAGCCCAAATTCCCAGGCCAGGTCCTTCCTGGACCGGAAACAGGCATCCTGGAACCGGTTTTGGGGTATCACCCCTCATCAGCCAAGCTTACTTGAATCCAGTATACTTTAAACCAAACGAGGGAACCGGCAAGATAAATAAGGACCTTGGATGTCAGTATTATAAGAAAACAGTGGTCCTTTAAAAAAAAGAAAAATAGGGCTGTGATTAATATAGATTAGAATTAGTGCTATATTGATGCTGTCCAGCCGGACAGTCAATTTAATGAATGATCAATGCAAAAACAAATAAAAACACAATATAAAATTGGGACACAATCCTGCGTTGTACAAAAACACAAATACATTTAGATGAAAACATTTCAGGTAAGACAAAAATAGCTTGTAAAAAATGCAAATAGTTAAGACAAGTTTAGAGACCACAGCTATTGCATTTGTTTTTATCACATTATATTAATGTGCAAGCTGTTTTAACAAGTCGACGACGTTGCGATCCTTTTAAAACAATACTCGGATCATCATCAGGACGGATTTAATACAGGCCTGATTTTTAGGACGACCTACATCCCAGCCATCCAGGCTCAGGACCCTGAACTTCAATATCTGGTCTACTGGTGCATCGCCACCAAGACCTCAATCACACCCCTTCCAAATTGGTAGCTGCTGCATCCACACTGTGACCCTTCCATAGTACTAATTCCAGGTGCAGACCTGAAGCACATCCAGCCTTCCTCTGAGCCATTCTTGGTCCCGCGATCCCACTCGTACTAACATACGAGGCACTAAAATGCATGTTTGTATTAAAATCGGGTAGAGGGTTTGTGGTGGTACGGCAATTAAATTCACTTTTATAGATGATGACTATTCCGCCTCCTCTGCCTAGATCCCGGCCTCTGAATAGGAGAAACCAGGGGGGAGAGCTTGAACAATGGCAGGGTCAGCCTCTCTATTCAACCTTGTTTCTGTTAGAAATAGCACATCAGGGCTATCTTCTTCCAGTAGTAAGTGAATTTCTGTTGAGTGTTTTGACATTGACTGGCAATTAAGTAAGAACATTTTGAGAGCTTTTTTGACTGGCGTAACTATGGGCGGTTCGGGAGCAGGGCAGAATTTAAAAGAACAGTGGAGGCAGTGATTAGTAGTGCTATCAGGCATCATGAAATGAGTGCATTTACTTCTCATTTCTCCTCTATAGTGGCTACGCTGATCAGCGGTGTAGATATGCCTTCCCCTTATCGAACCGGCAGGGATCCTGGCCCCTGGTTCCGATCGGGCACGGACGTGCTTGCCTTAGGCGCACCCCCGCTGTGCGGTCGCGCCATCGGCCCCTTTTGAGGCCGAGTGTGCATGCCAGCATCTGGAGTCTAGAGCGCTAACCTGAGTCTCAAGTCAATCCCCTAAAATGAATTGACAACCCCCCGGAGCTATAAGACAGCTCCCTTCGTGCAAATAGCAATTGTAAAGTACAACGATTTAAAAAGCAGACACAGATTTAAAAAGCAGACACACAGTTTAAAAGCATAAAAAAACCAAGTCTTAAACCTAATACTGCTCAAAAAACCAAGTCTTAAACCTAATACTGCTCGTGTTTGAAGAAAGCGCCGCTGCGCGGTCGTGCCATCTACCCTTTTTGAGGCCGAGCGTGCGTGCCAACTTCTGGAGCCTAGAGCGCTAACCTGAGTCTCAAGTCAATCCTGTAACATGAATTGCCAACCCCCCGGAGCTTTAACACAGCTCCCTTCGTGCAAATAGCAATCGTTAAGTGCAACGATTTAAAAAGCAGACGCAGATTTAAAAAGCAGACATAAAGTTCATAAGCATAAAAAATTAGTCTTAAGCCTAATACTGCTCGTGTTTGAAGAAAGCATCATTTAATTTAAGGGTATCAGTCAGTGCTTCATTAAAGGGTAATAGGAGTTCAGAGGTGGACTAGGAGTTCGGAGGTGGAATCCCCAGGCTGAAGCACTTCAGTCAGGAGCTTAGTCTGGACACACACGGAGGGCAACTCCAGTCCAAGGACCTCTGCTGCCCTCCTTAACACCATGGCATAAGAAGCCCCCTCTTACGTAGCCATAGGTGGTGGAGAGAGCATTCCAGAATCTGGGGATGTGTCCAGTCCGCTGGCTTCTCCAAGTTCCTCATACCAGTCCTTTTGTTCTCGAGTGTCTCCTATCCGACTCCGAGTGGGTGAGAATAAGGATGGGGCTGGCAACACCGGTGAGCAGCGGCACAGACGTCAGATCTGACACTGGAGAAGTTTGCATTGGTGTAGCGTTCTAATCTAGGACCCTGATCGATACTGTGACCTTATGCCCCTATACGGCTATAAATCAATTTATTCCCTATATTGCCATAACTGATCAAATGTAATATTCAGAAACTCGTCTCTGGCCTCACACGAACAGAGCCACATTTCAGAATCGCTTTCTCTGCCACTTCCTTTGCAACCAATTAGTGCAATGACATTGCAGAAGTTACTATCTAAGATTCCTAGATTAACACACCGAGTTCTTCAACAAGATAAAAACTCAGCAACCTGGAAATCCCCGCTTGCTATGTTTTGATTAGTAATAGAACTCTAATGAGCACTGATAGACGATCACTTCCTAGTGACATCTTTATTGACGTCTTATGTCCAAAAACTTACGTCAAACAAGGCACCTTTCAGGTATAAATATTACCAACGTTGCCTTAAGCAAACGCTGCTAGCTGCCTCAATCCCATCGCTGCTGAAGAAGCTGCTGTTATGCTGATGATACCATAGCTGCTATCGCTACTGCTATCGCTGCTAACGAGCGAACGATGGTGTGGTGAACTTAGGAGCTGAACAGCCGTCCCCCTGCAAAGAGCCCAGCAGATGCAAGCTGCCCGCGGACGCTGCCCCTCCTCCTCCTCGACGCGCTGAGAGAGACGCTGTCTTTTCTCCTGCAGAGAAATCCAGCTCCGGCGTTTCCAGGCTACCCTTGCGGGTGACTGGGATATCGACCCCCTGAAGGAGATACTAGACCTCCATCATTCTATTCCAGAGGTATGGTTTTGACTAAACCCTTAGAGAGAATTCTTGAAGCAAACCTTGGCAAAACCAACTTAACTTAAAGCTACTTACTTACTCCCCTCCCAAGTATTAGGCTTAGGTCAGGTACACTGGGATAGGCGTAGTTAGAAGCACCAGTTGAGTATTTTAGCCTAATGTATATATGAATGTATATATGTTTTATTCATTTTAAACCATTGTATGGCTAAGAAACCATATCAATGCTTTTACAGTATTATTTCGCAATACTCATCTTACTGTACGTACTTTTTATATTAACAAGTCTTGCAATTGTGGCAATTCATTTCTCTTGTACGAGAAGAAAGACTGTTCAATAAATGTTACCCTTTATTGAAAACGCCTGTCTCTCTATTCTCTACATATTGTGAAAGTAAACTGCACAACCACTGACTGAGTAAAATAACTGTCTATTGTTTCACACAACCCTAGAGATTGACTCTTATCTGAGGAGCAAAGTTGTCATGTTGCACGGTTGTTGGAAAACTGAATCCCTTCTTGGCTGTGCCAGGGAAGCTGATCACTTCCTATTCAGTCAAGAAAGTTTCCAGTGACCTCTGAGCTAGTTGGTAACAACCCCAATTAAGTTTAGCATAGTCAGTGGAGGCCTGGAAGATCCGCACTTCTACGTCGATACTACTGTTTATGTTATTCCAATGCGCAGGGCCTATTGGGAAAATAGGAACTACACTACATGCGCCCAACGTTTGGTAAGGCGATAAACTAATGCAAGACGTTAGAGTAACTCAGTCGTGCATATTTCACACAGACCCCTTTCTCCCGTAAATACTCCAATAGACGTCTGGAGTGGGTGAAAGGTTAAAATCTGCCCGACCTTAGTAGGAAGAGATTCCTATGTAAAGCTCTGGTTTATTCAACGTTGAAGGATACAGTGTTCCAAAATATTGTGCACCTAATCTTTGTCTCCTTGGAGACCTACTCTGCAAAACCTGCATTTATAAAATGTCAGTAGAAAACAACGGAACTGATGCCGCAGCAGATGCGACTCAGCAGGGTCCCGACGGGACTACTGAACCGGGTGCAATAATCATCCCGGCACATTTAAGAAAATCTATAACGTTAAAACTTATAGAAAATGGACTAACACCACAAGGTGGTACAGTAATTTTCGTGATAGAGGCACACGAATATCGGCAGACAGAGGTATTCTATTCATGGATAAACTTTCCAGCGGCAAACGCTAGAACAAAAGAGTTTCACTATTATAAAATAGAGAAACCACCGGATGAGTACGCTCCTTTCGAGGAGACTGAAATCCCACTAAAATTCCAAGAGCACCTGCTCTGGTTTAATGGCGCCCTAAAACATAATGATCATATTACCAGGCTCGGTCCACTAGGTAGACCAGGAGCAACGTGGCCGGTTCTAGCCAGCTACACACCACATCCGGACATTGCAAAAATGTCAAAAGAAGAGCTGTTAGTACAGCTAAAAACACTTATTAAAATACATAGGCAATTAGTCCAATATGTAATGCGGACTGCAACAGTCCAACCAGCTGTTAATGTACCACAGCTGACCCCTCATCAGGGGAACACTAATAAAATCACACCACAGAACATACAGTCATGTCTTGGTAAAACACCCATAAAACGGGAACAAATTCCTTTCTGGTTAGCGCAAAAATCACTTGAATAGAGGCAGTGTTTCCGGATACTACCCCTATTGAGAAACACAGAATCTTGACCTTCTGCCTTCCTATGGGAATCACACCACAAGTGGAGGACTGTGACACTTGGGGTACAGTCTTTGCTTCCATTTACACAAAAACACATGGTGTTCCGTCTATGGCGGTAATACCAGATGTACTAAGACAGATTAAAAATGAATACGGTCCAGAACCTGCTTTAACTCTTGGTATGAAATTACTGAAAGACTTCAAGCAGGTCTCGGCTATATTATTAGCCAACATAAAAGGAGAAGCAGCATCTGTGGCGATCCGCCAGAAGTTGAAGGAAACAGATATATCAGATCAACCAATTGAGCTTGCCAGAATCATAGAGAAGTGCTATGAAGAATTAGGTAGAGACAGCTTGGATGGGAAACCAGTAAAACCCCAACTGCTCGAAAATCCTGAAAAATGATTTATTAAAAATAATTCAAATACTCCTAAAAAGAGCTGGGATGGAAATAAACAATCCACTCCCAAGGAAAAAGTTTTCCAGTCCAAAGGAAGGTCTCCTCGACGGAGGGAAAGAACTCCAACTCGAGAACACCAGTCTCCCCAGAGGGAGCCCTCTGAGAAAAGATATAACCTTAGAAATAGGGATAATTTGAAAAAACCTGATAGATATCAAAGTATTGATACACGTCCCTCTCGATCTTTTTCGCAGAAATCGGAAAGAAGAGGACGGTCAGACCCAGGAGAGCACGCCAAGTCCAAAGACAAGGAACCTGATCAGAGTAAAAAATCTCAATTTCCAAAAAAGAAGGTAGCCAGTATTAGAGTAATCAACCATGCCGAGAATACTGAGGACACAGTTGAAAAACGGGGAGTGGGCACAGACAATGTTAGACAGTGCAGCAGAAATCACTATAGCCCGCAAGATCTTGATGAGTCATCTGGAGACAGTGGACACGAATGAATACATTCAGGTTGAAACTGCCGACACCAGACTTAGCGAGCCCCATAAGATATACGAAATAACATTGCGTATAGAGGGTGATAAGACTAGGAAAATAAAGGGTCTATTTTGGGATAAACTCTCAAAAGGCTATGATATTCTGTTAGCTGAAAAAGATTGGCCCCCAGAGTTTGTCAGGGAGTGCCCTCGTGGCGAAGAAATGATTATGCCTGCCTTCTCGAATCACATTCCGATTCACAAAAAATATACTTATGCAAGGAAATGGGCAGTGGCCCAGGCACCGGCATTATATAAAAATCATGTAGGATGGGATGAGGACTCACCTCCTCACAAAATCCAGTTAAAAAGTGAACCAACTGCCCAACGGCAGTATCCCATTAAGCAAGAAGCTAAAAAACAAGTCAGGGAGATCTTAGATCAACTTGAATACCAGGGGGTGATTGAAACATGCACCTCTCAAATGAACAATCCTTTGTTTCCTGTCTCCAAGCCAGACAATTCATATCGTCTAGTTTTAGACTACAGACACCTTAATGCATGTTGCAAAACATTTGCAGTACAAAACTCGCAGAGTGCTGCCCTAATGAACAACATAGTTAGGAAAAAATATAAAACGACATTAGACATATCTAATGGTTTCTTTTGTCAAAACATTGCACCAGAAAGCAGGTATTTGACCGCTTTCTCCGTAATGGGGTCTCAGAAAAATTTCTGTAGACTCCCACAGGGGTTCAAGAACAGCCCAGGACTATTCTCAGCTAGAGTAACAGAGTTACTACAAATATATGATGATGAGGCATTATCTTACGTAGATGATATTTATCTCACAGATGACGACTTGGATACTCACTTGAAAAGAGTGAACACCATTATACTTGGGTTCTCAGCAGAGGGTTACAAATTCAACTTTAAAAAGTCTCGAATTGCCCATCTGACAGTATTATTTTTGGGATATGAATTATCAAGTGAAGGAAAAAGCCTAGCGGACAACTTCTTAGAGAAGTGCGCTGTACTCCAAGCTCCAAAAACGCTGAAGAATTTACAATCCATTCTTGGTTTCCTGAATTTCGGTAGAACTTACATTCTAAATTACGCAGAGAGGGTTAAACCTCTCTACGAACTAATAAAACCTGATTTTAAACAAATCAATTGGACTCAAAAACACACAGAAATTTTGAGATCACTGCAAACAGGCATGTTAGCAAAAACAAAATTAGACACACGTGACAACACACGCGATCTTGTAATCCGAGTCATCTCAGGAAGATGCGGATTCACGTACCTGACATCTAATGAGGGAGAAAAGGTACCAATTTCAATTAAATCTCACTTGTACACACAAGTAGAAGAAACATTCAGTCCCACAGAAAGAATTGTGAAAGCAGTGCAAATTGCATTAGCCAATGAACGAGAACTAGCACACGGCAAAAGGATTAATATCCTCACAGCGGAATCCGCCTTCGAGGCACTATTCAGCCCAGTAAACCTGCCTACAGTGTCACTGGATCCGAAATGGATACAGTGTATAGATTCTCTTGGATCGGAAGATGTGAAATACTATTTCGCCCCGCAATTCGAAGAACTGAATGATTTAGAATATGAAGAAGAATATCCTCTGCCAATCGAACTTCTGCCTCTCCCACAGTACGCCTGTATAATCTATACAGATAGATTTGTACAGCATTTCAACGTAGAGAGCAAATCCTACGATGCAGCCTGTGCGATTGTTAAAGGTCGTTGGCTGTGCTGTAAATTCAGACCGAAAATAACAAAAACTGAATCAGTAAGAAACTTTTCGGCTCAGAGAGCTGAAATCAGATCTTTAAAGATGGCGCTAGAAAATGCAGAACGTGAATTCCCCACACTATTCGTGTGCGATTCTCATTTATGCGTCAACTCTTACAATAATAAACTGCAGAGCTGGTTTGAAAACGATTACAGAGATGACACAGGTGCCACAATAAAGCATAAATTGCTCTGGAAACAGGTAGCTCTTTTACAGAAAGAACTACAAAAGACTCACGTGATACACGCACAGAGTCTTCAACGTGATGGCGTTCACGTTGCAGGGAATTCATTGGCTAATACAGCCACAGCGGAAGCAACTAAACCGGCTTCCGTAGCCACAAAAAAGCGTGCAGAAAAATACATAGACGGGGAAACAATGCTGGCAGTAAAAACGACCGTAAAAGGCGACTGTGCAGCACTACCCTTGAACTATCCACTCAATTATGCATACGTAATCGATGCAAACTCCGTTCCTTTTGCTCGAATCCCTGGAGTGGGGGATAGGGTAATTCCAAACAGGGACCGGAGGGGCTTCCTCACACAGGAAGCACATATGGGATTGGGTCTGAGACACCAAACAATCAGGGACTCTCTGAGAGAATTAGAATCAGAGTACTGGTGGCCGGAAATGAGTGAAGGTATTCATGAGTTTTCAAAAAACTGTGAAGACTGCAACAGAGATCGCAGTGGAGAACTGGCCAGTGTAGTGTCAGAAGCCCTAATAGAAAGCCTCAGGCAATCTATCCGCGCTATCAAAAAAGAGAAACGCGCCCCATTGTACATCATTAAGGCTAAACACACTTAAAAAATGTGGCCTCCAGCGCTCGGCTGAAGCCAGAACGGTTATAAGAAAGATCTGCGAGTCTTTATCGGCACATACGCAATTGCCATGTTCCATTCTGACCAGGGTCCTGCTTTTAGCTCTCGAGCTTATAAGGAGGCCATGGCCAGCATGGGAGTTGGGTTGCGGTATTCTTGTCCGTCACACCCCGAAGGGAATAGTGTGGTAGAAAGAAAAAAACGGGACATAAAGCGATCTATAACAGCGAAGGTATTAGGTTCAGGCGCTGGGTGGGTCAAACATTTAATAAGTGTCCAAATCAGTCTTAATAACTTGCCAAGAAATTCTCTAAAAGGTTTCAGCCCATACGAACTATTGTTCGGAACTAGAATGAGAGTTCAGGACTTAGATAGTCAAGTATCAGTGGTACAAGATAAGAAAACAGACTTTGACATCAAAGATCGTTTGGCTGTTTTACAGGACTTGAACGAAACAAGAAAATCCTCAAGCAACATAAAGTTAAAGCAACAACCAGATACCACTGACGAGGCACCACAAGCAACAGCCCCAGCAAGGCCTGTCTGGATTCCAAAGATTGGGGATCTAGTCAGAGAAAAAATAGCGGTGAAGAAGGAATTTGGGCCTTCTTACAGAAAAAATTTACCTGTCTTGGCAGTCACCGGAACAAGATCAGTAGTACTACCGCCCCTTGCTGGTAAAAAGGAGAACAGAGTTGTATCTATCGACCTGGTAAAACCACAAGCATGTGGCCTATAATCAACAGTAGGCCCAGTGGACTCCCAAGAAACAACAGAATACCCAAACTTGCAACAATCCAAGAGGTTCAAACTGAAAGACTAATCACATTCGATCAGCCTGCAGTGCACAGAGAAGGACTATGCAATAATGCCATGGAACTCGTGCCTCTTGAGACACAGATTGAAACAGTTCGTCAAGAAACACCAGTCTACAATAATGTGGCATCAGAAAGTGCTACCGAAAGACAGATTGAAAGAACAATCCCAACAATTGACAGAACTGCCTCTGGTTATTTCATCGACTTCGACAACTTTTCCGAGGATCAAAGCAACCCCGAAGTGATGCCAGAAATAAAAAAGAATTTTAAAGAAAAAGCAACGGAACTCTTTCATCAACTGAAGGAAATCTACCTTATTTCCCCTTGGTTAGAGTTCTGGTTCGGTCTAGGTGTATTTTATCTCCTGCTTTGGCTCATCATGGTACTTTGTTTGGGAAAATTAATTGAGGGAAAATATAGTTCAATGGACACAGCAAGTCAGAACATCAACCTAGTCCTCAAACCACACAGATCATCCCACGTGAAGAAAAGACAACTGTCAACAGTAAATGTCACAGCCATTCCAATACCCGGTTGGGTAGTATGGGAGAAAACTGACTATGAGATCTATGGTCCGGTCGAGATCCTGAAATATCCCCATCAACTGAAGGTTTCCTTAAGTGACTTTGTAACACCTAGTACATTCTCTGATGATTGGGACTTTAACAGTATTAATGACATGATGTCGGATTTAGTAATGTCAGCTAGATTCACAGAACATGATTATTTACAAGGTTCGTCTAGTTATGAACAGTTGTTCTGTTATACACATTATGGCGATCATTATTTGCATAAATCTGCACAGATTAGAAATGTTTTTAAGTATAATCAATGGAAACATTGTGCTACACCACCTAAAAGCAGTTCTAAAACATTCTTTGAGAAATTCAAGTACTTCTCAGGGTTTAACACCAGTGATGCAGAAACGTTTTATTACAAACTGGTAGATAAAACAGGAATGAAAACAATGCTGACAAACACTAAATTAATATATTCAGAAGCATTTTATGAAAAAATGATGACATTTGGTTTTGATTATTGGAAAAATAACATTGAAACAAAAACCATCTGGGGTACGAAAGATTGGCAGGTACAAGGCCTAGAAGCACTATTCAGAACCTGCATGATACCAGAACAAATGATGTTGTTAAATGACACAATTCACCAAACATCCTGTCTTGGCCTAGCTAAGATCAAAGACCTAAACAAACCGTCTATTCCGAAGCCAATACCTGATAATGCAACTACAGATATTGAGATAGACGTAACTAAAATTTTACATTTTAACAGAACACATCCTGATTGGAAAAAGTGGTTAATCTGGCCTACTGACACAAACAACTGTCAAGATAGATTCCTGAATAAAACACAGGGGTTAAAAATGACCAGACCAGACCCTAGATACTCCCAGAGACAACATCCAGGGTTAGTAACAACATACAGTGTAGGGAAACTCTGCCTCGAATGGCTAGGATCATCCACACTGGCTGAAATTAAGCAACACTTGTCTTTACTTAAAGATGGTGCTGATTTGCGCGACTTCATTCTTGGACCACGCAAACAGCGTCAAAAGCGTTTCATAGCGGCCAGCATCTATGCTGCGTACAACGAGGCTTGGAAAGTCACACAAATTGAAACAGCAGAAAAAATACGAGAAATTGATCGTATTCATTTGGAAAAATCACTTTCTGTAGTGGACAATGGGTTAATGACTCTGTCCTCCAGAATATATTCGTTGGACAATATTGTATCCTCTGCCTTTGATATAACAGACAGAGACTTGCTAATGTTACAGCATGGCCAGTCGCAATTACGTTCTATTGTACAATTAGGCTGGACGCTGCAAAATCTTCGTTCAGGCTATGTGCCTTGGCGTTTAATAAACACAACGTCATTGTTTTCCATTTTTAACCTTACTGATAAACAAATCAGCTTGGCACAGAAAGGAGCAGACTATACAATCCTGAGCATCGAAAAACTTGAGAGATTACCATTGACAATGTCAGAAAGTCCTGTCATTGAATGGATAATACACAGAATTATCACTATTCCGATAACAACTTTCCGATTTAAAAAGTGCCTTGAATACATACCTATTGGCCAGTATGAACAATTAGGTAAAGGATATGTTAAGTCAGCATGGAAATTACCATACACACATTCATGCTATAGTGACAGCGACAAAAATGTATTTCTTAGTGGTGAAAACTGTAAACGTTCACTAAGCGGTATACTTTTGTGCCAGGGTATTAATTTACACGGAGCCTGTGAAGGTAATACTAACAACCTTTCATGCCACCAGCTTGTCACACCTGCAACGCAGATAGAGCCTTCTTTATGCAACTCGCGAATGGGAGTTACATTCTAAGAACGGATCACAGATGTTGTGGCCTTTTGCCAGGAAAAGCGTATCTCGTAAGCGTAACTTCCATGGTCAAATGCTGTATGCAAGCATTATTCCCGAGTGGCCCTGGAGACATAGAGACTCCCATCTGGCCTCGTCTGCATTTCTCTTCTATACGAATTGATACTTTAAGCAAAATGAAGTCTGTGCTTTTGCAGACAACAGTGCCCATAACGTCATCAAAAGAGACGTATGATCTCCTAGTTGCAAGGACAGCTACGGAGGTTCATGACCTTTTATCAACAAATTGCCCCGTGCATTTCGTAGAAATGTTGAGCCAACTCCTTAACATGTCTAGTGCCACAGGCATCCCAGGCATATTTAAGACTATTTTTACGGGACTGCTTACACCATTTCAAGCAATTCTGGGAATCGTTCCAAATTTTGTCCGCTCTGTTTTTGGCGGCATACCCCTATTTTTGGGACTTGTAGCAGGGATTTTATTTTTGACCCTCCTGCTTCGATATGCCAAGCCACAGCTCAGACATGACTCCTACGAGGATGGAAGAAACAATCCTAGCAATTCGCTACCGGGACAGAATAACTAGAGTCCTTGGATTGGCCAGGCTGAGAGATCTAAACATGACCTGGTTCCTTTCATTCAGACCGATATGGCAAAATTGCATCTTACCTGTACTACGATGTATGCTATGCGGAGATGAGTGCGTGTTGGACACCTGTCTTTCACTTCCATCAGCAGTACCAATGGATATCGATACTTTGCTAAGTCCGATAACGGCTCACGCATTGTGTTGTCCCCAGCGGCTACCAATCCTGATGACGGCATTCGTTGAGACTCCTGTGCTACGACTAGGTGGTAACAGTGGAGCGAGTGACAAAAGCAGCATCACCCAGGTACGACCTTCTGTGAGCATTGCTGATCCCGACTTTGATGACAGCAATCATTCTCACACCTGCCAAGTTACAGCACTATCGAATTTGGTCGAACTGTCACCTGATTTTGTAGACCAATTCTTTGAGAGCCTGTCTGATATGATGTTCTCACCCAAACAGAAACAATAACTTTAGAGAAACATTCCGACACACAGCGTTCCCATGAACTCTGGATTCGGCCTTCAGTTTTGAACAACAAAAACTGCTAAAAGCGTTGGAACTCTAATTTCCCCGTTCAAGCAATAATTCTTTTGAATTGAACACTTTTTAATATTCACCCTTTTTGGCACGAAAAATTCTTTGCTTAAGGTAAAACTATTCATAGAGAACAGAAGCTTCTACTTCTATTTCTAAATACATCTAGAGACATAATAACTTTACACCAGCTTCTAGCACATTTTACTGCAATGCATTTATATGTGATGAAATTATCTCGCCCTTCTTCTGTATTCAGAGATATTTCATGTGTAATTCTTTTTTGCATAATCGTTCATTAATTACATATGCTATAATTTGAATGATTTCTATGCTTCAAAAACGTACAGTACCTAAAATTTTCACGTATTACTAATACGCCTATTTCAAATGCATATATGTATTTTGGGGTGGGCAATGTTACACATGCATCTTATTTCTCTAGTTTTAGTAATTTGATGGACATGAATTTGTGGAGTGGGTGTAGCGTTCTAATCTAGGACCCTGATCGATACTGTGACCTTATGCCCCTATACGGCTATAAATCCATTTATTCCCTATATTGGCATAACTGATCAAATGTAATATTCAGAAACTCGTCTCTGGCCTCACACTAACAGAGCCACATTTCAGAATCGCTTTCTCTGCCACTTCCTTTGCAACCAATTAGTGCAATGACATAGCAGAAGTTACTATCTAAGATTCCTAGATTAACACTCCAAGTTCTTCAACAAGATAAAAACTCAGCAACCTGGATATCCCCGCTTGCTATGTTTTGATTAGTAATAGAACTCTAATGAGCACTGATAGACGATCACTTCCTAGTGACATCTTTATTGACGTCTTATGTCCAAAAACTTACGTCAAACAAGGCACCTTTCAGGTATAAATATTACCAACGTTGCCTTAAGCAAACGCTGCTAGCTGCCTCAATGCCATCGCTGCTGAAAAAGCTGCTGTTATGCTGATGATACCATAGCTGCTATTGCTACTGCTATCGCTGCTAATGAGCGAACGATGGTGTGGTGAACTTAGGAGCTGAACAGCCGTCCCCCTGCAAAGAGCCCAGCAGATGCAAGCTGCCCGCGAACGCTGCCCCTCCTCCTCCTCCTCGACGCGCTGAGAGAGGCGCTGTCTTTTCTCCTGCAGAGAAATCCAGCTCCAGCGTTTCCAGGCTACCCTTGCGGGTGACTGGGATATCGACCCCCTGAAGGAGATACCAGACCTCCATCATTCTATTCCAGAGGTATGGTGTTAACTAAACCCTTAGAGAGAATTCTTGAAGCAAACCTTGGCAAAACCAACTTAACTTAAAGCTACTTACTTACTCCCCTGCCAAGTGTTAGGCTTAGGTCAGGTACACTGGGGTAGGCGTAGTTAGAAGCACCAGTTGAGTATTTTAGCCTAATGTATATATGAATGTATATATGTTTTATTCATTTTAAACCATTGTATGGCTAAGAAACCATATCAATGCTTTTACAGTATTATTTCGCAATACTCATCTTACTGTACGTACTTTTTATAATAACAAGTCTTGCAATTGTGGCAATTCATTTCTCTTGTACGAGAAGAAAGACTGTTCAATAAATGTTACCCTTTATTGAAAACGCCCGTCTCTCTATTCTCTACATATTGTGAAAGTAAACTGCACAACCACTGACTGAGTAAAATAATTGTCTATTGTTTCACACGACCCTAGAGATTGACTCTTATCTGAGGAGCAAAGTTGTCATGTTGCACGGTTGTTGGAAAACTGAATCCCTTCTTGGCTGTGCCAGGGAAGCTGATCACTTCCTATTCAGTCAAGAAAGTTTCCAGTGACCTCTGAGCTAGTTGGTAACAACCCCAATTAAGTTTAGCATAGTCAGTGGAGGCCTGGAAGATCCGCACTTCTACGTCGATACTACTGTTTATGTTATTCCAATGCGCAGGGCCTATTGGGAAAATAGGAACTACACTACATTGGTACGACCGGCGTTGTCCCGGATCTGGGATCAGATCCATGGGGCCCTACCGGTGCCATAGCCAGGGCAGACAGTGTAGAGTCCGATGGGGCCCCTTCCGACCCTGCAGGCCCGAAGTGTCACCATAGGGGTTGGCTCAGTCAAATAGGTGGCGAATAGCCTCGTAGAATTCCTTCATTTGAGCAGTGGTCTCTCTGGCTCCCAGAAATGGGGGGAGGTGCGAAGTAGACCCTGGCTTCGGCTCCGCAGAACTGTGCCTAGAGCTTTGGTGCTCCTTACCTCGTCATCAAGGGACGACAACTAAGGTGAAGATGAAGTTTGCTTAAACCTCTTCTTTTTCTTGTGCCTCTTACCCAAGTGTCCCGAACACCTCAAGTGGGAGGAAGAGGACTTGGGGCTCTGGGGGTAGTTCTGTGACCTCCTGTTCTTCGATCTGGACCGGGATCTCCGCAGAGTCTTGCTGGCTGGTGTCCACTGCCCGGGATGCAAGAAGCTTCAAAGCTAATTTCCACAAAGGCCTTCGGAGCTATGGCCTGACAGTCAGAGTACGACTTCGAGTCGTGGTTGCGCTCGAGACACCAGGTCAATGTAGGGGTCGGTAACCGACACGGCACGGTGAAAGGTGCCACACGGTTTAAACCCTGTCTTTCTAGAAGACATATCTCGACATGCAATTTTTTTTTTGCTTGACAAAAAGTCGAAAAAGCCTGTCAAAAAGAGACAGAGGGGTATCTCTTCTCCCTATTTGGCGCTTAACTGGCACGGAAAGAAAAGAACTGAGGTCCACTCCCCTGGGTGGCGCCTACAAAGGTGACTGTGACATCATAACCGATGCAACGACATCGACGTCATGTCGAGCCGAATGGAGCCACCCGAAGGCACCGGCGGAGGTACTGCTCACACAAAAGTTTCCCGATCCAGCCTGACAGCTGGGAAATTCAAAGGTAATGAATCTGCAGCTATAAGTCTATCCGATCACCCCTGCTGCTTAGAGTTCCTGTCTAACTTATATGTAGGCGAGGATGCACAAACAAGGACATGCTACAACGGGTCAAAGATCTTGGACGAGGCAGGTTAACTTTGAACAGAGCGAATGGAGCTTCCGGGGTTCAGCAGCCATGCTCCCATGCTCCCACTTCACAACTGCCCCTTACTTTTCTTCTGGAGTCCCCTGTTTCTTGCACCTTTATCCGATACCTTTATCTTTTCCAACAATGTTCCCTGGGTTAGGATCCAGATAAAAATTCTACTGTAGTTGTTCAAATCACCCTGCTGCATAAAGTTCCCATCTAACTTACATTTAGGCGGGGATCCACAAACAAGGATGCGCTAGAACGGTTTGAACATTTGGAATTAGGCAGGTTACCTTCAAACAGAGAGAATGGAGTGTCCGGGGTTCTGCAGCCATGCTCTCCATAATCCATGCACCAGTCTGCAAACTGAATGGAGTAGAAATAGGTCAGAACAAATAAGTGGCAAGTGAAAGCTTTTTATTTTTTTGCTTTAAGGAATCTTTATTTAAATAGTTTAACAGAAGTAGAGAATAGGCTTGTTTATTGGAGTATACAACATCATAAAATATTTTGTACAATAGAACAATAAAAAAAGCAGTAGAGAATAATAATAAACTATATGGATAAAGCATTATATACTACAAGGCAAATAGTAACAATATGGAATATCTATACCATTTAAATATACCATTTAATATTTTGTGAGGAGAGGTGAAAGTATTCTTAATTGTCTTTTATTACAGTACAAACAATACTCTGATTGGGAATATGTTTAAAATGACAATATGTATAGTCATTCAATATACTACCACTGAAATAAGGGGGAAAGCTCATACCACAAACATGACTGTTTGTTACTGCACCATTACCAAGGAACACGCTGTAATCAGAGATGCCATTTTCTTTATTTCCGAATTAGTTACATATTTCTAATCCTTGCAGTCCACCATTGACATTTTAATAAATTCCTAAACATAGGTCAGCTGTGGGCGTGGGATCACAAGACACATTTTAAAAGGAAAAACACGTTAGTACAATATAATAATGCTTAAAGGTGCTCCATAACAACTGAAACCTAAGCTCAAAACGAAAAATTCTCTCTAAAGCCTCTTTTAATTATTCCTTTTAAAACATAAAGCTGAGGAAACGAGTTTAGCCAGGCAGTAGACTCAATAGAAAAATACTGAAATAAGTTACTTCAGTGTCCACTAAAGTCAGTTAATTTACAAGTCCCAGTTAGACAACAGATCTAAATCACTATTTTCTTGTGCCTATAGGGCAATCTGACAGACTGTTTTTGAATATAATGATAATACCCAGACACAAGATGATGAACGAAGGTTACAATTACTATATCTTCAAGAAAGGAAAATTAACTTCCGTAAACACGAAATAGTTTGTCCCACGCAAAGCATTCCAGAGCACCTATGAACAACAGGTTTTATGACTTTTTCTGTCTCTTTCCATACACACACACACATATATATATATATATATATATATATAATCACACAGTGGCAGTTGTCACAATGTTGTTATAGTTAGATTGAAGTTATCACATGAAGAGTGTTTTTGATTTGCTAATAACTTTGCCACCATTTGACGAATCTTCATAAAACTTTCCTCAAAAAAGTTCATCCACCTTAGCTCTTTCCTGAACAGTTTCGAGATGACTTGAGAAGCTGGGCTTAGAAACCTGGGGGCCCCCAAATGCATTTTCTCTATGCAATTTTCCATAGGAATTTTAAACACGATACCGAAAAAACAGCTGAATAGAGTTACACCAAATATGCAGAAAGCTAGATCTTTACTCAGAAAGTGTGCTTTTTGTGATTTAGTGTGAATCCGTTCAGCAATTATTGAGAAATTAAGATTCAAAAGTAAGTGATATTTGAACGGTTGGTCCTGTGAGATTCCTGTGATAACGCAAAAAAAAGAAAAGAGCGTTCTGCCGTCTCCATCTCTCGGAACGAGTGATCTGATATGCTCGCAGCAACATCAACAGAAATGTAAAGGTGGCCATTTGAGGCTCCCCTGGACTTGTTCCAGTATCCATAGTTTGTTTTAAATAATAGACATAAGGAGGAAGGGTAGGGATACCCTAACCCCCTGCCCATTTTGCGGGGAAGTTGAAATAAAAAAATTATTCTCAGGCTACCGGCAAGGCTCTTGTCTTGTGAGGAACTGGAGGACCCAGCACAGCCTCTCTTGTGGAGCCCTGGGACCCGCTGTAGGGCACGCTGTGTTCAGGGAAGTTGGGCTAAGCTCTGCGTCGAGGCCTTGCATCCAGCCTCATACTGCACATGGTCAAATGGTTCAGTGAGGAAGTTGGTAAATAGGAGCAAAAAAAAAAGAGAAATTCACTGGAAAAAACATAGGTTAAAGTGATGTAATTACATAAGATAATAAGAGATTACTGTATGTTAAAAACCAAACAGCAATTCTCAGAAAACCCCACAGGTTAAAGTAATGTTATAGTTAGGTCTGGTAGTAGTCTAGAAGTAATTTAGTAGTAATGGTATCTTCGATTATGTCAACAACAACAAAAAACCTTCTAACTTCACTGAAATTACAAAGGTTAAAATTATTTTATAGTTAGGCCTTGAAATTATCTTCACTCAATGAATTATAAAGAAAATGGTATTTTCAGACTGAGAACCTACACCTTTGTAACAGTTCTCAGTCACTCTTGCCTTAGATTGCTGATTGTCAATTGTCTTGAACAATGTTCTCAATAAGGTCACCAACCATTATGTTCTCAAGCAATCTTCAAATCAAAATGTCAATGTTGTCAAGCAATTATCAAGTCAAAATGTTAATGGTAATGTAGCTTTCCTGGTTCCTCCATGAAGCAAAATATTACTTGCTGTTACAGTTTCCTATTGTTTTTCTTTCGTCTAGATCAGATCACAAGGTGGTTTTTTCACCTCTTTTCAGTTTTACAAACATGCAAACACTGTAACCCTAGATAAAGATGACGAGGCGAACCAGAACCATGCTGATATTGGGAGAAGAATTGTATTCCGTGATGCAGAGGTGAGCAAGGAAGCATGAAGTACAAAGGCAAGAGCCTGCACGTAGTAGATAACAGTGGTTCAGGAAAACTGCTGATTCATGAAAGATCTCTTTTGAAGAACCAGTTTAGCAGCTGGGCAGGTCCTACATAATAAAGCAAGCACTCAGAATCTGGCAAGACACATGAGACAGTTGTGGCATCTTCCTCCTTTGCATGTAGCACTTCTACCTCTTTGCCACCACGTGTACAATTTTGTCTTTTTACAACAGCCACCTTGCTTCACGCAGGTCCAAAGAAAATTGCAACATATACACACCACATGGAGGAGATATTCTTAATTGCCCTGCATTCTCCTGGCAACTCTGCCTCAGATTTCATGAAGAAGTGTGATGGATACATGAAAGAGATGAGGCTCAATGAGAAGGGAGGGCTTCGTGTGAAAGATACCATTACCAGAGAACTGTAGTTACATGTAAATAATGTATTTCTTCTCTAAGAATAGGTGTGGATTCAGTCATGTATTATTACAGTGCTATTGTCAAATCCCGCATTTTAACCTTAGCAGAGTTGCATCTTCTAGACCCAGATCTTCACTACTGTGAGCCTATGCAATGAGACTGTGTTACGTTTATAACTAATGCGCACCAGGGTCTAGCAAGGCATAAAGGGCACATGCAGGTGCGCTGAGTGTAACACGCACAAACGCATTTCGTGAAGAGGGTCACCTTGTTGAAATATGTGCCAGAGGGCCACTAGTTCGGCTTCTGACTCTCTTATTGCTTTCAAATGTAATCAGCAGTGTTGTGCGCATGGATGACAGCAGCTCCAAGGGGTTGCTCTGTAGATGTCCATCAAGGGCACCCATGAATTGAGCACTGCTGTCATCGTCACACCTCTTTTAGAGTGTGCTGTCTGTGCGCTGACTGTTTTTGCCTGGCATAAAATGGAAGATGTTACTAAATATCACGGAATCCTCTATTAAGAGACAGTCCACATGTGACAAATACTTGGTCTGTCATTCTGAAGTACGTAGCCCGTTTGATATAAAATCTGAGGTACCTGCAATTGTCCAGAGAGAGCAGAACCCGCTTTACAGCATTTGCAGGGTTCTGAAAAAACACAGATCAAGAACAATTGATTCATTAGGATGGAAGTCAGTTGGCACTTTTGGAATAAACATAGAATGTCATGCAGAATAACCCTATAGGTTTTTCAAACAGATGTTTTTATGTAAATGTTAGTATTTTGCTTGGTTTTCTGGCACAGATGAGCACCAAGAG
Source organism: Lissotriton vulgaris (assembly GCF_964263255.1). Lineage (NCBI taxonomy): Eukaryota > Metazoa > Chordata > Amphibia > Caudata > Salamandridae > Lissotriton > Lissotriton vulgaris. The sequence continues at coordinate 557,137,336 of NC_141687.1, forward strand.
AAAGATACGTTATGTCTGCCCTGTAAATGGGTTCAAGTGGGTTTTCATGAACTGACCTAGGATATTCTTAATTTGTCCACTAAGGAGGCAATGCACAGTCCAGAATGCCAAAACAGTCCCTCGAAGATTATTATTAGATCATGTTGCAGGAGAAAAGGCAGGGCTTACTTTGAATCTACTCTGTCAGAAACTTAAAATGGGTGAAAAATGTACTTAAATGGAAGCCTGCTGGCTGCCCGACTGGGCCAAGTGAAAAAGATAGGAATATACATAAACAAAATAATGCCTCGGGAAAAATCAAACAATAAAATAGGTCGGACAGATATTTCAATTACCTCTCCCAGCTCATTAATTCTATTGGAACTCATCTCGTGGTTTCTCACTCACCAAATATTGCATCAACACAAATATTCACTGTTTAGCAAGTGTATGTTTTATTCTCACTCTGCTTTTTCTTACTATATCTGCTTTCATTCCGAACACATATAAGTATAACATTTACATATATATATATATATATATATATATATATATATATATATATATATATATATATATATATCTATATACACACACAAACATTTACATACATGTACAAACATTTATAACAATAACCATATATATATATATATATATATATATATATATTAAGCTCCACTCGCACCTGCCTGTCGCACTCCTTGGTTGGTGCCTGCCAGTCGGGGGTGCACCCGACAACAATATCCGCTCAATAGTCCCTTCCCGCAATGAACGAGAAAACAGGAAGCAGCACTCCCAGGGTAAGTTCACAGATGTTTTAACTCTCAAAAAAACGCGCTTTCGGCACTCAGCCTTCCTCAGTAATGAGACAGAGAACCAAGGCAAACACAATCCATTTAAGCCATCACGTGTCATAAACGCTAAACATAAAGATAGGACAAAAATATATAAAGTGTCCGCCATCTTGGAATGGGTCTGTATCTAAATGAATAGTGGCAAATTATGCAAGACCAGTATATAAATTGCAATCAATTGGATATCCACGAACAGTGAGAATCCAAATTAAATCATCAGATTAATTGACAATCTAAGCCCTGAATGGGCTATGACACCGCATAACGCCACTGCCAGAAACACAACTTTGTACTATGCGGCCCTGAATGGGCTACTAATCATCACATTATAGCTGACGTGGTGGTATAATGGAACAACCCAACAAATCATATTAACATAAAATCAGTGGAAGAAAATGGAAGCAATGATATGGTTAATCAATAACAGTCATAATACATATCAATCATAGTTCATATTAGATGGACAGCCAAGTCCTCATGCATATTCAACCCCATGGGCATTTTGCTCTGTAGATCGATGATATAACGCGATTCCAGTCTCCTGAGCTTTTGTAATCTGTCCCCTCCTCTTACACTGGATGGGACAGAGTCTAAACAGAAGTAGGCTAACAGATCCCTGTTACGTGCGTGCTCCTTATCAAAATGTCTAGCTACAGGGTAGCTCACATCCGCATTCTGAATAGCTCTTTGATGTTCTAAAATCCTTAGTTTCACTGGATTCGTTGTGCTTCCAACATACCTTCTGCCACAAGGACATGTCAGACAGTACACAACGTATGGCGTGGTACATGTAAGAAATTTCTGTATTTTCTTGGGCTATTTCACTCCAGGTACACTGTATTGTATAATACGTTTACTCGCTTTACACGCCTTTCAGCGTCCACAAGGAAAAAAGCCTTTCATGGGTTCTGACTTGGGTTTGGGTTTGTACTCTTCATGGTGACTGTGGACTAAATAGTCTTTCAGTGCTCTTGCTTTCTTAAAAGTCACCAACGGATTAGAGGGTAAATCTTGTTTGATGACATTATCTGTCATCAGGATGTTCCAATGTTTACGCAAGATGCGTTTAATGTCTGAAGCATTTCTAGAAAAGGTAGTTATGAGTCTAAACGACCCACCCTCCGCTTTCTTATTCTCTGTTTTATCTTCCAGGAGTTTTTTCCTTTCTATGTTCTGGACTTTACTTAAAGCTTGTCTGAGTACTCCATCCTTGTACCCCCTAGCTTTGAATCTCTGTATGCTCCTACTAGTTGCTCTACGGAACTCCTGCTCTTTGGTGTTATTTCTCTTTATCCGTAATAGTTCCCCATAGGGTATACTATTAATAGTAAAGTAAAGTCCAGAACATAGAAAGGAAAAAAATCCTGGAAGATAAAACAGAGAATAAGAAAGCGGAGGGTGGGTCGTTTAGACTCATAACTACCTTTTCTAGCAATGCTTCAGACATTAAACGCTCGGACGTCAGTTTCTTCTGTTAAAACTTACATACCGGATCGCAAAACCACTATAGAAACTGGTTGTGGAAACTATGTGCCAAAAAAGATAAAAATCTTTTAAGCATCATTAAAAAATTAAATATCAACTGGTATGAAAATACCAGACATGGAATTTAGAGAAAATCCCAAATAAAATGAACTTAACACAGGGCTACAGGAAACTCTGCGTCCTGGAGAATAACCCCCATATGAGGGAAGAGACCATACCCTCAATGAATCATTCATCAATGGTAATGAATGGCATGGCAATAGCCCAACAGGACCTACAAAAATAACACTAAGCTGTTTGTTAATTTACACCATCACCTGATATATTGACAGTACCATTGTCAAGGTATGATGTTACCAAGAAGTCTTTCATAGAAAGAACAATTAAATTAATACTGCTCACTGGTGTGTCAACCAGAGAGTAAGAGAAAACACACACACCCACTCTACCAACCAAATATTTTCAGAAATGGTTGGTATTGCAACCTCTAAAAACTAAGTGACTAGGCCAAGAAGTTTGTTTAGCCCCAACAAAGATTGAGATAGTGATCACTGGTATATAATCCAGTACGCAAATGGTATAACCCTTACCTCAGAATCATTCGCAGAGCGGGAGGATGGGTGGGCGTTAAGGAATCGGCAGCTAGACTGTGTCTCTACCAGATATAGCGTTACCAAAGGGGAGAGGAGTTGGCCTAACAGCTAGGGCGAGAACAACATAAGAACACAGCAGCAGACCCAGGTCAAGCACATTCACTTCACTTAGTTTCAAACGTATTACTTTGAGTGCAACAACTTCCAGCACCTGCTGCTGAGAGATGCCTATTACTAATAAGACTTAAAGACAAAAGGAAGGTGCACTACATGGACAAATCAAGAAGATATAAGTTCTTTGAAGGTTCTTCTTTTTATTAAGTTTCTTTGAAAACAACAGCGGAAAACAGCCAACGCATTTCGTTCCCCCGTGCCACAGGAACTTCGTCAGGGCTAATAGAATATAACAGGGGCTTCCGAAATCGAACCCAAGTACACTGTATGTCCGAAAGTAAATGTCCAGTGAGCGTCGCACAGGAAGAGCATAGATGGTCCTAATAGGTAGAGGAATTTTTTTGGGGGCAGTATAAATGAGCGAGGTCGATAATTCCAAAGGTTTCAGGTGAGTGCAACATAGGATCACTCCTCAGGGATTCCATATGTCGGAAGATGACAGGAAATAAATATATTCTTATCTCACCAAAGTGTTGTGGTTTCCTTCACAGAAGGGGATAAACAGTAGCGACAGAAGGTGAAAGTCCCGACTGCTTGAAGGAACAGTCTCCGTATATTAACCAGTCAGAGCATCCATAATACGAAGCTGACGGGCATAGTGGCGCGAGCTTCTATCGACGCAGCGAAATATAGCCATAAAAATATAGCCATAAAAATACATACAAACATAAATGGGTCCCCAGATACTCCAATGGACCCAGTAATTCACAGAATTTAACTGGCCAACAACTATTGCTTGTAGATTGAACATATAAAATGTGCCTCCAAACAACCTTCAGTGCCATAACGCAATAGACTGAATACTATTCCGAGCTCTGCATAAGCTCAAACACCAAGGCAAGCGAAAAAAAAGAATCAACGCATTTTTGACTAAACATCTTTCCTTTCTCTCTCTTTAAAAAAAAGAAAAACAAAGATGAATAACACATATGATACTATCATGTACACCCTGTATCCATAAGAATAAACTAGAACTGAGAAGCCAGTTCCCAGAAACATTTTCAATAATATTGAAGAAGGGGAATCACCTAAAAGTGCAGTTCTAAAATATCTCATAAAATAAAAACCTTGCCAATAACAGGCACATAAGAAACCTGTAATACAAGACAATATATGAAACACAGCAGCACATTTTATCATGTATATATTGTATGTCATCATGTATACTACCTTTGAAATGAGAGATTTGGCAAAAATACATATCCCCGAGAGAAAAAGGGGGAAGAGTATTTCGCCACCACAACAAAACTACAAGTGACTTGCTTTACGAAAAAAGCTGTTTGTTAAATGGTAGACTGAAAACCACAAGAAAGAAAATTAGTTACTTACCTGTAACTACGGTTATCCTGTATTGGAATCTTTCATAGATTCACATGCCTGAATCATTCCCTGTCGTCGAGATGGGAGTCACACGGTAAAATATACAAGCAGTGCCATAAATAATACATAGGCTAAACTGGCCCAAGGCCATCTAATAGTAGCCTATCTATGTCCTTTTTTTACAAAAGGACCAAATTTCGGCTTCAGTCAATCAACTGTTAGCACCCTCTAGAAAACTCCCAGCAGCTGCAAGTTCTCTTCAGATTTTCTAAGCACCAGTAGGAAGCTAGGATCCCAAAATCAATGAGAACTTACTCCACAGGGAGGAGGGTGGTTTGCATGTGAATCTATGAAAGATACCAATACTGGATAACTGTAGTTACAGGTAAGTAACTTATTTTCTTATCCAGTATTGGGGTATCTTTCATAGATTCACATGCCTGATTCAGAATAGCAGGCAGTACCATAACTGTACTGTCGTTAGCGGAAGGTGGGAGACATGTAATGTTAGACTCCCAATAATCATCCGCTCTCCTTTACTAAATGTTACAGTATAGTGAAATAATTAAAACCAGTAATGTTGAGATAAATATTCACAGATAAATTCCAATCCATATTATGATACAAATTGTCAAATACAGTTACATGATATTTACCTTGATTAAAATAAAGAAAGAAAGAATTTCTCTTATGTAAAATAAAGACGCTGACCTTAGATAAAGAGATGACAGAACAGCTTGGCCAACAGCAGCATCCTCTTGTTGTGTAGACTGCAGGCAGTAATGCTTCGTAAACGTGTGGACATTCTTCCAGGCTGCAGCACAGCATATCTTGTCTAAATTCACTCCTGCAAACAAGGCTGCAGATGCAGAGACTGTACTTGTGGAGTGTGCTTTAACCCTTACTGTCAGAGGTTTGTTAGCCTTTTCGTGGCAGAATTGTATCGCAGATGCGACCCATCTGGCGATCCTGGCCTTCGTTACTGCTGTTCCTTGTCCGTAAGCAACTAGGAGCTGATCTGATTTCCTTATTTCCTTTGTCTTGTGTAGATAACATTTCAAGCATCTTTTGATATCAAACATATGCAAGGCCTGTTCTGCTGGACTAGATGGGTTAGGAAAGAAAGATTGTAATATCACCAGCGCGTTCAGGTGAAATTGTGTTGGTACCTTTGGAATGAACATTGGGTTCGTCCGTAGAGTTACGTAATTTTCTGTGAAATGTAGAAAAGGTTCTTTGACTGTGAAGGCTTGTATCTCACTCACTCTTCTTGCAGAAGTAAGAGCTAACAAGAGGATACTTTCTATGTGAGAAATGTAAGTTCCGCTTTGTGAATCGGTCCAAAGGGTTGTCTCATCAGCTGCGCCAGGACCACATTGAGTTTCCACTCCGGAGGAGGCAAGCGCTCTGGGGGAAAAGCGCGGAAAAGACCTCTCATGAACTGCTTTATGAGATTAGATGCACAGAGAGAAGGAATCTGAGGAGATTTCCTGTACTGGGAAATAACAGCCAAGTGAACCTTTATTGAAGAGAAAGTGAGACCTGATTTGGCAAGAGAAAGGAGATACAGCAAAATCTGATCAGCAGGAGCTTGGAGTGGGTGAACGTTATTCCTTTTGCACCAGAAACAGAATCGTCTCCATTTCAAACTATATGTATTGATAGTGCTTTCAGCACCGGATTTGGCAATGATCTCTCTGCATTCTTGTGGTATATATAAGTCTTTAAATTCAAGGAATTCAGGAGCCATGCGTTCAAATGAAGTGAGTGAGCGAATGGGCTTCGACTCCGATAGTAGTAGTAGTTCTGGGAACCAGTATTGTCTGGGCTTACCTGGTGCTATCAGGATCAGGCTACAGCCTTCCGATTTCATCTTGGTTAGTACCCTGGGAATTAATGGAATGGGGGGAAAAGCGTAGGCATAAATCCCTGACCATTGCATTAAAAGGGCATTCCCCCTTGACCCTGGTTGAGGGAATCTGCTGGCATAGTACTGTCATTTGGCGTTCTCCTGCATTGTGAAGAGGTCTAATGCTGGTTTCCCCATTTTTGAAATAGCTTGTCCAACTGAATTTCTTCGAGTTCCTACTCGTGACAACTGGTTTGGGACCTGCTTAATGTGTATGCTAGGGTATTGTGCAGACCTCTGACATGCTCGGCCTTTAACGAGATTCCATGGTGTGTTGTCCACTATCATAATTCTAGTGCTTCCTGGGATAGTGTAATGGATCATGTTCCTCCTTGTTTGTTGACATAGTAAATGCTGTTCATATTGTCTGTATGAACCAACACGGAGGAGACTGCTATCCTTGGTAGGGAAGCTTGAGGGGATAGGAATATGGCTTTGAGCTCCAAGCTGTTGATGTGCCGCTTCTTTTGCACTGAAGACCTTTTGCCCGGGATCTGTAAATCCTGTAGATGACCTCCTCAGCCTTCGATGGATGCGTCCCTAGTTAGAATGAAATCTGGGGTGCTTTGTAAGAAAGTCAGGCCCTGAACAAGACTTGTTTCCGGACACCACCACAGTAGAGCTTTCACCATCCGTGCAGTTATTTGAATTACATCTTTGAAGGACCCCACAGCTTGTTGCCACTATTTTGGCAATTCCTCCTGAAGAGGTCTCATTTTCAGTCTGGCTAGAGGTACCAGATTTATCACTTTACGAATGCTGATCAGTGCTAAAGTGCATATTCTCTCCCTATTGTAAATTGATGTATGGATTAGTGACTCCATGATTGGCTGGTTTGGTTTACCTATCAGACCCTAGTACCGTGCACCAGAAGTGCCCAGGGCTGGTAATCCAAATGCTGATAGTGGGTTTGCAGCACTGGTTTTGCCACCCACAGAAGCAGCCTGTAAAAGTGTGTCTAAGGCCTGCCATTGCAGAGCCTGTGTGCAGTCTGGTACTGCCATGCTGACTGGGCAAGTGCGCCCACTTGCCAGTCCCTAAACCTTCCCTTTTCTTTATATTAGACACCCCTATGGTAGGCCCAATGGCAGGGTGCGTTGTAAGTATAAGGTAGGACATGCCTGGTGTGTGTGGCATGTCCTAATAGTGAATTACAGCCATTTTCGTTTTTCACTTTTGCAAGGCTATCTGTTCTCCATTGGCCAGAATGGGCAGTTAGATTATTACATCTTATAATCCTAACTGACTCAGGGAACATGGTAGAAGATCGAGTTTAGTATGCCTGACCTCAGAATGATAAAATACATATTTTAGTGTAGTTGGTTTTAACATTCTGTGTTTGAAAATACCACTTTTAGAAAGTAGGTATTTTCTTGTCTAACTATCCAAGCCTGCCTCTGCTAGGTTGTGTATTCCTAGCCTGGAATTTGAGTGACAGGGCTGGGGGATTCCATAAGACAGGTTGAGTCAGCACAGGGCTGAATAGAGAGATCTGCATGTAGATGGGTTGGAGGAGTTGCACCTGGTACCTGAATAGGGCTGTGCCTTCCCTCCACAATGCCGGCTCCTCCCCCCTGTGGTGCGTCTGATGTCTCTGCCCTGCACTGTGAAAGGAGAGGAGTCATGTCAACAGAGTGCTCCAGGGCTGTGCCTTTCCTACACAATGCTGGTTCCATCTCATCTGGGGCGTCGGATGTTTTTGCCCTGCACTGTGAAAGGAAAGAAGTAGTCATGTAAACAGTGTGCTCCAGAACTGGTTTGGAATGTGCAGAGGCCCCTCTGCCCCTCAGAGGACAAAAGATTTGGGGGTGTAAGTTTTGGGACCCTGATCCCAAGAATTTAGACTAGTTTGGACAACAAAAAGAAACCTTTGCTGAGGAGTGGAACCAGAGAGACTGAGGAGAGACTATCCCTAAGCTGAAGTGCAGCTTGGGGGATTGGCCTGCAGTGGTTGGCTGACTGCCAAAGAAAGGAGAGAGGAACTTTGTCTACTTTTCATCAACTTGTAAGGATCTCCAAGAGCTTGGAACAGAGCTTGTCTCCTGCTGAAGTCTCAGGGACAACAGACTTCACCCACCAACTCCCCAAGAGTTTTCTTGAAGTGCATGCAGTTGTGCTGGACTTTTTGAGGGCTTGCGTGCCGCAAGGAACTGAAAGTGCGACTCAAGAACAGGAAGCGTGTCGCCGAACTGCCGCTTCACCACACAAAGCGACTCGCACCGCCGGAGAAGAGGATCGACGTCGCAGCAGATGCCGCCGCATCACTGGGTAACGTGTCGCAGGAGAAGAGGATCGACGTCGTATCATACGCCTTCGCATCTCCGATAAGCTTGTCGCAGGACCAGTCACGGCTCATCGCCGGAGAAGAGGATCGACGTTGCAGCAGACGCCCCGCATCGCCGGCAAGAGTGTTGCAGGGCCTGTCGAGGCTTGCATCGTTGTGGAAGCAACTGGCATCACCAGGAGAGAGGATCGACCTCGCAGCAGACGCCGCCGCATCACTGAGAAGTGTGTCGCAGGGCCTGTCGCGGCTCGCATCGTGTAAAGCATCTCGCATCGCCGGGGAAGAGGATTGATGTCACAGCAGACGCCGCCGCATCACCGGGAAGCGTGTTGCATCAAGGAGAAAGCGCCATCTTTATTTCTTTGCACCAGATCTTTAAGGCATCACCGTCCTTGCGTGTAAAGGACTACTTCATCACCTTTCCTGCAACACTTTTGTTGCCCTGCGTGTCGCATCTGAAGGTACATTAACTCAAAGTGTCGCATTTTAAGATCTAAAAAGAACTAAGCTAATTCTACCATTTTAAGTACAGTATTGTGGATTTTTGTCGTTTCTGGTCTTGTGATAAGTCTATATAAAGAATACTTATTTTTTTATATAAAACCTGTGTGGTGTCCATCTGTAGTGTTGTCACTTGATCACTGTATGTGTTCACAAATGCTTTACACACTGCCTCTGAGATAAGCCCGTCTGCTTGTGCCAAGCTACCAAGGGGGTAAGCTGGGGTTATTTTAGGAGTGTACCCCCTTACCCCTTACTAGAGGCAAGGGTCCCTATTTGTCACAAGTACCTACCTGTTCCAACTAGAGATCCCAAATTTAACAAGAACGCTTTGCCTAAGGATGCTCCCAGGAAAGATATTACTTGAGGTGGTTGTAAGACCGATTTTTCCCTGTTTAGGGTTAGTCCCAATGTATTGAACAAATGAAGGCAGGCATTCATTGCTCTGTTGGCCTCCTGTGCAGTTGCTGCTTTGAGCAGCCAATCGTCGTGGTATGGAAATACTTGAAACCCTTGGGACTGCAGGGTAGCTGCTACTGGCGCCAACGATTTGGTAAAAATCCGTGGTGCCCTTTGAATTGATAGTAGGTACTAGCCACTATGAACCATAGCAATTTCTGATGTTTCAGATGGATTGGGATATGGAAATATTCGTCTTCCGTGTCAAGCAAAGTCATGAAATCTCCTCTGTTTAAGTAGCCCAGGATATCAGAGAGTGTTACCATCCTGAATGTCTGCTTCTTGAGAAACTTTTTGAGATTCCTCAGGTCCAGAATTGGTCTGCATTCCCCTGATTTCTTTAGTATTAGGAAAAAAAGAGAATAAAAACTTTTCCCCTTCTGAGTGAACAGCACTTCCTCTATTGCCTCCTTGAGAAGCATGGCAAAGACTTTTTTTCATAGTAAGTGAAGACGAGGGGGAGGGGAACCTTGGGTGGAGTGGTTGGTAGTCGCTGTAGGAACTTCAAAGTGTGACCATTGGCGACTAGGTCCAACACCCAGCGATCTGATGTTATTTCATGCCACCGTTGCACATGACTGGAAATTTTTGCACCCACGGGTAGGGAGGGATGATGGGCTGGGACCCTGCCACACTCATTGCTTTCTGCCTCAGTCACGGCCTTGTTGGGATGCTCGTTTGGGGCCTCTTTGCAGAGAGAAAGCAGCTGTAAATGGATGGCGATAAGAAGAGGTGTTATAAGAATGCCAATATTGGGTTTGATACAGCTGATATTGTTGAGCCCTCTGGTATCCTCCTTTGTAATTGGCGAATCCTTGCCCTCTAACACCTCTGAATGGTGTTCTTTTGTACTGTAGAGCGCTCAATGACTTTGCAGTATCAGTATCATTTTTTATTGCCAAAAGATAGTCATCAATGTGCTCTCCGAAGAGTGACTCATGGTCAAAAGCCATATCTAGAACTTTCGCTTGTACTTCAGGTCTAAAGGTGGTCGCTTTTAGCCATCCCTGACGTCGAAGTACAGCCGCTTCAGCTAACCGTCTAAAACCAGTATTAGCCACATCAAGGGCACAGGGAATAGTTTCTGCAGCTGCACGCTAATCCTCCAGCAGCAACTTGCGTGCATCTTTACTGCTTTCCTCCGGGATGAGGTCTATTAGCCCTGCCATGTTGGACCAAGTCTGGCAATCATAGCGGCCGATAATGGCTAGAGCATTCGCTGCTCTGATAGTTACAGCTGCCATAGAAGAAAGTCTTTTGCCAACAAGGTCCATTCTACGCCCTTGCTTATCAAGAAGGGTAGTAACCGGGGTAGCCGGGTTTTCTTTGTGCAACCTGAGAGATCACTGAGTCTGCCTTAGTATGTCCAATAAGGCAAGATGGAGAGTCATCAGAGCTCTATACTTCTTTTCCACACGAGGTAGGACTGGTGGATCGGACGCTGGTGTCTTCATAATTCTTATGCCCTCCTGCCATATATGGTCAATGACAGGTATGGAGCGTACCACTTTCCTTGTGTCCTCCTTGAAATTGTATAGGAAGCACTCAGTTTGCTTCACAGTCATGGGCAGATGCTTTGGGAATGACTGCTCCCAAGCCTGGTAAATTCACAGGTGTGCTAGGCAGTTGAGGACCTGATGTTCCTGTAGGTTCTTCAACTTGGGGAACCTGATTGCATGACTGATGTTGCGTGGGAGGGAATCTTTGTTTATAATACGCCAGCATGGCTTTAAGGTCCTCAATTAATGATGTTGAAAAAAGGGCCGTGTCTCTGGGACACGGTTCTGGTCAGAAATAAAATTGGTATCTATGACGTAGCATATACCCTTGTTGATAATACTGCGCCTCTTCTTGAAAATCTTCATCCTCCTCGTCATCCTCCTGGTACTTCATATGAAGCTCAAATGGGCTGTGAGCTACACCATAAAGGCCATCATCGTCATTATCATCTTCCTCCTCTTCCTCTACATACCCTTCCAATAGATGTGATGGAAGTAAAGGCGATACTTTGCTATAGTCCTAAATAGAAAGGCGTAAGAATGTCTTTGTCACTCTAGTGACCTGAGTGATCCTTGTCAACGGTGTAGACATCACTGGAAAAGGTATTTCCTTCATCGACGGTGCAGTCGTTGACAGACCTGGTATCAACAATATCTTCGTCGATGGTGTCTCCGTCATCGATGGTGTCTTTGTCTGCGGTGTCTTCGGCGACGATGTCTCTGCCGTTGACGGTATCTTCGTCGATGGACAAACAGTGGACGAGTCTTTCGACACAGGGATCTTCGTTGACGGTGTGGCAGCCAACGGAGACACGTCGGTGGTCTTCGGCGACGATGAAGCCTTCGTCGTCGATATGGAAAAGTTGACTGAAAGGATAGGAGACTGGATCCCTGTCGTCGTTACTTTTGCCGTTGTTACACAGATTGACGTCGACGAGAGAGAGATTGCCATCGGCGATGGCTTTTTTAAAGTTTTCTTACTCACAGGATCACAAGGCGAGGTTCTAGGGCGATCTCTTTCTTTCCTGACAAGTGTAGAAGGCACATACAACGCCGGTTCAGATGCGTATTTAGCCTTCTTCTCCATACTTCCTTTCCTGGGAAGTTTTAAGGTGTTTTCTCCTGTCACCTGAGGTCCTTGGATCTAGCTCTCTTCTGGGATGATGAAACTCTCCCATCTTCTTCATCGGAGGAATGAGATTGCTGTTTTGTGGTCTGGAGCCACAATAATAGTCTTCCCTCTCCGTCCTTGAGGGGCTTTTTTTGAGAAGGTTCGACAGATTTTACAGTCTCTCACCTCATGCCTAGGATATAGGCAATAAATACATTCCTTGTGTGGATCATCCAGATGGACCCTTTTCTTCTCACAGGTATTACAAGGACGGAAAAGGCCTTTTTTGCCTGACATGATTTCCAGGTTTGTTGAAGAGAAGAAACTGAGTAGCACCCAGGGAGACTCCCTTCCACACAACAGGCGGTGAAAATCTGAAGAGAACTTGCCTCTGCTGGTTGGCTGAAGCCAACATTTGGTCCTTTTTTTAGAAAGGACATAGATAGGCTACTATGCCTATGTATTATTTAAGGCACTGCTTGTATATTTTACTGTGGGATTACCATCTCGACGACAGGGAATAATTCAGGCATGTGAATCGATGAAAGATACCCCAATACTGGATAAAAGCAGTCAAGAATCCTTACTAAATGAGAAATGCTGAAAAACAAGTAACTCCTCTCCAGAAGATAGGAAATGTCGATCAGACATAACCACTTATGTCAAGAACATCAAAGGAAGAAAAACCTATAAATAAAGTATTATTATTATTATTATTATTATTATTATTATTATTTATTTTTATAAAGCGCGTAGTCACCCGGAGGTATCCCAGCGCTAAAAACCCTAATTCTACAGACCTGTGGACCAGGAGCAGAGAGCAGAAAGAGAAAAGGGATGAGGATTCAGGAAGAGGGGGGGGCCAAGAAAAAACTAGGGGAAGAGATGCGTCTTTAGCTGCTTCCTGAAGCGCAGATATTGTGGTTCAAGACGCAGGTCGCGAGGGAGTGAATTCCAAAGGCGAGCAGCTTGTACCGAAAAGCGTCTTCCTCCTGATCGGGCTTTCCTGAATCTTGGGGTATTGATGAGGTTTTCTGCGTTAGAACGGAGGGATCTAGTGGTTTTATAAGGGGTGATAAAATTGCTAAGGACTGGGGGGCCTTGGTTATGCAATGTTTTGTAGACGAGGCACAAGGCCTTGAATTTGACTCGCTCCCTTATGGGGAGCCAATGAAGGAGTTTGAGAGCAGGTTTCGCAGATGATCTGGCCGGGGTGTTTGTGATAATCCGGGCAGCGGTGTTCTGGATTCTCTGAAGTTTATTAAGGGTCACTTCAGGAGCGCCCAGATAAATCACATTGCTGTAATCCAGTCTCGATATTATGAGACCTTGGATTAGCAATTTTTGGGACTTGGGGGGGAGAAGGGGCAGGACTTTCCTCAGCGATTTTAGGAGACCAAAGCAGGTCCCTGCTACCTTCTTTGCTTGCGTAGCAAATGAGAGATCAGAGTCAATCCACACACCCAGACTTTTTACCTCTGTTTTTGGATCAGGGGGAGGACCTAGACAGGCTGGCCAGATGTCCAGGGGGAGTGAGGTTCCTTTCGGGCCAAGTATGAGGACCTCGGTTTTCGTCCCATTTAGCTTTAGGGCTGATCTATTCATCCATCGGTGGACCTGCGTAAGGCAGTTGAATAGATCGGCTTTCTGTTGCTTGGGGTGGGACAAAGACACCACTAGTTGTGTGTCGTCAGCATAGCTGACGACGCTCACTCCGAATGGGGTGATAACCTCCTCCAATGTGGACATATAGATATTAAATAATGTGGGGCTCAGGGAAGAGCCCTGAGGCACACCACATTGGAGGGGCATTTCGGAGGAGCGGGCGTTCTTCTCCCAGATCTGATAGGTCCGTTGGGCCAGGAAGGATGAAAGCCAGGATAGGGCTGTACCTTTCACTCCAACTCTTTCCAATCTTTCGATGAGGAGTTGGTGGTCAACGGTATCGAACGCCGCACTGAGGTCGAGGAGGATCACTGCCACTGATCCTCCCCCATCCAGTAGCGTTCTGGCCTCCTCTACCGCTGCCAGGAGGGCGATGTCAGTGCCCTGCCCTGGTCGGAAGCCCGTCTGGGAACTTTTTAGTTTATTGTTGGCCTCCAGAAACTGCGAGAGTATCCTATTGACTAATTTTTCCGCAATCTTACTGACTCCTGGGAGTAGGGAAATGGGCCTGTAGTTTGCCAGATTCTCAGGGTCGAGAGAAGGTTTCTTCAATAGGGCTTTTACGACGGCCGTCTTCCAGCTCAAGGGTAAAACTCCTTGTTGGAGTGAGGCATTGATGAGATGAGTGAGGGGGGGGATGATTCTGGGGGCTACCTCCTTGAGGATCCGGAGAGGAGCAGGGTCCATAGGGGAGCCGCTCTTCATGGAGTTAAACGTATTTCTCACTTCGTCTATGGTAACCTGGCCCCACGTGGAAAGACAAGTGGGAGATGTCGTGTATGAAGGAACGGTCTCTTCCCACGGGCTCGAGGGGGGAATTGAATCCAAAATTGATCGGATTTTATCCTGGAAGAAATTAGCCAGTTGTTGGCATTTCTCCTGGTCGGCTTTAGGGTCGGAGGGAAGTCCCAGTCCCTGTTCTGGGGTTTTTAAAAGCTCTTTAAGGATGACGTATGCTTCCTTACTGGAGCATCCCGCTTTCTCTATTCTCTCCTGAAAGAACACGCTTTTGGTTTTGCGAATAGCGGTCTTATAGGTTAGAAGAGAAGTAGAGTAGATGTTTTTGTTGATTTCTGATTTGTCACGTCTCCATAAGCGTTCGGTTTTCTTACACTCTTGACGCAGAGCTTTGAGCTCTGGGGTGTACCATAGAGCGGGGGATAATCTTTTGGACTGTTTAAAGGTGGTAGTTTTCGGAAGCATAGTGTCTACGGATGAGGTAATCCAATCACTAAACTGTTTGTCAGCCGTGGTGGGGTCAGAGGAGAGCTCGGGGATGGAATCTGCAAGGATGGCAGCCCATTTCTCAGGTGACAGTTTGCGCCATTGTCGGTCGATAACCTGGGTTTTAGAGGTTGGGAGGGTCGGTGTGGAGATTTCCCAGGAAATAGGGACCAGGAAATGGTCCGTCCATGGGAGGGTCACAGGTGATTTGGTGGTAATAGTTGCTATATTGGTGAGGATGGGGTCCAATAGGTGGCCCTTCTCATGGGTAGGCTCATTGTTCACTAGTTGGATCTTTAGAGATGTTAAATCATGTCGAAGGTCCGAGGCTACTCGGTCCGTGGGGTCCATGAAGTGGAAGTTTAAGTTACCTAGCATAAGGAAGTTGGAGGTGGACGAAGCTAGTTGTGATACAGATTCGATGATGGCATTGATAAAATTGCCTGGGGCACCTGGGGGGCGGTAGATCAGTAGCCCTGCCAGGGAGTGGGCTGGAGAGATTTGGATGGAGAATTGACAACTCTCGCAATCCTCGATACAGGCGTTGGACGTCCTACAAGTGAATTGTTCCCTGTGAAT
The DNA here is from genome assembly GCF_964263255.1 of Lissotriton vulgaris. Taxonomy (NCBI): domain Eukaryota; kingdom Metazoa; phylum Chordata; class Amphibia; order Caudata; family Salamandridae; genus Lissotriton; species Lissotriton vulgaris. Next base: position 557,152,972 of record NC_141687.1, read on the forward strand.
TATAGCTACCCCGCCTCCTCTCCCTTTGGGTCTGTTTAAAGCTTGGCAGAGATACCCTGTGGGGAGGGCCACGACGACGTCCGGGTCGGTGCTATCTGATAGCCATGTTTCCGTTAAAAACAGTAGGTCGAGATCCTGATCTTGAACTAGAAGATTTACTTCGGTAGCATGTTTAGGGAGGGAGCGGCAGTTAAGAAGTCCCATCTTCAGTGCGAGTTTGGTAGGTTTCAGGGGGGGGGTCGGATTACATCGCGGACAAATCGAGAAAGCATTACCTACGGTAAGCGTGTGGTAGCAGGCAAGGATGTTCTTAGGTCGTAATGCGCGTAATGCATCTCCCGTATACATTACTCGATCCTGAGGGCCACCAGGCAGAGTAACTGGGCCTGGGGCCGTCTGGGCCCGGACGGGCCCAGACGGGCTTGCCTTTGGCGCGCCTTCGGCGCGCTGACGGCGCGCCCGCTGCGCCCGTCCGCTGCGCTCCCTGAACTGACACAAAATTTATGGGCGGGGAGAGTATTGGTAGGAGGAGGGCGTAGCCACCCGGAGGGGGCGTGTCCTGGTCTCCTCGCGGCCGGTAATGGCGGCGTGCGCGTGGGTCCTGAGTGAGACAGCGATCTAATCAACTGTTTCCGGTGACACAGGTGAGCGCAGGGGGAGAGGTGCAAGTGATTTTAAAAAAGCACAAATACACACAATTAAAAAGCAAATCAATCAATTTTTCTTCAAGACTTTGATAGATAAATGCCAATTAAATGAATTTTGGTCTTGAAGCCAGTTGGACTAAACACAATCCTTTGGCTGCCAACTTACGCACTACAAAGCGGAGCACAGATAGGGATTGCCTGTATTTGAGGAAATAATCATGTCTACACTAGACACTGTTTCTTTAACCTAAAGGAAGGACTCACAGGCAAATAGCATCCAAAAGAATGCAAAGATACTTACCTTTGGTAACGCTATAGCTGGTAGAGACAATCTAGCCGCAGATTCCTGGGGAGAATTCAGAGTTAAGAAATCTGCGGATAGAGGTCTCTACCAGATGCATACGGCCCGGGTTCGAGTGGCCCAACACCATGAGGAGGTGTCCCCAGTGATACTGACCTGGGATCTGATAATCCCTAACCTACCTCAAGCTTCAAGTCGACGCCTGCAGCCTCAACCTGAAGGGTCCACCCGACCGTGACCGGAGCTGGTAAGAAGACTCGACGCCAAAAGACATCCCTGTAACCGACGCCCCACGGTCTTGGGTGACCTAACCGATGGTGTCCAGGCATCCCCCAAGAACTTAACTTACATCTCCAGACGGTGGTTGCCTTCAAGAAGCCTCCCTACCTGAGCCTGCTGCATCTTTTCCAAACTGAGGATCTTAATTGAAATCCACAGTGTCTCCGATGTCACCTAGGCACTCTGCACTAGGCTGCCCCTGTGCAGCTGGTTGTGCAGCTCCTGGGCTGATTGTTGGCCCCTGCAGTGCTGATCTTAATCTCAGGAGCTTTGCTCCCATACCTGAGTGCCCTGCTCGTAAGCATCTCCTGACCGAAGGCCCCCTTAGCCTCATTGGCTAAAATTGGGCCCCTGCACTTGGCACTTAGCCGCCCAAGTGCTGCTGGTGGTGCAATTTGAGTGCCTAACTGAACCTTAGGAAACCTTGGTCCTAACCCCCTGAAACTATTATTGCAGGTTGTTTACTTACCCGCAAATGAATGGCCTTCTTTTTCCCATAGGCACCAATGTTGTGATGTTTTGTTCCTAAAAATTTTGTGGAGATGAAATTCTATATGAAAGAAAAGTAGCTATAGTGCAAACCTAATACAGTCTTACTTACCCTGTGTTGTAGGATCCACTGTGTGTTATCTAGGCATACCACCCCAAGTAGTTGATGTAATCCAAGAGTAATGAAAAGTAATTTCTATGTAATCTAAACTGTTTTTAAAGCGTATACAAACCTGTAACAAGTACAAATCCATTCCCAATTGCATTTCCCTTTGAAACTTTTACAATTGAAAGCACATTTTACCTACCTGTACCAAGTCCTGCTTGGTTCTAGAAATAAAACAGAAGTATACCTTTTTTAAACTTACCTAATTGGTCTGGATTCAGTTTCTGAGTGTGTTTCATCAGTCTTGACTGAGTGAATACAATAAATGCTAAACACATAAACACACCCTCTGGATAAACCTAACTGCTCGCCCACACTACTACAAAGTGAGCTGTTAGTATTTATAGAATTAGCCGCAGCTATGTCTCTGGGGACTCCCTGGACTCTGTGCACATTATACATTACTGTGCTATAGTACATACAGAGCTAGCTTCCTAGACTTGATGTCCATGACGAATCTGAAGAACCACTCACTGGGGAGCCCTTAAATACCCAAGGAAAGGGTTGGAATGCCTTGAGGATCCCTCCCAGAGGAGGGTCTGGAAAGAGGGGAGGATACTCCCTTGTACTTTGTCCAGTTTTGCGCCAGAGTGGGAACTAAGGGTTTCTGGACTGGCTCAAACCGAAGTATGCAAGGAGGGCACCAAATGTGCCCATCAATGTAGTCTGGTGGCGCTGGAAAGCACCCCATCCCAACGCAATACACTAGGTCCTGTCTGGGAGGTGGTCACACCTACTCACGACAGAAAACCTATTGTGTTACCGTCCCATGCTTGAGCTCAGCTCAGCAGCAGAAGAGTGTCAGTGTTCTGCAGCAGCACTAGCTTGCTGGCAGACCCTGAAAGACTGTAACCGGAACACCAGACTAAAAGAGAGAGGGAGAGAGGGAGAGAGGGGGAGAGAGAGGGAGAGAGAGGGAGAGAGAGGGAGAGAGAGAGAGAGAGAGAGAGAGAGAGAGAGAGAGAGAGAACAGATGCTGGGGTCCTGGTCAGTGGCGTCACTAAGGGGGTGCGGGGGGTGCGGACCGCACCGGGTGACACCCTCACATGGGGTGACACCATCTGGTTATGGTTACGCTGCAGGGGCCTAACACAAGCCTCCGCGGTGCGGTGGGGCCCTGTGCTCCAGAGGCCCCTCTGCCGTCAGCCTGCAACCACGTTTTTGCACTCTGACTTTTCCTTCATGGCGTGCCCTTAGAAGACGAGAAAAGTGTCCAGTTCTTCTGCCGCTAGCAGCTGCCAGCCCCTCTGTTTGTTCCCCCTCTTCCCTCTCTTTCTTCTCGCTCCTCCTCATTTAGTGGAATTGTGGAACAGGGATTACTTTCTGTTTCCTCCTTTCGTTTATTTTCTCCCCTGTGAAATGGATCTAAAAAAGGAAAACAGTTTTGCTGGAAACGGTGTCTTTTACTGACATTTTTCAATTTCTGCTGCAGCCTCGGGGTGGAGAGAAATAAAGCATTGCAAGTATGAAAAATAAGCAACTAACTAACGAAAACAAGACAAAGTGGTTGCAAGGTGGCCACATTGATTTTTTCACACTTAAACACATTAGCGCCACTTTACAGAGTTGGACAGAGAAGCACTACTTTTGTTTTCTCCTCTCTTTGAACAATATTGTTTCCCCTGGGTGGGAAAGTGCACCTTTCCTGGAGGTACTGAAATACCTGCTTGATGTGTGAATTTGAAAAAAATGTATACAGATGCTGCGTGTTCACAAATGTGGTCTTTTTAAACCACACTGCCTATGTTTTGTAAGGATATAAAAAATGGACACTGAAACAGGTCCTTCCCGGGCCCTTTAGTCATTGCCTTAACTTTTCAGGCAAAAGCACTCACTAATTTCTGAATAATGAGTGTAAAAGGAAAAAGGTAACCATGTTATTCCTTCTTTGTGTAACACAGCTCTGCTCGAAGGTGAGGGCGAGTGTGTCTTCTGTGTCAGTGTCGCACACCCAAATGCAAAGCACATTTCAGGAGTTATTTCAGTCACTTTGTGAAGAGCGAGAACTGTGAGGGGGAGGAGAAGGCAACGAGGAAAAGGTTAAAAGAGCAGCACACGGGAGAGGGCGGTACTGGCGGGGAGGGGGGTGCAGGCTGAGGGGGAGGGGGGTGCAGGCGGAGGGGGAGGGATGGTGCAGGCAGAGAGGGAGATGGTGCAGGCACAGGGTGAGATGGTGCAGGCGGAAGGATGAGATGGTGCAGGTGGAGGGGAGTGATGGTGCAGGCAGAGGGTGAGATGGTGCAGGCAGAGGGTGAGATGGTGCATGCAGAGAGGGTGATGGTGCATGCAGAGAGGGAGATGGTGCAGGCAGGGGGTGAGATGGTGTAGGCGGAGGGGAGATGCTGCAGGCAGAGGGGACATGGTGCAGGCAGAGGGTGAGATGGTCCATCCGGTAAGCTGTGAGGGGGTGACACCATGAGTTACCCGTACCGGGTGACACCAGCCCTAGTGACACCACTGGTAATGGTTAGCAGAAACCCAGCAAACTACGGGCGAAACACAGACACCAGGCAAAAAGTGGGGGTAACTAAGAAAGCAGATCCTACTTCCCTACAGTACTCTTGGAAGATAATAATGTGATCTGTTGAGGAAACATTAGACAGTGTCTGGAGGTGAAGTTGAAGTGTACCAAGTGAGTAGGAAACAGTATCAGAATAATTTAATGCATTAGGAGAGGGTGTTTTTCTCCTAGATTTCTTTCAAGATTTTGACCCTTTAGCATTTCATCCATTGGTACAGGCACCATGGAGCCTAGTGGCAAAAGCGGTGTGCTTTCCAAGTTTGCAGCCAGAAATGAGATTAGAACCATGGATAACACCGGAGCTAGTGAAGAGAATACCTTTAGATGTGTAACCATTGTGCTGCTAAGAACAACAGCATTTTGGGAAATGGATAGAGGCGAAAATGGAGTCTGGATTCATTCATCCTGTGAAATGACGATAAATATGGTCCTTGGACCAACCAGCGAAGCTGCACGAGAAAGAGGTGTGGATGGAAGTCTTCCCAACGTCAAGCTCTTAAGCTTTGACATGGATGATCTCACAATTGACATTGAGTGTGTCAACAGCAAACAATGTTTCTTTGACATCAAAAATGTTCTTAATGTCAAGTGATGGGTTCTCGTTGACATCGTGATCATCAAAGTATCCATCCTTGACAGCAAGCACCTTGAAATTGCACTTGCCAGTAAAAATATTGTAACACATCTAAACGTACATAAATAAAAAGAGAGGAAATAAGAAATGCTCCAGGATCCTTCTCTCATTAGCCGGATAGCTGGTGCTCATAGAGCAAATGTGAGTAATAAGCATGATGAGACTGGGCGGCTGCTGTCTCCTTAAAGCAGTGTACGGTTTTCAGCTTTACAAGGTACTGCCTTTCTGGGTCTGCATTACATATAGGGCGACCCGCCTTTGTTTCAGCCACTGCACACCTTTAACCACATGGCTGCTGGCCGTTTCCCCCCCCCTGTGCTGGAAAATGCCATTTTAGTGGCACCATGACGAGCTCAGCTCGTCATCAGCACACGACACCCGTGGGTGATGACGAGCTGAGCTCGTCATCAGCATCGAAAGGGTTAAGCAGGTGTGTTAGGCACAAACAGGGATTGTGCATCCCATTACAGTGAAAGCGCTGCACCAAGGGCAGCTGCGAACTTGTGCATTCAGTGAAATACAGAGCACCTGCTTCAAAGCAGCTCTGCGTTTCTCTGGCAAATAGGCAACCAGCCTGGAATTTAAGGAGGGGTTAGAGATCCCCCTGTAGGCCGGTGCAGCGAGTGACTGCACATAGCCTGCAGGGGAATGTTTGGGGGGGGTGGGGGGGGGGGGGGGGGAGTGCATGGCAGGCCCTTAACCCCCTCCAACTCCCAGATCCCCTCATTTGGATTGGGCCTCCGACCATGCAAATCATGGAACACAGATAGCACTGCCGCTACATGTGTCTCCGGCCCTTTCTGCAATATGATAGTGTCTTGGGTGCAGAAACTGGCTATACAGACCCTTGCTATCATTACCTGCATTTGTCACATATTTTTCTAGAAGGCTTCAACAGCAAACAAAATATTACTGACCTTCAGTAATAATATTTCTTGTGGCTAGCTGCGGATTACTCACCCGATAAAAAATCCCAGGTGTCGCACTAGTTCTAGAAATGTCAATGGCTCTAGGACACTAGTAGGGGGAGCTTGCTGTGTATCACTTCGGGAAGTGATGCCTAAGGATGTTACCGAAGCCATATAGGGCCCACTTCAGCGCTATGCCATCAGTTTCCATTGTTTTTTTTTGTGCCTTCGAGGTGAACAGATGGAGCAACATATATCAGATACAGTGCCGGTCCGAGCCAAAATGTGGAACGAACAAGTTACTTACCCTTGGTAACGATTTTTCTGGTGGATACAACATCTGCCTGTGGATTCCTCACCTTTTGAATTACCCCTTGCGCAGCATTCCAAAGAAAATGCTGAGCAAGGGGGAATTAAAAAGGTGAGGATTCCACAGGCAGAAGTATCCATCAGAAAAATCGTTACACAGGGACATCTTAAGGATTTTGGGGGCCTGGGGCTTTAAACTTATGATCTAATTTCAGCTCTTACATGCCCTCTTTGGCAGGTGCACAGGCACACTCATCCAGATTCAAAATATGTTTACATCTAATAGTCAGGGATATTGACATGAGTTTTCAATATTTTAACATATTACAGGAAATAATCTTTGCGACACCCTTGCATTTCTCATATTGTATGTCCTGTTTTGATCTAAAAAAATGTTTGTAATAGACTCTCCCACATCACCCACATTAAATAAATTAAAGGAAAACGGTATTTAAGAAATCTGTTTAAGAATTATTCAAGGTCATCAGGGCAAGTTTCTCTGTAGAACAAAGCTGACTCTATCAAGGGGCCCTCTGAAAGGCTGAGGCCTTTGGCCAGAGCCCACATTGCCCTTGCCTCAAAACATCTCTGCCCTTACAGAAGGCAAGTCACTTTTTCTTCTAATGGATACTTCTACATGCTGATTCCTCACCTGTTGAATATAGTCCTATGCAATATCTTTCCAGAAAGGCGGTTGATAGATGGTTTGATGAGGATGACAAAGTCCCCGTCTATATGGACCTGAAAGTCTAAACAGTAAAGATTGTGTGCAGGGACACCCATGCCGCTGCCTTACAGATCTCTTGTGATGGGAACATCTCTCGCAAGAGCAGAACACAATGACGTGGCCCTGGTGGAATGGACCCTGATTTCCTCAGGTGGTTCCTGTTTGGCAAGGTCAAAACACATTTTTTATGCAGAGAATGATCCAGCGAGATTATATCTGGTCCTTGACTGCTTTGCCCTTCCCACTGCCACAGCAGCAAACACAGAGCTGGTTGCCAGTTCGGATGTCCCTAGTAACGTCAAGATAAAAATTACCCGCTTGCCTAGGATTCAGATGATGCAGCCGCTCCTACTCCTTTGTGGTATAGGAACAGAGCGAAGATATCCAGGTACACCTCTGGTAGAAAGGAGGAAAACCAGACTCTAACAGGATCCTGGTGTGCTGGTAAGAGCAAACTAGGCCTGCTTTCCTTGTGAGGCAGGGGCGGAGGAGACTGGATACTGAGATCCATGGCCCTTACCTTTGGCTTTGCTACTATGCTGTCTGATCAAAGGATTTTGTGACTGTCTCTTAGCAGACTGCTGCTTACATTATCTGAAGCCTCTTGAGAAGCCCGAAATGTATGAAATTGCCTGTAATTTGCTGAAGCTATTGGTGTTAAAGTCCCAAGGACCTAGCTGTAGCTTTACTAGCCATAAACCTCTCCAAGGGTGAACCAGCATTATCTCCAAACAAGCATGCACTGTCTGAAGGAAAGTACATGAGAGTGGTTTGCACCTCTGTGGAAAACCCTGACAAGCAAAGCTAAGCATGACGGTGCACCGTGGCTGAGGACCCCCAGCCTGATTCAATAATGTGCAGCGAGTCATCCTGGCCTTCCTTAATGACCTCAGAAAAATGAGCCTTGAAATCATCTGGAAGGTATAACCAATTTGGCCAGGTCACATACAGCAGGAACATATTTAGCTAAGGGGCTATTGACTTTCAAAGATTTTAGGGCCACACTTCCGGCAGAGGACACTTTCTTGCTCCAGCCTTCTAGGCGGTCAGATTCTCTGTCCGTTTGTGTTTTTGGAAAAGGCCATTTGCAAATTTGTGTTGACCCTGCTCCAATAGCAACAGTCTAGCTAGAAAACTACCAAGCCAGGTCCTCTCGAATGCAAAGTTGAACTTCTCACCAAAGAGTAGAAACCCATCAAAAAGTATAAACATGAGTGATGCCTGAATGTCTCCTGAGAAGTCAGAGGATCTAATCTGCAGATGTTGTCTGAGCACTACACTAGTACCAACCATTTTGCCTGAGCAGTATGTTGTGTCTGGATCTAGCTAGATAACGTACTTGTCTGAAGCCGGGCCATTTTTAATGGTCTGCGCCAAATTAGGGCATTAGAACTGTCATAATGACCATAGCAAACTAAGCAGATGCCTCGGTAGATGAGCCAAGGGTCAGAACAACTCGTGTAAGGGGAAGTGTTCAATCTACTGAACTTGTGTAAGTCCTAATAAAAACTGTTATCATAACATTGAGGGGCAACCTCATCCCCACCATCCCTATAATCTTTAAAGGGTGGTTGGCTCTGGTCAGAATCCGATAAGAGGGCTGGTGATACACAGGAGGACAGCTTTAATTAAAGGTATTGTTTTGTCAGAGTTTATTATATTAGGGCTAGGCACGTGGATATTTTGCCAGAATACTGCTTTGGGCGAGTTAAAGGCTGATTCAGTTCAGAGTTGGACAGATAGAATCAACGTACTCCTCCAGCAAGGATCATGATGCCGGTCAGGTAGTCCACTCTGAAACCAAACCCGAAGTGGGTTGAGGAGGCGCAGACAGGCTGGTGGTAACCCTTTGCAGATCTTTGGGGCCCGAAGGCATGCCAGGGGGAGCCAGCTGGTGGTGAGGGTCTATGTCACTGTTGAAAATCTTATGTAGCATGTGCGGAGTGAGGAAGCACAGCTTTGATCTGTGATTTCATGGCAGTGATAATTGTGAGGTTTCTGGATTGGGCGGAGTGTGTGGGTGTGAATCCTAAGTCTGATGGCCAACAGGAGTCGTTCCGTGTGCTGCTGTTGTTACCGAAGATTAGTACTTCCGTCTTGTCCATGTTCAGCTGTAGGAAGTTGTTCTTCATCCAGTCAGCGACGCTCGTCAAGCATGTGTGGTTATTGATCCTGGTGGTGGTGTGGTCATTGTTGAGTGAGAGGTTGAGTTGGGTGTAGTCTGCGTAGAAAATTATATTGAGACCGTGTGATCTGATGATGTTGACCAGTAGGGTCATGTATGCATTGAAGAGCGTGGGGCTGAGGGATGAGCCCTGGGGGGCACCACAGGTGATATTCTTGGGTTTGGAGGTGAAAGGTGGGAGGGGGAGTCTCAGTGTTACCCCGGTGAGGAAGAAAGTGATACATCTGAGCGCATGATACCTGTGTGAAGAATCACACTGTAACAACTAACCAGCAATGCCAAGCAAAAGTGAAAACTTCGAAAGCACTTGGATGCTGGATCAGGGAAGCCTTCCTGAATAATGCTTGCAGTGGTCAATCCCCTTCAGCTGTGAGGCATTAAAACCTCAAGGTTCTATCAACCTGCCTACCACTTTAGTAGATCTTCCCTTGGGCTACATCACTACCAGAGAGGAGTTGTATGAGGGTGATACTCCAAGTAATTCTGACATGGACATGGAGTTAAGCCAGCATTAGTGACTGATGTAAGGCTCCAAATGTAGATGGGTTGTGGATGATGAAGACTTGAGGGACCAGGAGCAGGGTTCCATATTGGATATGCTCTTTTTTTTTTGTAAAATTTTTATTGAAGTCTTGGACAAAGAAAAGCATAATGTTAATTAACCCAAATATACACGAAACATCAAAAATCAGTAAACACACATATCACCATGACAGTAAATTTGAGCAGTGAAGATAAATACTGAAGGGAGCAAGATAAACACAAAAAAGAAAAAAAAAACAACCATATATACCCTCAGGCTCAATTAACATCAAAATAGAATGAACCCCAGATTTTCTCAAACTTCCGAATCGACCCCACTCTTTGAGCATACACTTGTTCGCTGTTTCTAACTTTTTGCATTTTATAATGCCATTCATGTACGTTGGGGCAATATTGCGATCGCCAAATTTGAAGAATTAATGACCTTGCCGCAGCCATCGCGATATATATGAATTTAACTAGTTGCCCTTCTAGCATCATTTCAGGATCGAATCCATACAAAATAATTTTATAATTAACAGAGATTGAGATTTCGCACTGGTTTTGCAGAAACGTGAATATATTTTCCCAGAAAGGAACAATTTTAGGACATTTAGCAACCACATGCGACCAATTAGCAGAGCCATGCTGTAAACACCTATAACAATTCGAAGAACATTCAGGATACATCTTATTAATTTTGACCGGGGTTAAATACAGAAGCCATTTACTGAAAAACAGCATTCTGCGCCAATTGGCCCCTCTCAATGCAGAGAAATTCAACACATTAATTCTTTTCCATACGGCGGGCGTTAATACCATGTTTTCCTGGTCAAGCCATTTATTACTTGCTTTGCCACTTAGATTCGGATCCCTGTTCATGGTTAAACGTTGTTTCCACTCCCCTGGCTTCCTTTCTTGTATTGACAGAAAAAGTTCAGTGAATAGTGAATCAGGGGGGGAAAGATGTGTGGGATCTAATTGAAGCAAAACACCATGAATCAGCTTATATGAGCCCAGTAATATAAAATTACCCTGAACCTGGGCCGTCAAATCTGACATTCTAATCCAGGTATCATTTTTTAAAAAATCATCCAGTTTCCTGAACCCTATTTTCTGCCATTTTTCTACTAACTCCAAATTAATATCCACCCCAAAGAATGAAAAAACAGAGCTAATAGGAGAGAATATATTGAGAAATGAGAGAGAGTGCCTCTTTAGAAGTGCTGTACGTCTTTTAAAAAAACAGTGCAAAACCTTGTACCTAACTGTTTTTGGTGATTTGAAAACTTGAAGCGGTGAGGGAATCTGAGCTTCTTTACAAATCAAATCAAAGAAAAAATTGATAAAAAGTTGTTGGGTATTGTCCTTAAATCTAGTCAAAAATTGAGCCAAATAAGCATTATAATAGTCTTTCAGATTGGGAAGAGCAAGCCCTCCTTGTTCCTTATCCTCAAATAAAGTGTGCAAAGCAATACGTGGTGTCTTTTTAGCCCATATAAAGGAAGAAAACAAAGATTCAGCCTTAAAGAAAAATGAGCCAGGCAGAGCACAAGAGATAGTTGAAAATAGAAAATTGAAAAGCGGAAGAACCGACATCTTAATTAGAGCAATACGTCCCATAATAGTTAATGGTAGGGAATTCCATCTTTCAAACATTACTCGGATTTTCTGCAGCATTGGTACGAAATTCATATAAAGATCAGCAACTGAAGACGAAAACCATATCCCCAAGTATCTTTTTGCTTTATTATTAATGCATGACTTTAAGTCGGGATGAATTACAGGCTTAATACCCTCGCACACTATAATTTCGTTTTTTTTTTAATTTATCCGATATCCCCCCAGAACCTCAAACTCTTCGAATATTTGTAGGGCCTGAGCTTGACATTGTATTTCTGCCTAATTAGCAGGATTATGTCGTCTGCGTAAAGTTTAATTTTAGGCATTAAGTTAATAGGGGGAAGTAACAGTGGAGCTTTCCTAATTGCAGTAGCTAACGGTTCTATGAAAAAAGCAAATAATATCGGAGACAGTGGGCAGCCTTGTCTAGTGCCGCGTTTCACCGAAACAAGTCCCACTGATTCTGTATTGATGATGATATTGGCCCGAGCCCCGGAATAAAGATTCCGTATTAGATCTATTATTACATCTGGAATGCCGAAGTGCTGTAAAATAACAAAAAGTGTCTCCCATACCACCAAATCAAAAGCTTTTTCAGCATCAAATAATAAAATGAATGCTGGAATCTTTCGTGCTTCAAAGAAATCAAGAGCCTCCGTTAGAAAATGAGTATTGGTCAACAATTGCCTTCCGGCAACAAAACCATTTTGATCTCCATGAATCAAATCTGCGGCAAAAGAATTAAAACGAGTGGATAATAGTTTAGTGGTAATTTTATAATCTGTGTTCAATAACGTGATGGGTCTATAAGAGTTCGGGTCTGTCGGGGGTTTGCCCTTTTTAAGAAAGCTTACTACTGTTCCTTCCCGAAATGAATCCGGAACATGTCCGCCCATCAACATAAAATTTACTAGTTGTATAAAAAAATCCGAAAAGGCGCTGAAAAAAACTTACAAAAATTCTGAGGGGAACCCATCAGGGCCAGCAGCTTTCCCAAGTGGGAGCTGATGAACTACTTTCTCTACTTCTTCTCGCGAGAAGGGGATCACCATACTCGCTTGATCAAATGGAGAAAGAGTAGGAAGAAATTGTTTTTCCAAATACTTCAATAAATTTTGATGGTCTATCAACGCTTGAGTATCATAGATTTTCTTATAATGTGCGACCATAATATCACCAATTTCGATTGGATCCGAAGTGTTTCTAAAAGTCTCAGGAGAGTTCAAAGAATGTATTAAATTCGACGAGGCTTGTTCTCTGGCCTGCCACGCCAAGAGTTTGCCAGTAAAATTACTCTCTTCATAGATTTTTTGAGAGCTCTTACGAAAAATCTCCTCACTCTGAGTATAGAGCTCCTGAGAGAACTCTATTTTGGCCGCAATTAGTTGGTCATATAGCAATCTATCTAAGTTATGTTGCATACGTATAGTCAGATCCTGTATTTTCTGTTGAAGTGCTTTATTCCTGTTCTTGGCGGCCAATGAATCGACCGCATCTCTCCCAATAACCAGCCCTCGAATATATGCCTTCAGAGAGTCCCAAACATAGTTGAGGGGGGCTGTACCCACATTCCGTGCGAGAAAATCTGAAATTTCTGTTTTAATAACCTCCACCCAGGTCTCAACAGTCAGATATTTCTTATTAAAGACCCAGCGCTTCAGGGTTCTTACCCTATCTACCGATCCTACTTTCATAATAATCATAGCGTGATCTGAGAATCCGTTATAGAGCATCATCTGTTTGGAGAAAATAATTTGACGTGAAATTAAAAAGAAATCAATTCGAGAGGAGGATTTGTACCTGCCGGACCAACAGGTATATTCCCTTTTATCTGGGTTTTGATTGCGCCAGGGGTCCCATAAATTAAAAATCGCCATATTATTCCTGAACGATCTAAGGGATTTAGGCTTATATTGGATATGCTCAACACAGAAAATATTTACTACTATCAGTCTTTAGATTGGTGTCTGGTGAACGAGACAGCTCAACATGTGGACTGCATATTGAGAAAGTCACTCAACAAAGAGGTCAGTTATGTCTTTGGGTAATTGTCTTCCAACGTTCTTTGATATTGATTTGTAAAAGATCCTAAGAAGGGCATAGACAATTCATTGAGCTTGTGTCAGGTTACAGGCCAGGATATTTATAGACGCACAACAAAAATGTAGGACATGGCTGATGAAGCTAAAGAATCTGGCAGCCTCATCTCTGCTGAGATGTTTTTGGACTGGGTGCAATAGACCATCATTTTGTTGAGGAATGCCAAATATGTCCTGATGGTGGACAGAAGACGGTCCCCTCTATTAAACTTGACTCCAAGTTGGAAGGCCTTGTTATGCCGAAATCAGACCTAGAGGCTCTAGTGGGCTGTCTGTGGAATCTTTCCTCAATGAATTGGGAGAATTGGCCACTATGTTTACCAAGCCGGAAAACGTCCAGGCCTCCTTAAAGAAGGTGTTTGGCCCAAAGTTTTATAGAGAGGCCACTCTCATAACTGCTTCTTGATGCACATCTTACATAGAGGGCAATAATAATACAAGTACAACATTCAATGATAACACCAAAAGAAAATTAGGGGATTAGTTACTTGACCTCATAGTCCAGGAAGTGGTTCCCTTAGAAGCAAAAGCAACCCTAGTCAGAGTTCCAAGTTTGTTTGGTTTACATCTACTTGAAGATGGAGAGTATTTCCGTTAGAGAATTTCCCTGTTCCGGGACATTCTGCACACTACTGTTTGGATGGTGTCTTTGGACCTGAAGGATACACTATTTGACAGTAAGCATATTTCCAACCCACTACAGGTTCCGGCACTTCTTTATGGATTGTCTTTGCCTCATTGATGTTTCACCAAGGTTTTGAACCACTCACAGAGTTTCTCAGATCTCATGAGGGGAGAGACTGATCTGGACAAGATCCTGATAAGTCCTTCAAACGCATCTCATCATGGCACAGTAGCTGAAGTTACTTATCAATGGAGAACAATTCTAAATTATTCCCCAGCATGGATGCAGTGACAGCTATGTAGTGATTCCCACAGAAGAAAACGATAAATAATAAAAGGGAGTTGAGGAAGACCTCTTTAAGGGGTCGAATCTCATTGGCTCCAATATTAGACTCCTGTATTCTTCAATTCAAGCCATCATCCCTGGCCCACTGTACTGCAGGGTTCTCCAGGCACTCAGAGCCGAACTTCTGAGAAAGTGACTTAAATATTAAAAGATGATAGAACTCCCTGCGGATATCAGATCGGAGATGGAATGGTGAATGCTAGATAGAGGCCTGGAATGGGAGAGCAATCTTTGGTGCTAGTACAAAATTGGTAATAGAACCCAATGCCACCTGGCTAGGAAGGATATCTATGTAGGCAGATGTCCACAGGCAAAAGGTGTTCTGAAGAAGAGCTGAATCTTCATATCAACTAGGGGGCTCCTTTGCGGTCAAGTGCAAGACCAGGAAAAGGGTGACATGCTGAATTCTCTTGAAGAAGGACAATGGATCAGTGGTGCATTGCATTAATCATGTGGAATAAACCCAATTAATGGTACTGGCAGAGCTGGTCAAAGATTGTTGGCACTTCTGCCTAGTCAGACAGATTTCAGTTAGGCAAGAGTATTTCACAGAGTATCTCACAGAGGATCTATGTGCCACATGTATCATAAATCCATTTTGCATTCCTTAAATAGCAAATTTTAGATAATCGCAAATCTAAGGAATGCAAAAATGTATGTAAGAAAATAGCAATTACCTAATAGCGATTCCTAAAGATTCTCAATTCCAATTAGGTAATCGCTTTTAGGTAATAGAGCTTTATTCTTACCAATGGGCTTAAAGGCCGATAGGTGTGAATGGTTTTGTATTAACTAATTTGCGACACTAGGTAGTGCAATACCAGGGGTGCCCGAGGGCTTAAGGTCCTCCTGAACCACCCCAAAACAAAAAAATGCACATGTAAATTACACACATGCCCTAGGGCATGCATGCGCTACATGGCACATGAAAAATGTTGTTTTTTAAATTTGCACATGGCCACCATTGACTTGGAGTCAATGGTAATGGCATTTCCTAAATGCACAGTTTGCATTAAGAAAATGCTTGGTACATGCGCTAAGGGAATCGCAAATTGTGATTCCTGTTTGCAGTTGCAATTTTAGTAATAAAAACAACTCGATCTCGCTCACTTTACTTTATTTGAATGTCATTTTAGTTTCTGGCTCTTCAGAGACTTATCAGTGTTTATATGTTTACTCTGATGAGTACTATTGCCCTTTTAGTGGGGGATTATCAGTTATTATAGGTTTAAACCTAAAACAGGATAGCCTATGTAAAATGAAGGGCATTTGGTACAGGTACATTCATTACATACTGCCTTTTGACATTGCTCAGTCCAGGTCATATTCAACGTGTTCAAATGTCAGTGCCCTCAATAGTGTCACCATAAGCCCATAGTTAGTAACACACTTCCTGTAGTAACCAGTGAGTCCTAGAGAGGCTCTCATTATTTTCAGAGTAGTGGGTACCTCCCACTCTAACACAGACTGTACCTTTGCATTGAAAGGGTGGATTTTCCCATTCCCTGCCTGATCACCAAAGTAGACTACAGCAGACATCTCCACCTGGTAATTGGTTGCCTTGATGGTCAATGTCACCCCCTGTATCCTACCGAACAGCCTTTCCAGGTGTCGCAGGAGGTCTTCTCATAAATTGCTGAACACTGCAATATCATCCAGGTAGGCCACACAGACTCTTATAGCTCTGCAAGAACATGGTCCTCCCTGGTTCTAGAAAGTGGCAGGAATATTTTTTGAACCCCAAAGGAATCACCTTAATCTGGAATAAACCTTCTGTTGTAGAAAATGGTTTCTTCGCATTGGCATTTGAAGTTAATGCTATGCTAATGCTATCGGCCAGAATTTGCTGTTCAAACCAAAAGTGCTCAAGTTCTTTGCAGTATTCAGCCAGTCCATAAGACCATCAATCTTGGTGATTTCACTCAGACTCTGGTAGTCTACACAAAAGTGCATGTCTGTAGAGCCTAACTTGAGCATCAGCAATACTGGACTGACCTAAGGGCTACATGAATGCCCAATCACCCCCAAGTCCAACATCTTGGATACTGCTTCCTAAATGCATCCCTTGAATTCGTCAGATCTGTATCAAGTCTTCAGATCTGTAATAAGTCTTAATGTGACTGAAGACTATTCCCTGTGTCATTCTTGCAAGTACAGAACAGTGTGAACCCTGGAGTCAGGGAGAACAGGTGGGGAAACTGCCCAAAAGCTGTACCCTTCCACAGACCAAACCCTTGTGTCACTATGTCCAGAAGAGGCTCACTGTCTTTTTCAACTTCCTCAGCCATAGCCATGATGTTCACTGTGTAATCTCTCCAGAGGAAAGACTTCAGGCAGTTTATATAGAACACCCTACTGGGTTCCTGTGTGACACGAGTATAAACCAATTAGATCACATCAGCAGTTTGTCTGAGAAGGGGCATCTTTGGGGAGAGGATGTAGCCAAACGGCTTGGGCGGTCGACCCCAAACCTCAGGATCTGGGTTTGAGTCTCGGCACCGACGCGCAACATCCTGTGATTCTGAGCAAATAACTTAATGTCCCCATGCCTAACAAAAATTAATGTGTCCTTGTGTAACGCAACTGGGGCTCATGTAAAGCGCTCTGATACCCAAGTCTGTATTTGAATAACCATATACAGATTTCTACAAAGATGAGGTTGTGACGAGAACCCACCCTAGTTTCCTTTCCAAAGTTATATAAGATTTTTATGTGAACCAGACTATTTCCCGTTTTCTTCTAGAATGCCTCTTTTTCAGCAAATAGGGCCTAGATTCTGTGGACATAGCGTTTTACTATTTTACCTTGATAAAAGGAATTCCTTAGGCTATCTTTTTGTGAACCATTGCCAAGTACACTTTGAAACAGTTCATCTCTAGGTGTTTCCTGTATTCTACTAGGCTTCGCAATGTCAACAAAACTTTGTCTGATAGCCCCAATCCGATTCAACAAGAGGCAGGGCCTCTACAGTGCCATTTTAAAGGAATATTTACCTGTAATCCTAGTTCTCCAGAGGGATAAATTGATACTTGTATAGCGCACTACTCACCCGCAAGGGTCTCAAGGCGCTTGTACGAATACCGCTGTGGAACCGATCCTGGCTTTCCCTGTGAGGCATCCACTCCTGGGCACCCCCAAGGTGGAGGCCAGGCATCCTTAGCGTTGTGGGGGCCGTTGTGGAGATTAAGCAAGCTATTGCCCAAAGTTGCAGAATGGGACTCCATGATTGGAATAGGCACTGAGGCGAGTATTATCAGGTTGGTGGAATTTTGAGCCCAAGACCCACCGAGGCGGGGAATTGAACCCTGGTCTCGGGCTAGACCTCTGCATCAGGGTTTGCGGCTCTAATCATTGAGCCACACTTCTCCTCCAGGGATGTTCATTATAGTTATAAACAACCCTCCCTATTACCCAGAGAAAGAGCAAAGGAAATTAACCGCAGTTCTGCCATGGTCCTTCATCTCCGAAAAAAGAGAACTGGCTCAGTGACCCCGTACTGTGCATTTTGGGATACAAGTGGTGAGCCATTCTTGAAAGAAACATCTGTTTTCCAGCCTTTCAGGGTGCAGCCTATTGTGGTACATTGTCCCTTTTTTCACTTTCACTTTTAAGAGGGGTTGTTAAAGATGTTTCCTGTCTATGTTATTTATAGTGATTTTATTCTGCAATTGATTCCCTTTTTAAACAATATTGGTGAAAAATGCTGCTATAGTTTTACAGGGTGTTAAACACACTTTATTTTAAATGACGTTTCCTCAGAAAAGTTATATTATTCATAAACTATTGTAAGTGGGACAATTCATGGCATATGATTAATAATGCAGATCAATTGGCAGACAAGCACATCAAAGAGTTTTTTCAGTGAATTTCTGAGTTTTTTTAACACGTGTTAAGGTATTATGACCAACGCAAACCACAACTTCACTTTAATTGACTGCAGTTTTATATGAATATTAGCCTTTTTGATGATATAATACATCCATCTTCCCTATAAATGTAACACCCTACACAAACCCCTGCTGTGAATAGCCTCCAGCCTGGTGAATCAGGGGTTACTTACAGGGCTTGATCTTCAGCCAGGCCCTGTGACCAACTCTCTGCTGGCAGCCAACCCCCACTGCTCACAAACTTTGGTGGTGTTCAACAATGGATTGCTGCAGGCAACCAAACAGCCATGGAGCTAACCTACAGCTGGCCATGTTAAACCTAATGCTTGTATTTCAATTTAAGTGCAAATTTGTCAAACAGAGTCAAAGGTAATAGCAAAATGAAGCTTTCTCACCCCTCCGCCCACCTTTTTATTTATTTACTTTTTAACTGCAACTTCCTTGGTGATCTGCATGAAACCTGGGATCCCTGAACTTACATTTTCATACCAACAGAAAACTAAATGTACCTTTCTAAATAATTTTGTGCAGATATGTCAAAACATCGTAAAGCTATTAGCGAATCTCTTTTTTTTGCAGGCCTCCTCATCTTCATCCATGCTTCCTTCCTTTTAGATCTGCAGGGATCTCGCATATATAATCAGCTTGTTAAACTTGCCAAGCGCTGCCCATTTTTTGTGCAGCAGTTTGAATGGCACTATTACTAGTAAACCAAAGATGTTTTTTAACTGTCCCTCCCCTTTAACTTGCCCCTGGTCCTCTGACTCCCTCATAAGATCTCAAGGAAACTTGAAATCACTGTACTGGGATTCCTTGCAAACAGCCTGCAACATTTCTAATAGATTCATTAAAAAGCACCAAAGTTATTATCAAATACAAATATTTTTGCATTCCTTTTTACTGGCATGTTCGTGCATTTCTTGCATTCTGATATGGTCTTGAGAAATTCCCTAGACATATTCTGGCAGAAATCAATGTCTTCAAAAGGGTGTGAGTGGGAACCTCACAGGGAGGGCAATGGGGTTTGTCAATGACCTATTTCTGTCATACAAGGTGTGCTTCACAAAAAGTGAAGATTTTTTTCTGAAGGAAAACTGTCCGAAATACTTTAAATAAACTGGTTTCTCTTCAAAAGGGGTTTAAATAACACTACTTGCTTTTCAGGTTTGAGACGTATTTCTCTTTCATAATAAAGAAAAAACATAGAGCCCAGTGATCCTTTCACATGAGCAAGTTTCATGCTAGGCATGATGACATTTCAGGACTTCCATGTCAGCTCTGGTATGGCTGATTTTTTTTCTATTTAAAAAATACAATGTTGACATAGTAATGTGCTCTTTTTGTGGTAAGAGAATGGTTTGAAATAACACAGTCTGTAACGCTGCCTCGGCATTGGTGAACAAGGCTGGTCGCAGCCGAAACTAAATATTGAAAGACGTCATCATCCTTGGGCAAAGGGAGAATATATATATATATATATATATATATATATATATATATATATATATATATATATATATATATATATATATATTCACAGAAAAAACCATAGGTTATAGTGGATATATAGTTAGGAATTTGCATTTACAAAACCTTGAAAATTCAATGAAAAAACCATTGGTTTTAGGCCATATATAGTTAGGGATTTGCATTTACAAAACCTTATTTTACTCGCATAAAACCATTGAAATTCCATATATAGTTATAAGCGCTAACTATATATCGCGCACCCGCAATCCACTGCTGATGATGTCACATATTACATCATTCATGACATGGTTAGTGACATCACTGATGACATCTCAAATGACATCACTGATGACATCACTGATGACAACATCCAGTGACTGTATGTTTCTGTAAAGTTAAAATATCTCTTACATATTGAAGAATGAGTGGATATATAAGTGTCTGGATGAAGGATTTAGTAGTGCATGACTGACTGTATGAGTGAGTGATTAAATGTGTCTCACTGAGTGCATGGGTTAGTGACTAAACTGTCTTAATTTGTGCATCATTATGTCTGTTGTTCTGTAAACTGTTGCATGTGTTGATAAGTAGCTATATGAGTAACTATATGGGTTATTGATTGGTTGCCCAAGTATTTGTATGGGATACTGAGTGTGTGTGTGGGTGGCTGGGAGGTGTGTGACTCTGTGCATAGATGTGTGAGCAGTTGATTCACTAGATGTATGGTTTCAAAAGTGCATGTGGAAACAGCTGTATGGGCGGTTGACTGTGTGCATGAGTGTATTGGTGAGTGAATGGATATCTCAGTGCTACATGTCAAAGTAAGTACATATGTAAAACACAGTACATGTGAGAGTTGACATATATAAATAACTGTGCATAAGAGCCAGTGAATGTGTGAGTGGCTGTATGGATCATTGTGAACTTGTATCAGGGATTGTATAATAGAGTAAATATGTGTTAGTATATGTTTGAATAAGTAAAGTTTGTATAACTGTATAGTTGAGGAAATGGAGGTGTGATTGATTCTTTGCATGACTGACTAGGTGTGTGAGTAACTCCATGGATGAGTGACAGTCTGTGAGTGTCTGTTTACACTGATTGTATCTAAGGTTATATTAGAGTCTGAAGAGGTTCATCGTATTATCACATGAATGATATCATCAGTGATGTTATCAGTCATGTCAAATGAGATGTTTTCAGTGATGTCATCAGTGATGTCATTTGAGATGTCATCAGTGATGTCATCAGTGATGTCACTAACCATGTCATGAATGATGTAATATGTGACATCATCAGCAGTGGATTGCAGGTGCGCGATATATAGTTAGCGCTTATAACTATATATGGAATTTCAATGGTTTTATGCGAGTAAAATAAGGTTTTGTAAATGCAAATCCCTAACTATATATGGCCTAAAACCAATGGTTTTTTCATTGAATTTTCAAGGTTTTGTAAATGCAAATTCCTAACTATATATCCACTATAACCTATGGTTTTTTCTGTGAATTTCATTGGTTTTTTAATAGCAAATATGAAAAGCTTTAAAATGTCAAGTACGTGATAGATAAAAACATTTTCGTATTTATGCACGCTGATGTGCTTTGAACGCTGCACCCCCCCTCCCTCCCCTCTTTTGTCTTAGTAGTACTCTCTCTTTGCAGATACTGAAGGGTAGTTAACGCAGGCCTTTACCCCCGTTGTAATCCGTCGTGCCTGCTTGTCTCTCCATTTGATTGATTGTTGTCCAAGCATTTACTGTTTTAGAATTGGTTCTCTTTGGATCATTCTCTATTTACAAACAAGCACAAAGTCGCAATACTCTGTTTAGTCTTTGCAGATAGTGAAAAATCGTGTAAAAAAATAAAAGTAATCGAGCAAAATCAGTAGGCCACTAATTGGATCTCTTTTTGACCTCGCTAAAATAGAAATATTAGGAACAACCCTTCATGAGAAATACGAAAATAGTGAGATGAACTGAGCTCCACACCATGAGGGCTGCAAGACAGCTCGGCTCCATCACCCATCCCGCACAAAATAACGACAAACCCTATGCAAATATTAAAAATATAGACAACACACCAGCAAAGAAACAGGGTAAAACATTTTATTAAAAAACTATTTACATAACGTTGGTTTATAAGATGATGTCAGTAGTGGACCGATGTGTGAATAGGTCGAAAGCAGCACAAGGCTCCAAGATCCGGATGGCAACCTCCTGGATGTTGGGTGCCATAGTTCAGAGTTCTGAGTTTGAACCTTTTTCAATGCCTGTGCTTTGTTGAATCAAAATGGCGGCTTGACACAAAGCTGACTCAAGCGTTGCTACTGATGCTATGCAGACCAAAACTGGTTTTCAGTTTGTACATTTTTCTAGATTTTTCAATCCAAGTTTGGTTGACTTTGTAGAACGATGGCTTCAAATTTTCAACATACAGTGTGGTGGCGCTGACTGGGAGGGGGCGCTTCGCTCCTGCCCCCTCCCCAAGTAAGATTTTCATACGTGAAAGTACGTTAATGGTTTTGGTCCCTGAGTTGCTTCGATGTCACTGCCATTCTCAAATGGCATAAGTTCTGGATGTTGGGTGCCATAGTTAAGAGTTCTGAGCAGTGCTTGTAACACTGTCAGAAGCTTATTTCCACCTACTGCAGCTTCACTATTCTCAAAGTAAGTGAGTGTTGTTTGTGGACCTGACTGCATTAGAAAACAATGTGATATGTTACCTTCCTAAACAGCTTGACGGAGGCCCCTTAGGGGCGGTGTGATGGCCATGGACTCGGAGAAGACGCTTGGCTCCGACACCCTCCCCAAGTCTTATAGCACTGGTGTAGCCTGAGATCGCCCCCGACATAGGCGGCCAGCTCCCGGGGTCCGGCAGAACTTTTTGCCTTTTGATGACTCTTCAATTCTGAACCTTGTCCCACAATCCGTTTGACCTGAAGACACGCTGTAGTGGGGCGCCCCTTTACCGTTTCAGTTGCCATTCCGCCCGCTTTTGCTACACTGTGCCTCTTCCGCCATTCAGCTGTTTACCGCCCGCTCTTGCGACTACAGCGTCTCATCATGTAGTTGAGTTGCTCCCGCTCTTGCGGTGCAGCGATAGGCGGCTGCCACAGGACTCTCAAAATGGCGGCCGGCTCTTCGGTTTTGGGCCTGGTCCACTAAAATGGCCCTGGGACACCTTTGAACTCGGACGCTTCCCTGATAGGGCTTGGGTCCCATTCTCGAAAAGCGTCCCCTCAGCCGTGAAGATTCTACAAAAGTCTTGGGGGCCTCCGACTCCCGCAGGCTTCTGGTGGGGAGCGGCTGCCATGATTGCTCGTGGAATGGCCACGACGGAGCTACGAGATGGTAGTGGTCTCATGCTGACGCCAGCTTTAGTCTGAAACATCCAGAAACACTGTAGACTACCAATTCGATCAGTTCTGGTAGCGCCCCAACATGACCCGGAAGAGAAGAACTTGCCCTCCCCTCTTTGACTGATGGTTCTTGTTGCCTGTCCCCTCTGTTGTCATTTAACAGAACTTTTTGGACTTCTGAAAGGGGTTGTGTTCCGAACGCTGGTTGGTGGGGACATTTTGACTATATTCTTGACCTACGTTGTCGCGTAATGCGTTATATGACACGCCGCGTTAGCGCACCCGGAAGTGATCCGAGGCGCGGTGCGCAGCGCGTAACGTAAGCATAACAGGTCATGTGACTTGTTAATAAAACTTTTCATTGGTTCATTTTACTTTTGTTAATTTAATGATGAAAAGCTTGATCATATGACCTAAAAATTACGCTTTTTATTGTTTTCGAACAATATTTTTTCTTCAAACATATGTTATAATATTCCAGGCTAATGTACTTTCCCGGAAAATTTACAACTGTCTTGCAAGTAAAATATATTTCTTTTTCGAGAAAAAGGGCGTTTCTTCCTTCCATGATGGAGCCGTTGAGTAAAAGAGATTCGGCCTGCTGTCTTAGTCGCCGATACGCCTGATTATCAGATTCTTATCGATCACTTTATGTTGCAGACATGAAAAACACAACTGCCCTTGACCATTTATCTTTACTGCGTTCCTACATATTATACCTTTTATCCGTCATGTAATTGGACTGCTTTATTTCACTTGCCTTTTACTGATTCGAAAACAGTGACTAAAAGTAAAAACTTTACCAATGTAAATACTACTACCGTGTTTTGTTTTAAAAACCTTTATTGTGAAAATGTCAGTATATAAATACGGGCCTATAACCACGTGGGCCGGCCACGGAGCAAACTGAAATCGTATATGATGAGGAGACATTTACACTGTAGAAGAACGTAACGAGCGGGCCATTAGGTTGCAAGAACAAAGGTGTGTAACAGTTGCGGAATCGGTGGACGTACATTTTGTAATTAAAATACGACAGGGCCACTTACAATAACATTTTCTAGATATACATTTGCGGGCAAGGAGTTACGAGTCCCATTTATACCGGCGCCATTTTGGGCGAGGCCGGGCAGGTCCAAGATATAGTCAAAATGTCTCCACCAACCAGCGGTCGGTCCAGAACCCCTTTCGGCCCTTTATGCTACAAGATGGTGTCTTCCATTCAGAAAATATTGTTGGCAGCATTTTGAAAGGAAACAGAAACAGCCGTTCTCCTAGTGAGTTTCACATTGTTACATTTAGGAAGAATGTTGAAGAGTAGTATGTGGAAAATCTGAAGCCATTTTTCTACAAACTCTCAATCAGACTTGGATGGAAAAAAAAAACCTGAAGAATGTACAAACTGAAAACCAATTTTTGTCTGTATAGCATCAACAGTAACGCTTGAGTCAGCTTTGTGTCAAGCCGCCATTTTCATTCAATCAATAGCGTCCCCCTGCACACATTCAGGGACCTGGTCGTGTCTTCAGATGAAACGGATTGTAGGAAAAGAAGCAGAAAGGAAAAGGAAAAAAGTTCCGCCGGACCTCGGGAGCCGGCCGCCTATGTCATGTGCGACCTTTGGCCACACCAGGGCAATAGTGAAGCTGCAGCAGGTGCAAATAAGCTTCAGACAGTCTTACAAGCACTGCTCAGAACTCTCAACTGAGGCACTCAACATCCAGGACTTGCCATTTGGATCTTGGCGCCTTGTGCTGGTTCCGACCTATTCACACATCGGTCCACTACTGACATCACCTCATAAGCCAACGGGGCACCCTACACTGACTTTCGGCGCAGCATTGTAGGATGGCCACACCAGTGCGGCAACTTGCTGGACACGACCTCGGTGCCATCCGGATCTCGGCGCGTTCGAGTCACTGTACCGCAAGAGTGACCGGAACTCAGCTGAACACGCCGTCTTTCGGCGCAGCATTGTAGGATGGCCACACCAGTGCAGCAATTTGCTGGACACCACCTTGGGCAATAGTGAAGCTGCAGAAGGTGCAAATAAGCTTCAGACAGTCTTCAACTTACTCTGATTCTTATAATAAACTTCAGATAGTCTTACAAGCACTGCTCAGAACTCTCAACTATGGCACTCAACATCCAGAACTTGCCATTCGGATCTTGGCGCCTTGTGCTGGTTCCGACCTATTCACACATCGGTCCACTACTGACATCACCTCATAAGCCAACGGGGCACCCCACGCCAACTTTCGGCGCACCATTGTAGGATGGCCACACCAGTGCGGCAACTTGCTGGACACAACATCGGGGCCATCCAGATCTCGGCGCGTTCGACTCACTGTACCGCAAGAGTGACCGCAACTCAGCTGGACACGCCATCTTTCGGCGCAGCATTGTAGGATGGCCACACCAGTGCGGCAATTTGCTGGACACCACCTCGGTGCCATCCGGATCTCGGCGCGTTCGAGTCACTGTACCGCAACAGTGACCGCAACTCAGCTGGACACGCCGTCTTTCGGCGCAGCATTGTAGGATGGCCACACCAGTGCGGCAATTTGCTGGACACCACCTCGGTGCCATCCGGATCTCGGCGCGTTCGAGTCACTGTACCGCAACAATGACCGCAACTCAGCTGGACACGCCGTCTTTCGGCGCAGCATTGTAGGATGGCCACACCAGTGCGGCAATTTGCTGGACACCACCTCGGTGCCATCCGGATCTCGGCGCGTTGTGCTGCCTTCCGCCTATTCGCACATCGGTCCGCTACTGACACCGCCTCACATGCCAACGGATTTTCTACGCTTTTTGTAGCCCTATGCCGCATAACAGGTCATGTGACTTGTTTATAAAACTTTTCATTGGTTCATTTTACTTTTGGTTTCCTAAAGATGGAAGTCTTGGTCATATGACCTAAAAATAACACTTTTCATTGGTTTAGAACATTTTTTTTTCCCAAACGATGAAAGCCCCACCTTGTTTCTGGATCATTCAGACTGAAGCTGGCGTCAGCATGAGAGCACCACCATCTCGTGGCTCCGTCGTGGTCATTCCGCGAGAAATCATGGCAGCCGCTCCCCACCGGAAGCCTGCGGGAGTCGGGGGCCCCCAAGACTTTTGTAGAATCTTCACGGCTGAGGGGACGCTTTTCGAGAATGGAGCCCAAGCCCTAACAGGCAAGCGTCCGAGTTCCAAGGTGTCCCAGGGCCATTTCAGTGGACCAGGCCCAAAACCGAGGAGCCGTCCGCCATTTTAAGAGCCATGTGGCAGCCGCCTATCGCTGCACTGCAAGAGTGGGAGCAACTCAACTACATGGTGAGCGAGACGC
This sequence comes from Lissotriton vulgaris, assembly GCF_964263255.1. Taxonomy (NCBI): domain Eukaryota; kingdom Metazoa; phylum Chordata; class Amphibia; order Caudata; family Salamandridae; genus Lissotriton; species Lissotriton vulgaris. The sequence continues at coordinate 557,179,403 of NC_141687.1, forward strand.
TGTAGCCGCAAGAGCGGGCGCAACTCAGCTAGATGGCCGCCACCTGGGGAGGCCCGTTCACGCCGCCTCCCCCACGCCCCCCCCCCCCGGGCCGCCGCACGCCAATTTTCGGAGCAGCATTGTAGGATACCAAAACCAGTGCGGCAGTTTACTGGACATCACCTGGGTGCCTGTCGTACATGTTGTGTCAGCCATGGGACACTGGACACAGTCCCATCAACATCTCAACGCGTTCTGCTGCCTTGGGACTATTCGCACAACAGACCGCTACTGACGAGGCCTCCCCCCGCACCACCCGGGACGCCCCACGCTGTTTTTCTGTGCTGCATTGTAGGATCCCAAAACCAGTACGGCACCCAGGCGACATCACCTGGGTGCCGTCCAGAACTCTGCACGTTGTGCTGCCTTGGGACTATTCGCACAAAAGACAGCTTCTAACCATTGTTGCTTTTTGAGTTGAAAAATGTTTAAATGTTTTTAGTTTTTGTTCCGTTCATTATAGTTAAAAGTTAATAAAGTTTTATAATCTTACTTTGTTGGAGTGTTATCTATTTTTTTAAAAACGGGTGAATAGGGCCATGAATCGGGTTATTGTCATGTGTGGGCTTTGGAAGTGTGCTGCTGCAGGATCGGACATTTCAAACTCAAATGCACGTTCTTTTTCTTACCTTTCCGAAGCATGGAGCGCAATAGCAGGCAGAGAAAGGGTGATGCACGTGTTGAACACTACCTGACCTGGCAAGTTGCTGGCAGTGCCCCCCCGCCCGCTCCTGAAAGAGGGCACACACACACCGCCGCCCCGAGTACTTCACAAATCTTTAAAAGACCATGTGCTTGTTCATGAGGCTTAAATGGTTTATCACCTCTTCTAGAACCCCTGCATCGACCCTCTGACGTTTCCTGGAAAAATTACCATGTAACACAATACCAAGCCCTGTCAGCTGAAACCCCCAAGGAATCGTGGGGCATATTATCAAGGGGGTTTATCTCCGTTTTTTTGGCTTTAAAAGCCATGAAAGCGGAGATAAAATTATCTCCCTATTACCAAGCTGTCGCTAACACCAGTTAGTGACAGCTAAAAGGAGATAGCCACCATCTTGGGCCCCGCTTTGCATGTCAGTGATACTTATCACTAATAACATGCAAAGTGGCGTGCCAAGATGTTAGCGACTGGAAACAGTCCCTAACATCGCTTTCTCCTATTACCAACTTTTGGAGATATTCGCGCTAAGCGCGAATATCTCCAAAATCTAACACCTGCCCTGAGCAGTTCTTAGCCATGTTATCCAATGGGAGGTGGATAACATGGCTAAGAGCATTTGCTCGATAATACATGAATATCGCTGACTTTTCTGCGATAATAGCAAGGTTTATCTGCGATAAAAATCGCCGATGTGCGGCGATAATTTTTGTCTCTAAACAAGTTAGAGACAAAAATTATCGCTAGTTGTTCGTAATATGCCCCCGGGTTTTTGCTTGCAGAAATCGGGAGGCGGGAGACTTGCACTGAAATCAGTAGTCACACGCCTGAATCGGGAGGGTTGGCATGTCTGAATTCTCTACAGCTGGGGCCATAAACTACATCCGCAGGGGTAGGTGATAGCCTGGGACCAGCCTGGCATCTAAAATGGCTGCCCTGCACGACAAAATTGTGGCATTGGAAAAAAGGCAAGATGGCGCAGCCGCTGGAAGAGATGTATCAACATATATCAGCCTCCTCAGCGACCCTCAGGAAACATAGGGGATTAGGATACGTCTCCCGCACCCCCTTATACCTAGTAATTTAATTAACGAAGCACAAAATGGCGAATTCCCGTTTCGCTACCAGTTTGCGGCCCAGTTCGCGGCCCGTGAAGCGCTTCTACCGTGAAAAATCATTTTTTTTTCTTTTCCCCACGGGACCCTTTAATAACCCCAACAACATTCCTAGGGGGTCAAGAGGGGGATACCTTGCCCCCTTTCATTAAATTCCCCCTTCGTTTTTCACCTCTTCTTCTCTCTCGATCCTACCGAGAGACAAGATGGCGGCCGCTCCGGACTGTCACGCAGCAAAAAAAAAAAAAGCTCACGCACAGCCGCTGGAAGAGATGTATCAACATATATCAGCCTCCTCAGCCACCCTCAGGAAACATAGGGGATTAGGATACGTCTCCCGCACCCCCTTATACCTAGTAATTTAATTAACGAAGCACAAAATGGCGAATTCCCGTTTCGCTACCAGTTTGCGGCACAGTTCGCGGCCCGTGAAGCGCTTCTACCGTGAAAAATCTTTTTTTTTTTCTTTTCCCCACGGGACCCTTTAATAACCCCAACAACATTCCTAGGGGGTCAAGAGGGGGATACCTTGCCCCCTTTCATTAAATTCCCCCTTCGTTTTTCACCTCTTCTTCTCTCTCGATCCTACCGAGAGACAAGATGGCGGCCGCTCCGGACTGTCACGCAGCAAAAAAAAAAAAAGCTCACGCACAGCCGCTGGAAGAGATGTATCAACATATATCAGCCTCCTCAGCCACCCTCAGGAAACATAGGGGATTAGGATACGTCTCCCGCACCCCCTTATACCTAGTAATTTAATTAACGAAGCACAAAATGGCGAATTCCCGTTTCGCTACCAGTTTGCGGCCCAGTTCGCGGCCCGTGAAGCGCTTCTACCGTGAAAAATCATTTTTTTTTTCTTTTCCCTACGGGACCCTTTAATAACCCCAACAACATTCCTAGGGGGTCAAGAGGGGGATACCTTGCCCCCTTTCATTAAATTCCCCCTTCGTTTTTCACCTCTTCTTCTCTCTCGATCCTACCGAGAGACAAGATGGCGGCCGCTCCGGACTGTTTAGAATGTTGACAGACACCGGAGAGCCAATCAGCTTTCTGCGCGCAAAGTTCCGAAACGCGAAAAGTAAGCGGACCGGATCGCTGCCCGGAGCGCTGTTACAGATATATATCTTGATTTAAACGTTAATTTCTCAAAATCCACTGAAGCACATATATTGAGACCTAGCAAAGGCACATCGGGCTAACAGTCCCTACAATTTTGCCAAGTTTCGTGCAAATCCATTCAGCCGTTCGAGCTAAAAGTGAGTCCAACCGCCCTATGGAAAACTCAATGTAAAAAACGCGTTTTGGGACCCCCCTTTTTTCTCAGCCCCCCCTTGACGAAACCCCACCAACCAAATTTTCAGGGGCTGCTCAGAAACAAAATGTGCCATTTTCCTGAAAATTTCAGCCGATTCCGTCCACAAACGCCAAAGTTATTAGACATAGAATTTTCAAACATCCCATAGGGAATTAATCCTAACTATATATACCTACTGGGGAGGGGAGGGGAGTGGTAGATATATATATATATATATATATATATATATATATATATATATATATATATATATATATATATATATATATATATATATATATCAACCACATACCACTCCCCTCCCCTCCCCTCCCCTCCCTATATATATATATATATATATATAATATATATATATATATATATATATATATCAACCACATACCACAAACTCCGCCAAGTCCCCAAATCAAACTCCAGGGAAATAACGAAACCGGACCCTCACGGATATTTTGCAAGTTTAACGTTTTATTCCATCCTTTTGTGCATAGAACACGCCGCCATGACGTGTTTCGTGTAAGTCTTCCGTTTGGTTCAAACCGTTGGGGGCCTTGGAATTAAACTCCAAAATATAGCGTGTTTCCAAAACTCTCAATTGAGCCTCTCTGTCACCACCTCTGCGAAGAGGCGGAATCATGTCAATGGCATAATACTGCAGACAACCTATATCCCCACCATGGCACAAGTTTACATGTCTGGCGACAGGGTATGCCTCATCTTTATTGCTCACTGCCCTGAGGTGTTGGAGAATGCGCTTGTGAACCTGCAGCTTTGTGCTACCCACGTAGCGCAGGCCACCAGCACATTCCAACACATAGACCATGAAGTCTGACTTGCAGGTGATTTTCTTTTTGATCGTTCTCACCTCGCTATTGAAGGCAGTCACGTAGGTAGTCCTGTTTTTACCTATCCTACATACTTTGCAGACTGCACATTTTAGGAAGCCCTTGCTCTTTCCTAGCCAGTTATCATCGGCTACTTCCGGGCTACTCTTCACTATCATATCGCTCATGGACCTGGCTCTACTGTAAGTTATGGCTGGTCTACTGGCAAGGGTCCCACCAATGACCGCATCTCCTTTAACCACTTGCCAGTTTTTGCGAATGATGTTAAATATTTCTTTGTGCTGTCTGCTATATGCCGTTATCAATCTTGGTTGACCAGACTCCTTCTCTACGGTCAGTGTAGGCACAGCATCTGTTGTTGGACTATGCCCTGAAGTTAAATTGGCACGTCTCATAGCACCCTCCACCATCGTTTGTGAGTAGCCTCTTTCAATAAATCTGCTGGCTTTCTGTGCTTTCTCACAGCTGTCACTCGTGCTGCAAATCCTTTTGATCCTCAGCATCTCCCCGTAGGGGATGCTTCGAATCAAATGCGCTGGATGGTGGCTGTATACTATACTAGCAGCCCGCCTCGGCGTTGCCCGGGGCAGAAGGGGGCTGGGGGCAGCATCGCAGCAGGAGTGGCGCAGCAGAGCGGCCGTTTTGTTGGTCCTGGCCGCTTCTGCCCACGCTTTGTTTTCCCCGCCGTCCTGACTTTGAAGAAAATGCTTTTTGAGCACCCAGTGTTTATGGCCCCGCCCGTCGTTGGTCCTGGCCGCTTCTGCCCGTGCTTTGTTTCCCCCTACGTCCCGACTTTGAGGAAATGGCTTTTTGAGCACTCAGTGTTCATGGCCCCCGCCCGTCCCTCGGTGCGCACCCGCGGATGCTACTCTTACCTCTTCTTCCGCTCCTCCCCGCGCTGCTGATTTTACCGCTCCACTGCTCCTCTGCTTCTCGCCGCTCTGCAGCTCCTCCCCGCGCTCATGTCCACCGCTGTTCCTCGGGCTCCTGTACGCCGCTCCTCCCTGCGCTGCTGATGTCAGCACGCACGTCGCGGCCGGCCGGCGCTACTTCCAAGGGACTACTTTTTTTTTTAATCGTACATTTTTTAAATAAGGTATATATATTTTTTTTATATAGTCTATGTCCTTCTGCTTGTCCTGACGTTTTCAAACATGTATTGGGTGTTTGGATTGGTGGTGTAGTTTTCGAGTTTACCTGGCTCAAAGGTCACAGTTCTCTCTTTATAATAGTAGTATAGATATATATATATATATGCTGGGCACTTACCTTTGTATTTTGATTCAATGCCATTAACACTGGAATAAAGTACTTCATCTTGAAAAAGCACGCTGTGGTCCGTACCTGATTTTCGCCAGTCATCAGTGTTACAGGCTTGTGGTGTGTGTATGTGTATGTATGTATTTATGTATGTATGCATGTATGTGTGTGTGTGTGTGTGTGTGTGTGTATGTGTATATATATTTTTTTTTTATTTGGGGGTGTGGAGATTTTTGCCTTTCTTCAGGAAGGCCTGCAAAGACACTTAAGAGTGAGAAATAGATTATGTAGACTATTTAATTTACCTAGGCTACAATGGCAAGTTCTTCATCTTGAAAAGAAAAAAGGGGCCAGAATAAAGCAGTTTAAAGATACGTTTACTGTAAAACAGTAAAAATATCTCTTGCGAACCCTTTTTATCATCAAGATGAAGAGAGCAGGACAGAGTAGGCTCATAGGCTGTTATTATATGTCTAAAAAAGTCACTGTGCCGTTAAGAATCTAGACACCACCAGTATCCCCTCATACACAGCAGGAAGCAGTTACTTCAGTTCTTTTTGAAGGCTTATGTTAAAAGATGTGGAATAAGGGAATTACTCTGTTCAGTCCACCGGATAGGAGGGAGGGTCGCTTATGACTATAATGGAAATAACCATACGAGAGAAAAGGAGTTACAGGTACGAAACAATTCCTTCTGTCGTAGGGGATTTCCATTTATAGTCATAAGCGCTGAATAGAGCAGCAAGCTCATCCCCAGATAACGTGGTGGAGTACACAAAGGATAATGTGAATAAGTTAAGCAAATATATTTCTGAGGGAAGCATATCCTACTTGTAGTATTTGGTGAATGCATGTACTGATTTCCAGGTAGCGGCTTTACAGATCTCTGGAATGTGAATATTGCGCAATAAAGCCGAAGCTGCCTTCCCCCTAGTGGAGTGTGCCTTAGGTTTAGCTGGAAGACTCTTGATGGCTTTTTGGTAGCATAATAAAATGCAAGCTACTATCCATCGCGAAATGGATTGTTTGGAAGTAGCTACCACTGAATGGACTGGACTCTAGTTGATAAATAATTGGTCTGATTGGCGGATAGCCCTTGTTTTACCTAAATACAATTTCAGAATTCTTCTTACATCCAGGGAATGAAGGGTTCTTTCTGCTAGAGTAGCGAGATTCTGAAAGACTATAGGCAGAGAGATTATCTGGTTGACATGGAAGTTCGATATCACTATAGGGAGAAACTTCGGGTGAGTTCTCATAACCACTTTGTTCAAATAGAACACAGTATATGGTTCATGAGAACAGAGAGATTGGATCTCACTAACCCTGCAGGCTGATGTTATCGCCACAAGGAAAGCGGTTTTCTAGGACAAGTGTTGGAGAGATGCCTTGTGTATGGGTTTGAATAGATCCTGCATAGGGCGTTAAAGGACTAAATTAAGTTTCCATGGAGGGGAAGTATGTCTGATAGGAGGAAAATCCTTCTTTAAGCCCTCTAGGACATCCTTGATGAAGGGGATTTTGAAAACAGAGGTTTGTGAAGTACATTTCCTGTAGGCAATCAGATCTGGCAAGTGAACTTTTATCGAAGAAAATTGTAAACCAGTTTTTGCCAAATGGAGTAAGTATGAAAGAATATTATCTTGTTCTTGGATGAACACCATATGCAGAACCTCTTCCATTTGAACCACAATGAGAAGCAATGGCATTTGCTGTTTTCTGAGGTGGCGAACAAATCCATGGCCAGAGTTCCCCATCATTGAAAAATATTTTGTACCGCTCATGGTTTTCTTTCAGTAGTCTGTTGAGTGAGTAGAGAAGTGTGGATCAATGGTTAGAGCGGCAGACCCTGATGCAGTAGTCTGGCCAGGACCAGGGTTCAATTCCTGCCTTGGCGGGTCTCGGGCTCAATTTCCTGTGACCTGATAATTCTCGCTTCGGTGCCTATTCTAATCATGAGTCCCACTCTGCAACTTTGGGCAATAGCTTGCTTAATCTCTACAACGGCCCCAACGCTGAGGATGCCTGACTTCACCTTGGTGGTGCCCAGGAGTGGGCTCCTCACAGGGAAAGGCCAGGAAGGGTTTCTCGGCGGCATTCATACAAGCGCCGAGATGCCTACGGGTAGTCGTGCGCTATACAAGTGCATAATCATCATCATCATCAGTGAGTCTGCTTGTGCATTTTGGACACCTGGCAGGTGTGTTTCTGTGATCTTAAGGCCCCTGGCCAGGAGCCATTTCCAGACAGTCTGGGACTCATGAGACAAGGGCATGGACCTTGTCCCTCCCTGCTTGTTGAAGTTGTACATGGTTGTGGAATTGTGCGACTGAATATGCAGGGAGCAGGAGGTGAATAATGGGTAAAAAACTTTCAATGCCAGATGAACTGCACAGAGCTCTAGGAGATTGATATGAAACGTTGATTCCTTCTCCGACCACTTTTCTTGGCTCTGGAGTTGATCCATGTGAGATTGGTTGGAGAACACCACCATTTGAGAGACAACTTCCCATGAAGGGACAGTTGTATCCTGTCTTCCCAGTTGCCTATCTGTTGGTCCCATTAGTCTTCGAGACATTTTGAAGGATCTATAAGTGTCTCTCCTCTGAAGGACACACTTTTGTCTTTACAGTGTCGATGGAGGCTCCCAGATAATGTAAGGGTTGCACTGGGGTAGATAGGGACTTGCTGTGATTGATCTGTAGGCCCAGCCCCTGTAGGAGATTGCAAGTCCAGTTGTAATGAAGCTGAGCTTCTTGAGACGTTAACGCCTTGATTAGCCAATCGTCTAGGTATGGGTAGAAGAATATCCATTGTCTCTGGAAATGGGCAGTCATCAATGCTATGCAATTGGAGAATGTTCTGGGTGCTGTCTTCAGTCTAAATGGGAGGACTTGGTATAGATAATCGTCCTGTCCCACCACGATCTTCAAAAACTTGCGATGCTTTCTGGAGATTGAAATGTGAAAGTACCTGTCTTGTAGGTCGGTAGAGCAGAGCCAATCCGCCTGGTGCAATTGGGGATAAATTTGGTGTAATGCAGGCATCCAGAACCTTTCTCACCGAATCCATATGTTGGCTATTTTGAGGTAGAGAATGGGTCTGAATTCTTTCGGTCTTTCTTCTTGACGAGAAAGTACCTGGAATAAATGCCTGTACCTCGTTGTTTGAGAGGAATCAGTTCCACTGCCAACTTCCGTAAAAGGATGTTAACCTCTGCTTGTAACAGTGGAAGCTGGTAGTTGGATGGCTTCGGCGGTATGGTCAGTGTAGGACTGGTGAACCGCAAACAATATCCATTGCGAACAATATTCAGCAGCCTGGCGTCTTGCGTTTTGTTTTGCCACTCTGCCAGGTAAAGTCGTATTCTACCCCCCACTGGAGTGGGGAACAGAAAAGGGAAAAGTAATGATTCAGAGCTTCGATCCAGAAGGCTGTTTGCCCCCATGAGCAGACTGACTCTCGGCTGCCATTGTTAGTAAGACTGATAGGGAAGCTAGTGATGTTGCTGAGAACTGCTTTGTTGGCGGCAATGATACCATGGACATGGCTGGCCTCTCTGGGAAGAGAAGAGGCATTGGTATGGCTGGAAAGATTTTCTCTGCTCCCTTGGTCCCTCTAGGCCGACTGCCTTGAGAGTTTCCATCCCTGACTTCATTCTTGTTGTTTCTTTGTCGGCATGAGCCCCGAAAACAGTTGTTCCCGAAAAAGACAGATATTAAATTCTCTGGTGACTCTGTTTTGAGGGATGTTAGGCTTAACCATGAGTGTCGTCTTAGAGCTACTCCGTGGCAGTATTTATGAGCAGCTAATAATGCAGAGTCTGCTGCACTGATCACTTTATTCAAGACCATTTAACTCTCATTTAGGATCTCCATGAAGTCTTCCCTTTTGTCCCAAGGGAGATGTTCAACAAACGGGTTCATGCATTTCCCACACTGCCATGTTACATCTGCCTAGTAAGGCAGTGGCGCTACCTGCTTTAATGGAAGTTGTTGCCATGCTGCACATCTTCTGACCCACAGAGTCCAACTTCGGACTTTCCTTGTCAGGAGGAACCATAGAATAGGGGTAGTGGCATGTTGTTTCTTTGCTGCCACGATGATCACAGAGTCTGGTGTAGGTTCTGTGCAGAGGAACGCTGGATCCTGCTCCGGATGGAGATATTTTTTGTGGAAGCTGGAAGATGCTGTCTTAACAGAGGCTGGTGTTAAAAAAAGCTCCATAGCCGGTTCAAGAAGACCTGGCATTAGCGGTAACATGAGTCTAGAGATCGATTTCTGTTGCAGGGTCACGAAAATTATCGATGTTGCTAGTGTTGGAGTTGACAAAGGAATATTGAGTTTTGTCGCTCCTCTCACAAGGACTTCTAGGAATATGGTAACATCATCCACTGGTGAAATACACGGAGGTGAAGAGACTGACAATGTTGATGTTGATGACTAATGTCCAGTAGACGAGGAACATCTTGTCAGAGAGTGTGAGTAATGATGATGACGGTGAGAGCATCTAGAAGAAATTGAAGTGTGCTATAAGGTACGATGATGGCGCCTGGAACGGTGGTGCGATCAAGACCGTGATCTCTGTGGTGTAACTGGCCCCTGTGGTGGTGGCGGAAGAGGTGGTGGAGTAGATAGCGGAGGTGGTGGCAGAGATGTTGGTTGAGGTGGTAGAGGAGGAGGAGAAGGCGGTGGAGATGATGGATGAAGACTTGAAGATGGAGAATACGTTATCGAGTGCTCCAAGTCTGGTGAGGAGTAAATGTGTCTTCTCTTATTCCTAGCCTCCTGTAGCTTGGACGACGTTGAAAGAGTTCTCAACGTCGACCAACCTCAATGCCTCAACGTCGACCTACTTGTCGGCGGTGAACGCTGACAGCGCAGCATCGTTGGGGTATGCCTTTACGTCGGTCTTCAGAAGTGCCTCGACGTCGATCTTCTACGGTGCCTCAACGTCGACCTGAACCTCTATGGTAACCTCGAGGGAGACCTCGACGTTGAGTGGGGCCTGCAGTTCGACTAAGAAATGGACGACCTCGATAGACGTGGCTTCACCGCTGATCTTCTGTGCTTGCTCGATGTCGTACCTTGAACAGACGGCGAACAGATCATCGATGCCGTACCTCTGCTCGACGTCGACCAGAACCAATGACGTTTTTGTGCCGTTTTCTTCTTGGCACTTCCACCAGAGGCTGACAACAGAGGCCTGGTAGAGGTCCCACCTTCAGATTGAGATTGTAGTCTTCTTTGCTCCTCTGTTCCATGAAAACAAATCTTCTCAAGGTCTCTCATGGCGCGCCTAGTAAAGTTCCTGCAGTGCTGGCAAGACTTAGGAACATGCGGCCATATTCATCAACATGAATTGCGCTCGCAAATGGCCAGAATCTGAGAATCTGGCCGTTTGCGAGTGCGATTTTTGCATTTGGGATTCATCATCCCAAATGCAAAAATCGCTATTACCGAAATCGCATATTTGCGAGGAATTGGATTTAAGGAATCTCTAATAGAGATTCCTTAAATCCAATTCATCAACCAATTGGAAATTGCGAATTCGCAATATTTGGTCGCAATTTACCACCAAGTCTGACTTGGTGGTAAATTGCGAAAAAAGAGTAAAAAGCACTTTAGTGAATTTTTTCTTTTGCATGTTACACACACACATGTCCTCTGGACATGTGTGTGCACAACACCTGTTCAAATGTGCATTGGACACCCCTGGCACCCTTCAAATCGCAATCTTATTTGCGATTAGCAAATTGCTACTCGCAAATAAGGAATACTTTTGGCCCATAGGAATGAATGGGGAGTTTTTCCTTATTTGCGATTAGCAATTTGCTAATCGCAAATAAGGAATCAGTAGGAATCGCAATAAAGTTTGCTAATCCTACATCAATCCCGTTTTGCGAGTCCTTAATAGCGAATCGCTATAATTCGCTATTAGGGCCTCGCAAAACGGGAGATTGATGAATCAGGCTGATGGTCTTCTGGAAAGCACATTATACACACATCATGTAGATCTGTTTTGGCCTTTTTTCTCCCACAGGCTAGGCACTTGTTAAAAGGAGATGGCATTTTTCTGCAAATTGCCAGTTATTCCTTCAGGAAAACAGAAAAAGAGGCAAGGAAAGACCAAAGACGTTGAGTGAAACTGTTTACAGTCAAATTTTGTTAAGTATTTTGAAGAAAAAAAACATTTTGATTAAGCTCTATGCTCCAGGGTCCTGTCAGCAGGAGATGGAAAAAAGAACTGAAGTAACTGCCACCTGCTGTGCATGATGGGATAAAAGGTGGTGTCTGGATTTTTAAAGGCACAGAGACTTTTTAAGACATATAATCCCTGCCTATGAGGCTACTCTGTCCTGCTCCCTTCATCTCTATCATAAAAAAGGGTTTGTGAGGGATATTTATACTGTATTGCACTAAAAGTTTCTATAAATTAATTTATTCTGGCCCCTTTTTTTTCGGCAAGATGAAGAATCTGACCATTGTAGCCTAGGTAAATAGACTGCATAATTTGTCTCTCTCTTAAGTGTCTTTGCCGGCCTTGCTGAAGAAAGGTAAAAATATATATTTAAAGAAGGAGTACACAGTGAAGCCGGCTGACACTGAGCGCATAACCAATGTCTTACTGCAATAACCTGACAGTAAACCAATAACCTGACAGTAGATCAATAACCTGACAGTAAACCAAGGAAAGACCAAGGTTGTCATCTTCGGGACCTACCACCAGAAAAAGAAAGCGCAAAGGCAAATGGGCAACTTCCATATCAATACAGCAGAGTCATACAACTACCCGGGGGTCTGGCTGACGGAACGGGCAAATGTGAAGGTCCACTTGAAACACCAGAGTACTAAGGCCAACGTGGTGATAAAACTACTCAAGCAATTAAAGCACCACCTGATCAGCCCAACTGCCGGCCCAATACTGAAAGTTCTTAAAGCGAAACTTCTACCAGCAATCAGTTATGGCCACCTTGCTTTCCCCGGGTCACAGCACGCTAGCTTAAATTCAATACAATCTAAAGCTTATAAAACGGTGCTCCAAATCCTGAGGTCAGCAAGGAATGCAAGGCTAAGGTTGGTATTAGGCTTGGCAAGGCCCGATTTGATGTGCCAGGGGGACTTTATAAAACTTTATCTCAGGATTTTAAGTGGCCCAGCGAATTAATTAAAACACCAACTGAGATCCATCTTTGAAGAGCCACGCACGCTCTGGCACATCACCCTGCACAAAGCAATCAAGGCATTGAACATAGTGGGAGAGAGCATATCGGGGCCGGAAATTCCAATGATCACCTGGAAAAGAGCTATAAATAAACAAGTGGGCGAAATTTCATTCAATCTTGATTGCAAACCCCTCTGCTCAAGTCCACACCTAGATCCGCTGAATAGCTCCTATATGGTAGGCAAAGCCCATGTTTACCTAAGTGATGCTCTCACTCCATCAACCCGAAGTAAAATACTGTCCATGAGATTAATCACTTTGGGAATTGCGGACTTCAATCCGACATGGGCCCGAAGGGGAGCTGCCACAAATTGCAGACTCTGCCCATATAAGAAGGAATCGTGGCTGCACCTCTTATGCTGCTGCCCAAATCTCAATGATGATCGAAGAAGACTACTGCGCCCAATCTGTAACTTCTATGGAATAAAATCCTGTAGCGAAGCGTCAGCTATGTGCTTTTCCAAGTCTAGCACAATGACCCTAGCAACAGTGGGGAAATTGTTCTAAAGCATCAGGCTCGCCTTAAAAAAGGCAAATGAACTAAACAAAACACTGGAGCAATGTATTACAAACCCAAGGAACTACGGTGAGGTGGCCTCGTAACAGCATTGACGCTTCTCCGTACTTCTAGCATACCCCCTAGGACAGAGCCATACAGGAATACGTTCCCATGGTCAATGGCATCTGCCACAGTTGCACAATGTCATCCATCCCCATAGAACAATGTGGGCTTTCGGATTGTCATAAAGCCCTACCTCCGCATCCACAAACCCTGGGGAAGGCTGATTGTGGTGGAACTGGGGAGGGGCGGCAAACTTCTTTCATAAAAAAAAAAAAATTACATTTTTTTTATTAACTGTTTTAGCTGTAACATGACGACTGCTTTTACTGTAATGATTTTAATTAATTGTACAGTTAACAATAAATACAAATACAGTGTCTACCTGAGAGAAGAGGGGTCCCTTAGTCTCTCTAAGTAGGTCATATGGGGACCTATGTGAAGAAAACTAAAAACCAGTCCAAAAGCATGCTGGTCATTGAAGCACATACAGAAGGACTTCCACTACCATCGACCGACATGAGGCAATACCATGGAAAAACCATTATTGCTGATAGAGAAGAGAAACTGCCCTTCAGCCTGGAGGCCACAACTGCCAAGTTGGCATGTCCTGTGCCACTCCTGAAGACACCAGGGCTCACACACGGCAAGTATGCCATCCAGCGCTGCCCCAAACTTCATTCCCTGCAAACAGGTAATATGGGGGCTAGAAATCAATGACAGAGAGACTGTAATTTGAACTTCAAACTTAAGCCTGCTGTAAGGGAAGTATTGTTACTACTGTGAACTCTTTCTGCTCAAGATCAAAAGAACTGACACTATGGTTTGCCTAACATTGTGGTTGCTTACTGAACTCTCACCTGTACATATCATTACATATGGCCTATTATTCTTGCTGGATATCACAGACATTGGGGGCAAAATATGAATCGGGAATAGGACATTAGAGACAAATCTAAAATCAGATCTGCATTTTCTGTGGTTGTAGCAATACTTCTTTAGCATTTGAATTAAGAAACTCTAGAAGTGATTTTGAATGTTGGTTCATTTTTAAAAGCTGCTACACGTGCACGTAGCTCAATGCTCAGTAAAATATGCTGCTATTATATGGTACTCTACTATTATGCATTATTTTATATGTATTTTACTTGGTGAAATTCTGAATTTCTATTTGCCTAATCGTACAGTGACTTATTTTTATGGTTGCTGTAGCATTCTAGTGTTTCAAATACACCCCGAGGCTGGTCCCGGAAGCACCCCCAAACATTGTTGCACTCTCTGGCCAGGCGTGGCTAGAGAGCTTAAATAAAGGGACCGGAGTCGCTCGTGACTTCGGGTCCACATCAGTAATACAGCGTGTGTGTCCCGCAGCGGCCTGCACCGATGAACTGAGTGCGCGCATGTGCAATGAGTGTGGAAGGCCTGACACAACCCCAGCCAGAGCGTGTGGAGAGGGCGAAGAGTGCAAGGCTGCTCCCGAGTCCCAGAGCAATACGGGGAGTAAACAGCAAGTGAAAAGACACGTGGCATTCACAGACACAGTCAAGGCAGTGTCTGTAGGCAGTGAACATCCCCAACAAGCATTGGCAAGAGCACTTCATCAGCAAACAAACACTGATGAAGCCAACTGCAACAAAGGTCACATCTATTCAGGGCCTGACCAAGAGGGTTGAATACAGATGCTCCCAAGCCATCAAGCATTAGCGAATGCAATTGAGTTAGCACCCAAAGAGACTGGCAACCACTGGCAGACACGACGGAGAGGGCCTGGCCAATCAGCAAGAGGGTCGTCACTGCCAAGCAAGTAAACCATGTCGAACCAACCAGCAGCCCAACAACAGGCCGCACCACCTGCGCAACCACAACCACCGCATCCAGTACACTCTCAAGTCCATGCTCTACCTCCTTTCAGCAAGCTGATTGATCCGGCCACTGCGTCTCCAAGGTGGAAAGTGTGAGTCGGACGCCTCGAAAACTACTTTGTAGCTACAAAAGAAACAGACAGGGCTGTTAAAAGATCACTACTTCTACATTTCGCGAGGGATGACATTTATAAGTTATTTGCGCACCTCCCAGACACTGGCACGCCGAATGACTATGACGCCGCAGTCAGAGCCCTGAATGCTCATTTTGACCCTCAGCTCAATCCTCTCTACGAACGGTTCAAGTTCCGACAGGATGGGCAGAGAGGAGAGTCGATGGACGCATTCCATGAACGACTTCGGGAGCTAGCGAGCACCTACACCGAGGACGATCAAACCAAGGAGGTGACTGCACAACTCATCCAAGGTTGTCGCAACAAGACATTGCGGACACTCATACTGCGACAGCCACGAATCACGTTGGAAGAAATTCTGATCCTCGCTTCAATGAACTGTCCGACATCCGAGCGACGGCAATGGAAGCCGCACTTAACCAACAGGCTGATCAAACGACCAACGTGAAAACAGAACGAGTCGATGCGATCTGCACGACGCCTCAAGGTAGTAGAGGAAGATGGCCTACCAGAACGCCACGAAGGACACAGTGTGGATACTGTGGAAGAGAAGAGCACAATCCAGATAGTTACCCAGTGAGAGGAAAACCGTGTACCAAATGTGGCATCCTCAACCATTTCACGAGTGTATGTCGAGGAGGCTCCCGAGGCAGAGGTCAACCAGGAAGAAGGACACTGACAGGAGCAGTGAGACACCTATCACTTGAGGAACTCACAGCTTCATGTTCAACAAAGACGCCCCCTCGCCACAATCCGCATCTCGATGATTCATCGACCGAAAAGGACGAAGAGTGCTATTTTGTGTCGTTCGCAGGTGACTTGAAGAGAAAACGGCGACCACAGCCAAAATGCAACATTGAGATGGATGGATCTTCGGTAACCGGTCTAACCGACACGGGAGCAACAGTCAACGTAATGGGTTTGCAGCATTACAAAAACCTGAACCCAAAGCCACTACTCACACCGTCCAAAATCCGAGTCATGACATATGAAACCACTTCCCCTGAAGGGAAAAATGCTGGTACAGGTATAATAGGAAGACCAAGAAGTCACAACAACGTTCCATGTCGTGGACAGAGAAGCAGACATACTAGTAGGGAGTCACACTGCTGAAGACCTTAGTCTAATTGCGTTTGCGAATGCCGTAAAGGTGGTCCAAACCGAAGACATCTTGGAACTATTCCCGCAGCTATTCAAAGGATTAGGGACCATAAAGAGACCGAGAGTGAAGCTTCATATTGATAAAGCAGTGCAACCAGTGGCATTAAGACACCGACAAATTCCATCTACCGAGCCACCCCGAAACGTACCCACGGACCCTTCACCTGCCAAGCCTGCAGCTTCCCCTGCCTCCGAACGTGTACCGCACCCACCAAGCCAAGCATCAGCAACAACCCCCTCAAGTGCATCCTGCTCAACACCCGATCCGTCCACAGGCACGCCATCGAACTCCGGAACCTCCTCGACACAACATCACCAGACGTCGCCTTCCTCACAGAAACCTGGATGAACGCCTCCTCAGCCCCTGACATCACCCCGAGGGACCGCGTCAACCAAACCGGAGGAGGCATCGCCATCGTCCACAGAAACACCATCCGCATCACGACCAACTCCGACGACACCCTCTCCGCCGCCGAGCACCTTCACTTCCAGATACACACCGACCCCAAGACCACCCTCAGGGGCACTCTCATCTACAGACCCCCGGGACCACGCACACAATTCAGCGAAGACATCGCAGACTTCGTCAGCCCGCACGCCCTCACCTCCACTGACTACATCCTCCTAGGGGACCTCAACTTCCACCTGGAGAACAACAAGGACTTCAACACCGCCGCCCTGCTGGACAACCTCGCCAACCTTGGATTCAAGCAACTAGTGAACACCCCCACCCACTACGCCGGCCACACGCTTGACCCCGTCTTCTCCTCCAGCAAGCACATCTCCTTCAGCCACTCCACCGGTCTACACTGGACAGACCACTGCTGTGTCCACTTCAACTTCAGGAGAACCACCACCCACCACCACCTGCAACAGGTTCCCCGCAGAAGCTGGAGCAAGATCACCGCCGATCAGCTCGCCACCACCCTCAGCCAGAACCCGCCCACCAACACGACGGACCCCGACGAAGCAGCCCGCAACCTCACACAGTTGCTCACCGACTGCGCCGACGAACTCGCACCACTGAAGAACCCTCCCAGCAGACCCAGCAGCAGGAAATCCTCATGGTTTACCAACGACCTCAAGAACTCCAAGAAAACCTACCGCACCCTCAAGAAAGCCTGGCGCCACGACCAAACAGCAGAACACATGACAGCCCTCAAGAACGCCACCCGCAAACACCACCAGCTGATCCGCACCACCAAGAAAACAGCATTCAAAGAACGACTGGACAACAACACACACAACAGCAAGGAACTCTTCAGCATCGTTAAAGAACTCAACAACCCCAGCGCTGGCAACAACGAGATCACACCCTCGCAAGACCACTGCGAGTCTCTCGCCTCGTTCTTCCACCGCAAGATCGCCAACATACACAACAGCTTCGGCGCACAGACCACGCACCCTACCACAGAACCGGCACCCCCCAACCTCTGCACCTGGACCCCTGTCAGCACCGAAGACACCACCCGCCTAATGAACACCATCCACTCCGGCTCCCCTACCGACCCCTGCCCACACCACATCTTCAACAAAGCCAACTCCATCATCGCACCCCAACTCCGGATCATCATCAACAGCTCCTTCGCATCCGCTACCTTCTCAGAGAGCTGGAAACATGCAGAATTGAGCGCCCTCCTAAAGAAAAACACACGCGGACCCCACGGACCTCAAGAACTTCCACCCCATCTCGCTCCTCCCCTTTCCAACCAAAGTCATCGAGAAGACCCTCAACAGACAACTCTCCGTCTTCCTCGAGACCAATGGATCCCTCGACCCCTCACAGTCCGGCTTCCGAGCAAACCACAGAACCGAGACCGCCCTCATCGCAGTCACCGACGACATCAGGTCCCTGCTCGACAACGGGGAAACTGCTGCCCTCATCCTCCTGGACCTCTCAGCAGCCTTCGACACCGTATGCCACCACACCCTGATACAGCGCCTCAGCAACACCGGAATCCAAGGAGCGCCCTGGAGTGAATCATCTCGTTCCTCGCGGGAAGAACCCAGAGAGTCCGCCTCCCCCGTTCCGTTCCGCGGCCACCAAAGTCATCTGCGGCGTACCACAAGGATCCTCACTCAGCCCCACCCTCTTCAACGTCTACATGAGCCCCCTCGCAGCCATCGCTCGCTGACACAACCTCAACATCATCTCCTACGCTGACAACACCCAGCTGATCCTCTCCCTCACCAACGACCCCGCCACCGCCAAAGCCAACCTCCAGGAAGGAATGAAAGACGTCGCAGAATGGATGAAGATCAGCCGCCTGGAACTGAACTCAGACAAGACGGACGTCCTCATCCTAGGACCATCTCCCTCTGCCTGGGACGACTCCTGGTGGCCCCCTGCCCTGGGCACCGCACCCAAACCAACGGACCATGCACGCAACCTGGGCTTCATCCTGGACTGCTCCCTCACGATGACCAAGCAAGTGAACGCCATCGCGTCATCCTGCTTCAACACCCTTCGCATGCTCCGAAAGATCTTCCGGTGGATCCCCATCGAAACCAGGAAAACGGTCACCCAGCCGCCTGGACTACGGGAACACCCTCTATGCTGGAGCCACAGCCAAACTCCAGAAAAGACTCCAGCGCATTCAGAACGCCTCAGCATGACTCATCCTGGACATCCCTCGCCGCAACCACATCTCTGCCCACCTGAAAAACCTGCACTGGCTCCCCGTCAACAAGAGGATCACGTTCAGACTCCTCACCCACGCACACAAGGCTCTCCACGACACGGGCCCGAAGTACCTCAACAGCCGCCTCACTTTCTACACACCCACCCGCCAGCTACGATCTGCCAGCCTCGCCCTCGCCTCCGTCCCCGTCCCACGATTTCGGAAATCCACCGTCGGAGGAAGATCCTTCTCCTACCTGGCAGCCAAGACATGGAACTCCCTCCCCACTCGCCTACGGCTGACCCCGGACCATCTCTCCTTCAGGAAACAACTCAAGACCTGGCTGTTCGAGCAGTAGCGCCCCCCCTTAAGCGCCGTGAGACCCTTAAGGGCGAGTAGCGCGCTATACAAATTTTTGTGATTGATTGATTGATTGAATCTACGACCGCTGGTAGAGCAAGAACTTTTAAAGCTGGAACAACAAGGAGTGATTGAGAAAGTAACAGGGCCTACTCCGTGGGTATCTCCCATGGTAATAGCTGAGAAGCCGAAGCAACCAGGAAAAATTCGAATTTGCATTGACATGAGAATGCCAAATCAAGCCATTAAGCAAGAGAGACGTTTGACACCAACAGTTGATGACATTCTGACAGACCTCAATGGCTCGCAATGGTTTTCAAAGTTAGACCTCAACGCTGGTTATCACCAGTTAAGGCTGGCAGAAGAAAGCAGGTATATTACCACGGTTTCAACCCACCTTGGAATCCGCCTGTACAAGAGGCTAAATTTAGGAATATCATCAGCAGCAGAAATATTTCACAACACAGTGAGGGAGATTTTGTCGGGTCTCCAAGGTGTCCTGAATGTTAGTGATGACATCCTAATTCACTCTAAGACAGTCAAAGAACATCACCAACGAATCCGAGCTACCCTGCAACGGCTGGCCGAACACTGGGAGACTCTTCACAAGGGCAAAAACAACAGTTGATGGACAGAATGCAGAACAATGTCATACATTCACCCCAGTACAGAGATCTGGGCCTAAATCCATCGCTTTTTTGCACTCCACACCACCCCAGTCCAGACATGGCCATATGCAAATCAGCCTTGACCCTGTGCCTCATGGAAACAGTCCAGCCCGAACTGCCAAGCCATGTCTTTCCTGGACCGGAATCAAGCATCCTAGGACCGGTTTCTGGCTATCAGCCATCTTCAGCCAGGATAGCTTGACTCCAGTGGTGTGGAGAGCATGGGACTCACGTCTGAGCATACCCATCCCACTCGGGGTGACAAATGCAAAAACAGATGATGGACAGAATGCAGAACAATGTCATACATTCACCCCAGTACAGAGATCTGGGTCTAAATCCATCATTTTTTTGCACTCCACAGCACCCCAGTTCAGACATGGCCATATGCAAATCAGCCTTGACCCTGTGCCTCATGGGAACAGTCCAGCCCGAACTGCCAAGCCATGTAATTCCTGGACCGGAATCGAGCATCCTAGGACCGGTTTCTGGCTATCAGCCGTCTTCAGCCAGGATAGCTTGATTCCAGTGGTGTGAAGAGCATGGGACTCACGTCTGAGCATACCCATCCCACTCGGGGTGACAAATGCAAAAACAACAGTTGATGCAGAACAATGTCATACATTCACCCCAGTACAGAGATCTGGGCCTAAATCCATCGGACTCTTCACAAGAAAAAGTGCCAATTATTTTGTAAAACAATTGACTTCTTCAGGTACATGTTCAGCTCAGAGGGAGTCAAAGTAGACCCCAGAAAATCTCAGGCTATCCATCATGCTCCCGCTCCGACCAGTGCATCTGAAGTCAGAAGCTTTCTAGGGATGGCTACATACTGCGCACGATTCATCCCGAAACTGGCCACGATTGCGGAGCCCCTGCGTAATCTCACAAAGAATATCAGTCCATGGCGGTGGACCCCTGAAGAAGACAGAGCATTCAAATAGGTGAGAGCAGCCCTGTTGGACAGCACAACAATGGTGTATTTCGACACCACCTGACCCACAGAGCTACTAGTTGATGCCAGCCCGGTGGGGTTAGGAGCTTTACTCACTCAAGAGACGGAACCAGGGACCTGGGTCCCGTTAGCCTTCGCGAGCAAGGCGCTCACAGTAACAAAAGCCCGATATTCACAAATCGAGAGAGAAGCTCTAGCCATCAAGTGTTTGTGTAACCACTTTCACTTGTATGTAAGCGGGCACCCATTTCGAGTGGTAACCGACCATCAGCCACTCCTGCCACTATTCAAAGGAACAGTGCCTCATCCACCTCCCAGGATTTAACGGTGGGCAATACAGTTACAACAATATCAGATGGAACTGGTAGACCGACCCGGAGCAAAGAATCCTGCTGACTTTCTGTCTCGCCACCCGGCACAATCCTCGGAAGCAGAAGACACCACTCAAGAGAAAAGGACCGAAGAATTCGTCAACATGATCTCCCAGTGGGCATGCCCGCGCGCCCTGTCGATAAACGATATAAAAACGTACATGGACACTGATGTGATTCTCAAACGAGTCGCTGAAGCCCTGAGGAGTGGTTCCTGGGAAGGTTTTCTCAAGAATCTCCAGGGATGGAATGAGGCCGACAGAGCCCGCCTAGCGAAGTTCTGGAGAGTTCGAGATGAACTCAGTGCTGCGGGGAATGGCGTCATACTGAGAGGATCACGTGTGGTGATACCATTCAGCCTACAAGAGCAGGCAACAGCCCTTGCACATGAAGGCAACCTGGGTATCAGCAGAATGAAATCAAGGATGAGAGAAAAGGTGTTGTTCCCCGATCTGGACGACAGTGTGGACACAATGGTATGCAACTGCAGAGCCTGCCAGCTAACGAGCAATTCTGAATCACCAGCTCCAGTAATCACGGAAGAACCAGCACCGTCTCCTTGGTCATGGGTGAGCCTTCATTTCGGAAGTTTCCCTGACGGAAGGGTAACCGTAGTCCTCATTGACAGCTACACCAAATATCCCATTGTGGAAGTGTCACCATCCACTAGCTTCGCAAACCTACGACTTATCCTAGACAGATCGTTTGCATTATTTGGCCTACTTCATGTTCTCAAGACAGACAACGGGCCCCCGTTCCAAAGCAGCAAATTCAAAGAATTCCTGAAGGGCCTGGGAATAAGGCATCACCGAATTACTCCACAATGGCCACAAGCTAATGGGGAAGTTGAGCGGTTTATGCGCACCATCAATAAAATTATACGCAGAGCGACAGCGGAAGACAAGGATCCTGAAGCAGTCCTTCCACACTTCTTAAGAGAGTACAGGAGCACACCACATTGCACGACGCATCGATCTCCCTGGTCGTTCATACTGACAGGCCCTCGACGGGACATGTTGCCTATGACTGACAACTGGGTCCCCGAGCCATACGACCCGGTAGGCACCCAAGAAAGATGACGCACAACCAACGTCAAAGCAAGTCACCGCCGAAGAGCACGCACCCGCACTGTGATTCCAGGGAGGTCTGTGCTAATGCGGAACCGGCGGAGTGTGGGAAAGTTCCGTACTCCCTATGAGCCTGTGCTATGGACTGTGAGGTCTACGAAAGGAACAGCAGTCACCGTAGAGCAAGATGGGGGAGTAATAACGAGGAACATATCGTGGTTCAAACAAGTTCCACTACCGACCGGAGCGCCACAGACCGCAGGACCAGCGCCGATCACGGACCCTCAGTCGGACAACACTTACGTCAACCCCGGGGAGGACTCAGCGACCAGTCCCATGAGGCCGTCGACATCGAAGGTCAGTGACCCTGGGAGTGAAGTGAGTGGTCGAAGATTGGCGAGTCCCAGGCAAGAGCAAGAGGTCCGCCATCGCCCGCATAACCTGAGGCCGAACCCCTGGCCCAACCAGAGACTAGCAGACTTTGCGTGTTAGACATTTTTCCACAGTTTGTTCAAAGGACTAACTTGGGATGGGTTGTAGCATTCTAGTGTTTCAATTACACCCCGAGGCTGGTCCCGGAAGCACCCCCAAACATTGTTGCACTCTCTGGCCAGGCGTGGCCAGAGAGCTTAATTAAAGGGACCGGAGTCGCTCGTGACTTCCGGTCCACACCAGTAATACAGTGTGTGTGTCTCCTCATTTAAATAAGCTATTAGCTGACCTGGCCGTGAGTTGCCCCCGATGCCCTAGCTGCCGCTGACACCCTGACAGTTGCTACAATGCCACTGAATAACGTTTTCGAATTAAATTGACAAACAATGGGCTGGACTGTGAATTATTGTGTTTATTGAATTCTAAGTCTTTTCCCTTGACACCACCTCCTCTGAGAAGCCTTTGGCTGCTCACCCTCGCTATCTTGAGAGTTGAATGTGGAAGGGGTGTGCATGGCTGATTAGGCTCTGTCAAAAAAGATTCAACAAAGTCAGCCAGTGTCACCTAGTGTTTTTCATTGTTTACTTATTAAATGAAAAAAAATCAATATAGTCTGTAGATTGACTTACAAAATCCATTTACATTCAAAAAGTATTTACATTTTTTTTTATTATTATATTTGATAAATGTACCCAAGGATCTCATGCATTGAAGGCATTATCCAGAATTTATGACTATCAATTAAGATCCCATGATGGAGAAATACCAAATGTCACTTTGTAGAACACTCGCTAAGCAGTAAGTAGGACACTCTACTTGGTGCTGTGTTTAATTAATACCAGGCGATGCGACATACTCACCATGCAAGCTTTGTGCAAGAATTGCAGATCCTGAGTAAAATTGTAGAGTGCAAGGAAGCCATATGCATTCCCTGAGGCCCCGTGGCACAGTCCGTAACCCTTTTTCAGCAATCCTCTCTGCCAGATAACATCACCGCACTGTAGAAAGCTGGTCAAATAGCACTGTTCACCAAACAACTAGAGCTCAGGAAAAGAGGAGAAAAAGATCAGATGGCTGTAAATTGTGGCATTAAGTGCTACAGTGAGAAGATGTAGTATAGTAAAGAGAAAATGTAAAAAGAGAAGAAAAAAGAACACACTGATAAAAGGTACAAAGGAAGTGAATGGTAAATATGAGAAAATAAGCACCTGAAAAGAGAAGGGAAAGCAAACAAAGACGCTAAATGTATGAAGTTGAAAGACAAGAGAAGTCCGCAATCAATAAGATCAAAGTCAGCCAAGCAATACAAACGGTAGAAGAGAAATAGGAATACAAAAAATGACGTTATGAACATAAACAGACAGAAAAAAAGGCTAAAAAGGCAAAAAAGAGCAACAAGCAAGACAGAGAAAGTTAGAGAGAAAAGGCAGAAGAGGGAAAAAAGAAAAAATAGGAAAAAAGAAAAAAAGGGCAAAATGCGAAATGAGAGGATAAACGGATGCAATATAGAAACATGAAGCATTTCTGTGTCGTTTACATCTGATATTTCGACATACACAACAGGCAACTTAAAACACTGATACCCAACTCCATAACCTTCTTTACTATTTGAATTCAACGGTATACTTCCAAAAATGATGCACAATTAAAAGCAGTTTAACATATTTTATGATTAAATGAAACATATTCCAAAGCAGATACATTTCCAAAACCGACGCGTTGATAAAAACCTACACTGCTCAGCATTTTAATACCTCTGCACTGTCTTTGTTAGTGAGAACATTTATGAAAGCTGGAGCTACAGTAACTAAGATTGTTCATATTTTTGTGAAGCTTTTTAGCCTGGCGATGAGTAGTTTTGGAACATATTCCGAGTCAGCCACAAGGTGGCAGCGATTCCACATGTTGCGAAGAGGCGGTTTAATTAAGACTAGGGTAATTTATTTTCCATTGAAATAACTAGGCTCTGGGGAAATTTCTGCAACTTGATCCCGCGTAATTTCGCGTTGTGCCTCTATAGCAAAATTCCCGAAATTCCACTATCACTCTATATTGCGTAAATGCATGCCATTCACAGTAAAACATTTAGGAAGAGGATATGGACCAATTGAAACAATAAGCACGTGAATGTTTACTGTTTGCGGCACTTGTTTTTTAGTTGCATTTTTTAGCAAGAAATCGAGATTCATGTACTTGCATTTCAAGCTAAAATATAGCACCAAATTACCGTTTTAAATTTCGGGAACTTTTCCCGAAACGTCACCCAATTACACAGAAACAAATTGCGGGGTTTTAGCACACCCCCTCCCTGCCAACAACAGATATAAAAGGTCCGAGGCAGGCGGTTGTTAGCATTTGGGTTAATAAATAGAAATAACAGACACAGGAGGATTTTGCGCCTCTTTCCAGATTGTCCTATCGACATTTTCAGAGTTCTGTCATCAGTTCTATCATCCATCAGACAGCTTGTAATAAAACCGAGTAAATAACTCGAAGAAAATGAAACTGTGCTCGATACTGATCTAACAAACAGCGCATGTTATTGGCACCCACTTTTAACATTAACATATAAAGGAGGTGCTAACAAGAACAATATTGCTACAACTGAGGAAGATGTTCCGTGTTCTGCTTCTACCTCTCTTGAAAAGACATCGAAGTCGGAAAATGATTTCTATGGCACGCACTTGAAACGCTAACTCAACGTTTACATCTCTCAGACCCCGTTCTGGGGAGCCCAGCACAGACAGAGGGTAGTGGGCAGAAACCGCGGTGGCCGGGGCCATTGCCTCTGGTGTCCTGGGGTTCATCCTACTACTCCCAGTACACCTCTTCCACGCAGGACTCTCATGGCTACGAGCAGGTCACAAGTCCTAAAAAAAAGTGGAGGGACGCTGACATCACCACAGGAAGTGAGGTCACGAAAGGTGGCTTGCACCATCAGACTCATTGCCTCCCCTCACTCACCCATTAGATGCGATTGCATCAAAGAAGCCAGCGCATGAGGTGCGTTATGAGTGAGAGCTGATCTCGCCAAAGAGAGGCCAAAGAGTGGCCAAAGAGTGAATGTGTGGCTCCATTTGCTCCAGTTATCGAGTTTACGGTAAAATAAGTGGGGGGACGCCGTCCACCCGCGTGGTACCCCGACTCGAGGCCTGGCTACGAGAACGAGCAAAGGCTCTCTAGCAGTAGCAAAGGCTCTCTAGCAGTTCGTGTGTGGGGCAGATTCTCAGAGCTGAAACAATCAATAGACGCAATAATTCTTTGTCCAGCACAGTGCTTGGCTTAGTAAAAAGGAAGCACTTCGTCACTGCAAAACAAAATACTACACAGTGTGATGGTGAGCTCCGCTAAAGTGTTTTACAAGACCAAATATGGGCTCTAGTTAATCGCAATGCCAGGTACATTAACCTCCCCTAATTGTAGGGGCCACCCCGAACCCCCAGTATCTGCAGTGACACACCGAAGATACATTCATGGGCAAAGATTAGACACAGGTGCAAGTTTACAGAGCGATTACAACACCGGGTGATTCGTACTTCAGTTCATTCAATTCTTAAGCCACAGATTTCACACGGGCAAATGATAACCTCGAAATGGCAAGTTTGTCTTTGTGAGTTAACACCCAAGTATCTCAATTCTTTGATCCTAGGTCCGTGTTATCTGCTCAGCAAACACGCTGCTAGGTGCGCAAGTGGATGGTGTGCTTGACCAGCAGCTTGGGAACGCAGGCGGTGGGTACACTCGGTTGGACTGCTGGGATGAACAGCGTCGCAGTGATCGGCGGGTGCTCGTTCTCAGTAGTTGCAGCCCCAAGCAGCGAGGCAGATTCTCCACTAACAATGATGACGCCTCTGGCAGGATAAATCACACGTCATTCAGTGGCAGCACAAGTTCTTTAGGCATGGGATATAGAATGGATCACTGTTCTGGCGAGTAGTTTCTTCACCAAGTTCCCCACATCCATTGGACAGTGTCTCCTGAAGAGTCAGAGACATTCTCCTACCCTTTCTGAGCATTTAGACGCTAGGCAGCAAAGTGTGCAGATTTGAGAGAATACCTCGGTGTGAGCAAGCCTGCGTGCTCCGGCGAAACGCATAACTGAAATATAAACCAACTGGTGGTATTACAAATCCCCTGAGTGATCGCTTCATTGGAGCCTGACTATATATATATATATATATATATATATATATATATATATATATATATATATATATATATATATATATATATATATATATATATATATATATATATATATATATATATATATATATATATATATATATATATATATATATATATATATATATATATATATATATATATATATATATATATATATATATATATATATATATATATATATATATATATATATATATATCCTACTGGCGGTCGCCAGTAGGTATATATAGTTAGGATTTTTTTGAATAGGGATTTCTGAAAATTCTATGTTGAATAACTTTGGCGTTGATGGACGTAATTGGCTGAAATTTTCAGGAAAATGGCACATTTTGTTTCTGAGCGTCCCCTGAAAGTTTGGGGGGGGGTTTCGTCAAGCGGGGGCCGAGAAAAAAGGGGGTCCCAAAATGTGTTTTTAACATTGAGTTTTCCATAGGGCGGTTGGACTCACTTTTAGCTCGAACGGCTGAATAGATTTCCACAAAACTTGGCAAAATTGTAGGGACTGGTAGCCCGATGTGCCTTTGCTATGTCTCAAGATATATGCTCCAGTGGTTTTTACGAAAATTAACTTTGAAAAATATATATTGGGCTAGACTGGGCTATATATATGTTAGAGCCCAAATGTAGCCCAAAGATGGCCACCAGAGACAAAAAAAACAAATGTAGCCCAAATATCAGCCCGATGTAGCCCAACTATAGCCCAGTGACAGAATGTCACAGAGAAAAGAGCAACTAGAGCGCTAACAGTCTTACTTATAACAAAAGTATGGCACACCTGAAGTCATCTTGATTGGAATAAAGTGTTAACACTTAAAACATTTAATTTCCAAAGGAACAAAATGAGGGGTTTCATTTTGCCATAGAAATGTTATATATTACCTACTGGCGGTCGCCAGTAGGTATATATAGTTAGGATTTTTTTGAAAAGGGATTTCTGAAAATTCTATGTTGAATAACTTTGGCGTTGATGGACGGAATTGGCTGAAATTTTCAGGAAAATGGCACATTTTGTTTCTGAGCCTCCCCTGAAAGTTTGGGGGGGGGGGGGGGGGGGGGGGGTTCGTCAAGCGGGGGCCGAGAAAAAAGGGGGGTCCCAAAACGTGTTTTTAACATTGAGTTTTCCATAGGGCGGTTGGACTCACTTTTAGCTCAAACGGCTGAATGGATTTCCACAAAACTTATCAAAATTGTAGGGACTGGTAGCCCGGTGTGCCTTTGCTATGTCTCAAGATAAATGCTCCAGTGGTTTTTACGAAAATTAACTTTGAAAAATATATATTGGGCTACATTGGGCTATATATATATGTTAGAGCCCAAATGTAGCCCAATGTAGCCCAAAGATGGCCACCAGAGACAAAAAAAACAAATGTAGCCCAAATATCAGCCAGATGTAGCCCAACTATAGCCCAGTGACAGAATGTCCCAGAGTGTTCTAAAGAACAACTAGAGCGCTAACAGTCTTACTTATGACAAAAGTATGGCACACCTGAAGTCATCTTGATTGGAATAAAGTGTTAACACTTAAAACATTTAATTTGCAAAGGAACAAAATGAGGGGTTTCATTTTGCCATAGAAATGTTATATATTACCTACTGGCGGTCGCCAGTAGGTATATATAGTTAGGATTTTTTTGAATAGGGATTTCTGAAAATTCTATGTTGAATAACTTTGGCGTTGAGGGACGGAATTGGCTGAAATTTTCAGGAAAATGGCACATTTTGTTTCTGAGCGTCCCCTGAAAGTTGGGGGGGGGGGTTTCGTCAAGCGGGGGCCGAGAAAAAAGGGGGGTCCAAAAACGGGTTTTTAACATTGAGTATTCCATAGGGCGGTTGGACTCACTTTTAGCTCGAACGGCTGAATGGATTTCCACAAAACGTGGCAAAATTGTAGAGACTGGTAGCCCGATGTGCCTTTGCTATGTCTCAAGATATATGCTTCAGTGGTTTTTACGAAAATTAACTTTGAAAAATATATATTGGGCTACATAGGGATATATATATGTTAGAGCCCAAATGTAGCCCAATGTAGCCCAAAGATGGCCACCAGAGACAAAAAAAACAAATGTAGCCCAAATATCAGCCAGATGTAGCCCAACTTTAGCCCAGTGACAGAATGCCCCAGAGTGTTCTAAAGAACAACTAGAGCGCTAACAGTCTTACTTATGACAAAAGTATGGCACACCTGAAGTCATCTTGATTGGAATAAAGTGTTAACACTTAAAACATTTAATTTGCAAAGGAACAAAATGAGGGTTTTCATTTTGCCATAGAAATGTTATATATATATATATATATTCACTGAAAAAACCATAGGTTATAGACCATATATAGTTAGGAATTAGCATTTACAAAACCTTGAAAATTCACTGAAAAAACCATAGGTTATAGACCATATATAGTTAGGAATTAGCATTTACAAAACCTTATTTTACTCACACAAAACCATTGAAATTTGCATATATAGTTAGTTGCACTAACTATATATTGCGCACCCGCAATCCACTGCTGATCATGTCACATATTACATCATTCATGACATGGTCAGTGACATCACTGATGACATCACTGATGACATCTCAAATTACATCACTGATGACATCACTGATGACATCTCAAATGATATCACTGATGACATCACTGATGACATCTCAAATGACATCACTGATGACATCACTGATGACATCTCATTTGACATTACTGATCACATCACTGATGACATCATTCATGTGATAATACGATGAACCTCTTCAGACTCTAATATAACCTTAGATACACTCAGTGTAAACAGACACTCACAGACTGTAACTCATCCATGGAGTTACTCGCACACCTAGTCAGTCATGCAAAGAATCAATCACACCTCCATTTCCTCAACTATACAGTTATACACACCTTACTTATTCAAACATATACTAACACATATTTACTCTCTTATACAATCCCTGATACAAGTTCACAATGATCCATACAGCCACTCACACATTCACTGGCTCTTATGCACAGTTATTTATATATGTCAACTCTCACATGTACTGTGTTTTACATATGTACTTACTTTGACATGTAGCACTGAGATATCCATTCACTCACCAATACACTCATGCACACAGTCAATCACCCATACAACTGTTTCCACATGCACTTTTGAACCCATACATCTAGTGAATCAACTGCTCACACATCTATGCCCAGAGTCATACACCTCCCAGCCACCCACACACACACTCAGTCTCCCATACAAATACTTGGGCAACCAATCAATAACCCATATAGTTACTCATATAGCTACTGATCAACACATGCAGCAGTTTACAGAACAACAGACATAATGATGCACAAATTAAGACAGCTTAGTCACTAACCCATGCACTCAGTGAGACACATTTAATCACTCACTCATACAGTCAGTCATGCACCTACTAAATCCTTCATCCAGACACTTATACATCCACTCATTCTTCAATATGTAAGACATATTTTAACTTTACAGAAACATACAGTCACTGGATGTTGTCATCAGTGATGTCATCAGTGATGTCATTTGAGATGTCATCAGTGATGTCATCAGTGATGTCACTGACCATGTCATGAATGATGTAATATGTGACATGATCAGCAGTGGATTGCGGGTGCGCGATATATAGTTAGTGCAACTAACTATATATGCGAATTTCAATGGTTTTGTGTGAGTAAAATAAGGTTTTGTAAATATATATATATATATATATTTTTTTTTTTTTCACACAATCCAACCAATGCAGGTTAAATGAACGGCAAGCACTCCGATGTTTCAGATGTTTTTCAAGATTTATTCACTCCAAACCCCCCTTCACCCCTGACAGATGCGTTTCGCCAGTTAGCTTCGTCAGTGTCAGTTTGTGCAATAATTCCGAAGCCATTTTAAACAAGCCGCTACATTTCATTTCATGAACATAGATGATGGTGTTCAACATGGAAACGGCGGCCATCTTATAGTGTAGTATTTACAACTATTTACAATTGGAACAAATGGCTATAAATAAAGTGCTAAAGTGCAAAGTTAAAAACGGTGACTTTGACAAACTTCCAATCATTATGGTGTGCACACTTATACTGTATCATGATCATTTTTCCTATTTACATTTCAGGAACAGGGAAATTACTTCCTACTTTTCAAAAATAACTATTTAGGGGTGTATCCCCTATTATTAATTTGAATATTTACACTTCCACATCAGTTGTTTCATGTTCTCATAAAAATAAAAAATATATATATATGTATATAAAAAATAAATAAAAAAAAAAATATATATATATATATATATATATATATATATATATATATATATATATATATATATATATATATATATATATATATTCCCAAAGGGATCCTTGTCAGCCATCTAGCGCTCCACAGAGGGTGCTCTGCGTTTGTGGCCGGATCCTGGCCACCAATTCAATTTACTCCACAAATGACACGGCACTCCAGATCTGGTTGCTTATGGTATTATTTATTCATACCAATAAATAATACCATAAGCAACCATATCTGGAGTGCTGTGTCATTTGTTGAGTAAATATATAAATATATATATATATATATATATATATACACATACACACACACACCATAGGTTTCAGGGACGTTATAGTTAGTTGAACATTTGACCCATATAAAACCAGAGAAATTCGCCTGTTATAGTTAGTTGAGCTAACTATAACTTGCGCGCCCGCAATGCACTGCTGATGATGTCAAATATTACATCACTCATGACATGGTCAGTGACATAACTGATGACATCACTGATGATATCTCAAATGACATCACTCATGACATCATCCACGTCATAATGTGATGCACATACTAATGCCCTGATTTAAAGTTTGATACACCCATTGTAAAATGCAGACTACTATTTTTGAAACCATACACACAAGAATGCCATATACTACATACCACTCACTATTTCCTAGGTCCACACACACATCCAGTCATTTATACATGTAGTTACTCATCAATACGGGACTATAATATGCACTCATACACCTATACATACAGTCACACTCCGCCACTCATCCATAGTTATTCACACACCTACTCAGTCATGCAAAGAATCAATCACATAGCCATTTACACATGTATACTGTCATACACAACAACTCCGTTATTTATAGACATACCACATCACGTATGTATATGGATACTAACCAGACCCTCCAGGATATCGCGATTTCGCGATATCGCGATTTGCCGCGAAATCGGCAATTTTGAAAAAATGCCGCGATTTTTACAAAAGTGCCCGCGAAATCGGCATTTTTCTAGAAATCGCGGCATTTTTACAAAAGCGGCTATATCCTGGGGGGTCTGTGTGTATGTACCATATCAAAAGACACATGCAGCCATGTGTGCGTAAGAGTGTGTGTGACAGACAGCTTGCGTGCATGCGTGTGCGCGTTAATCCTTTTCACTCAGCATGCTGAAAGATCTTTGTCCTGGAATGGGTGTATATAACATCTGACACCCCGCACCACAGCTCTGAATGTGCCCTTTGTCTTGGCAACTCATTTGAGATCAAACACAATAATCAGCAATGCAAATGGCCTGCGCACCCCACCTCACAGGCTGGGAACCAGGGGGATGGAATGCCCTGCCCCGCCTCTTCTCCTGCCATCTGGCCAGGTGTCAGAGTCCCGTGAAACTTTTGGCACCTCGAATCAGTGCATTTTGGGATGGGAAATGTGCGACCAAGGGCTGGGCGTCCTTGATAACTTCTCAGCCTAGTCAGTGGTGGAAAGCTGGCTGGGGTACACTAGATAGCCAAGCATTTTTAAAGAGAGGACAAGCAAGGTAGACAGGTGAGTTCTTCTGTTTCGATGGAATTTAAACATGCCAACTCCCAGTTCTAGCATTCCCTCTGTTTCACCTTGAACAGGTAGATTATCAGGCCGCGGGCTTCGGTTTCCTTTCATGAAGGCCGCTGCGAGATGATACACTGGCAGCAGGGGCCCGGGAGTCAGGGATTCCTTTGCAAAGCTGCCGCAAGGGCTCGTGTGAAATCAGACACCTCCAGCGCGTCTTGGAGATTCAGTCAACACGAATTTGCAAACCTACAAGTCACAGCGTGACAGAAACATTAGGAAGGACTGAAGGTGCCAAGCCCAGCGCCAGCCCATTTAACAATTGTGCGGCTATCGCCTGTGGATTGGGTAGTTTACCGTACCTGGCGTGTTTGTGGCTGTCTGCCTGCCTCTCCAGCCAACCTACAAGCCATCACCACCGCCCGCTGTGCACATTGGTCAAAGCTAAGGCCGCCTGCTGTTTCTGCACTGATGGCTCGAGCTAAGGGCGCCTGCTCTTATCCCCTCCCCCCCCCCCCCCCGGTACTGTCTGACAGACAGGTGCTGGCTCTTTCGACAGGCCTTCCTTCCTTTCTTCGTGATGTTCACGAAGGGGGAGAGGTGCTGATCTCCGAGGCACATATAATGCCACAGTGCCTCTCTTTGCAGGTGCCCAATTAAAAGCCTCTCTGGTAAACAATTAATTGTGCGGTGCATTTAATGTTAAAACCAAGCATTGATTGGTAATGAATAACGATCTCATCTTTACGCTTTTGTTGAGGAGCAGCAATTTCTTTTTGGGATTCACTTGTTGTTGTTGAATTTTCTCAAACAGAAATATTTAAAACTTTATCGAGTGGTTTTCCACCGTTTCCTTCGTGACAACACTCTGCGATCTGCTGCACCACCAACAAGCAGTGTCCTCTGGAACAGAAAGTACGCGCTGGCGCCAAAATAATAGTGGCCTCTATTCGCAAATAAAACAACATAACTGTCAAGGCTTCAGATTGCTATGTCTGACATTTTCATACTTTCAATGTGAATATGAGTTACATTTCAACGATTATGAATGACACTTTCTCACAAGCAAATCAAGCAATGAAGACGAGGGAAACATAAATATCAGAAATTACATCTATTTAAGCAATGAGAAACTTATGGGCCGATTCCCAAAGGTAATCTTAGACAAAGGTCTAACTTTATGACTTTTAGTATTTACAGAGATCGTTTGCGAGTCGTATCTTTACATCCGCAGGTGGGCCGGATTCTGCACACATGGGCCGTACTATCCGCACCCTGGCCGTACTCTCCGGCGTCACGTTGTAAATACCCCGTACCATGGTGCATCTTTTGCGCCGCCGCTGCGTCACAAAAGTGACGCAACGGCGGCGTAAAAGCAGCGCAAGGGGTTGTAAATCTACCCCAAAGTGTCTATATTGTAAAACACCAAATATACATAGCTTCATGTTGTTAAATAACTAAAAAAACTAAGATATCTGTGCTTGTTGTAGGAAAAATGGCCACATAAAATGCCGCAAAATTGCCGCTAAATTTCCATATTTGTGCCGCTAAATTTCCATTTTTGTGCCGCTAAATTTGCTAATCCATGCCGCTATATCCTGGGGGTCTGACTAACACATATTTACTGTCTTATACAATCACTGATAGAAGGAGACACCTATTTATACACCCACTCTTCAAATAACTTAGTCTTACATATAGTCATTTATATACTCCTACAGTCACATATAGTGTCTTAAAACATATGTAGTTAGTCACAGATATACCACTGAGACATTCATTTACTCACCAACACACCCATACACACACTAACTCACCCATACAGCCCTTACCAGATGCAGTTTTCAATCCATACAACCAATGAATCACCCACTTAGACATCTATGCACAGATTCATACAACACAGACCCTCAAGGACCAGTGCACAGACTCAGACAACAAATCAATAACCCATATCCTGAGGCTGAGATTCACTTCAGCGCCTCGCTGCTGGTC
The DNA here is from genome assembly GCF_964263255.1 of Lissotriton vulgaris. Classification (NCBI taxonomy): domain Eukaryota; kingdom Metazoa; phylum Chordata; class Amphibia; order Caudata; family Salamandridae; genus Lissotriton; species Lissotriton vulgaris. The sequence goes on from NC_141687.1 coordinate 557,214,076, forward strand.
GCGCTGGTCGCGTTCTCCTGTGCATTGCACTAATCTATTTTAAAGACCCGTTTTGGATTTTCTTTTTATTTTAATTTTCGTTATCCCTTGTTTTTAGCTCTCCTTCCTGCCCCCTACCTTGCACCATAATTTAAGGAAAAACCACCGCTGTTCGGCGGGCCCGGTTCTGGGGAGGTTGTGGTTGCCGGCGGACATCTTGCCTTGGGTAGAGGAGTGTGAGCGCCATCTTGGAGCGTCCAGGTGATCTGGGACGCGGAGAGCACGCTATTTAGGGCGAGCATCACGAGGGGATTACCTGGTAAGGTATCCTGAGGCTGAGATTCACTTCAGCGCCTCGCAGCTGGCCGCGCTGGCCGCGTTCTCCTGTGCATTGCACTAATCTATTTTAAAGACCCGTTTTGGATTTTCTTTTTATTTTAATTTTCGTTATCCCTTGTTTTTAGCTCTCCTTCCTGCCCCCTACCTTGCACCATAATTTAAGGAAAAACCACCGCTGTTCGGCGGGCCCGGTTCTGGGGAGGTTGTGGTTGCCGGCGGACATCTTGCCTTGGGTAGAGGAGTGTGAGCGCCATCTTGGAGCGTCCAGGTGATCTGGGACGCGGAGAGCACGCTATTTAGGGCGAGCATCACGAGGGGATTACCTGGTAAGGTATCATGAGGCTGAGATTCACTTCAGCGCCTCGCTGCTGGTCGCGCTGGTCGCGTTCTCCTGTGCATTGCACTAATCTATTTTAAAGACCCGTTTTGGATTTTCTTTTTATTTTAATTTTCGTTATCCCTTGCTTTTAGCTCTCCTTCCTGCCCCCTACCTTGCACCATAATTTAAGGAAAAACCACCGCTGTCCGGCGGGCCCGGTTCTGGGGAGGTTGTGGTTGCCGGCGGACATCTTGCCTTGGGTAGAGGAGTGTGAGCGCCATCTTGGAGCGTCCAGGTGATCTGGGACGCGGAGAGCACGCTATTTAAAGCTCGCCTGTTTCGCGCAGCGGTGACGCCTTCTCTGCGCCTGAGTCGTGCCAGAGTCCTGCCCGTCTGCGCTCGTCCGCGTCTCGACAGCGCTGAGGTAGGACTCTGGCTCAATTTTCTTTTGTTCTGTTTCCATTCTTGTTTTGTTTTCGGACCCAGGATGATTGTTTATAGCTCTGCTGAGCTGCTTACTTTGAGCCACCACACTCCGTTGTGTCAGTGTGTATTTCCGGGAGGACGTCTTTTGAGGAAAGGTTGTCCGACCTGTGGCTGGCGGCCTGTTGTGTCCTTGGAAACGGTGTTGCCACCTCCTTCTCAGTACTGTCAATGCGCTCTCTTGAACACCAGATCGCTTGGCAGACATTCCACGGACATCTGGAATCTACTCTCTGACTCTCAACCTTCCTGTCTGTTTTTAACAGAAACATGGCTCGGGGAGGGCTCAGGCCCTGATCTGGCCAGTGCATTGGGGGGAGGGGAGGGGGAGTGGCTCTCATCGTGGAAAAGGATATAATGTGTTCTTCGTTTCCGGTTGAAAACATATTTGGCTGTGAAGCCTTGGGCTTTACTCTTGGTCTTTCGTCTCGTCAGACGTGTACCGGCCTCCTTGTTTATAGGCCACCGGGGCCCATTGGCACGTTTTTTGATGATCTACAGGCAGCACTTTCTGTTCCTTGTATGCGATCAGCGCATTGTCTTCTGTTGGGGGATTTAAATCTGCACATGGATCTGACAGAGGATCCTAATGCATCTAAACTGCAGGAGGTTGTGGCGCTGCTTGGGCTTACTCCCTTTATTGACAGCCCCACCCATAATAAAGGCCATATTTTAGATTAAATTTTCTCCACCAGGCAGATAGATGTGTCTGCCCCACTTCCAGTGCTATGGTCGGACCACTTTTTAATAAATTTTGGTATTCCGTATAACATCTCGATCGGTCAGAGAGTGCAGAAGGGCGTGATCCGTCAATCAAGAGCTTTCCATCGAGTCTCAGTGGAAATGTTGACGGATGCCCTTCGTTTTCATCCCTGCGAGCTTACTGACGATCTGGAATCCAATTTGGAGGTGGTTCATAAGTGGCTGACGGCCAGATTTGACGAGTTAGCTCCAGCGAAGTCAGCCAAAGCAGCCCATAGCCATGTCTCCGCTCCTTGGTTCACCCCCTTACTCAGAAAAATGCGCCAGGAGTGCAAAAAAGCTGAAAGAGTATGGCAGCGAAAATACGAGCCGGAGGATAAATTAAAATACCGAGATACTATTAAGATCTATCATAAACACATTTCTGAGGGCAAAAAAGAATATCTGGAACGCAGAATAGACGAAGCGGGAAATATGAGCAAGGAACTTTTCAGAATAGTTAAGGAGTTCGCCTCCCCTGCTGCTTGTTCGCCTTCTCACTCTCACACAGAAGAGTGGGTTAGGCAACTTGCAGTCTTCTTTGCACATAAAATCACGACGGTTCAGAAGTCTTTTCCTGTCTCGGACCCCACAGTGTCAGCACATAGATCAATTTCTCCTCCCTCTGTGAGCGAAGACATTGGGCCCATTCTCTCGGTCTTCCCTCCAATGTCCTGTGCCACCTCCCATGATCTCTTGTCCCGGCTTCAGTCAGGCAAACCTTTGGATCCTTGCCCGGCGAAATGTTTGGGTAGAGTGGTTTCAGCTGTTAATACCTTGATAAACCCTCTGCTGAATCTCTCCCTAACCACGGGAGTGGTTCCTCCGGCATGGAAACATGCGCTGATTCTGCCACTAATCAAAAAGCCTACTTTAGATCCCCTGGTGCATGCTAATTACAGGCCGATCTCCCTACTCCCTGCTCTAGCGAAGGTTGTTGAAAAACATGTGCAACTCTCGATCACCAACTTCATTGAGAGCCACAACATCCTCCATGACACACAATCTGGTTTCCGTGCTAATTATAGCACGGAGACAGCCCTTCTGGAGGTCACCGAAGCTATCAGGGAAACTCTCGATCTAGGAGGAAAGGCTATTTTAGTCATGCTGGATCTGTCGGCGGCCTTCGACACCGTCCCACATGACGGTCTCCTTTTAAGACTCCGGGAGATCGGGTTTCGTGGGACGGTGTTGGATTGGTTTAAATCCTTTCTTTCGGACCGTCGCCAGGTGATCTGGGCACCACCGTTCTCTGCTGAAATGCCGCCGCTAGAGGTGGGGGTTCCTCAAGGGTCCATTCTGAGCCCCACCCTTTTTAATATCTACATGGCCCCTCTGGCGGCGTTAGCGGAGGCTTTTGGTGCCCAGATCATATCCTACGCTGATTACACCCAGCTCCTGTTCACTTGCAGGAAGGGTGAGGCTTTTGATGGCGCCAGAATCAAAGACTGCCTCAGCTCGGTCTTTGCTTGGTTTCAACGACACAGCCTAAAATGCAACTCAGACAAGTCTGAGTTGCTTTTCTTTGGATGTGCTCCTGATCCGTGCTGGAAATCGTGGTGGCCCCAGGACATGTTTCCTCCTGAGAAAGTGTCGACGCAAGCCAATAATCTTGGTGTGTTATGTGATGACGACCTCTCTTTTAAATCCCAGATTATTGGGTTATCGGGGAAATGCTTTGGCATCTTGAAGATGCTTAGAAAATTTCTCCCGCTGCTATCCCTACAATATAAAAAAATTATTGTTCAGGCGTTGATCGGATCGAGACTCGACTACGCTAATGCCTTGTATCTGGGATTGCCGAAATACTTGCTTGCCAGATTACAAATAGTGCAGAACTCGGCGGCAAGAGCCATTTTCGGCCTTCCACGTAGAGCTAGAGCCTCTGATTTGCTCCAAAAGTTGCACTGGCTGCCCATCTGGAAAAGAATCGTCTTTAAGATACTTACTCTGGCGTTCAAGGCCCTTCATTCTGTGGGCCCTAATTATATCAGGAAGCGAATAGCTTTCTATGTGCCCAGGAGGACGTTGCGGTCGGCCACATCGGCCACGATCACTGTCCCGCCTATCAGACGTGCCCGGATGGGAGGACGGTCCTTCCGCTATCTGGCGGCCCGCCACTGGAATGAGCTCCCTGTCTCCCTCCGGAAAGCCAACAGTCTCCTCTCCTTTAGAAGGGAGTTGAAGACCTGGCTCTTTACTGCTTGACCTCTCGGACCATAGTAAGCTGCTGTCTGGTGTTTTTTCGGATTCAGGTCTCTTTGCCAAAGCGCCGGGACACCCTATGGGTTAGCCGTGCGCTATAGAAGAGATCGCACATAACATATTGACACTCATGTAACTATTCAGCAGCTAATGCAGTTGCTTACACACCAACTGAGAGACTAATAAAGAGTTTCACACAGTTTAGTCAATAACCCTTGCATTCAGTAAGACACGTTCAATCACTCAGTTATACAGTCAGTCATGCACCTACGAAATAATCTCTTTAGTCACTTGTAAATGCATTAATTCTTCAGTACACCTTGGCATATATATATATAAACCATATTTAAACTTTACAGAAACACACATTCACTGGATGATGTCATGAGTGATGCAATTTAAGATGTCATCAGTGATGTCACTGACCATGTCATGAGTGATGTAATATGTGACATCACTAGCAGTGCATTGCGGCACGCGAGTTATAGTTAGCTCAACTAACTATAACAGGCAAATTTCTCTGGTTTTATATAAGTCAAAAGTTCAACTAACTATAACGTCCCTGAAACCTATGTTTTTATACTGAATTTCTAAGGTTTTTTAAATGCTAATTCCTAACTATAACGTCTGTAATACGTATGTTTTTTTCAGTGAATTTTAAAGGTTTTTTAAATGTTAATTTCATATTTTAATGTTTATAACACCTATATTTTTTCTATTATTTTTTAAAATATTTTGGAACTCTATTATACTTCTTTTTTTACTTTAAAAATTATGTAAAGTTTTATATCTTGCCCCAAAAATATGTATATCTTTTTTTTGGGGGGGAGAAAACTGCACTCCCATACCAATAGCATACCAAGCTCCATCACCACACGAATCCGATCCACCATATTGCCAAACTCGTTAATGATGCGCATTTCGTATCCGACGGGTTCGTGGCAGCGCGTCCTGGTACTTTGGTATCCGACGGGTATGCAGTACCAAGCCACGCGGTATGTCATGTACGTATGGGGTTGCGCCCGACCTTGGTGAGGGAGAGGATCAACTGGGTGTCATCGGCGTAGGAGATTATGTTGAGGTCGTGCAGTCGGGCAATATTGGGCGAGTGGAGCCATGTAGATGTTGAACAGTGTTGAGCTGAGGGATGAGCCCTGAGGTACACCGCAGATGATCTCGGTTGCTTCAGAGCGGAAGGGGGGGGGAGGCGGACGCTCTGTGTTCTGCCGGAGAGGAAGGAGGTGGTCCAGTCCAGGGCCTTCCCTTGGATCCCGGCGTCGTGGAGGCGTGTGCGTAGTGTGCAGTGGCAGACAGTGTCAAAGGCAGCTGACAGGTCCAGGAGGATGAGAACCGTGGTTTCTCCGTTGTCTAGCAGGGTCCTGATGTCATCTGTGACGGCAGTTTCGGTGCTGTGGTTGCTGCGGAACCCGGACTGGGACGGGTCCAGGACGCTGTTTTCCTAGAGGTAGCGGGTTAGTTGTTTGTTGACAGTCTTCTCGATGACCTTCGCCGGGAACGGGAGCAGGGAGATGGGCCGGAGGTTCATGAGATCTTTGGGGTCCGCCTTGGGCTTCTTGAGTAAGGCGTTGATTTCGACGTGCTTCCAGCTCTCCGGTAAGGTATCTGCCTCAAAGGAAATGTTGATGGCCTTCCGGAGATGGGGTGTGATGGCGGCGCTGGCTTTGTTGAAGAGGTGATGCGGGCACGGGTCTGACGGGGAACCGGAGTGGACAGTGTTCATGATCTTGATGGTGTCGTCGTCGTTTATGTTGGTCCAGGAGAGCAGGCGGTTGGTGCAGATGGTGGTCATGGGGCGGATGTCGGGGCGGTCGTGGTGTTGAAGCTTTTGTGGATGTCTGCGATCTTGCGATGGAAGAAGGTGGCCAGCGAGTCGCACAGGTCCTGTGAAGGTGGGATGTCGTTGGTGTTGGAGCTGGGGTTGGAGAGTTCCTTCACAATGTTGAAGAGCTCTTTGCTGTGTTGTGCGGTATTGTCTAGGCGGTCTTTGAAGGAAGCCCTTTTGGCGGATCTGATGAGATGGTGGTGTCTGCGGGTGGCGTTCTTGTGGGCTGCGTAGCTGTCTGGTGTTTGTTCGCGGCACCAGTTCTTCTCTAGCTTTCGGCAGGCTTGCTTGGAGGCCTGGAGGTCTTTCGTGAACCAGCTGGCCTTCTTGCTGGTGTGGCTGGTGGAGGGTTTCATGAGTGGGGTGAGGGTGTTGGCGCAGTCGTCGATCCACTGTTTGAGGTTGCGGGCGGCGAAGTCGGGGTCGGCGGGTGGGCTCTGGTCGAGGGTGGTCGTTAGCTGGTCTTCGTGACTTTGCTCCAGCAGCGGCAAGGCATATGTTGGGTGCGGTGGAGTGTGGTAGGTTTTCGAAAGGTGAAGTGGATGCAGCGATAGTCGGTTCAGTGGAGTTCGGTGGTGTGGTTGAAGGTGACGTGGGGGCTTGCGGAGAAGGTGGGGTCAAGCGTGTGTCCGGCGGAGTGGGTGGGTGCTGTGACGAGTTGTCCGGGTCCGAGGTTGTCGATCAGGGTGGTGGAGTTGCTGTAACTGTTGTTCTCGAGGTGGAAGTTCAGGTCCTCGAGGAGGATTTTACGATTTAAAATGCTCTTTTTAGGTGGTCTTTTCAGTCTTTTCACTAGTGTAATCAATAAAATGTTCTCCTTTTTCTGAGTAAGAAGAAAGAAAAGTACATGTATGGGAAGAAAACGAACTAGAACAAAGTTAAAGCACGGAAGAGAAACATGATTTGAAGGACAAACAAATACAATGAAATGTGATATTAAGGGGATACAAGAGAGGGAGACTTCAAAGAAACAACAGTGAAAATAGAAAATAAAAGAATTTGAGAGAAATAGGATGGCATTTGAAGCACAGAAAGGGACTGAACAGAGCATGTAGAATCATAGCATAAACATGCGTTTGATAGAATAGGTAAAAGAGAAGAAGAAAGGATGGCGCAGTCATCTACCTTGTAGGCCTGGATCAACATGTAGAGCACTCCCGGGGCTCCATGGCACCAGTGCACAAGTAGGTCACGTGTGTCATCGACGCATGGTGGAAAGTTACCCGAGGGAAACTTCAGCTGGTTGACAAAGTCCACGCTGGGCTTCACAAGGCTCTGCAAAGTGTCTTGGGTGAGGCCACAGTCTGGCTGAAAAGGAAGGAAGAAAAACACAAACTAGAACAAGGCCTTGACAACTGACAGAAGGCACTAAATAAAACCACCAATGATAAAAGAGGACCGGCTTCCAAATTATGGGCACTGTAAGTCATTAATGGGAATTAGTTGCTGGGATCATGTGCACTAGTGACCAATGTTAAAGGTAACTGGATAACCTCCCACCTGGTAAAAAAAAAAAGGCTCATGTATTACAATCCAGTATTAAAGCATAATTTATTATAAATCAAGATAACACAAAGCATCTGGCATCTTATCTTCGTCACCCTGTACTGCGTACACATCATGAAAGATATTCATTATTACATAGCCTAATGGTTTTGCCAGGGATCGTAATACACTGTACATCTACCTATTTTGTCATATTTCAATAATGTAAAACGTTACGGAACTGCCATTTTTTCTCTCTTCCCCTGGTGATCCACCTATATAGTGGGCTAAATGGAAAAGGGTGTTTGAAAGGTATGCACATGTATGTGGTACTTCTCGGTGCTAAGAGAAGGACATCTTTTTTACTACATTGTCTTGAGTCAGAAGGGCAAGATGCTTTTCATCACCTTCCAAATGTGCCTGACAGTATTACTGTTGATTTAAATGAATATGAAATATGTATACATAGACTTAATTTACACTTTTTGCCCAAGATTAGCACAATTTAAGAACGTTACAATTTTGTCAAACGGGTAGAAAGAGAAGGAGAGTCAACAGAGAATTATGTCACAGGTCTTAGATGTTTAGCATCTTCTTGCAAATGTGGTTCCTTAATGGATGAAAGAATAGGAGATCAATTTATGTTGGGTTACAGGAGTATGAAGGTGTGTGGAGAATTGTGGTTTAAAGATGAACCCACTTTGGACAAAGTTTTGTTTGTTGCGAAAAGAATTGAGCACTCTCTAGAATGTGTGCAGGTGATCAAGAAGGATTTGAACAAGGAAGTATGCTCTGTTGGCTCTGATACGAAAGAGAGATCTGCTATCAAGAGTGGGTAGGTGAAGACTGCACATAGAGATAAGGGTAATGCTAGGGTTCAGGCCAAGAATGAGAGGAGGTGTTTTAGATGTGATAAAGTAGGATATTTAGCAAATAATAAAACATGTCCTGCACTCAAATCTGTGTACTTGTATTGCAAGAAGAAGTGACATTTTACTGTGGCTTGTAGAATGAAAGGGTTTAAACTAAGGGTTAATGAAATAGAATCTAACAAAAGTGAAGATGCTCATGATTTTGAGTGTGGGCAAATAGTTCTTCAAATCGGAGGCAAAGGTCCTTTAGATTTCATAGAAGTAGAGGGGGAGAGAACTAAAGTCTTATTTGACTTCAGAGCTAAAATTACCATTGTAGCTAATAACTTTTATGAAGATAAGTTGAAAAGGCAGGTTGTTTTGCTCAAACCTGACATTAGACCCTGTGCCTATGGAGGTGATCCCATAGAACTGCGTGGGTACTTTGTTGGTTTGATGGAATATGAAGGAGGGTTCACCTCAGGGAAAATATATTTGTCCTAAAAGGGAGCCAGTATTTTAAGTTGGTGGCATCAGAGGGATTTTGGTGTCATTTTGGATCCCAACAACGGTCCTCCCATCATTGTTAAAGATACTCAACCTGTTAACCTAGTAAGTTATGATTCTACGCTACGGGATGAGTTGAGAGAAGATTAGCCCCAGATTTTCAGTGGGAAACTTGGATGTTTAAAGGGTTATTGCCACCAGATTAAACTCATTCCATGTTCAGTTCCTGTTTCTAATAAAGTGCGTAGTGTTCCATTTTCTGTGACAGAAGAGATGCACTGTGAACTCGAGAAACGCAAGTCCCAAGGAATTATTGAGGAAGTTGAAGGGACGTCTTGGTTGGCTCCAGTCGTGGCTGCAAGGAAAGCTGATGGCTCACTGAGAATATGCGTGGACCTTAGGCAGCTTAACAGGTGTGTCCTGGTTGACAAATATCCCCTTCCTAACATTTCTGATGTGTTGACGTTTTCAGTACTATAGATTTAACCTCTGCATACCATTAGATTTTGTTGGATTAATCGTCAAAAGATCTCACTGCCTTTGTCACACCATTTGATACTTTTAGATATGTAAAGTTAAAATTTGGCTTAGTTTTGGCAGCCTCTGACTTTCAACGTGCAAGATTTTGCATAATGTGGCAGGCGTCTGCGTATATCATGATGATAAACTTGTATATGGATGTATCAAGTTAGAGAAGTGCAAATTTGTTCTCAATCAATTGATTATCTGGGTCACACCATTACTGCTGATTGTATGATTCCTAAAGCAGAACTTGTAGACACCATAAAAAACATGGCTTCTCCCACTTCTAAGGAAGAACTTATGCATTTTCTAGAAATGGCTAAATATTATAAGTTCATTAAAAACGTTGCTAATGTTAGTTTCAACTTGAGCGACTTGTTAAAGAAGGGAGAGAATTTGCATGGAATGGAGATTATGAAAGGGAATTCTGTGATATTAAAACTAAACTCTCTCAAGCTCCCAAATTTAGGAATTTTTATCCAAATAAACGCTCTGTAATTACCACTGGTCCAAGCCTTAAGGGTCTGGGTGCTGTCTTGCATCAAAGAGGTTCTGGTCCTGACAGAACGATTATATTTATCTTGCAGAGCCACAAAATAGCGGAATTCAGATACTCAGTCATTGAGAGAGAGGCTCTTGCAGTTCAATGGGCTGTTAAGAAATGTAAAAAAGTCTTGGGGGTCACTTCCTTCACGATCAAAACTGATCATAAATCTTTGTGTGAGGTGTTTACTAATAAAGGCATTGATTTCATTACTCCCAGGATTTCTAAATGGGTTGTGAGTCTGCAAGGTTACAATTTTAGTGTGATGTATATTCCTGGTTCTGAACATGTCAAAGCAGACACTCTATCTAGGCGGGTCCCTGAAATAAATTTGGAGCAAGAGAATGATTATGTATCTGATAAATCCACAGACTTTATGTGTGAAGTTGACTATGAAATCATTTCAGAAGAACAGTGGCGAGTTGCTGTGAAGGAGGATGAGGTACCTCAATATGTCATGAATCTCATATGTGTCGGATGGCATCATAAGGAACAAGGAGGGTTACAATGTAAATACTTTTGGCGTGTAAAAGACCAATTATCTTCTTCTGACGGTATGTTATGGAGTGGAAATAGGTTGATTCCTCATTTTAAGTTGCGTAAGGATTTATTGGATCAAATGCATAGATGTCATCTAGGCATTCCAAAAACCAAGGAGAGGTTACGGACAACTTGTTGGTGGCCTGGTATCTCCATGTGGAGCGTTTGGTGAGAGAATGTGTACAATGTGCTTTGAGTGAGAAGAGAATGAAAACAAAAACTCAACCCATGATTATCAGAATAAGTCCAAGTGGACAGTGGAAGGATATTGCCTTAGACATTCTGGGTCCCATACATGGAGATGGTCAGGACAACTATGATATTGTAGTGATGGATTTATACTCTAGGTGGCCTGATTTAAACTTCTCTAGGGGTATCGACACGAAGACAGTAATTAATTTTTTGAAAGAGCTGTTTGTTAGAGAAGGTTTACCAGAAACCCTGTTAACTGTTAATGGGGTGCAGTTGGTCTTGAAAGAGATTGAAGATTTTCTTCTTCGGTGTGGGATATCACAGAAAAAATCTGCTCTTTATCATCCTAAGTCCAATGAGACTGTAGCATGGTTAAACAGAGTCCTGAAAGAAACCATCTCTTTTGCAAATATTAACTGTCTTTATTGGAAAGAAGAGGTTTCTAAAAGAGTTGCCACGTATAAGTTCCCACCACACACAACTACTGGAAAGTCACAATTTTTCGTGGAAGGCATACAGGTACATTTTTGGAACCTTCTTGAGTGAATACATTTCTCTCTGGCAGGAGTGATAATACTGACAATGGAAGTTGGGACAGACAGGAAGATGAGAAGGGTAAGAGTAGCAAAAGATTTTTTTTATTGAGGAATTTTATATAGTGCGAATTTGACCCGAAGGTATCAGAGATCTTTACATGAGCACCAGTTTTGTTACAGAGTGACACATTCATTTTTTTGTAAGCCATGGGGAGATTAAGTGAGATGCCTAGAATCACAGGATGTTGAGCGTTGTTACAGAGACTCGAACCCGGTTCCCCAGATTTGAAGTAGACTGCCATAGCCGGTAGCCACATCCTCTCCCCAATTATGATGTGAGACATGCTGTTAAAGCCACAAAAGTTGCTGTTGGTGATTTTGTGATGATTAAAAAACCAGGATGGAATATAACTGGATCTAAGTTCTCTAAACCTTTGAGAGTGATCAAAATTTTAAAATAAAGCAATTAAAACTTCTGTAATAGAATTTGGAATCTTGGTAGGGTAGTTGTGTGCAGGGTGAGAATGTTGGACGATGATTTAAATCAATCTAATAATAAAGGTGAGGCTGAATCCGTGGATAATGACAAGTTCGGTTAGGAAAATAATTGTGAAACTCTGAGGAGATCAAATAGGAAAACTTGTGCTCCTTTGTATTTGCATGACTATTTTGTTTTGTTCACCTCATTCTGTACCAATTTTTTGAGACATGTTTAACTTGTATATAAGTTGTTAATATACCTTTTTCTCCACCATGTTTGTCTTAGGCTTTGGTTTTCGGTTTCGTTTCTTTACTAGTGAGGGAGATGTGTTGTAATGTGCATTTGCAAATCTTCATTCTAGAATACAGGGAAGTCCTAAGAATGTGAGGAGAGAGATCAGATGGCTTTAAAACAAGGAAATGCTGGCTGAGTTGTTCTTATTCTTACAAACTCATTAAACCTTCTTATCAAGAACTCACAGCCTCATCTACTTTTTGAGGAATTATACTTTTTAACACTCTGTCATCTGCTACAGCATGATCTGAACATAATCTTAAAATGTTCACCTTTTGTAAGGAATGTTATGCAGCCTATATTCTCTACACATTCTGATCGTGCTCCACTACAAGCTGGGTTTGACCAACCCACAATATAGAGACTGTGATACCATCAGTCATAGACGATCTGAGATTAGATACAGATAAGAGTGCAGTGTCAACACTTGAACTATTCAACCAATATCCCGCTACAGTGGATCATGAAACTTTGTTGGATCTTGTCATGGCGATGGGCTTAAATGGTCTTCACCTAAAATGAGTGCAATCATTTTTGAAGGACTGGGTACAAGCAGCACACCTGCCATCTTAGTTAGCAGAAAGACTGAATGTATAATGTAGAGTCCCTCAAGGCTCTGTGCTGTCTGTTTAATATTTATTTCAGACCCCTAATAAGAGAACTAGTTGCAAGAGGGTCCTGTTGTATAATTGTGTAATTATGCACACGATTCATAGTTATTTCCCTGGTTAGATGGAAGCACCCTTTGTCAACAGCGATTCCAAAACATAACGCATCTTATCTGCAGATGAATGGTAAACAATCACCTGCAATTGAACGCAGAAAAAACAGCCGTAGTAATAATGAACAATAATCCTAACCTTTGGACCCATCATTAATGACTCCCAGGAAGGTGTCCTCTTCCTGCCTCCAAGAAATCAGCCACAATTCTGGGTGTGATAATAGATAATAATAGCCTCTCGACTCGGTGGTTTCAAAATGTATTGTTTGCTGTGGAGAGTAACCAGAAAGCCTCTACCATACCTCTCTATGGAGGCTTTAAAAGCTGTAATGGTAACTCATTTTGGTCTAAGTCTTGACTAGCCGTATGTTATCTATGTAGGATTCCCTAAGAATGATCTATATATGTTGCATATAGTACAAAATGCGCCAGTAAGGCTTACCGTTAAAGCCTCTAGGAAATCACGTGCAACATCCTTATTGAAAATACTACATTGGCTGCCAGTGAAGCAAAGGATTCAGTGTAAACATGTCGGTTTTTATGACATGTCAATGCTCTCACCTGCATCAGGAAGTAGTAAATTCCAGAAAGACCATGTGCTGGGCCCACATAGTACTCTCTGTACCACTCATACATAAGTGGACTGCGGCCGCTGAGGTTCCGCTTCCTGGCCAGACCCTCTCCAGATGCCAGTACTGTTTCAGAAACCTGCACATGGACAAACAGGACAGTATAAACTTGTTAGTAAATAAATGACACGTGACGTTTCTAAGTGCTATGAGGCCAAAGTAAAGTCTAAGGAAAGCACAAAGCTCCAATGTGAAGTAAAAATATTTGTTGCAAAAAGAAGGCAGTGTCCATTTATTGTATGTTTACTGTTTTTCACTAGATATGTAGATACTGGGTGTTGGAGCATTTACATTGATATGAAGTTCTAGCACAAAAATAGAAATGAACAATTAGAATTCTTTTTGCCTTTGGTGGGTGCCACTCCACCTATACTAGACAATCCCATAATAAAGATTCCTTTGATACTTCAGGAGGAGAAAAAACAGAAGGTAGGCAGAGAAGTTTCTTCTCTTTCTAAAGCTACCCATTTGCAGTTCACATTAAAGGCAGGAAGTTTGAAAGAAAGAAGTAGGTGACCCCTCTAACTAGAGGAAATATTATGCTGACCGTGTTAAGCCTCCAAGATAATCAAGAAACTGCTCAACTGGAAGACTATCTGTTAATTTCTTAAGAACACGGTAATCGGACTGGATTCACATAGGGGCCTATTTACAAAGGTAAATTTACATGTGTAGATTTATTCATGTGTACACTTACTACAGCACCTACTTAGAACTTTATTATGTTTAAGATATTCACTATTTTCGAGTGTAAACTTACTCCTCAATGTAGACTCGTATATCTCCACCCCCTCAGTTCAGAGGGTGGAGTCTGCTACGTAAAGTTTTATAACCGTATTTTTCGTTCCATACACTTTGCGGAGACATCACAAAATCACATTCATACTTGATTCTTATTCGCTTCCAACCATATTAATACTGCACACTCCATAGATTAGGCTTTACTCCTGTTCCTGCAGACACCAGGAAACACATTCTGCCCCCAACAATGGAGACCACATCCTCAAATCTGAAGAGAAAGAGGAATTTCACTGTGGAGTGGAGTTCTGGACTTTTTTGGTTCCGTCCAGAGGTGTCAGGGTACAACACCCAAAGACCCCGGAGTTCCACCTGCCTTGGTGCACAAATGAACAGAAACACGGGCTTCTCGATGGTGGCGTCAAAGACGAAAGGTTTATTACTGCAGGGACACAGAAGTCACAGAATCTACACACGGGCAGAATTCAGGAGACTGTTCGATTTGTACAAAGTGGGTTGCTCCTTATATACTAAAAATTGTGCTCTAGGCAAATATTTCACATGTCGGTACATTCCCAAACCTTTTGTGTCTCTAAACAATAAATATTTGGCGTTACACAGGAACTGTCGATAATATCTGATACCAAACATCACGAAGAGGGGTTCCCACCAGTCCATCACAATCCCTTGTCAATATTGTATTCAAGAGCCGGACCGCCTCATCGTAAAGTTCGTTACCTCCCCCTAATAAAGGCCCAGAAGGAAAGGAGTAGAGCCAGGTGCAGGAGATAGAAAAGCGGGATAAGAGATGTTTGTGGGTTGTAAATGGGCAAGGCTACCGGCTTCGGCCGCCTAATCATGATCAGGTACAATGGACACGAAGACCAGTTTGGCAGGACTGGCCTCGGGCAGAGGAGGCAGCCTTTGTCGAGTCATGCAGCTACAGCGTGATCTGGTTTAAGGTGCACGTGTCACGTAAGAGGTGAATCTCCGGCTAAGGCTACGTGTCCTTAATCAAAGTGGAGTGAATGAAGTGATCAGAGGCTATTGCATATGTGAGGGCAAGGAAACACAAAATGGCGGCCACGATCTAAGATGGATGCCGTGTGTATATCAGAAATGTGTCAGTGGAAGGAGTGCTCTTGCTCGTAGCGTAGCGAAAACACTAGGATATACTAAATGGATCATTTGCGGTTCACTGATACCATTTTTATGTATTTCCGACAAACTTAAAAACACGGGTTCAAGTCGTCACGGAACCGTCACGGAACCTCAGACCCTCCTTTTGCCCTTACATAGGCAATTACTCAATCTATGTCTGAATCTAGTTCTATGTTCATCAGGTCAGTGACATGCTGTTGTATCATCATCCTTTCTCGTGTCTTTTCTCCAAACGCAGGTGGTTTTCTGAGACAAGTTGCAGCACAAAGACTACACAGAGCAGGACCACACTGGATAATCAGACAACATGAGAATAGGAATACTAAGATGACACCAATGACCATTAGAACCTTCCATCCCCACGCTGAAATCAGAGTCCAAACCCACTCCATGAAGGACCAGTTTCCCTTGTCTACATGTATGGAGTCCGAAATCTTGTGCAACTTAGAGATCGCCTCGTAAACTGTTGGAGCATTATTAGGAATAAAGACACAGCAGCTCGATTGGATCATTCTGCATACCCCACCTCGATCTGCAAGTATAACATCTAGAACCATACGGTTCTGTAATGTCATGAGCCTATCCGCCTGAAGCTCAGCTGTCAGATTGCTAAGGGCACCAGCAGTTTCGGTAATAGTAGATTCAACTACCCGTGTTAGCTGACGTATGTTTCTACTATTGGCCATAGGCCCCCAGAATGGAAGGAAGCCTTTGAAGAAGTCTCCAGCTTCCTGACCAGCGGTATCTTCCTTGTTGAAAACACCTCTTGCTACTCTTGTTCTGTGGTAATCCGGTGAAGCAGTGTATGTCGGAGGCAACAATCGAGCAATGTAACATGATCCTGAGAAGTCGGCAGGCAACCATGTATAAGCTCTGTCTCGACAAATGAAGTAGGTACCCCTAGCAGTGAGGAAGGCAGGGGAGGAGTTAGCCGGAAACACATAAGTCTCTACGCACTCACTTCTCCCTAGCTGAGCTCTCGGATTTCTCCCATTACCTTGCAGACAGACCTGACCTCGGTGAGGTACGACCCAGATTGGAGTTGAGCTTTTACGCTTGCTTTCTCCTAAACTAAGGCGATACTCTGAAGTATTCCAACTTAAATATACTCGCAATTCGTCTCTAGGGTAAGATGGAGTATTATTGACGTCCTTAACCATGTCAATAATTCCCTGGACTAAGGCTTTGTTGGCAGAGTTATATTTAGTGGAACGTGGTGGACGTGGAGGATAGGTTTCCAGGGCATAAGCAAAGATGGTTTGGAAGGCCTGAAATGATCCATTATAGCTGTAAGGCAAAACCAAATAGGGAATACCTTTATCCATAGTGTGAGGTATCAAGCCACACACCCAGCAGTCTGTAGTGTTAACTACCAGTTGGTGTTGATGCAAGAGCTGTACAAAAGTATTATTAATGAATTCTGAGCGTCGAGCTTGCTCATGTTCTGGAAATGAGTGAAAAGAGTGTATAGAAGAAACAGTAGAAATAGCTGGATCAAGGGGAGGCACTGTAGAAACTGGCACAAAAATCAAATTTATGCTAAAGACAATTCCACCCACCAATGTTGCTAAAACAATCAAAAATGTAATGGCACATTGCATCAAGAAACATTTGCTGTGAAGAATTCTATTAAGTTTGTTTCTGCGAACGTAAATCACATTTTCTCGTTGCAGCGCAGGAAGTTCCATCTTCTACAATCCGCTCGCGACCACTGATGATGTGTACGTAGATGAAAATGCCTCTGTCAGCCCTGGGAGTTCCCAAAACTAACAGAAAGATCGACCTTGTGTCAGACCCCTGCAAATTCAAACTAGGCACACAGCCACGACCCTACGGCTACCCAGACGGCAAGGCAATTTTAAAAAAACAATATACAATAGCAAACTTCCTGGCTGAAAAGCAAAAGTTCAATATATATATATATATATATATATGTCAAAATCACAATATGCAGTTGCCTGCTTTATTAGTTCGTTTTGTGGCTTCTAAGGTTGTATCTCTTCTTTGCTGGTACTGTCTGATCGGAAAATAGTGTATCACTAGCAGTTGTTGTAGAGTTTAAGTTCGCAGATGGCAAAGTTTCTTTTGATGCTGGAGACAAATGTTCAATGTTCAAAGCAGTCTTTTCAGGAGGAGAGTCACGTTTCAAAGTGTCAATAATCAAATCAGCATCGCTGAAAGGGACAAATTTCGGAGTTATTTCAGATTCGGAGGCACCAATTCCCTTCTTCACCCAGTCGTCGTAGGGCAGCGGCAGTGGAACACGCTTTACGTGAGAAGCGTGGATCCAGTGCTTGCGGCCAGCAACACGTACAGCTGTCCTCGTTGCCAGTAGGATTTGGAAGGGGCCGATGTAGCGAGGCTGAAGATTCTTTGTCCTCGCGAAGTTCCGGACCACAATGAAGTCACCCGGTTTCAGTTGATGCCCTGGACTCTCCGGAGACTTTGGTAGTGCATCAAAAACCTGTTGATGAATAAGACTTAATTTAGCAGTCAAGTCGTAAAGGTAGTCTATCAACATAGGATATTCAATGGAGCAAAATTGTTTAGGCCTTGGCACACCCCAGACATTTGCCGGGCGGCCAAACACAATCTCATATGGAGAAAGCCCTATTCTAGAATGCACTGTTGCTCTCGTTGATAACAAAGCCAAGGGAAGTGCGTCTGGCCAAGCCAAACCTGTGGATGCTTGTATTTTGGCTATTTTAAGCTTGAGGGTGCCATTGTAACCCTCGACTAAACCAGCTGACTGGGGATGGTTCGCACTATGAAATTTTTGTTTCAATCCTAGACCAGCACACACACTCTGCATAACTTTCCCTATAAACTCACTTCCGTTATCTGACCATACAATCCGTGGCATTCCGTACCTAGGGAAAAATTCTTTTAGAAGAATTTTGGCAGTAGATAGAGCAGTGTTGTCCTTTAGTGGATATGCTTCTATCCACCTGGAAAAAGCACAAACTACCACCAGGACGTATTTTAAATTGTTGCAGCGTTCCATGTGAATGAAGTCTAATTGAATTACTTCAAAGGGACAGGAAGGAGGAGCAAAATGACCAGCTGGAGTTGGAGTTCCCTTGCCAGGATTATGCATCAAGCACACCATACAATTTTTCACCACTCTCTCTGCACATTTACTGATTCCCTCATTCTTCCAGACCGGAGCTAACATCTTACATATCCCTTTAGAACTTATGTGCGCCACTCCATGCGCCATCGTCACTACTGCAAGCACATACGCATCAGGCAACATCCAACGCTGCTGTTCTGTCAAATCGATCCAACATCCATTCGAGTCCAATTTGCCCGTACTTTCTCTCCATACGCGTTTCTCTTCCTCAGTCGCTTCTTTCTGAATCTCTTTCACACTTTCCATAGTGTCCTCACACATTCCAGACTCAGCAATCCATCTTGCAGACGTAGCAACATACATTCTACTCATCATGTCTCTAGCTGTTTGTTTAGCGGTTTCATCAGCAAAGGCATTTCCCCGACCAACATCATCCGTGATTGCTTTATGAGCACTGCACTTCACAATCGCAACTTCAGTCGGTAAGGTTAGAGATTCCAACAAGTCGTTAACTAGCTGACCATGTTGAATCTTAGTCCCATGGGACGTAATGAAACCCCTTTCTCTCCACAAACGGCCAAAACTATGGGCCACGCCAAATGCGTACTGACTATCTGTAAACACATTCACTCTCTTTCCCTCAGCTAAAACACACGCTCTCGTAAGAGCTATTAATTCTGCTGCTTGGGCAGAATTCTGACTCACTCTTGTAGTCTCCACAATCGTCTTCAAAGTCGTTACCGCGTAGGCAGCAGTCACATCACCATTCTCTAATTTAAAACATGACCCGTCCACATACAGCGTACCATCCGGGTCGGATAGGGGAGTATCCCTCAAGTCGATGCGACCTTTTGTCTCTTCCTCCGTTTTGAAATAACAGTCATGTGGCTCAGAATCACTCGACTCTTGATCAGTCGGCAACAATGTTGCTGGATTCAATACATTGCATCTTTTGATCTGAATATGATTTGCTAATAACGTCAGCTCGTAACCAGATAATCTCGCACTAGTAAGGTGTTGTGTCTTCGTTCGGTTCATGAGTGTATCCACTGCATGAGGAACCATGACCACTAGCATATTGTTCATCACCAAACCAGCAGATTGTCGAATGGAAGCTGCAGCTGCCGCTGTAGCCCTCAAACAACTCGGCAATGCTCTAGCTACCGGATCTAATGTTGATGAGAAATACGCACAAGGGCGTTGTTTGTCACCAAACTTCTGTGTCAGAACACTCAACGCGCAACCTTCTCTTTCGTGAACGTAGAGCGTGAATGGCTTGCTATAATCAGGTGTACCCAATACAGGAGCTGAACACAGTGCTTTTCGTAACTCAATAAAACTCTCTTGACATTCATCAGACCATGGCACCGGACTCGGAACATTTTTCCCAGTCAAAGCTACCAATGGCTTCGCTAAAAGTGAAAAATTTGGAATCCACTGCCTACAGTAGGAGGTAATACCTAGAAAGGCACGTACTTCCCTCTGTGTGCGTGGAACACTCATCTGCATAATTGCTTTTATTCTTTCTGGGGTCAACTTCCTTCCCTCCTTTGATAAGAGGTGACCTAGGTAGGTTACTTCTTGGCAGCAATATTGCATTTTGGAAGGTGACACCTTATGATTCAAATTAGACAAATGATGCAATAGTGAAATTGTAGCTGCTTTGCAAGTTTCCTTGTCATCGGCAGCCACTAAAAGATCGTCTACGTACTGTACTAGGGCAGAGCCTGGAGGAAGGACAAAAGAATCTAGCTGACTTTTTAAAGCTTGACTGTAAATGGATGGACTTTCACAATAGCCTTGTGGAGCGCGTTTAAATCTGAAACTGCGACCTCCTAAACAGAAGCCGAAAATATCCCTACTTTCTTCAGCTATCGGAATGCTGAAAAATGCATTCTTGAGATCTATAACTGAGAACCACGTAGCTGTAGCAGGAATCAATGTTAATAAGGCAGTAATGTCTGGCACTACAGGAAACTGCGGAATTACAATCTTATTAACTTCTCTAAGGTCTATGACAAACCTATAAACTGGAGGCTTTGTAGGATCAGTTCGCTTCAGAATCGGTAAGACAGGACTGTTACAGACATTTCCTCGCGTTTCTTCAACCACATCTTTCTTAATCAAATCTTGCACAATCAATAAGAGTGCACGTTCACCTTCACTCGATATTTTATATTGAGGAATTCTTGGAAATTTTACATTCGCTTTCAAAGTTACTACATATGGTGGAATTTCTAGTAGACCTACATCATTGGGACCAGTCGCCCAAAGAGAATCAGGGAGTGAACGTAGCTCCGACGGGAGTGCGTCCATCGACAAGTACATCGGAGAGGTGAGTCTTTTACCCAAAGTAAGCTGTACTCCTTCCGGAGAACAGTACAATGTCGCATATAGTCGTTTTAACAAATCTAAACCAAGCAGATTTTCATTACAACCTGTAGTCAAAATCAGGGGTGCTTTCAAGTGACACGGTCCAACAGAAATAGACAAAGGACCAGATATCGGGTTGTACACAGGGGCGCCTGAAAAACCTACGGAAACATTTGTTGAGCCAGACAAAGGTGCGCCAGGGAGTTTCGCATGCATGATAGAACTTTTCGCGGCACCAGTATCCAACAGAAACGGTTCGACTACACCTGATGTTGCTACTGCGACATAAGGCCCACTCTGATCCACTGGAACTGATACTACTCCCTCTCTCTGCCCATGGCTGTCCTAGTACCCATTTTGTTGAAATCCCTCTTCAACTTCACAATAATCCTCAACAAGATATTGCTGAGACCTATTTTGTTGAGCTGACTGTACATTTCGTTGATCAAAGTGATTGGAGGGACGATCATTTGTTTGTGGAGGCATAGCACCTCGTCCTCGTCCTCTAGAATTCTGCGCATAACCACCACGACCTCTCTGAGCTGCTGCTGCATTATTTTGCGCTAAGATCGGACATTCATTTTTATAGTGACCCTCTTTCTTACAGTACGCGCACTGATTCCACTGATATTGAGGCCTTGATGTATTATAATCTGTCCTTTGATATGAGTTTTGCTGCGTATTAGTCTGATTCGTACGAGGCGGATACGCCTGCTGCAAAAGAACTTTAGTTTTTAAATCTTTCGTTTTCTTCTCTGATTTCTCCTTTTCCTCTTTATCCCTATTTTCATAGTACTGTGCAGTCGCAAGTATTTGCGCAGTTGTAGATACAGCCCACGCACTTTCTGAGTCTTTCAATTTATTGCATAATTCAGGTAACAAATTATGCACAAATTTATCGACAAACAATCTCTGTCCCCCTTCAGTGCTCATGTCCTGACCACTATGGTCTACAAAAGTCTCTTCGAACCTCGTGAAGAAGTCCGAGACACTTTCGTCTTTCTTCTGTCTACACGCTGACAACTTGTCCCAATTAACACGCAATGCTGGCATCAGAGTCTTCATTAAATCAATTATTCTACCTGGCAGATTAGCAATCAAAGGTTCGGGTTTCGCACCACCTATTTGTTGAGCATCTGCTGCAGTGATAGCTGCCCAATCACCACCTAAAGCAGCCTGATGATCCTCTCTACGAATTTTAGCCCACACTGGTTGTGGAACTACATTACCAAACAACATATCAATGTCGGCTAAGTTCATTATACAAGCCTCAACTGTCTGTGTCAATTCCTTGTAATATCCGGCTGGATTCTTACGTGGATCTGGCAAGGCCTGTTTCACTGCTAACACTTCTGCTCGCTTCCATGGAATATGTATCCATACTCTTTGGAACTGTGCTGGAGCAGCTGCAATGCCCGCAACCGCATCAGCTTGCACGGCTTCGCGCCAAATTGGAGGAACCTCCCTCATAGGATATTGGCGACTTAGCTTCACTTTACCTTTTTCTAAATCTCTCGGTGAACGAAGAGATGGATCATTCCTAAAACTCAAAATGAGTTCCATCGCTTCCTGTATTTTATCACCCACTATCATTCCTGCCGCAAACTCCTTTTGAACTTTAATTAAATCTTCCAAATCTGATTCGACATCGTCTTCTTCTATTTCCTCACGTAACAACGAGCACATCTCATCAAAGACGTACCGTTGCGTTGGCTCTCCCCATTGCATAAATGTCTCTAACACATCTCTCGTACTATATCTTCTAACTTTCGTAATCCATCTGAGAGCCGTGGAGTCTAAAACTCCCCGTTCTTCAGTACTTGGTAGCTGACTCCGTCTCTGAACAGAGTCAGGAGTAGGAGTCTTAATCAAGGTTTTATATATAGGAGACAGCATATTAGTAACAGAATCAGTGATTCTTCGACGAACAGAAAGTGGAGTTAGTACACTCGCAGACATAGAGAATGCAGTAGAGGTAGGAATAGATGACGAAACAATAGGAGTATCGAGAAAAATAGTTTGAGGAACAGTAGGTACAGTGGTAGGTATAGGAGCTGGCAGTGCGGGAAGAGGAGGAGCTGTAGGAACATTTACATTCACCACGGGAAGTATAGGAACTTGATTCTGAGGAACAGGAACACCAGGTTGTCCAGCAACCGGCAATTGAACATTCGGGATCAGTGGAGCCGTAGCACCTTGTGCATACGGTGGAGGCGACCGTAACAGATAAGATAGCAGAGGATCGTTTTCGGAATCCTCTAGTATCTTAGCCATTTTCGATGGCAAGGCAGGATAGCACTTGTCAATCGCTAAGTTATGCTCTCTAATGGCTACATCTATGGCCTTCTCACACTCGTTAGCCTGCAACTGTTTAGTCGCTTGCTCTAGAGTTAACTCTTCTTGTTCTTTTTGCTCTTTCTTCAACCTTTTCATTTCTCTCTGTTTGGATTCTTTCCGCCAATAACGAAAAGAGTCAAACATTGCCGGCCGGGCTTTCTTCCTAAACAATTTCGCTTCTAAGTTGTCGAGAATCTCTTGTTCAAAACTACCATGCAGTGGCCAACTAAGGACACCATCCTTCTTACAATAACGGACCCATATCTCATTATAAGTTATAGGACCCACACCATACTTACAGTATAAATCATATAGGGGAGTCCCAATCGGAGGAACCAGACAAGAGTCCTCTAATTGTGAGTCACTGTTGCAACTAAAACAAGACAACATTTTCCGACTTACCATTTTCAGTCCGGAACACAAAACAAACAAACACGAAACAAATTTGTGCACTTGAACCAAGAACTTAGGCCTACCAAAAACGAACTGATGTATCGATACCCAAACTGAACCAAATAGATTATCGTAACTAGAACAACCAAAGATAATCTTACAAAACCAAACCAAACCAAGAACCGATCAAGGATTTTTAACAATCCTCACAAAAATAACCAGCTAGCTATCACTAAATACTTAACTGAGTCACTGAAGACGTCACCAAGGAGAAACCCGTCACGTTTCGCCGTACTAAGGACTGCACCACTTCGGGTCCAAGACAGGGCGACGGTCAAGGCAACGGCCCACTGCAGCCGTCCTGAACGGGAACCCTCGTGGAAGAGAACTTCAGGGCCACTTTTGCGATATGCCGGGATCGATGAAGTGGGGCGCCTCCCTCAGGAATCTTCACACGAAGCTTCTCGAACTCTTCAGGCTTTTGGACCGGTACCGAATGACGTCGCCCCACGTTGGGCGCCAATTGGAGTTCTGGACTTTTTTGGTTCCGTCCAGAGGTGTCAGGGTACAACACCCAAAGACCCCGGAGTTCCACCTGCCTTGGTGCACAAATGAACAGAAACACGGGCTTCTCGATGGTGGCGTCAAAGACGAAAGGTTTATTACTGCAGGGACACAGAAGTCACAGAATCTACACACGGGCAGAATTCAGGAGACTGTTCGATTTGTACAAAGTGGGTTGCTCCTTATATACTAAAAATTGTGCTCTAGGCAAATATTTCACATGTCGGTACATTCCCAAACCTTTTGTGTCTCTAAACAATAAATATTTGGCGTTACACAGGAACTGTCGATAATATCTGATACCAAACATCACGAAGAGGGGTTCCCACCAGTCCATCACAATCCCTTGTCAATATTGTATTCAAGAGCCGGACCGCCTCATCGTAAAGTTCGTTACCTCCCCCTAATAAAGGCCCAGAAGGAAAGGAGTAGAGCCAGGTGCAGGAGATAGAAAAGCGGGATAAGAGATGTTTGTGGGTTGTAAATGGGCAAGGCTACCGGCTTCGGCCGCCTAATCATGATCAGGTACAATGGACACGAAGACCAGTTTGGCAGGACTGGCCTCGGGCAGAGGAGGCAGCCTTTGTCGAGTCATGCAGCTACAGCGTGATCTGGTTTAAGGTGCACGTGTCACGTAAGAGGTGAATCTCCGGCTAAGGCTACGTGTCCTTAATCAAAGTGGAGTGAATGAAGTGATCAGAGGCTATTGCATATGTGAGGGCAAGGAAACACAAAATGGCGGCCACGATCTAAGATGGATGCCGTGTGTATATCAGAAATGTGTCAGTGGAAGGAGTGCTCTTGCTCGTAGCGTAGCGAAAACACTAGGATATACTAAATGGATCATTTGCGGTTCACTGATACCATTTTTATGTATTTCCGACAAACTTAAAAACACGGGTTCAAGTCGTCACGGAACCGTCACGGAACCTCAGGAGGAGACATCCCCTGTAGCGAAATTTGTGGTCAGACACTACAAAAAACGACATGGGCTGTCTCCATTCACTCTCAGAGGGACACTAGGCCTTTGTTATTCCTCCTTACCAATATTATTAAACACACATCATATACATGCCCCTCAAACACAGCCTCTAACTCCTATCTTACTAAAAGAATGCAGTTTATATTCATGGTCGTTTAATGTTTGTCCATATCATACAGCCACTCTTCAAAGTAAATTGATTGCTTCACTTGGGGCAGGAGTAATTATAAGTTCATTTGACCAACACAAAGCATGTTTTTCAATGTAACAGAACTACACACACAAGTATTTCCTTATGCTACCAACCCCACAACTACACTGCAAGGCATTTGTATAACTTTGTTTTCTAGACCCCAACTCAGGGCCTTTGTTATGCAAATTCCCCAACTGTATTCTCAATGGTATATTAATTGAGTAATAATTGCACTCAAATAGATGTTGAAAATTCACTTTTCAAGTAAAATATACATCTATATTTTCTTTTATTACTTTTAATGCCCTATGATGTTTTCCCATCCAATACCTACCGCAATATTTACTTCTGCTCCTAGACCTACAACACAACCTAGACTGACACCACAGAGCACAAGGATGGTAGCGACTGGTAAATATAATGTCTGCTCTTTTGGCTAACCAGTCTATTTAGAACTGAGAGGGTAGTTGTATATACACAGTGTCACACATCTCTACCTCCACCCTGGTCAAATATTGAAGACATTGATTGATTCAGCTATACTTTGCAATTTGAATTCCCTTTTGACTGGGCATGGTAAGGGCAGCATTAGAAAACATATTTTGCTCCCTGTGTTAACTAGCTGGAGAAGATCTTTGTGTATCTCAAACTTTATGTAAAACCCCCAAAAATATCCTTATCATGTGTGACTTAAAATGGCTTACTCCTCTACATATGTCTCTTTCTCTCTCGTGTCTGCTATATAACATAACATAACATAACACAACATGTGTATTTGTAAAGGGCACTTACCACCCATGGGCCTCAAGGCGCTGAATAACAGATGTTTATTTTTACCCAACTCAATGGTACTCATTTTATCGACCTCAGATGGATGAAAGGCTGAGTGGACCCGCTGGGATTTGAACCTGCGACCATGAGGTCGAACACAGGCCCCTGTAGTGGATGCATTAGTCCACTAAGCCACCAGACCCGGCATATGAAAGCCCCTAATGTCCATCCTGTGAACAAAAACACCACCAATGGCACCAGGGGCAACCTGGCAGCAGCAGTCAGGCCTTCTACTATCCAATGTTCAAGTGAGGGTAGAAATATCATGATTTCTGCTATGACATCTCACCATTAATCATTTAACAGCATTTGCTGTGTAATATTTGTATTCATAAGTGTTTTGTTGGTGTTTTTGCTTTCCATTCATTTTTTTCTCTAATTTATAAGCTTTTGTAGTAAAGATCACTTTTAGTCTGGCATTAATAGTTTATAATGTTTCACTATTCTCTCAACAGCTGCTGGATCAGAAGTTACTGCTTCAACACCAACTATGAGAATACTGGCTCAGCAGCTGGCACAAAAGAGTTCATCCAGAAAGGGCCACAGCGGTTGAGTTGACAATGTAGAGATGCAATATTTCCGTATGTGGATCAAAATTCACCTTTAGATTTGGACTTTTCTTTACATAATACTAAATGTATCAATTATTTTTTATTAAAGATTTTCATAACATAGTTTCATCGTCCTCTTGCAGTTACAGGGTAAACTGCACCAGATAATAATGCTTAACCATCTACAAGCGGTAGACAACGTGCAATCCAAGGAAAAAATCTAAACCCCTACATGCAGCTAACTTAGTAGCCAAACCTGCCTAAGAAGAGGAGCAAGCACTCCATACATGCAGGAGGGGTTGGCATGGTATAATGCTTTACTCTGGGAGGAGCAATGTTTTTCAACAGAAGACCACTGTGCAGGGCATATTCATGGAATGAGGACAATTATCCCTTAATGGACTCGCTCAAATGATTTACAAGTAGATCTGTACCTTAGATACTGTGAAATGTTACCAAGACGTTGCAAAGATGAACCATGAACATCTTTGTAGTTTGATAGCAGAAAGTGCACAGCAAAATGCCTCGCCCACGAGGATGATAGAGGCAGTAACAAACAAATAACAATGTCAGTCTCCACGACAAATGTATGTACAAGATTGTTCAGAGGCGCCTCAACCTATTGAGGAGACACACCACCCACAAACTCAGTTGTCCATCCCCTTGCAACACCTACAAATCACCCACCTCCGCCCCATACACCTGCCCCCGCACAACCAAACCATCCATCAAGACAAACAGGTTTGCAACAACACTCATCCCCAGCATTGTATTGGAAGAGTTGTAGAACAGACCCCTCATCCCCCGAATGAAATGAACATTTGCAAGTATTCACTACTTTTGCCATACCACATGCACTGAAGCCTATATATTTTTACAATGATGTATCATTTGTGAAAGTACCTGTGTAAACATGGCATCTGTGACCAATTTTGTATTTTAAACTAAGTACACCATAAATTGTAATCTGTGACCTGTTCTTTGTTAACATTCTAAGTGCTATGGTTGTAAGATAGATTTGGTTAATGCAATTGTATACATAATCTATAAAGCTATACTTATTATTGCTGCAGACAAATATTAATATCAATACAAATTATGATTTTTTTTATTCAATTAGATTTTACCTAAAGTAATGGTAACGTTAGAAATTTCAGAGGGGAGATAGAAATATGGGGGAGTGCACAAATAAAAAAATGGAAATGCCAGAGACCAAGTCTATGTACAAAAGGGCATCAATTAAGAAACAATGTATAATACGATTATATCCAAACTAAGCGGTTCTTAAACTATAGTCAAAAGACAAAATAATAGTGAAACTCTTCAACAAAAGTCCATTGTCCTACATACTAATAAAGCCCTAAGCAGGAGGGAATGTCAGATCAAGTTCCTAGCTTTGGGGGGCAGAAGTACCTGGGCATTCTCTGGCTCACATTTCGCCGCAACAATGTTTATAGTGTCCTCTAATACAGACGTAATATGCCCTGAGGTTGCAAGACCAGACACCGCGTGGAAAATTCAATACATGGTGGTGGTGTGGGAACCAAATAAGACAAACAAACTGGGAAATGGTACAGGAGGTGGGGTGGAAAGTATTACAAGGTAGACAAGGCATTATTGCTCCTATTAATGAGGTTGTAAGAGTACTTACATTTCTGATATGTTCAGTTACTGGCTGTGTGAGTATATGGGCCTCTTCTACCACATCCCAGATATCCCGAGATATTGATTCCTGCATCTCCCTAACTATGCTTAAAACCTCCTTCAGTACAACTAATCAGACATATCCTGGAGAAGGGAAGTGGTCAACACGTGAGACTCTGGGGTATTGAGGGCAAAAATGTCCCTGAACTGCTGGTTTTGTTACGAGGAGGCACTTGAAAGAGGAGAAGAAAGTGCAGCAGGGGTGCAGCTAGCAGCCTCAATGCCATTGGGGCCTCTGCAGTTAAAGAGGTGTTGTCTTTGGACCCCATGGTAGTGGGATCTTCTTTTTGGACACCACTGGCTGTTCTCCCTGAAGGTTAGTAGAAACTCTAATATCTGCCTCCTCTATGGTTGGTGGTTCCATGTTCTCCAGCCCCTCAGTTGACTCGACAACCTCCACTAGGAGTCTTTTGATCAAGGAGATGGTTGGTCTCCAGGCGGGTGCATTCTGCCTGCTGCTATCAGTGTCTTCACTGGCTGTAGAGAGCTCTAATGCCTGTCATGGGACTTGGTCTATGCTCCAGGTCCTTCTGAGATATTTCATAGCAGTTCTGTCTCATAAAAAGGAATGAGGACCAAGAAGTAGCTATGTCCAATATTTCATATCTATTCAAAATTATATTAAAAAGGAATATTTTTTCCTGGACTACCAGAAATTATTTCATGGTCTATACTTTAACTTTAATCAGGATAGTTTATCTATAAACACTGTATTAAAAATCACTCATTCAAAGTAGTTTAAAAATGATTAGTGTATCATATCAAATTTTCAGTGCAGGACTGATTAAATAAAAATGCCCAGAAATAAAATAATATAGTTAAACAATCTTTACCACAATGACATTTTAATAAATGTTTAAACAATGTTATCAATAAGATTATAGGAAATATTATAATAATATTCCAACATTTGTTCCCATTGTTAAAAGCTGTTCTTAGAACGGCTACTAAAAATTGCCATAATATGGTTTCAAGGAAGTTTAATTTACCTAATGTTAGGCTTACATTACAATACGTTAACAAAATACAAATGTTAAATATGCCAAATGCTAATTTTGTGACAGAAATGGATTTCTGAAGCAATATTTATTTTTAAAAAGCAATTCCATTTTGCATTTTGATGATTAGTTTATACGAACAAATGTATAACAGTTAAAAACATATTAGTAAATGAAACCATCCATTCCATTCATACACCTAAATAACAGAAGATAGAGGCAACATGGATTGTTAGACCAAACTTCCTTCTGAACACATGACTTGATAACTTCTTCACAACTCATTTTCTCTAATTAAACTTTATTTTAGGTAACACAGATACCACTTCTATGCTGCTCAAACCCTTCCAGCTGAGCATGTAAAGGTTGGCCAGACTGCTCTCATGACCCGCCCGTCAAGTGGTGTCATCCATGGATGCCAAGAATCTAGTTGAAATGACAAGCCAAGATGTTCCTGGGCCTTAATCCTGGCCCAGCTGCAAATGCTTATAGAACCCTTTCCCACGCTATGTGTCGACACCCACTGTGCTGCAGCACTTGCTGATGTTGCTCCAAATTTGTAGAAAATCTAGGGGATGGAGGAGCACTCAAAATCATTTTTTTCTTATTCATTTAGTTGTTAATAAACAGAGGGTGCTGCACTGCTGCAATGTGCTGACATCACATGCAGAATAAAACTAGTAGTCTAACAGGATAAGAACCTAGTTGCAGTGTGCACTGTTCAGAACAATTTTTCCAAATTGTTTAACCTTTTTGTACAATTGTTCAATGTCTGCAATAAAAACAAATATACATCTTCTTTTTTCAAGATATCGTTATTTGACAATAAATCATATATTTCAATTCAATGCATTTGTTGTTTACTGTATTTTGTCAATACAGACTGCCTAAACAGAAAAAATCTTTCTCCTGTGCGTTACATCCAACACTTTGGTAAGCACCGTTATTTTATGAATCTTAACATTATCTCATTAAGCTTAAAGACATAACAAGTGTGTAGGCACAATGCTGTTATAAATCTCAATACAAATGTTTTGCAGAGTGAGGCATACATATTACCACAGTCCATGTGCAAGACAGCACAGTTTTTATTGCAAAAATTGTACAAAAAGGCCAAGGATAATTATGGAGGACCCCATCACAAAGCACTTACAGCTCTTCACCGTAAAACTAGGGGCCCTTTCATCTGCTCCATCAAATCTGTTGGAAGTTTCAAAAGGATCAGTGGGATGGTGAAGTGTGTTGTGGTGGTGAAACAATGACCAGAAAATGGATGCCTTTCTGTCCCGGTATGTAAGTTTGTGTTTTGTTGCAGTATATGGTGATATATGCCCATACTTTGGAACCTTGGAATATATCAGTGTAGTCATTGACAAAACACTGTCCCGCCATATAAAGGCAGCTACCAAACTAGCAGCTCAAGTGAAAAACTAGTTGATCCCGCACAAGTGTACCATGACCTCTATTCTGTACCCTATCACTAGTACCTGCATGTGGGCACAGATCAAGGGTAAAATCAAAATGCAAGCCTTATTGCATGGTGATGTTGTCCAACACACAACAGGCTGCAAAGTTTCTTGCACACAACTTCTGACTGAAAAGTGCTTATAAATTATCCTCCAAATAATGGAAACACTGTGAAAGGAAAGGCGGGGCCGACATCGGCCCACCGCAGTTATGGCGGGGCGCACTGGCCCCCCCACCCGTCCCCCTGGTGACCCGGAAGTGATTGAGTCACTTCCGGGTCACGAAGGGAACAAAGGCCAGGCCGGTTAGATCCGGCCTGGCCGATGAAGGGTTAAAAGGCCGTGGAGCGCAAGAGTCTGCCTCTGTGACTCCTGCCCGCCACCGCCTGCCCTTCCAGCCTTTAGGAGGCTGAAATTATTTTCTTCTTTATCTGCTTTAACTTTTCAGGAAGTGGTGAGGCTCATCTAAGAAGATTCCATTGGGGCGGCCTCGCGTGGAGGCCTTTTGCCATGTTATTTTATTTTGCAGGCTTGTTTAAAAAAAAGGGGCCGTGAGCGTACGAGATTCAGCACGGCAAAGACCGGTGGGGAGGCAGGAGCAGAGTCGCGTCATCGTCGTAGCGTACCTCCGGAGCGGGCGAACAGCTGATCGCAGCGCATCGGCGCTCAACTCCGTGCAAACGGGGATGGCATTCGGAGTCTCAGCTGAGTGGGCAGCATTATCAACATTAGAACAGCGTTTCACCCAACGGCCCTTTACCTGGCTGAAAGCTGCTTCTCCGGCTGGACCGGATGGCGGGGATCCGTGTGTCAATCGGTAGAACTGGGTGGAAGGATCGGCATGGTGAACACGGCGGCGGGACCAGAGTTAAAGCAGCTGTCGGAGCACGTTTGGGAGAGCAGTGGCAGTGGGACTCGGGCAGCCTCGCTGTGAGACGGGGCAACCCCTCTTGTTTGTATCTTTCAGGTTGCGCCGTGGGACCATGGGACTGGATCGGCGAGGAGCTGAAGAGCAACATGGGCGGTTCACGTTGGGGTCGCAATGCTCCGGGCAGCAACAGTTTATTGGCCGAGGTTGTGCGAGCCTAGAATCCTTCTGTCTTCATACGGTCCGGCCGGGGGTATTGGAGTTGGACCAA
This sequence comes from Lissotriton vulgaris, assembly GCF_964263255.1. Taxonomy (NCBI): domain Eukaryota; kingdom Metazoa; phylum Chordata; class Amphibia; order Caudata; family Salamandridae; genus Lissotriton; species Lissotriton vulgaris. The sequence continues at coordinate 557,245,790 of NC_141687.1, forward strand.
CCAGTCTCTCGTGCTCGGCCCCGGAATGGTGAGTGTACTAAATGCTCTTAGAAGCATTGTGAAGCCGCTAATACATGGTTCGGTGGCACGCGCAGATTACTCCGTGTAGGGGGCTAAGTGCACTACTGCCATCCACTGTGGGGGACTGTGTATGAACTCATACTATCCGAGTCGCAATGCTTTGGGATAAGCTACAGTTAATAGTTACATTCTGCAAGCGGTAATATTCTCCACAGAAGGATCAGTTCTAGGCACATTGCAATGGATTCCTATGGAGTGGTCCTGATGCAAGGGATGAAGGAAGCTGAAGATGCTCTAAGGATGCTGTAGATGCGACGCAGTCAAAGGGGGTCCTTGCTCCACAAAGGTGGTGAGGCGGTTCAGGTTGCTGGGTCGACGTATAACAAGATCCTTTCTGGCCTGGCCGACGTTCAGTCACCACTGGACTACCAGTCGTCCGGTGTCGCAGTCACAGGCGACACCTTCCTGAGTTGATAACTCGCCTTCTGAGAGTCCCGGAAACTCTCCAACAGCACTCCCAAGCTAAGAAAACTCGGGGGCATGGCAGCGGTGGTAGCGGCTTGCAGACTTAGGGCTACCCACTTGCCCCAGCAGGCTCCTTCTGCTGGTGTGTCCCTTTGCTGCGAACAGGACACCAATTGACTGGCCTTTGAAGTTCTCTGGAGACAGCTTCCTGTTGAGCAGGGCATGCCAGGCACAGTCTCTCTCTTTGCTAGCCACCACGTGCAGTCTTCAAAGGAGCATCCTCCTTCGCTGTCCATTGGTGCAGCAGGGCAGTTCTTCTTTGATCCATGCATGGTTTGAATAATGGAACTTAACTCGTGTTAAACACTAACATGGCCGGGAACTGTGAGGAATATAAAACAACATGCTGCTTTCTTAGCGTATTATAGCATGCCTAAACATTTGCGTTCTCCCAATTGCAATGCGAAGGGATGAGAAATATATTTTGGTCTGACACAATAATGGTGAATAAGACTGAGTCTCAGTTACCTTTTGTGATACATGTCTCAGGTTTTCACCCACACAGCAGGAATGGCGTGACCAAAATGCCAGGTTGTAGTGGAAGAGATATCACACTCTTTGTCCTGCCCTTCGTGACATCACACAATCTTTGACACTGGTGACATTCCATGAAGTGACATAATACCCTACAATAAAAGAAAATTACCCTAAAAATAGGTAAGATACTGAAGCAGTTAAAACTCTAATTTTCAACCCATAAATAAAGCACAGTGCTGCTATGGTATGTCAATGATACAACCATGATAGTCCAAGAGACTAGTTATCAAAGTCAAGTAGCACAGCCACAGCACTGCCATGTTTAGTCTCAAATGCCCTGGCACAAGAATCAAGTTGCCTGACAAAATCATGAGTTACCCTGGCGTAGTCTTGCATGCCTAGGCATTAACTCTTAAACCAATGTTAGTGGGGCATTGGCTACGACATCACTAAAGCTTACCCATAAGCCAGCCGAAGGGCTCGGTTGACCTTCCTTGGTGTTAGACTGGGTTGTACTCAGACAAAAAAATATAGGCCCAGGGCCGATCTAAAAGTGGCTCCATTAGAGAACCAGTTAGCTTAAAAAGTGACCCACATATGCATTTCTGCCTAGTTTTGAACTTGTAAAGATAAGCAGTATGGGTATTTTGCAAGGTATATGAAGTGCATACATTTGTGCTTGTTGCAGGCAATGTTTGTGGTGATATGAGGTAAATATTAACAGTAAAGACCAGCCCACCTGGCCATAAAAGAGGCCCACAAACTTTCAGCGGGACTAACCTACTCCTGTATCTAGCCCACGCTCTATCATGGTGAGCCTGAAGTTATGACTTTCCCCCGGTCTAGCATGACCAGATGACCTTGCGTGGAGCTTTGTGCTTTTAGGCACTATTCTTACCTACAACTTTGAGATTCAATATCTCTGCTTCTATTGATTAGATTTTGTCATGTTGGTTGCATTTTATTTATAAAAATTTACTTTAATTTTTCTTAAATTGGATTGGGATCTTTTTTCCTGTGTTGTGTTTCCACTTTATTAGTGTTGTGTGGTGCATATTGACTCTAAGTGCCCGATTGTAGAGGGGTGGCACCTGAATCACACAAGGGAAGGAGGAGCGCTGAATAAGATCTTGGGCAGGCATGCCCTAACATATACCATGGATTTGATTGGTGGGGAGGGTAATAGCATGGTCACCCCTACTTTCAAAGGCAGGGCGAAGGGCACTATAATTGATTTTATTTTCGTTACACCCATGTTAAAGTGGCAGGTTACAAAGTTTAAGATAGAAGTTAGCATTTTCAGCGACCATAACCCACTTCTCCTGTGCATCAGAGATCCAAATGCTGTATTTCTATCACAACGTAGGGTGGCCGGAGGTTTGATTAAAGCCACTGACCAAGGTAGGAGACTAAGGTGGGACAACACGGACAGTGAGGCATTTTACAGAATCTTACTGACACAGGCTGAGTCCAATGTTTAGAAGTGTTTGGACTTGGAGGTTGAGGGGGCAGACCTGATCAAGGCATTTGAGGCAGAGGCCAAACAAATTGATGGCTTACTTAGGGGCAGGAAGATTAATAAGGAACACAGTGCACCAAGGTGGTTTGATCATGACTGCACCCTCACCTCGAGGGATCTGAAATCGGCTCTGAAATGTGTACCTAGGGACAGAGGGAAGGTATCAAGCTGTAGGGCTAGGTACAATAAAACACTAAGGGCCTGATGTAGGTGAGGGACATTTACAGATTCTAAAATACCGAACTTTACTGATTCGGTATTTGAGAATCGGTAAATGCTATGTAGGGAATAATTCGGTAAGTAATACCGAATCGTTAAGATTCGGTATTTACCGAATCAGTATTTACCGATTTGGCATTCCCCATTCATTTCTATGGGCCTGTAGGCTCATAGGAAAGATTGGAATTACCGAATCAGTAAATACCGATTCGGTAAAAGGGGGAAAACATTGAAGGGTGGCAGGGTGTCACTTTGACACCCTGTTGCACCCCTCAATTGTGTATGGGTGCCTAAGGGTATGTATGTTTGCCACATGGCACTGAAATAATTTGCATGAAATTGCTTTTTTGGGGGTTTTCGTTATTTACCACCAATTTGTAGTTAGTGGTAAATAACGAATCCTAACATGGGAAAAGCACTCATTTAACCCCTTCGATGCTCATGACGAACTCAGCTCGTCATGCAGTACACTGGTCGTGTGCTCATGACGAACTGAGCTCGTCATGAACAATGGGAATAAATCAGAAGTAGCACAGAGGGGGAATTGCTGCAGCACTGATGGTGTTAAGTTCTCCCTACATTAGGAATTCGGTAATTTACAGATTCCTTAAATTACCGATTCGAATCCTTAGATTAGGCCCCTACATCAGAAAAGCCTAATACCGGTCTGTAACGGCCGAAAATCGGTAATTTCGGCTGTTACCGACCGGTATTAGGCTTCCTACATCTGTCCCTAAGATGCCGCAGAACCGTATTGCAGAACCAGGCATGGGAAAACTTGAGAGAAGCGGCCGAGACAAAGGACTCGACTGCTTTTTGGAGAGTGTTAATGAACCATGCTTTCAGGATTCAAATAAACCCAAGCTGGCCTGCCACATCCTCCCAGAAACTTGGTTTGAGCATTACAAGGGCCTGTATAACCATGGTAGCATTGATGATTCGGCTACAGCAGAACTGGAAAGTGTGAACCCACCCCAGATTACCTTTTCCTTGGGAGAAATAAAGGCGGGGATTGAGGGGCTAACCCGTAATAAGGCGCCAGGACCTGATGGGATTCCACCAGATCTCTTCTTAAGCCAGAAAGAACTCTGGGCGCCCATACTCACCAGAGTAATAAATACTGCAGTGCAAACAATGATGCCTATATCCTGGTCTACGGCCGCAATAGTCCCCATATTTAAAAAAGGGGACAGAAATAGCCCTCAATGCTATAGGCCCATTTCATTAATTGATGTTACCGTGAAAGTTCTAGGTAGGGCCATTCTCAACCGATTGATTGATTGGGCGAAGGAACATGAGATCAATACGGACACCTGGTATGGGTTTAGGTACGGCCGCTCCACCACAGATCAATGCCTTAATTTATATCTCCTGGCAGCCAAGTACACCGTAGCCAGTGAGGGGAAGGTGTACATGGCTTTCATGGACCTCACCGCGGCATTTGATCGAGTAAATCGGAACAAATTGTGGGGACTATTGGGGGCCTTGGAAGTTGACCCTGGCCTGGTAAACATATTATGGACACTGCATCAGAATACTTCTGCCCAGGTCAGCTATGATGAGGATGGAAATGTCCCAGGTCAGATATGATGAGGATGGAAATGTCACAGAACACTTCCCATGCTTAAGGGGAGTGAGGCAGGGATGTATTCTGGCCCCCTTCCTTTTTACTTTATAAATAAATGGTTTCACCCAGGCACTGGTAGCTCTAGGGGTGGACTGCCCGCTGATAGGTAGGAGAGGGATACCGGTGTTACTGTACGCAGATGACGCAGTACTCTTGACCCGCACTGCGCGGGGACTGCAGCACCTCATAGATGGCTTTGTCCTTTTTATGGATAGCTTAGATTTGTCACCGAACCTCACCAAATCATATGTTATGGAGGTAGGGAAAGGCCCATCCAGCAAAACTAAGTATACAATAGGCACACAGGGACTGGAAAAGGTCAAGTCATTTTCATAACTGGGATCATGTTTGACAGTCGCCTTAGTTTCAAAGCCCTTGTGGATTAGAAATGCAATAAACTAATTAACTCAACAGGGGCAACTATGAATTTTGCAAAGAGGCTAGGCCGATGGGCTCTGGAACAAATCCTGAACCTCTACAGTTCTGTAAGCTGTGCCAAAGTTTTATATGGGAGTGAGGTCTGGGGCTTTATAGACTCGCTTAAGTTACAAATAGAAGAAAACAAATATTTGAGGCGGGTACTAAAAGTCCCACAAAGCATTTCCTCCTAAGTGGTTCATGAGGAACTGGGTATAACCCATCTGTGCGATAGGCTCCAATGGAAGCCCCTCGCATGCTGGATCAAGGTATGGACAAATCTAGAGGTTTCGTTAAGTAAACAAATAATATCAGACTGCATTGCACGGGCACAAGGTCACAACATTCCTTAGCTTAGATACATCAAGGAAAACCTGTTAGCCATGGGTTGTGTTGAATATTTTACCCACCCGACAAAATTGCTATCTAAGGATAAGGGCCGTATTAAGTTATGTGGGAGTCCCACGGTAGAAGAATAACCATAGCAGTAAAAGAAATAACTGCCTGGAAAGAATAGAAGAGTATATCCTTGGGTAACCACTCATCCTCATTATGTGGCCCAAACAACAGCCAATCACCTGCCAGCCCTGAGATACACCATCCCTAGCAGAGCCACCATACCTCAGATTTCCAACAGCCCAAGAGTGAGCTACGGATGAAACTTGAGATAAAGGCGGTCTACCTAAGAAGAAACGGGGAGGTGGGCGGGCCGCATGTGAATCTATGAAAGATAATACTGGAGAACTATAGTGTACAAGTAAGTAACTAGTTTTTTTCCAGTATTGAATCTTTCATAGATTCACATGCTTGTATTACAATAGATAGCAGTCCTTATTCCATATAGCGTTTCTAGGATAGACCCCTTTGTCTCCAGGGCTTTGTATTTTTTTTAAACGCTATACTGTATAGTTTGAAATTGCCGTAAGATAAAAATTCATTAAGAACTATGAAACAGTCCTTTACAGCTGTGCAAATATATACACACACAATTATATATTTTATAAACTACATAGTGAAAGTACCTTAGTGGAACAGGTGCAGCAGAACTGCTTGACCCACTGCTGAATCTGCTTTCCACTCAGTGTCCAGACAATTATGTCTGGTACTCGTGTGGACATTTGTCCAAGTTGCCGCTCTGCAAATGTCCGGAAGCGAGACACCTGCCAGCAACGCTTTTGAAGTTGCCATCTTCCGAGTGGAATGAGCGTGCAATCATGTGCAAAGGGTTTCCTGCTTTTTCATGACATAAAACGATGGCGGATGCAATCCGTCTACAAATGGAAGTCCTTGAGAGGGCCAAACCTTTTCTGGGCCCAGAATAAGCTATAAGCAGTTGATTTGTTTTACAAAAAGATTTTGTTTTTTCTATGTAAAATTTGAGGCATCTCCTAATGCCCAACGTGTGCAGAGATTTTTCTGCTGCAGTGGAAGGGTTCTTGAAATATGTGGACAACACAACTGGTTCATTGAGATGAAAAGTTGTAGGAATTTTAGGAATAAACTTTGTATTTGTCCTAAAAATTACTTTATCTTGTCTGAATTGTAAGAATGGCTCCGTAACCGAAAATGCTTGGATCTCGCTGACCCTCCTGGCCGAAGTGAGGGCAAGAAGTAAATCTACTTTCCATTAGATGAACTGCAATTCAGCTTTGTGAATCGGCTCGAACGGAGCTCTCATGAGTTGAGACAAAACCATGTTGAGCTGCCAAGGAGGCGGTGGATGTTTAATTGGTGGGTACTGCCTGAACACGCCTTATAGGAACTCTTTAATCAGTCTTTGAGACCAAAGCGATGGACAATCTGGTGTTCTGCAGTATCTGGAGATAGCTGCCAAATGTACCTTTATTGATGCATGACAAAGTCTGGCCTTGGCTAGGTGAAGCAGATACGGAAGTATTTGCTCTGGAGAAGAATTAAAAGGATGTCAATTTTGTGTTAAATCTCCTCCATTTTGCTGTATAGGTTTTGTTAGTAGAAATTGCCTTAGAACTTGCTAGTATCTCTCGGCAATCTTGAGGAATATCCAGCGAATGAAATTCATGTTCATAAGGTTCCAAGCTGACAATTTTAGAGAGGTCAATTGCGGGTAAAGAACTTGTCCTTTTTTCATGCCACAAATTATGGGAAGGAGGGCCCGAAGACCTAAGAATACTGCTTTTAATTCCAATAGATTGAATTGACCAATGACCATAAATCTCTAGGTCTTGCAAGTGTGCTCCCCAACCCTGTTAGGAAGAGTCTGATGTCATGCTGTAACTGGGAGACTGAGGTTCGAAGAGGAGACCCTTTGTTAATTTATTCCTGATGCCCCACTATGACAGTGCACGTTTGATCTCAGTGGTGATTTTGAGTTTGTCCTCGAATGAACCTAGGGTTTGAGCCCATTGCTTGTCTAGGGATTCTTGCAGTGGTCTCACGCGCAAGCGACAGTTGGGAACCAATGGGATGCAGGATGACATAATTCCCAGCAAAGATTTGAAGATCCTGATTGAAGTGGACCTTTTGATTTTATTGATGCTGCCAAACGCAAAATCTTTTGAATACGTTCCTCCGAAGGGTATGCTTTCGCTTCCTGAGTATTTAACATTGCTCCGAGGAATTGAAGTGACTGTGCTGGGATAAGGGAAGACTGTTGCGTTTCTTGGTACGATGCGCCTTTTGTCAGCCAGTCGTCCAAATATAGAAACATTTGGAGACCTTGCTGCCTCAAGTGTGCTGCGATCAGCGCCATACATTTTGTGAAAACCCTTGGTGCAGATCTGCGGCCAAAGGGCAATACTTTGAATTGGTAATGGCACTCCACCACCACGAACCGCAGATACTGTCTGTGAATTGGGATATGGAAGTACACATCCAAGAGGTCTTATGAAGCCATGTAATCTCCTCTGCGAAGTAATGGGAGGATTTTTTGTAAAGACAGAATGCGGAACTAAATTTTCTTAATGTATTTGTTCAGATCCCTGAGGTCCATTACCTGCCTCCATTTGGTAGACTGCTTTTTCTTTATGAGGAAAAAGTGCAAATAGAATCTTTTCCCTTGTTGCTCTGGGGAAACTTCTTCTATTGCTCCTTTCACAATCAGAGCTAAGACTTCTGCCTTGAGGGCTGAAAGATGGTTTTGCTTTCTGTGAATAGGTGGTTGAGTTGGAGGTTTTTGCAAGAATTCTAGGGTGTGGACTTGTTTTATAATATCCAACACCCATTTGTCCGATGTTATTGACTGCCAATGATTGAGATAATGAGAGAGAGAAAGGAACTGCTTGAGATGAGACAGGCCGGTGACGCATGAAAAACGTCACTGCCTTCGACCGGAGTTTTGTGTCTTTCCTCTCGCAGCAGGTTTCCTTCTGCCCTGCTGCTGATAGGTGGCGTTAGAGGATCTATACTGCTGATTGTTGGAGAACTGACGGTAGCCCTGCTGTTGGTAAGGTTGGTACCTGTTTGATTGAAAGGAAGATCGCTGATGGTATTGTCCTCTCGATCCTCTACCACGAAAAGATTGAAAACAGTCCTGCTGTAAGGACAACAGAGTAACAACTGACTCAGGTTGTGGATGTCTAATGAGGCACCCTGGGGAAGTCTCAGGAGCACATTATTCCTTCTCAATTTTTGGAATTGAGGCTGGTACTGAAGGCTGGATTTTTCATTAATTTCAGTCCTTCATCCCATATATGCTGTATTATCGGGATAGCTCTTACAGATTTTCGAGATGTTTCCTTAAAATCATAAAGAAAACATTCATTCTCCTTCGCAGGCAATGAAAGTTCAAACCTTTTTGAGGCTTTTTCCATTAGATCATGGAAACTGGCAATGCCCTCTGGCGGAGAACTCGCCTGAGGTAACGGGGATGAAGGTGATGTTGGAACAACATATTGATCCCATTCATCCCCTACGATGTAATCTTGGGGTATCTCTCCTTCCCCTGGTCTTCATGATCACTCTCCACTATGTCATCCTGAATAGTTATTATTTTCGGGGTGTCTATTCTTTACACTGGAGGTGGAGATTTACCCACTGGTGTCTGAACCACTGTCTGAGGTATATCTGCTGAGGTGGAGGCCGGCGCATTATCTTCGGGAAACCTACAATAATAGCTGTTTATCATGTGCCTTAAATCAGATATTAAGGATAAAAGTACTGACATAGACTACTCCTGGACATTGAGATTCGCTTCCTCCTCTTCCTCGTAATTATAAGCCTGATGGAAAGATTCATAACGCTTTGAACCGTGTACTGGACGGTCTTTAAAGGAGAATTGTTCTTGTACTTCCTGGAAGTCTTCTTCATCTGACTCTTGACTTTTGATGTGTAGCTGAGAGGGACTAAAGGCTACTCCATAAGGCCCTTCGTCCTCAGACTCCTGACAGTCGAGAATAGTGGATGGAAGAAGCGGTAACATTTTTGGCGTGAAAAACTCTGCTCTCTTGCCAGTCAACGAGCCCGTCGACGGAGCAAATCGTTTATTTGAAATGAATGTGGAGGATTTCGTCATCGGAGTTCTAAAAACAGTCACCATCGATGGCTTGCTCGTAGATGTTAATGTCGACGATGGCCTCACACTCACCGTCGAGTGAGTCGTCGTCTTAATCGCTGACGTCGACGCAGTCGACGAGGTGATCGTCGTCAGAGTCGTCAACGCCTTCCGAGGCAAGCTAACAGGAATTTCTTTAGACTTCGACGATGGCAACGATGATGGAGTCTTCGTCTCCAAGGTAGTTCTGTGTGGAGTATGAGGCAGAGAAGAAGAGGATGACTCTCTTTCTTTAGATTTTCTGGATATTTGTCTTTTTTATCCTCCTTTCTCCTCAGAAGACTATCTCTTATGCTTTCTAGAAGAATGTCCTTTAGCATCTCCATCAGACTCAGAGTCTGTGGATTGCCTCTTTTGAAGCCATATTAACAGGCGTGCTACTCTGTCCTTAAGTGTCTTTGCAGAGAAGGTGCGACAATGCTTGCAGTCCTTTGTAAAATGCTTGGGGTACAGACAGTACAAGCACTCCTTGTGTGGGTCCTCAGAAAATAAACTGGCTTTCCACACAGGATCTGCAAGACCTGAAGAGTCTCTTTTTAGAGCTTTCAGACATTTTGAATGAAATATAGATGAAAAAATCAGTACCTCACTTCCAGCTGTTGAAGGTCAAAAGTTCAGTAAAGAACAAACTGAGCTAGGCTCAGGGAGAGTCCTTCTCACTCGATGGCGGTTGAAAATCTGAGGTATGATGGCTCTGCTGGGGATGGTGTATCTCAGGGCTGGAAGCTGATTGGCTGTTGTTTGAGCCACATAATGAGGATGAGTGGTTACCAAAGGATATACTCTTCTTTGGTTTCCAGGCAGTTTTTTCTTTTACTGCTCTGGTTATTCTTTTAAGGTGAGACTCCAACCATGACGACGGGGAAGATACAAGCATGTAAATCTATGAAAAATTCAATACTTGAGATTAATATTAAGCATGGTGGTGTAAGAATGAGGATTATTATATGGTGTGGTTGTGCGACATCACTGTGTAATAGTGGCACAATTCCGTATCAAGTCCAGTCAGGTTTGTTTTTAAAATCTTAGCTCAATCCTGGGTTGCTGTGGCTCAGAGCAGTTGGGCTTTTTTAAAGGAACAAGTGCAAAGCATTGAGAAGTACTAAAACTTGTTGAATAGGATGAAAACTTAACACAATAAAATTCTAACGCCAATTTATAAACATATCTTTAAATGGACACCTCAATAAAAAAAGTCCAACACAGACTTCCAGACACATTTATTTTTAGTAAACGATAAATCACTGCTTTCTTTTCTCAATGCAATAAATCAGTGAAATCTACAGTGACTCGCAGTTTAGAGTTAACCATGACAACTAGCTTGCAAACAACTATATTGACACGCTTGTGGGTGCTAATTCGGACAGGGAGCCAGTCACAGGAACCAGGCAGGTCCAGTTGAACAGTTACCTTGCAATAAAAGTAGTCTCAAGACCAGTTTCAGGTCCAATTGGTGAACCACCATAGAAAGCAATGAAGTGGTCCTGATGCATGGGATACAGAATGATGAAGATGCTTAAGGATGCTGAGCAGCTGCTGGGGGTCTTCTTGTGGCCAAACTGTAGTCTTTGAGTGGGAACTGGGTCACAACTTTAGACAAAGGGGTTGATGGCTCATGAAGTCCGTATGGGGTCCAGCATAAAACCAGTTGCCACTAGTCTACTGGTTTCCAGTTACAGTAAAAAATGTGGTTCCCTTTAACTTGCAATAACTTTCGTGCTAGTGAACCAAACTGTACTCAATGATTCTGCCAGGTCCAGCAGACTTGGATCCAACTTTTGAAGATTGGGGCGCGGTCTACAAGGCTGCACCACAGTGTCCAACAGAGATAAGCATTCTGGGCACTGGGCTCACAAGGGGCAGGCTTCTCAGCTTTTGTGGTCTGTTGGCTGTAATAAGGAGTCAGCCAACTGAGTTTTGGTGTCACGGGATGACTTTTCAACAAGTGGGGCACCACAGGCACAGTCCTTTGCTAAACCGAGGTACAATATGTGCAGTCCAGTCGTTGGAATTAGTTCCGGGACTGGATCCACCTTTATAAAGCCCCCTGGCCTAGGGGGACCCCTATTTAGGCAAGCCTGCCCGTATTTGGAAACTGGTTCGGGTGACAATCTGACACAGCGTATGGTAAAGCAGCTGCTGCAGCAGTCGACTAGAGGGAGTACATCAATTCAGGTGGGTCTACGTGTGAGGTGAAGACGTCCAAAGTGAAGGGCCGTTATTACCCACTTGTGGTTTGACTGAAGATTTCCGCATTGGAGCCACCATTACAGAAGATTTTCCTTAGAATTTGAATTGATGATGCCATGCACATGTGCGTCAGCGCAAGCACATCCCAACGGACATCTTGTCTCAAGGACTTGCCTGACCTTCTATTCCACGATACTAAGTGCCTGCGCTATATGACAGCTTAATACCTCATTGTTTATTATTATCATTTGCCTGATATCTTATTGACGCTGGTACACTGTTATAATTAATTAATTAATTGCAGGTTTATATAGCGCTAGGATCGACTCCCGGAGGAGTATCTCTGCGCTTCGACCGCTGCGAAACCCTTCCTGGCTTCCCTGAGAGATGGTCCCTTAGTGGGTATCTCCAGGGTGAGACCAGGCATCCCCGGCGGTCTGGTGGGGCCGTTAGTGAAGATGAGGCAAGCTAATGCCCAGAGTTGCCGAGTGTGATCACTGATCAGAGTGGGCACCGAGGCGAGAGAATTATCGAGTCCGCTGACCCTGGTCCAGAAACCTGCCGCGTCGGGAATCAAACCCTGGTCCCGGGCCGTCCTCTGCTCTCGGGTCTGCCGCCTCTAACCAGTGAGCCACACTACTTCACTATATACTTTATAGCACTTTCTTGTCCTATTATTGTTTGCCTAATACTTCAGGAACATAAGAAACATTACTCAGACTGTCATATTCATATGTTTTTACAATGCAAGCGATCAATCCCCCACTACCTTTCCTGCAATCGCAGGGAGAACAGTTATTCCTTGGAAGCAGTGGTTCAGAGCATTCAATGCCTATTTAGGAGCCATTGAGGGGATCAAATTCAAAGCTGATAGACCGAGATGGCTTTTGGAACATTATTTGGGATTGGAAGGACAAGAATTTTTTCAACATGTACCTATTTTTGTTCCAGATGATGAGGATGAACAACTTGATGAGTATGAGGGGGCTACTAAAAGACTAAGGAAATGTTTTTTGAAAGCCTCCAAATTAGTAGTGCAATGGCATAAGCTCTTTTCAATAGAACAATTTCCTTCTAAAAACATAGATATATATGTAATTTATCTATGAAATTTAGCATCTAAATGTGAATTGCATTCATTTACTGATCAACTTATCAGGGATCAATTATTTACATGATGCTTAAACAAAAAGAAACAGAAAACGTTACCTACTTGCAAAAATCCATCTCTTGAGGAAGCGATATTCTTAGCTAATAGTATACAAGATTCAAAAGAACCAGCTATGGTCTTAAACATGGATAATCAGGGTTCACCATGTATCGTAAAGGGGAATCAGTCCAACAAACTGAATGCTGCGCAGAAAAAGAAATTCTACAATGGTTCTTGTTTTCGATGTGGATTAAAATTTCATTTTGCGAGGGGCGTGGCCAATGCGCCAAGATGGCAGTCGCACTTTGATAGTGCTCCGGACCCCTCCGTCATCGACGTTGGAATCCGCTGCCATTGGTGCCCCTGCTGACCCCCATGGCCTCCTGGGTGTCCCTACAGAGGAGAGGAGTCTCTTACAAGCTGATCCCTCAGAGGAGCGGTCCGCTGTGGGGTGAATTCGCCGAGGTGCCGGCCATCGATATCCTAAGATGGCAGCGTCCGGCTCCGGTCTCCTGTGCCGACCTCCCTGTCGCAGAACTGGTGGCTCCCCGGAACACAACACCGCCGGCGTACACCCTGCCTACCGAGATTGTCTCCTCAGCTGCGTTCTACGCCGTGAGGTGTGCAGTGCTGGACCTTCTCTCCGGCGGTTTCTGTGTCACCCGCTGGGTCGAGCGGCGGAGAGGGAATGCGAAACCCGCTGCCTGCTGATCTGCTCGGGCTTGGGCCCGCTCTTGGCCTGGTCCTCTGACTGCTGTGGGGGACTGGTCCGACGTCCATTGTGGCCAGCGCCTCAGTCGCCTGAAGACTGAGAGACCCCTCCCAGCTACTGCGGCGCCACCGGTGTCCCGTACTCTGAATTCTGGTGCATCTGAGACTTCCTGTCGCGTGCAGACGCTGCGGAGACAGCCTGCACTGTCTCCTGATTTCCTGCTCCGGGCCTGGTGGTCGAGTGATCGACGTCAGACGGGGCTTGGTGGGGGTTTCCTGGCCCGAGCGCCCCCCTCTCCCCACCCGAATAGTTGCACCCCGTCATCCGGAACTGGCCTTCCCTGCTTCTCTCCGGCTGGCGAACCAGCTCCCCACAACTGCCTGGCTTCCCTACTCAGGCGCCACAGCTACAATGGTGATTGGAACGCCGGCTCCCAGGCGACTTGGAGCCCTGTGAGACATTGCCTCCTGCCCAACAGGCCCAACCCTGAGTATCATGGGTCCTCCGCTCTGCGCCCAGGCCCAGGTAGGTGCCCGGTGCTAACACCTCCCGCTTGAGTTCGGCCACGCAAATCGGGCAGCGTGGGGGGTCGCTGTCGCCGTCTTACATCGGCTGCACTCATCGGGCGGTGGGATGCTTTCTCTCTCTCTTTTTTTTTAACACATTTTATTGATGACCGCAGTACAACATGTGCATTAGAAGAATAATTGTCTAGGTGCAGTCCTTTTTCTGTTACAACAATCCCATTAGACATGTTACATAAAAGGTCTGTTCTCAGTAGGGATGCTTTCTCTCTTGACAACCCCCTCACTTCCCTGCCGCTTGGAGCCTTGGCAGCGGGGGCTGCCTTGGACTGCTCCTTGATCTCTCAACCTCCATCTTTGCTTCTGAACTGTTGTCCCCAGGCTGCCTTTGTCCCTCATAAGACACGCGGAGGTGCGACGAGCTCGGCCGACCTCATTGAGTGCGGGAGGTCTACGGGCTAGGCCCTCCTCCCCATCATCTCTCTACAGCTTGGCGGTGTTCGTCCCCGGCGGATCAGAGAGGTCCCCCGCTGGTTCGGCCGTCATTACGCGTGGCAGGGGACGGGATCTGTGTCCCTGAGGTGTCGGCATCCTCGGAGGCCCAGGGGCTCCTGCCTGGGTGGGTTTGGTGCCCGGGCCTGAGTATCGATGGCTTGGGCACTCGCTGCTTCCCCTCCCACCGTGGTTGAGGCCGGTTGATCGAGAGCCTCTCATCTATCTTTGGAGGACATTCGGGTCCTGTGCTGGCGGCAAAGATGGGCAGGGACCGTGCCCCGAAAACACCTGCACCACATACTCAAACTAAAATGGATCAATACACTACTGCTGACCAGAGTCCGGCGAGGGGGCGTCCAGTGGCCCCTCCCTGACTGGGAGAGACCTTTTGACTATCCTGCAGACGATTGGCACCTCTAAGGCCTCTGCGGAGGGCAAGATCAGTGAGGTGGGGGTCGACGAGGCCCTTATTCATCAATACCTCCGCAACACTACGTCGAGATTGTCGGAAGCGGAGTCACGTCTTTCCATCGCGGAAGAAGATTTGGGCCAGTTGAAAGCACAAGTGGTCTGCCTGCAAACTCAGACCTCAGAGTCGCACCGCCGAGCAGAAGACGCTGAGAATAGCTTGTGCTGGGACAATCTGTTCCTCATAGGTTTTCCTGAAAATGTCAAAGAGGGACACACAGACACCTTCGTTGAGACATGGTTCAAGCCATGGATGCCCAAAGAAGCCCTCTCACCATGTTCGGCAATTGAGCGCCCGCACCGCTCTCTGGCGGCCAAGCCTCCCGCCGGGGCCCCTCCTCGTCCTATTATCATCCGGGTCCTCAACTTCCGAGACAGAGACGCTATCCTGAGGGAGGCTCGAACCCATGGTCCTTTAAAATACCAAAACAGTACCATAATGATTTTCCCAGATTACACGAGGGACGTTCAAGCCCAGCGTTGTTCGTACACAGATGGTAAACAAAAACTCCGTAACCTGGGCTTGAGCTATGGGCTCCTCTTCCCGGCCGCCTCAGAGTTATCGCCTCAGGCGGTATGGACATGGCTCACGGAGGAGCGGCCTCTGCTGCTCCAACTTGCTTCCCCCCTCCCCAGACGGGCCCTTCCCAGCCACATCCTTCTCCTCCCAAACAGCAACAGAGGCACAACCGCTCCCATAGAAGGGGTGAACGGCGGGGAGACCGATCACGATTGCCTGGAGCTGACTCCCAAATGCAGATCTCTTCTGAGGTCCCTCTAGATCTGGATGACTACAGCCAAGCCTGTTCCATGACAAACCTGAACTGTGAACATGACTCTGCCTCGGCGTTAAGCTCGATTCTCTCTGACTCAGACCTGTCTCGGAGTCATGCGTTCCGGGAGTCCGGGGACGATGCCGGTCTCTGACTGTGAGGTCCCAATGGAAGCGGAGCTGAATCGGAACTCATGGGACTTGTGGCAGTACTACTCAACCGTTGACACTGAGTTATCCGTCTATATGGAGGGGTCCATCATCATCGCCACGACTTGCCCTGCTAACCGTTTTAGGATAGCTTCTGGTTTTTGTTTTGGGAAACAGATGCTTCGGGTTTGGAAGTATAGAGTGGGGGGTGTTGGGAGGGGGGTTATTGCCCACCGCTCTTTGTTCATCTTTATTCCGTTTGAGTCACTGTATACAGTTGTTTATATTGTTTTTGTTTTTCATGACAGCCCATTCCACACATGTACCATCGTCACTAACAGGGGGTACACCACCAGGCACCAGCCCCGTCTTTTTCTCTTAGCCGGGATGCGTCATCTTACCAGGGGCCTAGGCCTCCCCCGGCTCTTCTCTCCCTGCGCCAACTGCTTCCCAGATGCCCATACATGGTAGGCCCCTTCACATCCAGTCGTGGAACGTCAATGGGTTGTTAGACCGCATTAAAAACACTGCCGTCTTTAGGAGCGCCCAGCGCCAGACTCCTGACGTCCTCCTCCTTCAGGAGACACACCTCCCCGGAACCTAATGCTCTTTTTTGCCCAGTATGGGTTCGAAAGGGTCTGGCACTCGGGCTTCAAGCAGGGCTCCCTGGGGGTGGCTATACTGATTCTGCGTGGGCTCCCCTTCACGCCACTACACCTGTAGACGACACACAGGGCCACTACGTGGCCCTCTCCGGCAGACTTGAGGGAAAGGTCTTCAGCTTCCTTTCAGTGTATATTCCCCCGGCCACGCTCCCTTCTACCCTCCATCACCTCCCAGAGGTGATCTCCACCCTGACCCACGGCCACACCATAATCAGGGGACGTGGGGGACTTCAACACGGTAATGCAACCGACCCTCGATGCTACGGGGGATCCCTCCGCATCACGCCTCACCACTATCAGATTGGTCATCTGCAGTTGGGCTATGTGACACTTGGAGGCTTTGGCACCCCGTGAGAAATAATACACCCACACTTCAGCGGCTCACCATGGCCACTCCGGTGTTGATCTACTTCTCCCCGCCACCGACTGCCAACTGGTCTCCGGTACTTCCATTCTCCCCTGGGGATTCTCAGACCACTCCACTATTTCTCTTCCTTCGGTACTAATACCGGGGGGGGGGGCACACTTGGTCTGGCAGTTTAACGCGTGGTGTTTGCAAGACTCAGGGATTAAGGACGCTCTTGAGGTAGAGATGAGACAATATTTTTTGACTAATAAGGGCTCGGTCCCCTCTGCGGGCACACTGTGGGAAGCCGGTAAGGCCACCATGCGTGGGGTAGCTAGAGGTCTGGTTCATTCGAAACGAGCGGAACAAACTGCTCACTTGACTCAGCTTGAAGCGCAGGCCGCATGGCGGATGCAACCTCTGGCGCTACAGAAGACGCCCAATCGGATAGACAACTTGTGCTGCATAGCGAAGTGATCCGCCAGATCTCTCTTGACTTGGCTAAGACGCTATGGCGCTCCTCTGTGGCCCGTGTCTACGGATGGGGTGACAAAAATTGCTTCATATAGAGAACAACATATTTAAACAATTATATAAAGACCAAGCGGTTTTCAATCCCCTTTCTTAACGATAAACAACACCTAGAAAACCGTGGGTCTATAGAAGTGAGCACATACCAGAACAGCAAAACCCTTCTTTTTAAATTTTTTATTTTATTTTATTGATTTTCAAGACTTATCCATTACAAAAAACAAAGCGATTGGCATAAACAAAAAAGAAACAGTGGTGTGTGAATTTCCATTCTTACATTCCAAACATGTAAAAGACCATTTTTCTAACAAAATATTAGACAGTGGGCTTAGCGGTGTACACCATAATATTCACAGACTGCAGCTTCCATGTAATATACCAAAATTCACGACGATATGCAATTCGACAGTAGTATATAATGGTCATCCACAATATCCTAAAGTTGAACACACAGTTTAAGCTCCTCCAGCACCCACTGAATACATACAGCGAGGAAGATTAAAGAGTAGGGGGCAGATGTATCAATGGTTTTGCATGTCGCAAATGCTGCGAATCGCAGTTTCGCAGCGTTTGCGACATGCAAAAGTGAATTTGGGATGTAAAAAAAATTGCATCGCATAATAAGAATTCGCATGTTTGCGAATTCTTAATGTGCAAGAAGTGAATAATCGCAGAATAATTTGCGATTTCCAATATTGCATTATCGCACTTTAGCGAAAATCGCAAATAAGAAATCACAAGCCAAGAAATCGCATCCAGATGTAAGAAAAATTCGCAAATGCGAAGTTCAATAAATCGCACTTTAAGAATTCGCTAATAACACCAAGTAGAAGCAGGTGGTAAAAAAAATATATATAAAATAGCTCCCAGAATGCTTTTTCTTTCTCTACAAAATGGCGGGCTGTACCTGATTGCCAGGAGGCTGCGCATCAAAGCTCTTGCCCAGAGAAGACAAAGGCAGGATAGAATTTTCAGATTACGCATTACGCTGTTTCAGCAGACTCAGGAGGAGATATATGAAAAATACAGGCTACATCCTCACACCATTCTTGACCTCATTACTGAATTGGAACCTTTTTTGACACACCCAACAGCCAGAACACAATCAATACCAACACATGTGCAGGTATTGTGCTCACTGCACCTTTTGGCATCTGGATCCTTTCAAAGTGTAATAGCAGAGGTTGGTGGAGTGTCACAGAGTGCCCTATCATGTTTTTTCCATCGCTTCCTGGACGCAATGATAAATAGACTTCAATATCATATATATTTCTCAAATACACACCAAGCCATACAGGAAACAAAGTTGGATTTCTATCAAATTGCAAGATTTCCTCATGTCATTGGATGCATAGACGGAACCCATATTGCCATCACTCCACCTGCAGCCATAGAATATGTATTCCGGAACAGAAAAAGCTACCACTCGCTGAACATCCAGATCATATGCAATGCAAAATACATTATCAATGACATAATTGCAAAGTTTCCAGGGAGTACACATGACTCTTACATCTTCAGACATAGCGCAATTCATCGACGTCTCAGTGCTGGTCAGTTTGGAGACGGATACCTGCTAGGTAAGTAAAACACATGCAAACATACATCCATCCATCAATATGGACTGGAACATACAATTACCAATTCCTTTATGACTTGCAGGTGATAGTGCCTACGCAGTGCGTGATTTCATACTCACCCCATACTTGAATCCTGCAAATGCAAGTGAAAGACGGTACAACAGGGCACACCGGTCTACACGTGGGGTGATTGAACGTACATTCGGAATCCTGAAAAGCCGTTTCAGGTGCATACACAAAAGTGGAGGTGCATTGCAAAACAATCCAGAGACATGTTGCAAAATTGTGACAGCATGTGCAATGCTGCATAATATGGCTATTCGCAAAGGCACACAAATAGAAGTGAGTGACTTAGACACATCTGATGATGATGACAACCCTCCACCAAGGATGGCAGTGGCAGGAGTAGGAGCCATGGCTGGTCGTCAAAGAAGGGCAGAGATAACACGTAACTATTTTTAGGTAAAAAAAATACAGAACACCAATATCACTTTGGTATTGTTATTTTAATTCTGAACATGTAACAAGTACTATATGTTTGACTTATTACTCCTAATGTTTGTGAACTTAAAAGGGACATAAGTGTAAAGGAAAAGAAGAAATTGTCTCTATGCATTACTGCTGCATAGTACATAGAACACTTTAAAGTCATTTTTTCCGCTGGCGGGTGGAAGCAGGTTGCTCCTGTGGAGGAATGGCCTCTTGGTCTGCTCCGGTAGTGGAACGCCTTCCACTCCTGCGTTGCACCATGATGTTAGTTGGGGTGGGGTTGTTAGTACTCCTACTGGAGTTGTCCTCGCTTTCTCCAGAGCAGAGGAGAGCGCTTGCACCTGATTGCGTGGTTTGCATGGTTTCCAGGACCAATGTCATTTTGTCCACACTCTTTACAACTGCACGTGTGCAGTCACTGAATTCAAGCTGCATGTTGATGCTGCGACGTGTGAAATTGCTGGTGACTGCACATAGCCTGTTGATGTTCTTGGTGTATGTGTGCATCCTATCCTGTGTAGCCTGTGCAGCCCTGTTTCGTGCCTTTTCTATTTTTAAAAGTGTCACACAGAGTTTGTCAATGGAAGCAGCCATGCATTCCTGGTTTTTGTTTGACTTCAGTAGCTGCCTATTAATGGATCTCAGTGCCTTATGTTGTTGGCGTTGAACCTGAAGCATGTTCTGCTCAAGCCCTGCAAACACTGTGACTCCCTTACTTTGTCCTGTGTTATGTGCAGATGCATCCAGACGGAATGAGCGCGCCTTCCTTGGTGTTTGGGATTCCTGTTGTGCGGCTTGGGAGGACACTGTGACTGTCTCATTGGGGACAGATTCAACATCTGAATTGTCATCCTGTACTATTGGTTCTAGAGGTGGTACACGACTGCGCTTCCTTTGAATGGTGACATGTTGCACAGGGGCATTAGTGACTTGATCTTCATTTTCTGACGTCACATGGGGAGGTGAAAATTCTAATTCATTATCAGTCCTGGCCTCACTTGTATGTCCTGTGTATGTAGAGTGCAAAATATAAATTTGTGTTCATGACAAAATAAATTACTTCATGCCAGACTACTACTTGTACTGC
Organism: Lissotriton vulgaris; assembly: GCF_964263255.1. Lineage (NCBI taxonomy): Eukaryota > Metazoa > Chordata > Amphibia > Caudata > Salamandridae > Lissotriton > Lissotriton vulgaris. The sequence continues at coordinate 557,266,285 of NC_141687.1, forward strand.
ATTGCTGCAGCATACCAATGTACTACTCATGGAAATAACATGAGTGACTATGATCGAGAGTGTTACTATGTCAAAAGGACTACCACTCCCATAATGCATTGCTCAGTTCTTTTTTTACAGTGTGACTGGACTAATATTCCTCTGACATTCAGTGCGCACACACACATTCTTTGTACACACACACATGCATGCAATTTGCAGTCCTCTTACCTTGTGGACTTCCTGTGGGTTCAGAGCTGTCAATGGTAGCCACTCCACTCACACTTTCAGGTAAGAGTGTGGATTCAATCAGTTCCTCATGGGGTGTGGGTTTGTCCACAACAGAAGGTCCACCACCTGTTTGGTTTGCCTCTTTGATCCTCTCAGCAAGTTTTTCTTTTGATCTGAGCCTCATGTCATACCACCGTTTTTTGATTTCATCAATGGAGCGTGTGGTGACTCCTACTGAGTTAACTTTCTCCTGGATCTCCAGCCAGATTTTTTTTTCCTGGAGTCAGGTACTTTCAAGGCTTTCTTCCCAAACAGGTCCTCATGGTTACACACCATTTCTTCTATGAGCACTTCTTGCTCCTTATCAGAAAACTTCTGCTTTCTTTTCCTCTTTTCCAATGCCTGCTCCTCCTGTGCCTTCTGTGACTCCATTGCTCACCAAACAGCTCTGCTCTGCCTCAGCACACTCTTACAACTGCCACTGGGTGTGGCTCTGGGTAGCAGGTGCAAGCAATCACCGGAACTTCCTGGTTGTGATGTCATCAGCCTGTTTCTGCATTGCATGGTTCCCGATTTTGGGATTTCTTAAATTGCGATTTTCGCAATTTTGCGAATCGCAAAAAATTCGCAGATTATTATGCGATTTTTAAGGAATCGCAATTTTTTCGCAGGAATCTTCTTACATACCATTTTGCGATTCCGATATAGCGATTCGCTAAAAATCGCTATTTGGGACTCGCAAAATGGTTTTTTGATACATCTGCCCCCAGGTCACCAGGCCCAACAGTAGCTCCAACATCCATATCAGCATCAGGACTAGTAGACCTAGCATGAGCCCAGTCAATAAAAGGTTCCCATATTTCCTTGGGTCTGGAGGTAGGTGGCATTAGTTTCCAGAATATAGTAAGCTGAGTCTGTCCGTTTGTAATCTCCCTAACCCAGTCCTTGACCGTTGGTTTCCTCTTCTTCCCCCAACGTAAAGCTATCTGACGTTTAGCAAATAACAATAACAGCGCATGTAGTTTGCGTTTTTTCACATGCGTGTCTCTGACATATCCCAACAGCTCCAGCAGTGGGGACGGGGACAACTCTAAACCTAGAATTTGATTTATGGATTCGAAAATGTGAAACCAATACTTAGTGATGACTGGGCATTCCCATGCCATATGGAGGAAGGAGGCCTCAAACGCCCCACATCGCCATCAGCAGTCGTCATCTCTAAGTCTATTTCATATAAACTAATCGGCGTTCTATAGTAGCGATGTATAAATTTGAAGTGAATTAGCTGAAGTTTATAATTAGGCGATAATTCCATCTTCTGGGCGCTGCAATAGGACCATTGGTCATCGGTCAGAGGGGGGACCAACTCGGTATCCCATTTAAGACAAGTATTGGATGCAGTCACAGGTGCATCATTCTGCATATGAGTGTACAGTCTGGTGATAAGCCTGCGCGACGATGGCGTAACCAGTACATTTTCTAGAGCTGCCAGTCAGGAAGGCTGGGAGGGGAAATCTGGATGTAGCTCCTGACAGGCTGCACGAAGTTTATGATATAAAAACGTCTCACCGAAAGATATCCTTTGGCCTTCCCCAGCGCTTGAAGGGTCCCTGAATATTCCGCCTGGGTAAAGATCAGCAGAAGTATGAAGCGACATTGCCTGCGCTACCTTAGTAGTGATTTCCTCCCTAACATTGGGAAGCATGGGATTCTGCGCTGGAGGGATTGAAGGCGCGTATTAAGGGGCTCATTATGATTGCGGATTTTCCGCATCCTCCGGGCCGGCGGAAGCCACCGCCGGCCCGGAGGATGCGGAAAATCCGCAGCGGACCCACCAAAGACCCACCGCCACATTAGGATGGCTGGTGGGTCCCGGTTTCCGTCCGCAGCTTTTCCTCCGCGGTCGGCTTACAACCGCGGAGGAAAAGCACTAATCTGGTGACGGTGTCTCTCAGACACCGTCCGCCAGATTAGTATGTGCCTGCAAACATGCTTTTCCGCGGCAGCTTTTCCGCCGTGGAAAAGCATGTGTAACTTCACTGCGGGGGCCCGTTGCGGGCCCCCTAGGTGAAGGGGGGGGGTGCACATGGGGGGTACCTATGGTACCCCCCTGCATTTGTATGCAGAAAGCGGCAGGCACCGTGCGGTGCCTGCCTCTTTCTGCATGCAAATGCAATGCGTGCATTTTTAACATTGCCGCGGGTGCAGCTTGAAGCCGCACCCGCCGCAATGTTAAAAATAGAGGATGTGACCGCCACCCTGGCGGTCACATCCTAATCGCACAGGAGGGGACTCCGCAGCCCATGCGGACGTCCCCTCCTCCTCAATGATCGCGGACGGACGCAAGTCCGTCCACGATCATAATCGGCCCCAAAATCTGTGCACCCGCTCTTTTATGTAATCCATCTCAAGCCCATCTGAGGGTCTCAGGAGTATCTATGCAGTCCGTGGGGCGTTTATATTTCTGATACACTGCCATCCTAAGTGGAACAGGCGCAAACCGCATCTTTCTTGACAGCCACATGTGGCTGAAATGGCGTCTGGTGGACCCTTTATTGCAAAAATTGCGCCTGTGCACAGAGTGCGTATAGCTTCATGTCTGGGGCACTCAACCACCCTTGCTGGTCGGTAAGGATAAAAGTTCTTATGATACCCTGGCTTGGCCTCCGGCCCATATCAAGGATATTAGTAGAGAGGGAGGTCTTTTTCAATAAATGTATTTTTTTACTTTATTCTAGACGTGATTTGTAGTGCACTGTGATATTAATAATACTGCTAAACATACTGATAGAAGAGATAGGGAGTGATAGCACTCCAATGAAAAGAGGTGTACTCAAGGACACCGCAGAACATGGTTTTGAGCTTTTCTGAATCTGTGTTAGGGCCATATAATGCTACAATTGTCAATAAAGTGCCTCCCAAATAGCCCAAGAGAATTACGTATCGGCCATCAGGGTCTGTATATACCTCCCTCTCTCTCCAGTCTATGCCTCGTCTCACCAGCACTGCTACTCCTCTAGAGAAGTTCGAGTACACTGACACGTATGACGAGCCCCAACGCCTATGTCTGAGTTTTGTCGAGTGTTGGGATCGGAGATGAGTCTCCTGTATCAAGCATATGTCGTTATTGTGTCGTGTAAGGTATGCTTGAACTAACCTCGTCTTCCTACTGTCATTAAGGCCTCGTATGTTCCAGGTTAAACAATTCACCTTGGTCTCGTGTACGTCAGTAAATTGACATATGTGTCATCGCTGCACCCCATCTGCCACAAAAGCATGTCTGTAGGTCGCGCAACAGTCTCAACATTCAATGGCCACACACCAGCAAACAAACCCAAATCAAACCCTTCCCTTACCCCCCCCCCACCCCCCCACCCCCACATCAACCCCCCCAATCAGGTTGAGGCAGAACCCACCCCAGAAAAGACTCAAAACAGAACATTGCAGGGAAATTTCCCATGGGGAAGTGTGAGTGCCTGCAAACTTCCCTACCGTAGCAGGGTGGCCGAGATACTGCAAGAGACCACACCTGCAATGCAGCTAGCCAAACAGAACATGCGGTAGTAAGGTAAAATTAGTTATTACCATCTCTCTTCTTGTGGTTACAATTACTTATCCCTCCCAAACCGCCCTATCCAACTAAGCTAAACAAGCGTAAGGGTGTGGGTGCAACTGAATCCCATCATATATAGTGCTTGGAACTGTGCCAAATTATCTTAGCAATAAGAAAAAAAACCAGTGCAACTGTGTGGTACATCGGAGAGTAAAAGATAGACCCCGGAACCCAAATATAAAGAATATCATACTCCAGAAATAAGAGCAGTGGTATAGTGGAGAAAAACAATTTTTACAGAAAGAATTCAATTGCCAAGTATTTAGTCATTGTCACTTAGCTGCCGTTCTGATGCTTCCACTGATCCCGGGCCCTTCTTACTCAGCTTTCCACCCACGTGTTTGGCAAATTTCAAGGCGGATTTGGCATCCGTGAAAAAATGTGCGGAGCTATCATAGGAGACTTTGAGTTTGGCAGGGTAGAGTAACGAATAAGGTATCTGCGCCAGCAGCAGGATATTCTTCGCCGGCAAGAATTCTCTTCTAGCTGCCTGCACCGACGGGGTGAAGTCTGGGTAGAAGGCGACTTTGTTTCCCTGATGTGTTATTGCTCCCATCGTGCGGGCCTGCCTCAGCACCACATCCAAGTCTTGATAGTTCAAAATTCTTGCCAATGTGGGCCGTGGAGGAGCCCCCACCGGTGGTCGCGCTCCCAGAGTGCGGTGAGCCCTTTCCACCGCAAAAAACGGTGATAGATGCGTGGGGAACAGGTCACTAAGCAGATCCGCCACATAGACTTCCATCTTCGTGATCACCGTCGTCTCCGAACACCCGTAATGCGTAGGTTGTTCCGACGAGATATGGCTTCCAAATCCTCGTTCCTAGCACAGATCATGTTGAGGAGTCTGTCTATCTGAGACATTTGGTCTTTGGTTTCAACCTGAAACTCATGGAGGTGGGTATGTTTATTTTCTAAGACATCCAGCCTGTGCTCATGCACTCCGATCTGTGTTTTCACCGATTCCATTTGCGTTGTTAAGGTATCTAATTTGGCGTCGATAGTGCGTAGGCTAGAGCGCATTTCCAGCATGAGTGCACGCAGGTCTTCGCCCTGGTCTTCAAGCTGCCCATCCGGGTACCCTCTGCGGCAGTCTCTGTGTCCGATTCCAGTTGTCTGGTGGAACGGCGTTGCTCAAAGCTGAGTTTGGGCTGTTTAGCGTCTTGTTTGCCCATGGTGAATCAGTATGAGCAACTCACTCACCAAACAGTAGGTGCCCAGCAAACAACCGTCCCCCTCAAGTGCCGCACACAACACTCGCAAAATGCGAGTCTTCAATGCCCCAAGGTGACCAGCAGATAGTAGGGCACACTACGTTGTGCTGCAAAGACCGTCTCAAAATTCTATAGCAGGGGTCTCACCAACAAGCACGAACCACAGCCGAGAACCCCTCTGGGCCCAAATATTGCGCCACTGCCGCAAGACTCACCACTTCCGATTCATAAATATTTGGACAGTTCCCTATCCGGCCCGTTGGCCGACAATCCACTCTGTGCTACTTGCAGACACCTCTGACCATCCTCTCAGCAGCTTACACAGTGCCCTGGAAGCACATAAAATGGTGGGGGCCAAGGCACCAATATCACTTTGGCATAGAATTTCCAGGTGCAGCAGGGCAACCATCCACTACACTGCTGGGCTTCAGATCAGCACACAATAGCTTCCCCAAATGCACCGGTCGATTCACCTGCTCTGTAGAACATGCGGTATAGGTCCAGCAATGTGATCGGTATTCTCGCAACCCGCCTAAAAGGCGTCTTCCCGCAACCCCAGTCCGCCAGGCCCTTACATTCCCACAACGGGCATTGGCTGTGGGCACCGGCCTTCACGCACCCTCCGTCTTCCTCGTAACACGACTAGGCCAGGTCAGACGTCTTCTCAGTCGGGACCCGCGCTGAGCCCGCTGCGGAGCGAGCAGCTGCACCGCAGCTTCAAACAGCCCCCACCTCACCTTGCAGATTCAGTCGCGGCTCCCGGAGGGCACCCTCGAGCAGTCCAGCCCTGCAGATGAGACGTTCGCTGTGTGGCGGCACTATTGCCGGTTATTGTCGCGCCTTCCCCAAATTGCCGATCCCCACAGCGCCAGCCGGATGTGTCAGGTCCGCCTAGGCTCGCATCGAATCCACGGCCTCAAGTAGTGTGGGCGACCGGGTCACTGCACCGTCACCAATCGCCGCCCGCAGTCACTACACATTCCAGAGCTCGTCCCTCAGCGATCGGGCATTGAATACGGCTCCAGACTACACCGATTATAACCACAGTTAATACGCCTGCAGAAATGACGAGAATGCAAAGATTAGTCTCAGTAAAATGTTCGGATTAATGAAAAAGAGGATCTCGGCCAGCAGAGTTAGCTCACTGAACAGCCATTCCGCAGCTCGGCTAGCCACACCCGGACAGCAAAACTCTTCTGAATTTTAGAAGAGTCCTCTTAAAGAGGACGGAATCCCATCTCCTACCAAGGTAGCATGCTTCATCATTTGGGATCTCCTCTTAGTTGCAAACTCTAGTGCAACCAAGGGCTGCGACCTTCCTAAAAGAGGAAGGGAGCTCACCGATGTTTTAGAGAGGTAGTTTAGGTGGAATCTACTATGATCCCGTAAATGTGAAGCAATAAGTGTTTTTAATGGTGGTGGTTGCCGTGCATGTGAGTTAGTGTAAAACATCAGCACAGGTGCACCACACAATAGTTACAAAAACTCAGCGACCAAATATATAATTTGTATACTACACAAATATTGTTCAAGATTTTTTCTTTTATTCCAATTTTCTTATTGCTTTAAAAACGTAGTCACAAACATAAAATTTCAACGTGATACAGCTGACGCGTTTCGTCCTACTAGAGGACTTCTTCAGGGTGATAATAACTTCGAAGAATTCAAGCACAGCAATATTAGTAGAGTCAAAAGAATAGACAGAGCAGCGATCCAACTGTCATTCCTTATGTAAACCACGGTTGATTGGAATACTTAAAATAAAGTATTCAGGCTGCGTCCCTCCAAATCATAAATATGGAGAAGAGACAGAAAAAAAGAATGTTGAATCGGTCCAATGACAGGGCACCATTACATGCGTATGCAGGACACCCCACCTATTCCAGTTAAAATATAAGCTGTGTATGCTAAAGCAAATGTCGACAGCCGGTATTAGGATGTCGACGACACTCCAAAAGCCAGGTATCACGGCAGAAAGAACGCTTATATTTGGACTGGAATAGGTGGGGTGTCCTGCATACGGTTGTTAAGATTGCTTTTATGTGAGCCATTTGGGCGAATATAAGTAGGCTTGCGGACCTAAGTGTGCGTTCTTGCCCTGGGGGCATATCTGAATCATCACTGATGGCTTGTATAAGGAACAACAATCCTGAGAAATACTTAGTAAGTATTTTTAAACTAGTGGGGATAACAGCTTAGGTCTCTATAAGTGGGATTTCAACATTTTGATGGAGTACCATCCCCTTTTTATCTTTTAGACCCCGGGAATAATCTCATGCTGGTCGCATTATTTTTCGCACGTAACGGTGCCCTGTCATTGGACCGATTGAACATTCTAGTATCTGTCTCTTCTCCATATTTATGAGTTGGAGGGACGCAGCCTGAATACTTGATTTTAAGTATTCCAATGAACCGTGGTTTACATAAGGAATGACAATTGGATTGCTGCTCTGGCTGGTTAGTAGGAGTCCTAACTTCTGTGAATACCAAAATGAGTAAGTGCCTTCTGTGAATACCAAAATGAGTAAGTACCTTCTGTGAATACCAAAATGGTAGTAAGTTTAGGATTTTGTCTTAAGTTTGTTCTGTAAATCGGGCCCTGTGTATCTGGGTCAAGTTGTTTCAGGCATGGGTAGTGCCCCATGCCCTGTCTTACTAAAAGCAATAGAAGTACCTGTTTCTACTAATCGTGAACAGCTACAAGCGTTTTAAGGAAGTATTACACTAAATGTATTGAACATTTTGAAACAAAAGCTGAAAGTCCACATTTGCTGTGTAGGAAGAATGTGAATTTTGTGTGGAATGAGGATCAGGCTGTAGCATTTAATAAGTTGAAGACAGAATTGGCTATGGCTCCACTTTTAAGCTCGTTTTCCCCTGGTAAGTTATTATGCATCAGTGTTGATGCAAGTGGTGTGGGGTTGGGGACAATTCTATTTCATGTGAAAGGTGATTCGAACGAGTTGTGTTGTTTGCTTCATGCACCTTGACTAGTCAGGTCCACTTATACTCAGTAATTTAGTGTGAAATGCTTGCCTGTATCTTGGCTGTTGAGCGGTTCAAGGCGTATCTTTGGTTTACTAAATTTCTAACAACTACAGACCACAAACCTCTAGTTTCCATTCTGAATGGAATGAATGTATTTTCCACTAAAGCCACAGCCAGATTGATCAGACTAAATATGAAATTGCTTGAGCATCGTTTTGATGTTGAGTATATCCCTGGTGGAAAAATTGTGATTTTCTTTCACACCTTCTACGTCTCTGTGAAGGTACAGAAGGAATTAGTGATGTAAAGTCACAAGATGTTGTTGTTAGGTGGCTAATGTGTTTTGAAATAATGGTGACAGTAAAAATGTGAATGAAGAGTGTTGGAGGAAAGTTCTTGCTAAGGACCATTTGTTGATAAAGGTCCAGAGTACTCATTTCTAGGGTGGCCCAGAGAAGTAAGTCTTACCATAGAATTACAATCTTATAGTAAGATTCAAACTGAGTTCAGTGTGGAAGATGGATTGCTTTTTATAGTGGATAAATTAGTCCCCTCGTAATTGGTCAGGAACGCCCTGCTTGAATTCAGCCATCGTAGTCATATGGGGATGACTCTTACTAAAAAAAAAAGACTGAGGGAGACCTATTTATTGGATGTCAGGTATGGACAGGAATGTTGAGGAGTGGTGTACACATGTTTTGATTTGCACACAGAATGATAAAGGTCTCAAGTGCTTTTCACCTCCCATGAGTGAAACTATAGCTCCTAAAGGGGTTTGGGAGAAACAGTTGACTTATTTTCTTGGCCCTTTACCGCTGTTACCTGCTAACCAACAGTATGCTGTTGTGATGATAGCTAACTTATCTAAGTGATTGGAAGCCACGTTTGTACGGGAATTGAATACCAAAGCTTTTGTCACACTTCTTACTGTTTTATTTGTAAAAGAGGAGTATCCCTTAGAACTTATATCTGACAATGGGGTACAGTTTAAGTCTACAGAAAAGAAGACATTTTTCAATGCTGCAGAGATTAAACACAAGGAGACAGAGACGGGCAGAGATCACACGCAACTACTTTTAAGTAAGTAAAGAGACACAGCCAGGTGGAGTATGTACCCAACGTAGTTTAATTTTTGGCACTAGGCAAGTACTGAAAGGCCCAAATGTGCAACACAAATGGTATCCATCAATAATGGGAGTCCTGGGTCACTTCCCCATTCAAGGTCATGGAGTGTGGGCAGCATTAGTCATTTTCGGCCACGCATACCGGTGCCAGATGAAACTGGCTGGCTGTCCTCACTGGGTGTGTGGGCAGAGGGAGCACCATGGAGCCTGCTGCTCCTCCGTGTCTCAGCAATAGGGGGGGTTGTCATGCTGCTCCTACTGGTGCTTTTCTCGCTCTCAGGTACATCCAGAGCAGCAGTATGTGCTGACTGCGCATTAAGCAGCACCTCTACAGCACTCGTCACCCTTGCAAAGCCCCTGGACACCTCATTGCTGCTGTGTGCTAGTCCCTCTTGCATGTTCACGCATCGCCTGCAAAGAAGGGAAGTGGCTGTGGCCAGGCGGTTGACTGCCTTAGTGTGTTGCTGTCCTTCCGCCTTGTATTCCTGTCCTGGTCAAGTTTGGTGCACAAAAGCAGCACGGACTGTGACATGTCCCGCATCCCCGCAGCCATCTCCCTCATGCCTGATGCCATCTCCCTGTTTTCATCCACCAATGCGCTGATGCCCTTTCCTATTGTTGCCATGTTTTCATTCAGGTGCCTCATCTGGCCCCTGAATAAAGGGGAAGGCCGATGGATGGCCTTCCCCTTTATACGTTGTATTTTCCCCATGCTACTCTCCAGTCCACGGAAGACACTGGGACCCTCCACATGTTGTGAAGCACTGCTGTCTCTGGGCCTGCAGCGTCTGGTACCTGTGTGGGCACCCTCGGGTCTGGACTGCTGTATGGCTGTGCTTTCTTCACCAGCAAAGGTTGGTGTCTCATCCCCCACCGTGTCTCCTGCTGATGGCTCCATTTGAACATGTGTGGCAACTACATGCCTCTTGCTCTTTTGAACTGCCAGTGTTGTGTTAGGCGGTGTGCAGGTAGTTCAGGTGAGGACAGTAGTAGGGGGAGTCAAAACGCTCTGGGGAGGCCTGCAGCTGTGGTAACATTTGCAGGTCTTGGGAGGCTGGCTGTGCTGTTGGGGCACCAGTGTCCTCTGTGGTATTCCCTGCACTTGTGCTTGCCTCCTGTGTGTCGTTCCTCTGTGGTGCACTGACTTCCTTCTCCCTGGTACGCCTGCGAGATGTCTCGCCTGTGGCCATAAAAGCATACATTAGCTCTGTGTTCCTGCAGCACTGATTATACAATTACATTTTAATCACTGAAACACTGTAGCTTTTGCCTCAGCTTGCTTATCACTGATGTGTGTCGCATGCCTTGTTGCTTGGTATGCTGTATGACATGGTAGGTGTTTCAATGACTACATCTCCCATAATGCATTTCTGGTGTATATTGCTACCTCTACTGGAGTGGGGTTAACACTGCCACATAGGGGTAAGGGAAGGGGATGGGGTGGGTGTGATTGTTGTGCATGCTTCTTACCTTTTCTGGTGGCAGCTCTGGCTGAGCTGTCTGCATCTCCCAGTCCACAGACGCTCTCTGGTTCAATGGTGGACTCCACCAGCTCCTCCAGCTCAGTCAGGGCAGGTGCCCTGTTCCTCCCTCCTCCAGTAAGGTTCGCCTGTTTGTGGAGCTCTGCAATCTTTCGCTTTGATAAGCTCCTGAGGTAGTACCACATCTTCTTCAGGTCATCTATCTCCTGTGGGGTCACTCCAACAGCATTTACCTTTGACTGTATTTCAAGCCAAATCTTCATTTTGGCAGATTCTGCCACCGTCAGGGACTGCTTTCCAAACAATTTTTGGTATTCCTTTACCACCTCCTCCACGAGGACCTGCAGCTCCATGGTGCTGAATTTGATTTTCCTCTTCCTCTCTGCACCTTCCTTCTCAGAGTTGTTTGCCATTTTTTCACTTTCAAAAGCAGTAAAGTTTTCCTGTGGCCCAAGGACTCTGCTCTGCTCTCACAGCCTCTCCAGAAGCTTCTGATTGCTTGCACCTGCCTGGGAGTAGCCACTTCCTGGTTGGGACGAGGGAGGTTGCACAGGATTGGCTGACTCCTGGGTTTTTCTTTTTTTGAATAGCTATTTACCGAATCGGTAATTCCCATTCATTCCTATCTGCCTCCAGGCCCATAGGAATGAATGGGAATTACCGATTCGGTAAATGCTGAATGGATGATACCGAATTTTACCGGTCGGTAATATTTACCTAATTTTTACCTACATCCCAATTTCCGATTCTAAAATACCGAATCAGTAAAATTCAGTATTTTAGAATCAGTAATTTTAAATTACCTACATCTGGCCCATAGAGACAAATATGTTAAGGCCAGCATGTGCGCCACCAGTGTGCTTAGCCAACTGGTGCTGATGTCCAATAGAGTCCGTTCATTGACACAAAGGCCTCTGAGTCAAGTGCAGGCCTCATCAGAGAGATCTCTGCTTTTAACATCCAAAGATGCTGAACGTGTTTTTTGGATAAGAGAGTTGGTAGAGGTTTCTAGATGAACTCTAGAGTATAGGCAATTTGACTAAGATCCAGAATCCAGCAGCCCCTTATTTTTTCCTATTGTTTGAAATTATAGGAGAATAAAAGATCGACCCAATCGCCAAGATAAGTGGAGATTCCGTGACTGTTGGCAGAAAGCAGTCACTGTCATCTTGATGCTTGGCCTCTGATTTGTGAGTCCCTCTCTGTATGGTAGTGCAGAGCATGGTGATAATGGTTTTCTAGAATGCCTCTGCATAGCTTGCATGGCCACTGAATCTGTCCGAGGATGGCCTATTAGGCAAGCTGGCATATCTTTAGGCACTTTATACCTCTTTCAAATTCTGGAACAAAAGCAAATAAAGTAGTTGGACTTTCCATCACCACTGGAAGTAGCTTCTTTGTGTCTATGTCCCCGTTGCTATTGGAAGCCATGTTTTTCTTTGTTATATTCTTCCTCGTCAGGGTCCTAATATTTCCCCTTGAGCTACATGGGATCGTATGCTGGGCCTGACATTGCCAGACTCCTGTGGGTCAAACAGGAGTTGACGAAGGTATAGAAGTTCATTCTTGGTAATGCATGCTCAGACATCAAACGTGTCAGGATGTCCTTTTCTAAAATTAGAGTCACTTTTGGTGCCTTTTGAGCCTTTGATAGTGTTGTAATCAACAAAGCTTTTGTTGAAGGAACAGTCGCTGATAACATGTTCGTTGTCAACAAAGTGATCGTTGACACTGAGATTTTGTTAGCTGAAGATGTCGTAGATAATTTAGTTGTAGGTGGTGGAAGACCTTTCCTCCATGGGGGATCTCTGTCAATCTTTTTTGTTGTTGAATGGCAAATTCTTGCACTTTCGATTTCTAAAGCCTTAGCAAAAGTCTACCCCCACTCTACTTTAAAAAACAAAACAAAATGTATTGATTTTATAGGTGAGGGAAATACCACCAATGCCATTAGATGAATATTTTAACACTATAGCTCAGCAAAAAAAAAAGACAGGACAACATTGCAAGAATATTCCACATATGGCAAATCCACATTGGATGACCACAGCCTGTGTACAAAGTATGAGCGAAAGTCTGTCCCAATAGAATAACTTCACCTCTCAAACAGATCAGAGTATTCAATCATCAAACTGCATATCTTCTAATGTTTCCAAGGGCAGCCCTTACCTTATACACCCCTTCCTCCATAATGATTCAATTCTCCATTGCTAGGACTCGCGCTCTGTGAGTCAGTTTAGTTTCAGAGCACCATCTCCAAGCTATATCTCTTTTGGCTAAAATACAGACATTTCCCACAAACAGACGGGTGGTGCATAGCTCCCACTCCTCCTCCACGACGCCAATCAGTGCCATGTTAGGGGCGGTTCTGATTGGTCTTAAAATTATGCAGATAACGCTTTTTCTATCTGGGACCAATATCCCTGAATTACTGGACATGTCCTAATTACATGGAAAAAGAAGGCCCCCTCAAATGAACAACATGGGCATGTAAGGGCTGCCTTATGTCTCACCTTCCGGAGTTTCTTTGGCGCGTAGTAAGCTCTATGGAAATATTTCAATTGGATGAGGCCAAGGCGAGTCAAAATTGCTAAGATTCTGGGGGCCACTCCAGCCTCCCTCAATTCGTCATCCTCCAGTGTACCCAGGTTTGCCTGCCATCTTTGTTTCAGGGCCACAAGCATGTAAGGCGTATTCACCAGTAACAAGCCATATAATAGTGATATGCCTCCCTTCCAAATAGCGTCTAATATGAGCTTAGCCTCTAATGGATTATGCTCTGGTAGGGAACCTGAGAACATTCTCAAGGGATCCAGAAGGTTCCTAAGCTCCAGAAACTGAAAGAACCGCAACTTGTGAACATCAAATTAATTACTGAGTTCTTTCTTTGACTTCTTGTACTTTCCGGTCCAGTCATTTACCAATTGTGAAATGCCTGTATCAGGGGTCTCCAACCTTTTCTGAAGTAAGATCTACTGTTGTTCAATAAAAATCATTGTGTGCTACTATTATTAGTTTTGCAATAGTGACCACATCAGACAGAATGATCTTAGTGGTCACCCTATGCAAGTTACCAGAAGTGATCATCTCCATGCATCAGGAGTGTTGCCAGCAGTAGAGTAAAAAAGGCTTTACCAATTTGGAATGCCTTTACATAGCTATTACATAAAAGCCATAGCTGCAATGGAAGAGCATGATCAGTAACACTGTTAGCAATAGGTCTTCTGATAGCCAAATGGATTATCACTCAAATACCAGCTTTAAATATATTTTGGAAACCTAACCATTTTTCTCCAAATATCAGTTGATGACTTTAGAAAACAACATACATTTTAATGTTGGTTTCCATTTATTCAACCAAGCAAAATCTTCACATTTAGTAGTCTGGGCTGCACACATGTGAGCTACCAGTAGTTCAAGGGCATTTTGTTGGAGAGTTTAGATTTTCCACAGTTCAGTGGGTTGAAAATATTGATTTTATTAAAGACACGGAGGCTGATATTATGCATATTTCTTTAATTGCCAACTCACAGCAGCAACAGCAAACAATGCAAAGAATTTAGAATTTAAAAAGTAACATTCTAAAGTTAACAAGGTTCTGTGAAGGGCAGCCATATTCCTTCTTCAAGCTGCGAACAGTCCATAGAATTAATCCATGAAAAATTGAGTAAAACTAAGAAACTTGTCCTTTGGTTGTGAAAAAAAAACCTTAGAAACTTGAAATCCAACCAGAGTAGAATCCATAGCATATTACTTCTTATTGTCAGCACCTGAAAAAGTTAAACAGAAGTTATCAAGGGTGGGAAAAAAGACAGGGAGGGATAATATCAGCCTCCGTGTCTTTAATAAAATCATGATTTTCAACCCACTGAACTGTGGAAAATCAGAACTTTATGGCAAGGCACGGAGGCCAATTTTATGCATGTTTAAAGCCTTGCCATAATATTCGACACTGGACAGTCCAGAGGTTTGAAATAGAACTTCTTAAAAACAGAGTCAGAAACCAATCAGCCGTTGACAAGATGGCTGATAAACCACCTCCTAAAAAGAAGGCCTTTGAAGCCATTGCCCTTCTAGCAGAATGAGCACCAAACTTGGATATATTAATCCCCGCCCTAGACATTACCTCTCTAACCCAGCGAGCTAGAGTAGGAGGGGAAACAGCCTTATAAGGGTGTCTAAAGGAAATAATTAATTGTGACTCGGAATCTACCCTCAGACATTCGGTTCTTTTTTCATATTCACGTATACATCTTACAACACAAAGTTTTTTACAATCATCAAAGCTGGGATAGAAAATAGTCCTAGACATAGTTTTAGTTCTCTTTGAGATGGTGAAACAAATACCCTCGGGAACAAACCTACGACCAGAGATTTCCAGAGCTCTCACATCAGAAGTTCTCCGAAATGAAATTAAACATAACAACATGACTAATTTTAAGGACAGATCCCTGAGAGACAAAAATTCATTTTCGCTCCAAGGCATGAGTTCTTTCAAAACAAAATCCACGTCCCAAAGCGTAGAGTATTTAGTTCCAGGGGGAGCTTTAATTCTTACACTTCTTAAGAGCCTTCTTACGACATCATGTTGTCCAACGGGAAGACTATCGACTAAATCGTGTCTCGAAGAGATAGCTGATTTAGCAATATTAACGGTACTATATGCTTTTCCCCCCCGAGGAAAATTTCTGAGAGATAGTTTACAACTTCAACTAAAGGAGCAGAAAAGGGATCCAGATCCCTTTGTGTCCCGTATTTCTTTTCCCCACTCCCTCCGCCCGCGGACCGCTCTCGCCTGAGCATTGACGCCGAGAGTCGGTCTTCCGGGTTTGGCGGCCATATTGAGTGTGGGCCGGGCGGGTGAGGCACTCTAGTAGCGCTTATAAGGAGCCTGTTTGCCGGCGCGAGCGCTTACTGATAGATGCATTTCCCCTCCTGAGGCGGAAGCCGGGAGGTCTCTATTGCCGATCTCTGGCATCTTTTTTAATTGTAATTGCACGTTTTTCAAATTAGAGCTCTTGGCTTGATTGAAGAAGCCTGGAGACTTCCTGCTGCTCCCTATGTGTCCCGTATTTCTTTTCCCCACTCCCTCCGCCCGCGGACCGCTCTCGGCTGAGCATTGACGCCGAGAGTCGGTCTCCCGGGTTTGGCGGCCATATTGAGTGTGGGCCGGGCAGGTGACGCGCTCTAGGTGCGCTTATAAGGAGCCTGTTTGCCGGCGCGAGTGCTTACTGATAGATGCATTTCCCCATCTGAGGCGGAAGCCGGGAGGTCTCTATTGCCGATCTCTGGCATCTTTTTTAATTGTAATTGCACGTTTTTAAAATTTGAGCTCTCGGCTTGATTGAAGAAGCCTGGAGACTTCCTGCTGCTCCCTTTGTGTCCCGTATTTCTTTTCCCCACTCCCTCCGTCCCTGGACCGCTCTCGGCTGAGAATTGACGCCGAGAGTCGATCTCCCGGGTTTGGCGGCCATATTGAGTGTGGGCCGGGTTGGTGACGCGCTCTAGTAGCGCTTATAAGGGAAAGGACCATGACTCCGCGCAGCAGACGCGTACAGCGGACGCGCCGGACCTGCGCCGGAGTCGTGCCAGAGTCCTGCCCGTCTGCGCCCGTCCGCGCACGACCGGGCCCAGGGACCAGGATCCCTGGTAGGTGATTGTCATACTCAGCGAGTGAGCTACTTCTACTAGACCTAGGTGGGCAGACTCTAAATCCTACGACGTTGACCACATTAAAGGAGACTAGCCTGAATACAAGGTCACTTCAGAAACACCACCTTGAAATTTTTACTCTTCTTCAGGATGAGACCATAGATGTATTAACCCTCACTGAAACGTGGCTAGGTGACAACTCCTCCCCTGATATTATAGCCGCCCTCCCAAATGGATACAACATTGCCTGGCACAACCGTCCAGATAATGCTCGAGGTGGGGGTGTAGCAATTATTTTTAAAAAACATCTAACAGTGGTCAAAGTCTTAGCAGAAACAGTGAATTTGGCGGACATACTTGGAGTAAAAATCACCCTGAATAACACATGCTTCATTGTCCTTACTGTCGTCCACCACAATGCACTTCAGTGTTCAATGAACTATTTTCCCCCATCATTTCTGATATTTGTACTCGATATAAAAAAGTCTTGGTGACAGGAGATTTTAATGTCTACTGGGACAGTGCATATAAAGATCTGCCAACCCGTCAGCTAGAGACCTCTATGACCTTGCTAGGTCTAGAACAGCTTGTGGAAGCCCCAACGCATATTAAGGGTCACACCCTCGACCTAATCTGGACTTCGGATCCAGAGGTGGTCCTTACGAGCATCGTACCCTGTATTTGGTCTGACCACTACCTACTCCTGTGCGATATTCCTATGGATAGCGTTCCGGTCAAACCACCTTTAAAAACTAAAAAAGTGCGTCAATGGAAAAAAGTCAACTCAAAAGCCTTAACTGACGCCCTCCCTAAATATATACAATCGACGGTCCCCCACGGTGATCTAGACCAGGACTATAATACCATAGTGGCAAACCTTAGACAGGCTATCGACCAGATAGCTCCTGAAAGGGTACAGAAAATAAAGGGTGCCGAAAAAGGAGCCCCTTGGTTTACCCCGCTTCTGAGGGATCATAAAAGAAAGCTCCGCCATCTTGAGAGATGCTGGAGGAAGACAAAAGAGTGTACAGACCGAGAACAGTATAAAACATCTTTGAATCTATACAAAAAGCTCATTGTGTCAGCCAAAGGGGATTACTACGAAACTCGTATAAACAATGCAACCAATGTACAGAAAAAAACATTCAAAATCCTAAAAGAACTGAGTAAGAAAGATGAAAAGGTTGAAATAACGATAGACTGTAATACCTTTCAATGTTACTTCCTTGAGAAAGTGGCAACCATTTTGTCTGATATTAAGAAAGACACTCCTAATATTTCCTTTCCACTACAGGTCCCCCAAGCCCCTCCGAGATCCACCATTACTAGGTTTCCAGGCATGGATTCTACGTGAATTCTACATGAATTTTTCGTTTGGCGCTTCCTGTTCTAGAGGATCATGTCATCTCTCTCTTAAACAACTCGCTAGACACCGGCCTTTTACCAGCTAGCTTCAAAGAGGCACGCGTCAAGCCCCTGATAAAAAAGCCGGGGGCGGACCCGGCTATTCTGAAAAACTATAGGCCAATATCCCAGCTGCCTTTTCTGTCCAAGATCTTGGAACAACATGTGCTAAAATCCCTGTCTTCTTTCCTGGATGCACACCATCTACTCCAGGAGCGTCAGGCGGGGTTCCGTGCACATCACAGCACCAAGCTAGTAATGCTCTTGGTGCTGGATGAGCTCAGATGCATGGCTGACAGTAAAAAAGCAAGTGCCCTGATACTTTTAGATCTTTCAGCGGCGTTTGATACTGTCAGCCATGCCCTGCTCCTGGACAGATTGGCCACGTTCGGGATAAAGGATCTAGCACTTCAATGGTTAAAATCCTTTCTGTCAGGGAGGACTCAGAGGATTCAATTAATGGATTGTATATCTGAGGTGGGTGTTCTTGAGTGTGGAGTCCCGCAGGGCTCTGCTTTGTCACCACTCTTATTTAACCTTTATTTACAACCACTGATAGACTCCCTGGCAAACATGGGCTGCAGAATTTTTAACTACGCAGATGATACTCAGCTGTTGCTGAGTAATGACAACACGACATCTGC
Organism: Lissotriton vulgaris; assembly: GCF_964263255.1. Taxonomy (NCBI): domain Eukaryota; kingdom Metazoa; phylum Chordata; class Amphibia; order Caudata; family Salamandridae; genus Lissotriton; species Lissotriton vulgaris. The sequence continues at coordinate 557,284,612 of NC_141687.1, forward strand.
TCAGACCCAGGCCCAGAACATACTCAGATTTACGGTGAGCTGGATGACAGCAAACTTGCTGAAAATAAATAACGAAAAAACGGATCTCCTGGTGGTATCAACTGCTGCCTCGCCCTGGGGTGATTTGTTCTGGCCCCAAGAGCTTAGCCCCACCCCGAGACCACGCCCTAACGTAAAAAGCCTTGCTATTAAGATTGACCATGAGTTGACAATGGCTAGCCAAGTATCTTCTGTGGTAGGAACCTGCACCAACTTAATTAGGCAGCTGCGCAAGCTAGTTCCCCTACTTTCCCTAAATATGCTCTCTACCTAGGTTTGCCAAAAAATTTGATCAACCGCCTGCAGGTTATTTTGAACGATGCAGCGCGATTAATTTTTAGATCACCCAGACAGACTCATGCTTCCCCACTACTGCACAGGCTACATTGGCTCCCCATAAAGCAAAGGGTGGAATTCAAAAGCCTATGCATCGCCCATAAGGCAATCTATGGGCATGCGCCTGCTTATATAAAAGAACGGCTTGAGGTTTATAATCCCAATCGAGCGTTGAGGTCTTCTACCTTCCAACTGTTGTCTTGTCCGCGTTTCAAAATGGCAACCAAGGGAGGGAGATCCTTTTCTGTCCAAGTCCCACAGATGTGGAACAAATTACCGGAGCCCCTCCGCAAAGAAACTAATCTTCTCCACTTCAGGAAGTCACTGAAAACGCTTTTGTTTACGGAAGCTTTCCGTTCCATTTGAGTAAGGTTGCTACATCTGTACCTTCTGTTTACTTATTCAACTGTTGTTACTGCATCTGTCAGAAGCGCCTAGAGACCTGACGGTGATTTGGTGCTATACAAACCTCAGATAACAATAACAATCCCTTGAAGTACACCAACAGTACCATTTTTTCCAATCCAACCTGTATGCCTTTGAGGTTCCAGGTGCCCAAGAGTCCTTGATAAGATTCGAAGCCTCCGAAGATAAGCCTGACATTTGAGAGGCTCTCCCGAAATTAAACAGGCCATTAGTCTGAGATGACCTTGAAGGACCAATTTGTGAAAGTCTCCCGAAGCGTTGATTAGTAGATCTGGTATGTCCGGAAGAAGTACTGGGTCGGCAATCAGCATTTCTAAAAGATCTGGGTACCATACTTGAGACGGCCAGAAGGGAATAATTAGGACAATTTCCGGTTTGTCCATTTTGACTTTGAGTAGGACTCTCTGAATAAGAGCTAAGGGGGAAACGCATAGCAAGGAGAGTCTGTCCATGGTTGCATTAGAGCATCCACTGCCTCCGCCATTGGATCTGGTCTCCAACTGAAGAATCTCCGAATCTGTGCATTGGTGCGATTCGCAAAGAGATCTATGAGAAGGGGACCCCAAATCTTGTTTAATAAAGAAAAGATTTGATTGTTGAGCTTCCAATCGCTGAAGTCTTTCAGTTGACGTGAATTCCAGTCGGCGATGGAGTTGTTCACGCCAGGCAAATATTGAGCTAGCACCATAATATTTCTGCTCAGACAAAAGTGCCAGAATTCTTTTGCCAGATCTGCTAGAGCCTTCGAGCGAGGGCCTCCTAGCTTGTTCACATATCTGACCGCTGAGATGTTGTCCATCTTTAGGAGAATGCAACACTTTACCTGATCTTTTGTGAAGCTCTTCACTGCAAAAGAGCCTGCCAACAATTCCAGGTAATTGATGTGCATTTCCTTCTCTTGAGCTGTCCATGTTCCTCCTGTAGTTAAGGAACCACATCATGTGCCCCAACCCTGAAGACTCGCGTCCGACTCTGTAATCATATCTGGGTTCTGACCGAATATTGCACGGCCATTCCAGGCTTCGAGGTTCTCTAACCACCAGGCTAGTTCTTTCCTGGATTCTGAATCAAGAAATACTTTCTGAGAATAAGTTACGCCTTTGTTCAAAGACAAGGTTCTCAACCTTTGCATCGCTCGGTAGTGGAGAGGTGCCGGGAATATAGCTTGGATTGAGGCTGTAAGAAGGTCTATAACCCTTGTCATTTGTCTGAGGATGGTCGAGTCCCTCGAAAGAAATCTCCTGACCTCTCTGCAAATCGTTCTCACTTTCTCCATAGGTAACCTCAAGACACAATCCAAGGTCGAGATCTGAAAACCCAGAAAAATAGTCTCTTCACTGGGGATCAGGCAGGACTTCTTTCTGTTCACTATAAAACCCAATTCCTCTATTATTTTGACTGCTAAGGAGGTGTGTTCTTGAGCCTGAGTTTTGGAGTCCGACATAATGAGAATGTCGTCCAGGTAGATGTTTAGTCTTATTCCCCTTGATCGCAACCAAGCTACGATGGGGCGCATTACTTTGGTAAAGCACCAAGGGGCAGAGTTCAGACCGAAGGGAAGGCTCTTGAACCTCCACATGATGTCTTTCCAAATAAACCTTAAACGATCTCTTTGATCTTGACAAACTGGATTGGTTAGATAGGCGTCTTTCAGGTCTAGGCGAGTTAGCCAATCTCCCTTTCTTAGAGTATCTCTCAACATGTTGAAATGGTTGTATACCACCCATTCGTTTACTTCTTTTAGGTTTATAACGGGTCTCATAGTTTTGTCTTTTTTCTCTACTAAGAAAAGGTTGCTTATGAACCCTCTGTGAGAAAGGTTTGCCTTTTCTATCGCGCCTTTCTTTAATAATTCTTCTACTTCTTGAGAGACTAGGAACCTGATCTATTGCAAACCTTAGAAGGGGGGGGGGGGGTTCAGTTGAATTGGGGGAGCAATCAGGTCTATTACATAACCAGAAACTGTCTGAAGAACCCATGGGTCTGTCGTGATACGTTTCCAATTGTCTATAAATAAGGCTAGTCTGCCACCCACCTTTGGAACGGTAGAAGAAGGGTCGTTTCCCAAACATACCTTGATATCTACCTCTTCTTTCTCCTCTGTATCTCCCTCCTCTTCCCCCTCTTTGTCTTTGGGGAAAGAAGTTGGGGGAATAGGTGGATGATTGGAAGGATGATGATTTAAATCCACCTCTGGAAAAGGCCTCTTGAGATACCAAAGCCACGGCCAAGGTAACGGCCCGCAACCTCCCGGCCGCGCCAAAAACACGTTTAATGTCTTTTTGCACTTTCTGGATGGAATTGAAGGCTCCTGCATATTTGGCCATCTCCTTGACAAAGTCTACCCCGAAAAGCATTCCGTTAGCTCTTTCGCCAGATTCTTTTGAAGCTAATTCAGCTAATTTAGAGTCAATTTTCATCAGGAGGCTTTTTCTTCTTTCGATACAAAGGGAGGCATTGGCATTGCCTAGTAGGCAGATAGCCCTTTGTATCCATTGGCGAAGGTCTATTGGATCAATAATGCCATTTTGTAGATAGGCCTCTTCACAAAGGTCGAAGATTTTGGTCAAGGGTCCAAAAACGTCCAAGAGACGATCTTGGCAGCCTTTCAGGCCTTTGTCGAGTCCTCGTCTTGGGTCTCTACCCATTTTGTTGAGGAATGTAAGCATTTTAGAGTCGAGTTCAGGAGTAAGAGCAACTTTATTAGATATGGAGGGTCTGGGCTGAGGAGGAGCTACGACACCAACCAAGATGGCCGCATAGTCTCCCGGCTCCGCTGACCTCCGTCCTACGCTCGCTTATCCTGTCGAATATCCTGTTCTCCTGCCCTGGATTCGTGTGGGTGAACTAGTCGGCACCCCGATGGTGTGACCACAGAATTTTTCTGATGTTCTGGGGTGAAGTAACAACGAAAATGGTTTGAGGCCTAACTCAGACTGGAAGCCGGGGTCTCGATTGCTGGTCTATCCGGGTCCAAAGTGAACAACAACGGACTGAGGAGAGTGGTTGGGTCCAGTCCTTGGAACTTTTGAAAATTTCTCTGGACTACTTCGCAACCATCTGCTGGCTGGTGCTGTACCTGAGGTGAGGTGACGGGTGGTGCGCGGTGCTGCATCGCGGGGGGCCCCGGCCCGGAGGCCCGGCACTAGCACCGCTGGTGTCCCGGGGTGGGGGTCCCGCCGCGCGTTGCTGCGTACTGCTGGCCCGTCCCTCATGGCTTGATTCTGGTCCGGCGTATCCTGCCCCGGAGGAGGCGCTTCTCCGTGGGGATCGGTATGCCTGCGGATGTGTGGACCTTGGCGGAGCGGGCTCAATGTGGCCCTTCCTTGCGGATGGTAATTGTGGAACTTGCGGCGCTTCGCGCGACGATGAGGGCCCAGGTCAACCGTTTGCTGTCGGCAGCAGATGGGATCGTAGGACCGGGAGCAAGCCCTGATTTGATTTTTGAGACCCGGCAGCCGACTTGCCTCCTGTTGGGCGCCCTAGTGGCGCGTCTGGACCCGGTGCTGGAAGATGTGCCTGCCCCCGAAGAAATGGAACTCATCTTGTGTGCTGAGATTGATGACTCTCTTAAGTTCTCGGAAACATCGGTCCTACAGTTGTCGGAACATTTCACTGCTTCCCCCATCTTGGACACTGTTGGCCTACACTACAATCTGTATCGGAACGAGTCGCACCCCCTCCCCAATCGGTCTCCCAACATGGCGGATGTAACAATGCTTGGCGTCAGAGACGGGGAGGGACATCGTTTGTGCAAGCCGTGTGCGTTGGGATCTGCTATTCCTCTCCCATTTGCTGGCCCAAGCTTTCCCTGCTACTGTGTGACTCTTGACTTTCCGAAGATGGGGCTTTACTTATCCGAGGGACTCGGCAATTTCGATAGACGGGGCCAAGGCTGAAAATGTAGGTTGAATTGTTTACGATGGATCTATTGGTAACAGGACTGCTTCGCTAACGGACAAATTCCGGGGCGGGGGGTTTGTGGTTCCTCCTGGGGTATTTTCGTAGGGTGGTCAACCGTATTTGTGCTGGCTTAGGGGGGCCCCCTTTGTTAGGGCGGGGGGGAGAGACCGGGAGTGCAGAGACTATCGCCCTCCTCCACTTCCCCGTTGGGTGGGGTTTCCTTTCTTTCTTCTTTTTCTCTGTTTCTTCTATATTTCAGGTTTGGTTCTCGGGCGACAGGCACACTGCTGGGGGGGGGGGGGCGTAGCCATATGCAGGGGTGCAGGGTGGGGGGTTGGGGGGGATTTTTCGTTTTTATTTTGTTTCTATGGCCTTTGTTCTCTTCTCTTATCTTTCTTTGTCTTTTTCTTTTTCTGGGTCAGTGCAGTGGGTTTCCTTTGGTATTGATCACTGCTTATTCATCTGTGCCTCAATTTTCGTGGTGTTCTTTGGGTCTTAGGGCAGGTGGCTAGCAGGCGCAAATTGACTGCAATATTCTTTCATATCCTGAACCGTTTGTTTGAGCGCCATTGAGTTGACTGATTGCATTTTACTGTTGACATGTTTACTATTCTGCCTGCCATTTTTCGCTGCTGGGAAATTGTTCGGCACCTGATCCTTCCATCTTATATTATAAAATGAAAACCTTTTATATCCTGTTTTTCTAATTGTGCTGTTTCGTGACCAAGAGTCCGTTAGTATGATGATTCTGCTCCCTGAGGTGCTGCATGTGATTTAAAACTTGTTCTTTGCCAATCTAACTGCTTAGCGGCCAGCCCCGGGGGTTGTAGGCCCATGCTTGTATTTGGCTGAACTGTCAATAAAGGTTTTCACACAAAAAAAAAAAGATATGGAGGGTCTGGGACATTCTGATCTTAGTTTTGTTCTTACTTCTCTAGGTATTTCTCTTCTTATCCAGAACTGAACGTAATCAGCAACGTGTTTGATTGGTTCCCATTCAGGGGAGAGAGGGTGTTGAATTGAATTAGGGTCAAACATTTGTTCCCCTAAGGGGTCAAAAAGGCAATCCGTATTTTCTTTTTTGATCCTTTTACCTTCTATTTCATCTTCCTCCTCCGAGGACTCGAAGTCAGAGGAACATGAGACCAGTATGTCTCCACTACTGGAGGTTTCATCGCAAATGATAATTTTGCGTTCCCCTTTCTTGGCCTTCATAGCCTTATCTGTAACCTCCGTATGAGATGATCTTTCCTTGCCTTTCATCATATAGGGCCTTTTATTTTGAGATACATCTTCAGTATGCCTCCTCTTTTTACTGGCCTTTACACCACTAACCGAAGGTATGGAACCAGATTTGTCTACCTCCAATGAGCAGACTTGAGCAGTTCTTTCTTGGTCCCTTGACAGTCTCTCCTCCATTCTTCCAATACAATCATCAATCTTTTTACCCAGTTGTGTAGCCAAAGTTGACACTGCTTTGTCAACTGAATCTTTGATTCTGATATCAACAGAGTCTCCACTCAAATCAGTTTGATCCATAATGGGTCTTAAATGTAAGAGGGCGCTGGGTCAGTGCAAAGCTGCTCTAATCGCCTTTAATTTAAATATAATAATTTGATCAATTTAAATAATTATCAGGCCCTTTATAAATTTAAATCTAAAATTTAAATTAGGAAGCTCAATCGGTGAAAGGGTTAAATTCAATTAATTTGTGAGAGAGGACGAAGACTTCGTCGATCGACGTTGGAATCCAGAGGGAAAACTGCCAAACCGGCTCTTTTGCATGTCCAAAAGATGGCCGATAGTTTTCCTTGGGTTTGATAGGCAGGATCCCTATCGAAAATGGCTGTCGGGTCAGGTGATTAGGGACGGCAGGCCAAGAGGATTAAAATGCGTTCATGCGCAGTCCAAAGATCGTGCGCGTTGAGGAGAAAAGCGGAGGGAGCCTTCAGCTGAAGGAGGGAACAGAGTCGAGTGAGTGAAACATCGAGTGAGTGAAACAACGGAGAGTCTCCGTGTCAGATGCGGAGGCGAGGGAGGGAAAGGCGAGATTCTTAGTCTCCGATGGTAAACGCAGGGAGGGGGAGGAAGAGGAAGCCCGATAATAGGCTTGGGAAATCCTCCCCAGAGTTGAAATTAGGCTTAGAGCGAGCGTAGAGGGGGGGGGGGGGGGGGGCAGTGAAGACTCGCGGCTTCGTAACTCGAAGAAAGCATCAAAGGGGATGAAAAGTTTGTCAGAATTCGTTTTCGGTGAAAAACAGAGCGTGAAGGGAAGGGGGGGTCAGGTTAAGGGTAGGGCAAAGCGCACGTTCGTGAGATCAGCAAGATGCAACACTGTACATTCAAATAAAAACATGTGGAAGGAGTATGAAAAGACATGAAAGACATTAAAAGCATCTTCAAGGATGGGCAAGCACAATCATGGGATGTCAATACCCCCAAATCAGGCCCCCAGGCCCCCAACATGTCCAAAATCAGGCAAAACAAGGCAACCAACAGGTACACATAGAAATATGACTTATCTTGGCTGTGAGCAGCAACAAAGAAGGAATATGGCTGCCCTTCGCAGAACCTTGTTAACTTTAGAATGTTACTTTTTAAATTCTATATTCTTTGCATTGTTTGCTGTTGCTGCTGTGAGTTGGCAATTAAAAAAATATGCATAATATCAGCCTCCGTGCCTTGCCATCACATTTAGTAGTCTGGGCTGCACACATGTGAGCTACCAGTAGTTCAAGGGCATTTTGTTGGAGAATCTTGGCCTATATGGTCTCACCCCAAAAACTGTGTGACATTTGAGCAATAGCCACCCAGTTGCCCTCCTATAATGGGGTTACTTTCGTGGGTTTTCAATGAACAACCAGTCGTTAATGAGTGTTGAATGAGCTGCTAACTAATAGTATTAAATGCTCGGTGCTGCTTAGCCTCCATTGTTTGTTGCCAGGGTACACTTCCCCTTAAGTCTTTTGGGTTTTTCCCTGACCAAATGAAGCACCTGTATGAGGACCTAATTCTTTTAAAGGCATCATCTGCAAACCTTAGATGGGAACGCGTGTAGTAAGTACAGCATTCGGGCAGTCCCATAATTCTATATAGAGCTATCTTGCCCAGAATATTTAGAGCGAGTTAAGTCCATCATCCACTATCTCAGTTTGTCCTTTCAAACAGTGGGGCGATATTACATAACCAATAGTCACGTGATTGTATGTGCATGTATATTCCTAAGTATTTATATGAGTCTGACACTACAGTCAACTAGGATGGTCTTCCCGGCTCTCTCATATGCTCTCTAAGTGGTACCAGAACAGATTTAGTTCAGTTAACCACCAGGCCAGACTTCAAAGATATTCAAGATTTCCATATGTCTAACCTCAGTTTCTAGAGTTTTTTGCAAAAAAGAGCAGACCATAGTCTGCATGTAGTGAAATGCAGTCCTCCAAGCCCGCATTCCATCAGGAGACTCTTATCGAGGAACCGCTTCGTACCCACTCCGCTAGAGGCTTGATTACTAATGCGAATAGCAAGGGAGAGGGGGGAAGAGGCCAATACCGCCTATACCCCCATTGGATGGGAAAGGAACGGGAAAGTTCCCCATTGACTACCACTCATTATCAGGAGGGAGGAGTATTAGAACTTGATCAATGCGATAAATGTAAGTTAATTTAGTACAACACTTGTAAAAGAAAGCACCAATTAACTGAAACAAAACGTTTCTAGACGTCAAGTAAAAGTAAAGCCAGGGTGCCTTCCATATCCTGAAAATTGTCTAACGCAATCTGAAGACATCTATAACAGTGTCTGATGATACAGACCAGAATAAAGCCGTTTTGGTCTATATGTACCAGTGTGCAAATGTACAGGAGAAGTCTATTAGCAGTACTCTCACTAATATTTTAGTCTCAATATTGAGTAAGGATATGGGCTGCTGCAGTGAAACTGTAATAAAAACATAAGGACTCTTCTTGGCAAGGCAAAAGCAGGTTTACTGTTGTGGCAGGGAGAGGAGATATCCCCACACAGGTAAACAGCTGGCCTCAAATAATTGCTCGCAGACGGGCACTTAAATAGTCAACGAGTAATGTGACTTACAAAAAGGTAAATAAAGGTTACTCAATAATTATGTATCTGTTACAAAAACATCACATCACCTGTGTCTTCAAACTCTTGACCTTTTCTCTACACATTCTTTATTGTAATTCTAACAATGCTTAGAAAACCATTTATTTACTTCTTTCGTATAAATGTGTGTTTTACTGCTTGGCTCCCAAGACTTCTTGTCCGATTCTTTGTACCCTTGACTAACTCTACCTCTTGTCCTTATTCTTAAAGTCACGTTTCTAATTTGCCAAGAACACAGAATACGTGCTTGTTGCTGTGGCCATAAATTCCTTTAAGCTTACAAAAGTGTGTTTTCCTCTAAGACCTTGCTGATCATGCACTTTATTTCTTAGTGCCGAGTTCCCCATTGGTTTGATTTGTGTGTGAAATCAAATTAAAATAACATAACGAACATAACATAATATAGCATAGCTCTTCACCTGTCTTCCATCATTGTGGATTTAGGCCTGCACTGCTCTTTCACCACGTACAACTCTGTGACGCTCTCTGCTGATGTCTGTGGTAGCACAAACTCTTCACATTTAGTTTCCTCTCTAACAAGGCTAGCATGATCCACACAATATTGGTGGTTGTCCCCTGTTTAGGAATTACAACTATGTATTGAGTGGCAGATGTCCTATTTGTACCATCTCTCTGTAAATGGGCTAGCGATTGAGGGGCCATGAATGAAGAAAACCTTTTAAAGAACTCCACCAAAAAGCCATTTGAGCTTGGTGTCTTCCCAGAATGGTGATCCCCAATAGTTGCCTTGACTTTGTCTTTAGAGATTGGTTACTATTGTTAATTTGCAAGTGCTCCAGGAGTAAATCGGATAACAATTGGTGTATGTGAAAACATCAGTGAGCAGCAGATCTAAATGTAAAGTCCTTGTCTTACCTATGTAGGTCTCATCAAATATTCAACAAAACCAAGGGTTCAATCTTCTGGATCATCACTGAACCTCCTTTCTTTTGTACCAGTTGGCGCTTGCTACTGTGGGTGAGATACCATTAATTGTGTAGCGGCATTGATAACTTGGCAGAAGGTATTTTGTCACCTGATATTGAGATATGTATCTGAGTGGTCATTACTATAAACATGTAAGACGTGGTCACTATTGTGGTTTTATTTGTTGTGGCCACTATTACAACAGTGAGCAAAGTCATTAGTAGATTGGGACTACTTTCATTGATCAGAAATGACTCTCATAGAAAAGGTTGTAGACCATAGTTGTTGTAGAAATGCCTTGACTATGCATTAAAGTTTCTGTAGAAAATTGGAAGTTTTGAAGTTGAACTCACTAGCTCTGTTCTTTGACTCTTACGTAAACTGTAAATGTTCAACACCATAATTTATTCAGTTACATGGGTGAGAAGTATATTGTTTTTGAAGTACATACAGCAACACAGGGAAGGTTCCTATTCATGATACATTTTATTTGAATCTAGCATCAATATTCAGCAGACAGCAGAATTTGGGCAATTACCTAATAATTTCAAAGGCAACCCAGAAATCTTGCTACCGGTGTACTTATCAGCATAAATGAATGCTTTACTTTGTGCTGTATTCAGAACGATTTGAAGCCTTTGACCATCAAGCTTCTAAAATGTTAGGATTTTTGAAATCATTAGCAAAATCTGGCCTGAGGTATACTTCCTTAAGGGTTAATTTTACAGCCTTCTTAAAATATTAGTGGCCAAATTGGCCAAAACAATGCACAGATTCAGACTTTCTGCTAGTCTTATTATCAGCACCACAACGGGACGTAATGATGGTACTTGCACACTTTTTGGGTTCACAGTCCCAAACTATGCCTGTCTTCATTTGAAAATAGTGAACTAAGGCCATACCTAAAATAGTGTCTGTTCAAATAAACAAACACGCTTTTCCGTCTTCGCAGTGCTGTGGGTCAGACACCTTCTAAATAAGGAGACACCAGTTAAGATCACAGCCCTGTTGAATACATAAAAAGCAGCTACTGCATCATAGCTGGCTAACCTGCTTCTATAAGAACGAAGCAAACTTGATCATTCCTTTGTGAAGAACAATGCATTGATGCCAGCGCCAAACCCTGACATGAGTAGAGAAAGCAATGCTTAAAAACCTGCTCTATTCATATTGAGGAGCAAAAAGTTGCTTGTTTTTACCCTGTTCCAAACATGCAAAGCATAGAATGTTAAACAGTGATCACTACAAAGAAGTTAAATGTAACTTTTCTTCTTTCAGTAGTATCCTCTTTAATGGATATGCGCATGACCTATGTTCCCTGTTCTACTAATTCCCGACATAGTATCACCACACTTAAACAAATCTGACTGACTGAGTTATTTATAGAGCGCACTACTGCCGAGGCGTCTTGGTGCTAAGTGGTGTGCAGGGAAAGGTAGCAGACAGGTTCAGGGGTGGCTGAAAAGACAAGTTTGTATTTCTTTTCCAAACAAGCATTTGCAATGCAATAGGTCTCGCATTAACAAGAGTTTGAGCTATTCGCATTGAAAATGACAATGCCTTTTATTTATGTTTTGGTTTTTTAAACATAAATAAAGGCGTTGTCACTTACAACGCCAATAGCATAACTCATGTAAATGCGAGACCTATTGCATTGCAAATGCTTGTCATTCTTTACACAAGGACATGGATACATAAACGCGTCCCTTAAAGCCTCACACTGTGTGTACCATTATGGTGCAACGTGCAAAGGCAGCTCGGCTGTGGCACAAAGACTGTTTAGTCAGAACTGAAAAAAGGTTTTGAAAACACATCATCAGTATTTCTTCTCTGAAACATAAGTCACTTGCGGGACGTAACTTAGCGCAGAAACAATTACTTGCACAAGGGCATTTGTCAGCTGCAACCTAAAGTTTTTTTTCTTGCACTTTCATATAGCACGAATTTGACGAATGTATTGCAGGATTTTACATGAGCACCAGTTAAATTGCATAAACAAACACATTCACTTTTTTGGATGACGGGCAGATTAGTGATTTACCACAAGAATCACAGGATGTTGAACCAACGCCGAGACTCGAACCCCTTCTCCAGGTCTGAAGTCGGCAGCTCTGAATCTTACGCCACATCCACTGGGGTTTATGTACACAATTGAGCTTTGGGAATCGACTTGCATGGACAGAAAGAGTCACTCTGCGACCTGTGGGCTGTGTGGGGATGAGAGAAGGGTAGTGGGGGATCTGGCTCGCTGTCGGCTGTAGGGAGAGACATGGCGATGGGAGATTCATTCAGACCGAGGAGTGTGGTGGGGAATAGGGGTGCCACTGACCCCAGAGTGGCATGTAGGGATGGGGAAGGGGAATCCTGCTTGATGTGGAGGTGGCATGGCGAATGGGAGAACGGGTTTAGTAGGAGAAGGGACCGCGGAGACAGAGTGATGGTGGTAGCTTTGGGATGTTTGAGGAAACTATGGTAATGCGGGTCCACCCGTGCTCTCGGGGTGATTACGCCCTTCATCAGGCTGGGAGCTTGGCACAGACGGCGGGTCATGCAGGGCGTTATCCAGCTGGCCTTCTCCTTTTGCCATGCATTCTTTGATTGGCATGGCAGTCTCGGCCCCAAATCCGTCAGTATTAGCTGGGTTCAAAGAAAACAGAAATTGTGGGGGAAGCGGGGGGAGGAGGTCTAGCCTCAATGAAAAACAAGGAGGATGGACGGGTGGTGGTGGGCGACACCGAGGGTGGGTGGCGGTAGGGGTGATGAAGGTGGGGGCACGACAGACGTGCATCGACTATTTCCCTCCACGATGCTCTCCGCAATGTTATCACTTGCTGTATGTGTTCTCGAGGAGCTGCTGCTTCCGAGGCCTGGACAAATCCAGCATTGAAAGGGGGAAGAGGGCAGGGTGAAAGTGCAGCAGCTGCTGCACGCAAGAATTTAAAGGAGCAGGCACTTCAAACATGTGAAGTATGTGCCTTTAATTATATTAAACGGCGGGCAAATACAAAAACAAATATAATTAAATGAATATAAAAACAACGGAGTGTGTATAAACTAGCATTATGACGAGCGCCATCCTGATTGTGTATAATTAACAGCGCTCGTGAGGATCTCCATGCTAATTATGCATGCAAGTGAGCATGCTCGGCTGCAAAAATCCTACAAAAAAGTTCCCCTCAGGCACAATTAAAATATTAAAGCGGACAAAAACTGGTTAGGCGGTGCTGCTTCCGGATAAAACAGAAGTGACTTCTCGAATGCACAGCTAACCATAAGCCTGCTAAGAAGAACAATTCCAGTGTTAGCAAATGGCAAACGGCAAGAGTAAGTACCTGGAAGTTTCACCCCTGATACTAATTACTTGAAGTCTCGGAGAGACAGCGCTTGCGCGCTGCCAAGCCGAGACCTAAAAACGACCTGCTGGGCAGAAGTCTCAGTTGTACAGGAAGGGAGTTCCATAACTTAGCCGCTAAGAAGGAGAAACGATTCCCTCCCCAACTTGTTTTTTTGATCTTTGGAAGATGTACCAGTCCAGAAGTAGAAGATCTTAGGAGACGTGACGGTGCATAGCGAGAAAACAAGGATTGCACATCCTTAGCCCCACTTCCAAATAGGGCAGATTGCGTTGAAGTCAACCCGGCGTCTCACTGGAAGCCAGTGAAGTTCCTTTATGCTCGCGGAGGTGGGGTGGGGTTTGGGTAGCTTGAGTAATACTTGCGCTGCCGCATTATGAATTGATTGGAGTTTGGAGAATTGGGCTGCACCTGCTCCCAAATAAAGAGCATTGCAGGAGTCTATTCTCGATAATGCCAAGGCTCCTTCCACCGCTTTCGTTAGAGAGAACGGGATGAATGGGAGGATCTTCCTTAAGCCTTTCAGCATAAAAAAGCAAGCTGACGAGAATTGATTAATCTGTGGTGCCAGGGTAAGATCTTTATCGATCAGAAAGCCTAGGTTCCTTGCCCTATTCACCGGTACTGGGCAAGCACCGGCTTCAGGTGGCCACCATAATTGGCTCCAAACCGATGATTTCTGTCCAAACTCCACCACCTGTTTTTTTCGCGTTTAGTTTTAAGAAGTTGGAATTCATCCAAGACATTAATGCGGAGAGACATTTGCAGAACCGGGCGGCTGTTACATCAACGGTTTGTGCTATGGACACCACTAGCTGGGTGTCATCCGTGTATAACACCAGCATGAAACCATAGCTTTTTATAAGTCTTGCCATAGGTGCAACGTTTATGTTAAATAACGTCAGGGATAGGGCCGAGCCCTAGGGAACTTCACCAGGGAGGGTAAATTCTTCAGACTGAAGACCATCCCAGAGGATCAGTTGTTCCCTGGATGACAGAAAATAGGTGAGAAGAGCTAATGCTTTAACACTAATGCCTGCATCCTGCAGCCTTTGGACTAATACCTCATGGTTTACGGTATCAAAGGCTGCAGTCAGATCAACCAGTATTAGGGGAGCCCTTCCGCCACCATTCATACCCTTCCGAATCTCCTCTGTTGCCATAATCAAGGCCGACTCAGTAGAATGCAGAGATCTAAAACCGTGTTTGGTAAAGTCAAGGATGTTATTTAGCTCCAAATATGTTGCCAATTCAGAGTTCATAGCCTTCTCCAGAATTTTAGAGGGTAGAGGCAGGCAAGAAATCGGACGGTAATGTTTCTCCTCTAGGGGATCAAGCTTAGGTTTTTTTTTAAGAGAGGTCGAATACAGGCTTTTTTCCAGGTCAGCGGAAAGATCCCTGAGTTTACAATTTGGTTTAGTAATGGAGACAGAGAAGCACTAAACTCCTCTGGGACAAGCTGTAGAACATGCTGAGGGCAGGGATCTAAAGGGGAGCCGCTTTGGTTTGCAGCAGGAGATCAACCACTTTTTCTTCTCCCAAAGCTGAAAATTGCGTTAGGCTATTGTGAGAGACCTTGTCCCCCTTCATCTCCGAATAGTTACTCCCAGCCACCTCCCAGCCACCTCAGTTGTTTCCCGTAATTCATTATATACGGTCTCGACCTTGTTTTGAAAAAAGACAGCCAATTTGTCCACAAACTTTTGATCTTTTGAACGTGGTGTCATGCCGACACCTGGTCAGAGCAGAAACAGTTTTAAATATTTCTTTTGAGGAGTTTGTGGTCTCCTGAATTTTGGCGGTAAATTAAGCTGTTTTGGCATGGTTTATAGCATTCTTATATTCTTCTAAGGCTACACACGGTAGCCTTTCCTGTGTGCCACATTGTGTTCGGATCTCCAAATGCGTTCCTTTTGCCTGCATTTGATTTTAACTTGTTTAAGTTTTGCCGAATACTAGGGGGACGAGGCTAGCTTTCTTCGAGAGTGTTTTGTCACTTCCGGTGCCAACTTATTTGCTGCCCTGTTGAGCCAGCTGTCAAAACTGATTTGCAGCCTGGTTGGACTCAGCTGGAATTAAGGGACTTTCACTCAGAGCTATGGACAGGTCATTTTTGCGAACTAATTTCCAGGAGCGAGACTTGACCACAGAAGATCGGTTCTTGCGTTAACTATTACTTGCCGCAAGCTTAATAAATAGTGAAGTGTACCGCAGAGTGATCAGACCTGGCTACAATTATTGTCTGGGCAGGACTTAGGCTATTTATCATTGCTCGAAACAGATTAAGGACAAAAGCAACTGAATAAATGGGAAATTAAAGCTTTTTTAATGAAATAAGAAATCGTAAAATAAAACAGCAAAGAATGCCCAGCCAGAAGATGGGGTATATATAACCGTTTATGAAAGATAACTTCGGCAACCTTTATTACAGATAGTGTAACTAATGTTCATTTGCAGCAATACTCATCCCCTTCCAGATGTGCATTTTCTCTGCACCACTTTCTGAATGAACCAGGACCAACACGTTACCTTTTGTATCTTCTCCTGAGGTTCCCTACAGCCATCTGTCTTTTACTGGGAACAGCCCGACCTGTGCTAAGACGAGGTACCACAATCTTCAGAATGGGAATTCCCCCTACCAGCCCTACTCTTTTTTATTACCCCTCCCAACAGTCATCAGCTGAGGGGGATTTCTTGTATCAACATTTCAAGCCTGCACGCGCCAGCCCCATTGCTCATTCTGACTGCCACAATCTTATTTAGAAGCTATGCCTACAGAGCTAATCGCATCTTGTAGGCCAAATTTACAGTTTGGCAGGAACTTTAAATATTGAGTAAGATCTACTCACTGTATTCCCCCCACACCCAACGCCCACATTGGGATAGGATTGTCTAAGGGATTCAGCACAACGAGGCCCAAAGACGTTATCAGCCACACTCGCCTCAGTTTGTGGATGGTTCAGCCACACACTTCCTTGCCTTACTGTTTCATTGCTGCTCACTAATAGTGTGTATGTATCTTCTGAACCCCTATGTATCCTGAATTGCTTATGCAAGTTTCATTATTAAGTACCTTTTTGAACTATGTATTCTGGTTCTAGTGTTACGTATATTTTGTAACATTTTATACAGGTTCTAGCTGTGTTGTCCACTTCCAAAATGTTATTATATATTTTTAGATCACTTGTACCTTAAGACCACATAATTAGATTCCAATGTTACATAACGTTTTGAACCTCTTGCCTAAGCCTTGAGTGTTATACATTTTTCAAACCACTTCTCTATATGTGAATGTCATAACCCTGACAATATTATTTTGGGCCTAGTTACTGGGGGGAGAACATGCAATTTCTCATGCTGCACGTGCTCCTCTCTCTAGGTGGGCGCAGGGGTGACTTATTTAATATTTAAAATCAGGGTTGCCTACGCTGTATTTTCTTTCTGTGCCTTTTGACTTAACACTTTAAGAATGTCCCCTGAACCTAGTTTAAAGATGTTGGTGTCTTTTTGCTCTTTATTTTTCACTACTATTCTAAATCAGTGTGGAAATTTTACTTTGTGTTCTTTACTTAAAAAGTATTGGTCCTGCTTCAACCTAACACATCCTTATCTGGGGATCTCCTGCTGCTTGTGCCATAATTACAAGGGGTTGAGCTGAGATTCTCTCAGAACTATTTGACCAAACCAGACTGTTAATTACATTTGTGGGGATCACCGACTCTCAAATAACCCAATTTCTGACAACTAAACTTTTACTGGCTATGAATTCTAGAAATGACTACTCCATACCAACAATTTAATCCAACAGCAGCGTTATTTAACAATGAGACATAAAGCCCAACATAAGGATTACAGTATTTAAACAAAAAAACCTCCTGCCAAGATACAACTGTGTATCTACTTGTAACTTCTAACTGACCTCACACCCATTGGTTCATAAGCACACATTGCTGAACTCTAACAATCCAGGCATGCTTCGTCCCATTATAATTAAGCCATTCCCAACAGAAGTCAGATGACTGCCACAGATTATAAGCAAACCCACGGACATGATGTCAGCCATTCTTCCTCTACTTCAGACACTGCTATACCCCTCAGAACCTGTTATCCCACATCCATTTCGCCAAAGAAAGAAATTGTAAGGTGGCAGAGTAATGATCAGCAGCATAACAACCTGTGGGATCATCCCACACTTGCATTTCCCAGACTACAAGCCATCATCTTGAGTACACATTTTCTGATTCTCCTTTCATTCCTACTACAACGACGCAACACAAATTTCTGATCTCATCCATTACCATTACTCACTTACAGCATATCAATGCAATAGGAGCTTTAGCCTTCAAGCAACTCATCACACCACTCACTACATTCTCTCAAACACCCAAAATCACTATACAGAAGTCTGTCATAGGAAATGATGTAGGCATTGTAAGCCACAATTAGATATGTCTCCTAAACATTCCTACAGTCGTAATGCCTGTGAAAGTTATGGCTTACAAACCTGAGCATTCTATTCCCGCCGGCATCAGACCTATGAAGGAGAAAACTTTCCACTGAAATACTACATATAGCGATGACCCACTAAGACACTACAGATCAAAAATTGACCTAAAACACACACAATTGGAACAATTATTTCAGGTCAGTAATGTGTGATGATTCACTTAAGCCTCTCAGCAGCTTTCATGCTTGTTAGACGTGGGGGTCTCTCGTTGGCTGAGGTAGGCACCTTAGGCCAAATAGGGACCCTTGCTTCCATCTCATGGAAAGGAAGGACTCCTTCTCAGATAGCCCCCGTTCAACCCCTCGGAAGCTTGGCACAAGCAGCCAGGTTTATCTTCGAGGCAAATGTGTAAAGTATTTGCAACCACGCTCTCAGCAACCCAATGATGACACCACAAATGGACTCCACACGAGTTTCATAAAAACAAGTAGAAATTTATATAATAAGATATACGATGAGACCACACAATATAAATCCAACATATGCGTATTTGTAATATTCCTCCCTGTCGGTTATTAGGCCAGGCAGCCCTAGTAAGTTTTGGCGATATTAATGAGAAATTCTAAATTATCCACTGCAGTTCGAATGCAATGCTATGCAGTTCGTAATGCAAGAATCAGGAACTTTGCAATGTAAAAATAATGCAGTTCGTTATGCAACAATCAAGCAGTTCGTAATGCCAAAACAATGCAATGCGTAACGCACCAATCAGGCAGTTCGTTATGCGAACTAATGCAATGCGTAATGCAACAATCAGGTAGTTCGTTATGATAAAATAGTGCAACGCGTAATGCAACAAACAGGCAGTTCGTAATGCAGAAATAATCCAATGCGTAATGGTAATGCAACAATCAGGCAGTTGGAAATGCAGAAATAATGCAATGCATAATGCAACAATCAGGTAGTTTGTAATGCAGAACTAATGCAAAGCATAATACACTAATCAGGTAGTTCGTAATGCAGAAATAATGCAATGCGTAATACGACAATCAGGTAGTTCATAATGCAGAACTAATGCAATGCGTAATACACTCCAAAACCGATCACTATGCCTTAGGCAGTCTCTCTGCCACTTGTACTGACTCGTGGTCAGCTGCCGCCAACAGATGCCCCCAACAAGGGTATGATGTCAACCAAAGTGCAGCTCCGCACTCCGGCCTTGGTACTGCCACTCCTTAGCAAGTACAGGCCGCAAAAAGAGCCGAAGCAGAGGCTCACGCTGCAAGAATGGGGGATGCCGAGATCGTTTCTCTCTGAGCCCGCACCACGCCCCAGGTGGCGATACACGACCTTGCTTTCTTCTCCTCTTCCCGGAACTTGGGCCTAGGATGCAACTTTGTGGATTCCGGGCAGTGGGACTCGGGCCCTACCCTGATGGGGTTGGTTCGAGGTCCCACTCTGGCAACGGCGGGCACGGGCCGGCGGCTCGGCTCCTCTGGGGCTGCCGGTCCGGGCCGCTGGCGATACAAAGGTCTTAGGCTGCAAGAAGCACATGCACACAGCATCACTGAGATTCACTTGGACTCCGGATGCACACTAACAGGGCAATCCTCATGAAGGTCTCAGGCTGCAAGAAGCTCATGCACACAGCATCGCTGAGATTCACTTGGACTCCAGGTGCACACGATCACAGGACAATCCTAACGAAGGGCTCATGCAGCAAAAAGCACACGCACATAGCGTCGCTGAGGCTCGCTTGGACTCCAGGTGCCCACAATCACAGGGCAATTCATACCAGGGGCTCAGGCCGCAAAAAGCACACACACACAGCGTCGCTGAGACTCTACTGGAAACCTTTGTGTTCCTGAGGCTCCGCAACTGGGAGCCAGCTCTCCTCAAGCCTGAGGGGATAAGTTACTTCAGGATACAGCACACAGCAAAGTCCTTTCAAACAGGGGGACACAGCACACAGCAAAAATCCTTGAGCCTCTCCTTGGTTATAGCAGCAAACTGCAAGCCAGCCCCAGAACACACAGCAAGGGTCAGTCCTTTCTTTCAGTCTATTCAGCTGTTTCTTCCTTAGCAGTGGCGTGGAGTCCGCTTCCAGCTGATAGGGGTGTGAGATGCCTTTTCTATCCAGTTTTCAAAGTTGAGCTTTTTCCCTTTGTATTTTATGGCGCTATTTGCCCATAGGGATTCAGATTTGAAGCCCTTAATACTGACCTCCATTTTTTTGTCTAGCTTCAGGAGCGCTATATTAGTGTTTTTCAATATTGTGTTGTTTGCAAAGAGTGTGTATTGGCCGTGAGGAGGGCTAGTGGGTTCAGATTTTTTAATATTGCCTTTTCTAACTGTAGCCAAACTGTTGAGTATCCTGTTGATTGCTCTATCCATTGTGTGCCCTGCTTGGCTAGGAAGGCAAGTTGAAAGGTTCTAAAGTCAGATAGATTTACCCCTACTTGACTTTTGGGCCTTCTCAGTCATCGCCAAAGGCACCTTGAAGCTGTGATATTGACTGAGAAAGACGTTGTTAAAATGGCAAATGCGAATATGTAAGTCATTTGCTAAGGATACTGCGCATCTAGGGCATTTAGGGACGGGAAAAGGAGCAAACTTTGCAATTTTTGCCGGGGTGTAATAGAGTCTATTAATGACAAAAAATGATTTTTCTTTAGGCAGGCAGGTTTAACTGATCTGTACAGGGTCTTCAGTGAGGATTCATATAAAAGGTCTGCTGGTGTCCCGAGTGGGGATCCCGTCCACACTGCTACGGAGGCGGGAGTCTTATGGTCTTCGGCATCCAGCAGACTATTATACCACATAGATATTTCCTTATTCAGTGGGCGTGTCTCTTGCAGCAAGTCTTCAATCTCCCTGTTTCCGCTTATCTCCCGCTTTTCTGCCACATACCATGATGTTAACTGTATGTATTTAAATCTTGAGAACCCGGTGCCAATCTTAGCCCTCAGGTAATCCCAGGGAAGTATCCCCCCACTGTCCAACAGTTCAGACCAGATTTTGACACCGGCCCTCTTTATCGGCAGTGCCAAGCCATCCTGCAAGCAACCCGGAGTCCCTGGGCCATCCCATATAGGGGCATAATCAGAATAGTATCCAATGCCCCATCTATGCCTGAGCCTACACCAAGTCTCCAGAGCTGTCCTTAGAACCTTCAGACGAACCCTCTTGAAGAACCTAGGTGATCCAAATTTATACAGAAATGCTTCTCCATTGCCTCCCCCTTCTACCCGCACCATTTTGCCTAATAGCTTCCCCCAAGCTGTTTCCCCTGGCTTAACTAACAGCATCCGTATGCTTTTAAACTGGAACGCTTCTGCATATAGTCTTACGTCTGGAAGCGCCAACCCTCCTTTTTTTAGTCTGCGTCTAAGTTTTTTCCACGCTAGTCGAGCCCCTTTATTGCCCCAAATGAAACTGTTGATCTTACTCTGTACTTTACTCAGACTTTTACTTGAAAATGTCAAAGGAATTGAAGAAAAGAGGTATGACAGTTTAGGAAGGCTGACCATCTTTACTAAGTTGGTTTTTCCATATATAGTCAGAGGTAGATTTCTCCATCTACTGAATAAGCTTACAATTTCCTTTACCACCCTCTTTAGATTTAACTCAGGGATCTTTTCAATTTCCTTCACTACATAGATCCCCAAGTATCTCATCTCTTCACTTTCTGTCCCTGTCCACTCCAAATTCCAGCACATCACCTCCGTCTTGGTTCTATTTACAAGAAACCCAGAAATTGCTCCAAACTCACGCATACGCTCTTCCACCCTTATAATAGCTGTATCCGGGTCGCTTGTATACAGAACCAGATCGTCAGCGTACAGAGCTATTTTTGAGCTATAATATTCTGATCTGAATGGATAGATTGACTCATCCAATCTAATCATCTGGGCCAGTGGTTCCATATATAAATTAAACAAAAGAGGTGAGATCGGACACCCTTGCCTCGTTCCTCTCTGAATTTTAAAACTCGCGGTGAGGAACCCGTTCAAAAATATTCGGGCAGAGGCACCCTGATAACAATTCTGCAGGGTCTGAATAAAAATAGGACCAAACCCCATAGCCCTCAGAACCTCCCATAGGTATGCCCAGCAAACTCTATCGAACGCCTTGGCCGCATCGACAGCGATAACGGCCAAGGGTTCTGTCTTCTTGATAGCCAGGTCGATGTTGCCTATAAGAAGCTGTACTTGTTCCTGTATATGTCTACCTGCGACAAACCCTTTCTGATCTGGATGTATTAACCCAGGTATCAGTTTTGGCCAATCTCCCTGCTAAAATGCCCATAAAGATCTTATAGTCGGCATTCAGCAGGGAGATTGGGCGGTAAGAGTCTGCCTTTTTTGGGTCCTTACCTGGTTTCAATATCAGAACTATTATTGCTTCTTTCCAGGTGTTAGGGACCTTTCCATCCAAACCATAAATTGAGTTAAAGGTATTTTCCAAGGGTTTGAGGAGCTCCTCTTTGAGATGTTTATATATTTCACTCGGGAGCGCATCTGATCCTGCAGCCTTTTTATTCTTAGATTTATTTATCTGAGCTATGATCTCCTCTGATGTAAAGGGAGCGTCTAAGTTGTTTTTACTTTCTTCCGTGAGAACTGGAAGTTGTTTGTTACTGAGAAATGACTGAATCACACATGATCGGGGAGTCAGATCTTCCCTGTACTGATCTGAGAACATGGAGAGTAGACATGTCTGTAAGTCTTCGGTCTTATTTGAGATTTCCCCGCCGGCGTTTATTTTAAGTTCTTTTATATCATTCCTGGCCCGGTCGGCTCTGGCTTTCCATGCTAATAAAGCACTGGCCTTTTCTCCATATTCATAATTCTGCATCTTACCAGTCTCGCACTGTGCTCTACATTTAGCTTCTAGTTTCCCTCTATATTCTGATCTTGCCTCTTCTAACTTTCCCAAGATTTGAGTGAGTTGTTCCTGGTCCCCATTACTAGCTCCATCCCTTTCTCTCTCCAAGCCACCTATCCTCTCTTCGATACCCTTTAATACCCCGGCTTCGATCTTATTCTTATAACAGATGGCTCCATGGAGTTTCCCTCTGAGCCAGGCTTTATAGGCGTCCCAGACAACATCTGGGGTTGTTGAGTCGGAGTTCAACATAAAAAACTCCGAGGTCGAGGCCTGTACAGCGGTGATCACATCGGGGTCCTGCAACTTGGTCCTATTAAGGGTCCACCTTAGTGCCCGTCGCTGAGTCTCATTGATCTGATACACAATATGTAGAGGTGCATGATCGGATAGATGACTCGGGAGGACTAAGATCTCTTCTATGCTAGCTAATGAGCCTCTATCAAGGAAGATATAGTCAATCCTGGAGGAATGACAATACTTTTTACTAAAAAAGGTAAAACCCTTCTCATTTCCTTTTATTTCCCTCCATAGATCTACTAGGTCCATATCGTGGATCATGTTAACTAACGCCCTACGTACCTTCACTGCACCTTTATAGTGACTTACGTTAGATCTATCTTTAAGGGGGTCAATTAAGACATTAAAATCCCCCCCCTATCACGTATGGTGATGGCTCCAACATCAATATTGATTGCAGTTTATAGATATAATCGGGGTCGTCCGAGTTCGGCCCGTAAAAAGAGGCGCAGACCATATCGCGATTTTCAAATGCTAATGTAGCGATCAACCATCTACCAGAAGAATCTGACTGTACTTTTTTTATATTGCAGGGTGTCCCTTTTTTAATTAGTATGGCGACCCCTCTATTTTGGGCTGTTTGTGTTGATGCACCAAAGCTCTTAACCCAAGTAATTTTTGAGAAAGTTGCTATGCTCGCTTCATGGCTCAAGTGTGTCTCCTGTAACAAGCATATTTGTGCAGTTGACAATTCTAAATGTTTAAATATAAGCCTCTGTCGCCGAGGGCATCTTAAGCCATTGACGTTCCACGAGATAAATATTGCCCCACTAATCCTTGAGGTCACAGTAACCTCTTTTCCTCTTTTCCTGCCCGTGAGTATCGACCCTTTTTTGAGGCTAGACTTAACACATTTACATAGAAGGTTTAGATGAGGTTGAATTTTTTTTTCCTTTTTTCCCCACTGCTCCCCCACCACGTGCGCCCTTCCTACCAACCCCCCCCTCCCCTAACCATGTGCCCTCTCTGCCCATGAGGAACCCTCCCTGCTAATAGGCAAACACCTATTTAGCCATCTTCCCCCTCCATGGAGCAACTATAAGATCAGAATTATTGTTTATAAAAAATAAAAAAAATCCCTACTTATTACACATTATTTGAGTAAAAGACCCAGTTAGTCTATTTAAATCTTTTTCGCTCCCTGCCCCTATTTTCGGTCTCTAATCTTGGCTATGAGGGCATCAGCTTCCTCCCCAGACTTAATCAGGTGCATATGGTTGTTCCACATTACTCTCAGCTGTGCCGGAAACTTCAGCTGTGCCTTGGCTCCTAAGCTGTTTAACTCCTCTAGTCTTTTCCCCAACTCCCATTGCCTTGCGGCAGTGATATGCGAGATATCAGATCTTATATAGAAAGTAAAGGGGTTGGAGCTATTGAAGTGGATGGAACCTACTTTCAATGCAGTGGAGAGAATCTGTTCTTTTATAGAGTATGTCAAAAAGTTAACCAGGATTTTTCTGGGTTTCTGCTTTGTAGGATTTCTCTTGAAGGGGTCACGGTGTACTCTCTGTATGTCCTGCAACAGGTCCACCTCTGGCATATCTTTCAAAACTGTCCCCCTCAGCAGAGCGATGACAAACCCCTTGATATCTGCCCCCTCCAGAGATTCTGGCACATTCAGGATTCTCAAATTATTCCGACGTGAATAATTTTCCAAACGTTCAATATCTTCCTTAAGTTCTTTATTCTGTGCATAAAGCTTTGTAACCTCTGCCTCAGTAGTTCTCACCGACTCCTTAATCTTAGGAAGTTCCAGCTCCATTGCTTCCGTCCTAAGAGTAACTTCATCCACCCTCTTAGTCAACTCCTCACATGAAGCCTTTATTGCTGCTTGGTTAGCCTCCGAGACATTAAATCTGTTGGCCATCTCGGCTTGATTAGTTTCAGAAACTTTAAACCTGCTTGTGATTTCTTCCTTCATGGCCAATAAAATATCGGCCAGCGAACCTGCATTTGCATCTGATTTATTTACATGAAGCACAGCACCCATACCTGAACTATCAGTGGGGTCGAGCCGACCTTTTGATACATTTTGCGCAATGTTCAACATATCTGTGCTTCCGGCCGATGTTTATGTGTCCTTTTGGCTTTCCTTACTAAAGCCGAATATCGATTGCTTAGGCCAACATCAGCGTGTACTATTACCTCTACTGGAGCAGAGCAATTGTCAATGCTACCTCCATTAATACCTCCCTGCTTCAGATCCTTTGGGGTATTTATCTCTGAATTTACCTCTGGGATAGCTGGGATGGACTGAGATAGCTGAGCAGGTTGAGTGCCCTTACTGTTCTGTACGGTTTGAGTGCTAGAGATAGAAGTTGTGGTAGTGGTGCTGGACATTACTTTGTAGTAGGATTTAAGTGAGGGAGTAACTTTTATATCTACCTCTGCCCCTTTTCCCCCTTTCTTTTTCCCCCTACTTTTGATAGTTTTGGGGCTTAAATATTCTTCAGAGGTGTTTAGTTTAATTTTCCCCCTTCTTGCCCGCTCTTTCACTGCCAAAATAGGGGGTGAGATGCGTGGTGGATAACCAGGGTTTCCTTTGAATGTATTAAACACTGTCCTGGCTCTTAGTGTATATCTATTCTTTCTCTCGGGAGAATGATTTTCCTCAGTGCTACTGGCCCTTCCTAAGCTCTCTTTGGCTTTTTTGCCCTTGTCACAGCCTCCCTCTACATCCATGCACCTTGTCAAAACACTCGTGTTGGTAATACTGCTGCGTAGATGGTGATTTATTTCTTGGTTTGTTACTTGGTGGGTGCTGGCCCAGATATCGCCCTCGCTGCCTTTTCTCACACCCTCTCCCACTACCTCCGTCTCCACGTCATTCAGAGCACTGCCCACGCTGCTACTTGCGGTTCTCTGATCCGATCTCCTCGCAGCCTCCGCTCCGCAGACTCTCCTGCTGGTTCCACCGCCGCTGACCCGGAACGCCAGCAGCGCAGAGTCTCGCCTCCTCCTCAATCTGGCTGCCTCCTGCCCAGCACTCACAAGATTCTGGGCTGAGGTAGGTGACAACTTCTGGGCATATTTAATACCAACATTGAGATCAATATACAACTGGTATTTTTTGGAGATGATGGTCACCTCAGCCAGAACCTCTCGCGGAAAGATAGGGGCCTATTACTGAACTTGATACTGTTGGCAAGAAGGGAAGTGTGTAAGAGGTGGAAGGATGCCCTACCCCCGCAAAGGGAGGATTGGCTTAAAGCTGCATTCGCTATGGCGCGACTAGAGTACGATGGAGTGGAAGATAAAATCTCGAATATTTGGCACTCCTTGGTGAGCTGGGGCAAGGACTTAAGATTACTGTAACATCATTGGTCTTATGATTACACCAGGGTCCCATACAAAATAATGGGACTGGTCGGATGACCCAAGCGAGTGCGGTAAGCCGTAGGGGCGTCCAGTAACGAAGGCGGCTTCATAAGACCCCCAGAGGCTTGTAAGGTGAGATGAGGACCAAAAAAAAAATGGCAAATGCGAGATTGACGAGTGAAGTGTGATGAGGAAAGAGCGAGGATCGGAAAGGGGCGCCTTCCGTGTGAACCGAGTTAGAAGACACGAGGCGTCCGCAGAAAACCCAATATAGACTAAATTCGGCTGGACAGAGCACTTTTTACTCAGGGGCCAATTAATTCGTTTGCAAAGAGACTACAGAACATAGCGCTGCAAATTATGAGAAAACTGAGAGGCCTCTGAACCAACAACACACCGGTTGAACAGCCAGCTGAAGTTTGGGCGAGTGAAACCACATTACTCAGCCTCAGTCAGTTGGAAGTTAGCTGCTCCTCTGAGTGGTTCAGTCTCTGCTGCTGGGGACACTTGCCTGTGAATAAACTTGTTTCCATCCTCATCGAGCCTTCTTCACCTTCTTTTCACAGACTGTATCCATTTATGTCTGGGTGGTGGCAGCTCCCGGCGTCACTGGGGGCTTCAAGGCTAAAGGATCCACAGTGTGTTTTGTACCTGCTCCTGCTACTCGCTGATCGAGATCGCAGCATTTTCCATCTTTTATCCCTGGCGCGCTACACGACTAGGTGCAGGCGCCTTGTATTCCTTACACCGCCGTATTTTTTAAATATTGCTTGTGTTGATCCTGGCGCTCTGCACAAATAGGTGCAGGCGCCTTGTATTGTTTTAAAATTGTTGGTGTATCCTAATACTCTGCATTGTGTGACTTACCAACTCCTGTTCCTGCACACGCCCCGGTCCATCGCGGCTCCAATGCCGTTGCGTGGAGGGCGGCTCTTCCCCCACGGCTCTCTGTGCCGGTCGGGTGGAGAGCGGGCGCCATCTTGGGAGAGCCTGAAGGACACGGAGACCAGACTAGGCGGTCTATTTGTCCGAGGCTCTCCCGCATAAAGCGCACATGTGCTTCCGGAAGCGCAGCGGACGAGCGCAGCGGGCGCGACGATGGCGCGCCAAAGTTGAGCCAAAGTTAAGCCCTTCTGCGCCCGTCCGCGGCAAGGGGCACACGCCCATGCCCGTTTTTTAACATTCTCCTCGTCACAATTGCGTTCTCTCCGCAGAAACTGGCCCCTAAACTCTGAAACACTGTCTTCTGTTCACGCCCTTGGCATTGCCTCACCTATGTCCACCACGCCCGCCCCTCCCCCCTTCACTACTGCCCTCCTGTTGAACACAAGATCTGCTGTGAAGCACCAAATTGAAATTTTTGATCTCTTAGATTCCAATTCCCCTGATCTACTGTTTTTA
Source organism: Lissotriton vulgaris (assembly GCF_964263255.1). NCBI lineage: Eukaryota > Metazoa > Chordata > Amphibia > Caudata > Salamandridae > Lissotriton > Lissotriton vulgaris. The sequence goes on from NC_141687.1 coordinate 557,312,068, forward strand.
ACGGAAACATGGTATCGTTCTGACTCCCGCCCCACTACTGTATGTTCCATGCCGACCGACCTGAGGGAAGAGCCGGCGGCGGGGTAGCCCTGATTGCCCGCAAGGGACTCCTCTTTCAGACACTCGCCTCGCCTACGATACCAGCAGCCGACTGCCTTGTAGTACGCTGTACCTCTTTTAAGATCCATTTTTCCTGTGTACTAATGTACCGGCCACCCCAGCAATCGCCTGGCTTCCTCCCCGCCCTCCAAGACTTACTGGCCACCTTGGCAGTCAATAGTGCCTCTGTCCTCGTTCTGGGAGACTTCAACTACTGGCCTACTGACCCCGCCGAGGACACTATATCCAAAGATTTCACCCAACTGCTCCTCAGTCTCAACTTCACCCAGCACGTTCATGCCCCCACCCACAACCGAGGCCATATTCTCGATCAGATATGGACATTAAACATCCCGATTTCTGCTCCAACTATTTCGCCCTGCCCATGGTCTGATTACTCCCTGCTCGCTTTCTCCCTAGACCTGAGCCTTGACAAAACACCTCCTGTAACAAAAAACATCTGGGCAAGGAACTGGAGTCGAGTTGACATTTCATCCTTGTGCAACTCACTAACTACCACCTGCCCGGATCTATCGGCCTTGGCCCCACATTCCCAGGTTACCGGTTTGGATCGTTGGCTTACTAAAGCCTGCGACCCAGTGGCCCCCCTGAAGCGGATTTCCATCAACCGCATCCACAATGCCAACAAGTGGTTCAGCCTTGGCCTTAAAGCCAAGAAACTGCAGCTACGACAGGCTGAACGAGCATGGAGAATAGCATACTGCCCGACCCGTAGGCAACACTATATCACCATCCTTAGTGAATATAAAAAAGGCATCTTGGCAGCTAAGACAGAATATTTTTCAGGTCGTATCCTAGCTGCGGAAAGTCAGACACGTGAGATCTTTGCCACCGTCCACGAATTGGCATCATCGGAGAGAACTCTGCTCAATATCCCCCCTTCTCAGGCCCTATGCGACTCGCTTAACAAGTTTTTTATTGAGAAAATTGCTGGTATTAAAGCTAACATTCCTTCCCCATCGCCCACACTCATTGACCCCCAACCCCCTGATAATTATCTATCCCATACCCACATCCCTGCTCTGACCATAGAATCTCTACTTCCCCTACTCAGGCGCGTCAAGTCTGGCTCTCCAGCTGCCATTTGTCCGGCTCGCATCCTCCGCCAGATTTTCTCTGACTGCCCACACCCCGCACTTACCCTCTTGAACGATTCCCTCACGCATGGTTTCGTCCCTACCCCTTTTAAAACCGCCACAATTATCCCCATACTAAAAAAACCCGGGGCAGACCCTGCCTCCCCGGCAAACCATTGCCCTATATCCCTTCTCCTGTACCTGGGAAAGATAGCTGAGTCTCATGTCACCCAGACGCTCAGCTCCTTCATAAAGGCCTCTAACTACCTTGCACCCTGCCAGGCGGGCTTTCGTCCTCGCCATTCCACTGAGAAAGTGGTTATTTCGGTCATGGACCAACTCAGAGAGGGGCTCGATACCAACTCCCCCCAGGCCCTAGTCCTTCTGGATTTGTCCGCCGCTTTTGACACGGTGGACCATGTCATTCTCCTATCCCGTGTCAAGGCGGCGGGCATAAGGGGACAGATATTGGCCTGGTTAGGCTCCTTCCTGTCTGACCGTACCCAGGCTGTCCATCTGGCTGAATTCTCTGCCCCGCCTCTCAGAGTGCACTGTGGTGTCCCTCAGGGATCCTCTCTTTCCCCTCTTTTGTTTAATCTTTACATTTTCCCTCTTATTTTTGCACTGCAACAAATGGAGGTCACAGTCTACAACTATGCTGATGACCTCCAACTCATTTTTAATTTCTCCTCCCCCACATCAGGCATCGCTAGCTTCCAGTCCGTCATGCTGTTTATCCGGGATTGGATGAATGCGAACCACCTCAAACTCAACCCGGATAAAACAGAGCTGGTTCTGACTGGGCAGTGGTAACCCTTGGTCTCCTTCTTTTTGGCCCCCTTCCCTTGGTCTCCCTCCTACCCCCTCTCACTCTGTCAAGACTCTCGGAATCACACTTAATCACCATCTCACACTTCATTCCCACATTAGTTCTGTTGTCTCCTCTTGTTTCTTTACCCTGCGCATCATTAGGAATATATCCCGTTTTTTTTCTTCCCCTGCACTCAAACTGATCTTAATGGCCATGGTCCTATCCAAGATCGACTATGGCAACATCGTCAACAATGGCGCCCCTGCCTATGCACTTCAACGCCTTCAGCTGGTGCGGAACCAGGCAGCCCGATTGGTATATAGCCTAGCTAAATCCCATTACTCCTCTCTTCTCCTCCTTTCCCTTCACTGGCTCCCTATCAAACAACGGGCCCTTTTTAAACTTGGATGCCTTACTTTTCAAGCTAGGGCGGGCACGGCTCCTGCCTTTATCAACTCGGCCATTACCAACTACTGCCCCCCTAGAGATCTCCGTTCATCCACCAAATCTCTATTAGTCATCCCCCGCTTCAAGAAACAAAGATCGGGAGGCCAGAAATTCTCGGTCCTGGCATCCACCTTTTGGAACACTCTCCTGCCCTTAGTCAGACACTCCGCTCCTATATGGAGTTCCGCAAGGCCCTCAAAACCTTTTTGTTCCAGCAAGCTTTTAGTCCCTAGTCCTGTGTCCTTCCAGCTCTGTATTCCCCCCAGCGCTAAGAAACTGCATAGTGAACGTGCGCTCTATAAATCCTTAAAAATTCAAAATTCAAATTCAGTTTCTTCAAGCTTATCCTAGCCGTTTTGTGCTGCCGGAGATCGGGTGAAATCGGGTGCACATTTTATCTAATTTTTGGTGGAATTAGTCTGAGAGGAAGATGGTTGGGGAGCTCAGGATGACCCGGGAGAGGAGTTCTACACAAACTCCCAAAAATAATGAGGGGAGACGAAGACCTAAGATGGCACACAGCACCAGCAGTAAACAAGGACCGCACAGCCTCCCCAAGTAAGATGTTCTGTACCGTCTCGGACAGTTTGCACCAAGGGGGGAAGGCACGGGCAAATACGTGCGCAGCAGCGGTTGCGGTACTCGCACCGACTCAGAACTATCGACCAGGACTTGTATTACGCGGGCACTTACGAGAAAGGGGAGGGGCGGGAGCAGATGCGACGGGGAAGAATACATCCAAGTTCCCCTGGCTAGCGATGTTACGACTCCTTTGTTCCCCATGGAATAACTCGCACACCAAAGGCAGAAGCCAACCGAGGGCCGCCGACGAGAACGGCAAGCTCAGACAAGCCCAGCCTTATCCCCCAATAGCGGACCCATATTGGTACACATCCGCCCGTCCGCCAACAACGTCTACCAACACCCCCCGGACACAACCCGAAAAAACGACAGCGCTGACGAGGGCAGAACGGAACCCTCACTGCTCGCTGACAAGAGCGATTGCGCAGAGGGGGAGTGGTTCGGGAAGATAATACCTGCTACCGACTACAAAGTAACTGGGAATAGCCAAGATGGCACCCAACAACAATAACAGCAAGTAAGAGTCCCGTAACCCGCCTCGAGCAGCCCCGCATCACCAGCAACCGTATCTTGGGCGCACCAGCGTTGAGTGTCTTCTAAGGACAAACGTGAGCAAACACGTGAGGCAAGAAACAAAGAAGGGAGTAATAAGAGTAGAGGAGAGGAGGGACTACCGGAGGCGACCTGGACAATACGCCCGTCTTAGCCTCCCAAGAGTGTCGACCAACTCCACTGCACCAAACCACACACACAAGAAAAGCCAAGCCTGCGGTCCCTACTGTCAGCCCCGGGACGCTCCAAAAAGCCAGTGAGCCAAAAGTGGGGACCGTAGGCCCCTGCCGAGACAGAGCTGAGGTGAGCAGATAGACTGGGGCGGTAACATCCAGGAGAGAACAAAATTGCTCCAAAGTGCTCCAAGACGCGCAGGGCACCCGAAACACACCAGCTGCGTGTGGGAGAAAAGAGGAAAAGGGAATAAGAAATGATGAGCAGTGCCCAGTATACAGAGGTGGGCAGAGGAAGTGAAAGTCATACAATCCGGGGGTGAACATGCAGAGCTGAACCTCCCAACCCAGACCAGAAATAGCACCCGCGGAAGTCAACGTGGGGTGACTGACACTGAAGCAACAACATAACAAAAGCCAGCAGTGAATGCAAACTCGACACTCCAACGCCAACTAATACCGAAGCCCACTTAACTACCACTTGACTACCTCCACGCAAGCTAAGCCAAGCTACACAGGAAAAAGGAAGTTACAGCACTAAGCCCTTAGGAAACAGCGCAATTCCAAAAGAAAATGGCAGACAGAGAATCTAGACTACAAGCACAGTTACAGAAGAAAAGCAAGGGGGAACCACAGATATCGGACTCCCCAATCAAACAGAAGCCGGACATAAACAACACGTTAGACACTATCCTGAAGAAACTTGCGGATGTACATGACCTTGCGAAATCCACGAAACTCACCACTGAATCAATATAACTGGAGATAGCCGCAGTAATGGCAGATCTAAACACAGTTAACATTAGACTGGCAACTGTGGAACAATGCATCAGCGATTCTGAAGACATAAGCCAAAACACAAAGAAAGAAGTGAAGGCCATCACCGCGAAAACTGACTCCTTACAAAAAACAACAGCGGAGATGGATGACAAGTATCGCAGAGGGAACATACGGATACTGGGAATTCCGGAAGGGGCAGAGGATGCTGCCGGATCGTGTGCCATCTTCCTGGAGGACCTTATCCCGAAGATCACAAACCTAAATTTCACCAGCCAATTCGAACTGGACTAAGCGTTCAGAGTCCCAGCCTCCAGACAACTGACAATGCAATTCACTAGACCCATCATCTGCAGACCCCTGAGATCACATGGAGGACATCTTCAATTATGCAAGAAAGAATCACCAAATTAGCTGGAAAGGTCACAGAATCATACCAACACAGGACTACTCAAAGCCTACAGAGGACATCACAATCACAATATTTGTAAAGCGTGCTACATACCCGTGAGGGTCTCAAGGCGCTGGAGGGGGGGGGGGCTGCTGCTACTGCTCGAAGAGCCAGGTCTTGAGGTGCCTCCTGAAGGTGAGGAGGTCCTGGGTCTGCCATAGGTGGGTGGGGAGAGTGTTCCAGGTCTTGGCAGTGAGGAAGGAGAAGGATCTGCCTCCGGAAGTGGTCCGTTGGATTTGAGGAACAACAGGAAGGATTTCTCGTCCAGCGCCAGCTGCTCAAAAATAGAGACATACAATTCTCCTTTGTTGCTCCCGCCGAATTCAACATAACAGACAGGGGGAAAACCTACTTCTTCACGGACCCAAAGGAGCTGCATCAGTACCTGAAAAGACTGCTGATACAAGAAATGGACACGCGGCACAACCAAAAGAGGCCCTTCTCCTGAACCAAACATTGATTGAACAAATAACTGAACAGTGAAGAGACCTTGACCAAGACAACGTGGTCCACCTCATACAACCTAAGCTACCTCAATGCCATACAACCTAACCTACCTCAAAGGCACTGAAGTGACCTCAAAAAGAACCAAAAACAACCTCAAAGAAGGAATGGTACCCGTTGAAGCCAACAACCAGCAACGCAACAACTCAGCGAACTACTGGGTACTTACCAAAAGGGAGAGACAGTCACACTCCTGCCCATGACGTCAACCTGACAAACATAGTGCACTTTACTATGGCCATATGTATGAAACACATTTTTAATCGCAAATGCTGCGATTTGCAAAAAACAGCGTTTGCGATTACAAATTACAAATTCGCAAAACGCGATGTATGAGACATTTTCGCATCGCAAAAATAGGGAATAGCAAAAATAGCGAATTTTCATACTGTGAACCAATAAATCTGCCAATCATTGTGCAAATTCCAAAACTGCGATTTTTATTTTGCAAAAATCGCAAAATGAAAAAATCGCAATTTGAGAAATCGCAATGAAATGAATGAAAAATTTGCAATTTACGATTTCACGAAATTCTCAAATTTGAGAATAGCAATTACCACCAAGTCTGAGCCGGTGGTAACCAGGTGCAAATTTTTTAAGGAGGCCCACAATGTAACAGATTTTTTCCACAATGGCTGGGCTGTATGTGATAGCAAGGAGGTTGCGACTCAGAGCTGCTGCACAGAGGAGGAGCTGCCAGGAAAGGATCTTTCGTGCGGGCATAACCCTGTTCCAGCGGACTGAGGAGGAGATCCATACAAACTACAGGCTGGAAGAAGAGAGCATCCTTGATTTAATCGAGGAGCTCAAACCAATCCTTTAACACCCCACACGCAGGACACAGACAGTCCCCACCCACATTCAGGTCCTGTGCTCACTGCACCTCTTGGCATCAGGTAGCTTCCATGGGGTGATACCCTCAGTAGGAGGGGTCTCACAGAGTGCATTGTCGCTCTTATTCCACGCGTTCCTCCATGCCATGGTACAGAGGCTGCATCACCACATCCACATCCCCAGCACACAAGCACTAGACCAGACCAAGCAGGAGTTCTATCAAATTGCTCAATTTCCCCACGTCATTGGATGCATAGATGGGACACGTGTCGCCATATCACCAACCTTACCAGATCGAGTATGTCTTCAGGAATCGCAAATCCTACCAGTCCCTGAACATACAAGTGGTGTGTGATGCCAAGCACATCATCACTGACATTGTAGCAAAATATCCAGGCAGCACACACAACGCTTTCATCTTCCGCCGTAGTGGGATACACTGTTGACTCACAAGTGGAGAGTTTGGTGAGGGATACCTACTAGGTAATTGCATTTGTACAAAGGACATGCTAGTAAGGGACAGCATTGGCAGGACAGTGTTTAACCATATACCTCCCACCCCACAGGTGACAGTGCGTATGCGGTCCATGATTTCAAACTGACTCCTTACCTCAATCCTGCCGGGGAGCAGAGGTACAACAGTGCCCACATAGCAACCAGATGTACCATTTATTTATTTGTTTATTTATTTGTGGGTTTATATAGCGCTTGAATCACTCCGCCAGGAGTATCTTTGCGCTTTTTGACCGGTAAATCAGCAGACATGATGTGAGGATGGAATTAGATTTCATTTTTGAATAAGACAGTTTTTAGATGTTTACGGAATGTTAGGTGCTCTTTGCATTGTCTTAGAGCCAGGGGTAGTTTGTTCCACAGCTTGGGACCAGTGGTAGACAGAGCTCTACCTCCATGTCTGACCTTTTTGACATGGGGGACCACAAGGAGGAGATTGTTGCTTGATCTGAGGGATCGTGCTGGAACATAAGGAACAAATCTCCGCTCAAGATAGATCGGCCCCTGTCCATTCAAGCACTTATGGATCAGGCAGCATATTTTGAATTTTGCCCTTTGTCTAATTGGAAGCCAATGTAATTGTTTAAGGAGGGGTTTGGAGGCAGTTCTCGGGGGGGGGGCATTCAGAACAAGGCGGCCTGCCGTGTTCTGAATGACTTGTAGCTTATCCAGCACTCCTTCGTTGGCAGAAAGTAACAAACCGTTACAATAATCGATCCGACTCAGGATCAGTGCTTGAACAAGGGTTTTCCTTACTGAGTTAGGTAGGAGTGGAAAGACTTTGCGGAGCAAACCGATGGTGTGGAAGCATATCCCTGAAATATAGCTGGTATGTTGTTTTAGTGACAGGTCGTGATCGAGCCGAATTCCCAAATTCTTCACGACCTGTTTAGGTTCAGGGACTGCTCCTAGCTCTGATGGCCACCATTCCGGAGTCCATAGTATTTTAGCCTCCCCAAATAACATGATCTCCGTTTTGCTGACGTTACATTGGAGATAGTTGGTAGACATCCATTTTGCCACTTCTTTCATGCCTGACGAGAAAGAGTTCCTAACCTCAGTGGAAAGAGTTTTGAAGGGAAAAAGGAGCTGCGTATCATCTGCGTATGATACGGGGACAAAGCTGTATCTACGCAACACACCTGCCAGGGGTGCCACATAGATATTAAAGAGCGTGGGGCTCAGACATGAGCCCTGTGGCACCCCCTTAGAAATCTCAATTTCCGCAGAGCGATATGCACCCATGGTGACTCTCTGGGTGCGATCAGCTAGGAAACTCTTTAACCACTCAAGGGCTTTGTTCTTAATGCCAGCGCTCGACAACCGTTGAGTCAGGATGGAGTGAGACACGGTGTTGAATGCTGCCGATAGATCTAATAGAACCAAGATGACTGAGAGGCCCTTGTCCTGGTAGGCGTGGAGATCATCAGTAACAGACAGTAAGGTGGATTCTGTACTGTATTTGGGGCGGAATCCTGATTGGGGTCATCCAGGGCTTGTACTTGTTCAATATGTCTGGATAGGTGGCGATTGACATGTTTTTCTATAATTTTCCCCAAGAATGGTAACAGGGAGATAGGTCTTAGACTTGTCAGGTCAGACCATGGTAAGGCGGTGTTTTTCCTTATGGGTCTGACAAGAGCTCGTTTCCATTCCTTGGGGACAGTGCCTGAGGTGAGTGAGAGGTATACTAATTCCGTGATCATTGGACGGACCTTCGGGATACTCAAGAGCAGATTCAGATGCCTACATAAGAGTGGAGTGGCACTACAATACAGCCCCCAGACCTGTTGCAAGATAGTGGTAGCATGTGCCATGCTGCACAACATCTCCACCAGGAAAGGCACACCAGGGAGCTCAGTGAATCTGATTCATCAGATGAGGAGGGACCAGCGCCAGGACACACCCCAGCCGGTGTAATTGGTGCAGGTGCTGGGCGCCAGCAGAGAGATGAGATTACACTGAACTATTTCTAGGTAAGAAACTATGACACAATGTTAAATAATAGTTGTGAGACTGTTTAATTTCCTTAACTTCATGATAAATGACGGCACACAGCCTGTGTACTACACAATGTATCGTCCAATGCCCAGCACATGTTAGGCTCACAGTGCAATTCAACAATCAGGAGCAACTGTCCATGTAAACTGGGTTGATGCACCCATCTACTTGACCAAGTTCGTGATCCCTCAAATGCGGCGCTGTCGGGTCGGAGCCCCTGGCTGTGGGTGCACAGTGCCCTCCTCACCTGTCCCAGCAGCCCTACTGTGACGCCCACTACGGCGCCTATCGGGGGTGGGGTGTTGCTGCTCCTGCCAGATTGGTTGCCCTCATCTGTTGGAGTGAGGACTCCTGGGCCAGTAGTGCGAGCTGCCTGCAGCTCAACCACAGCAGATGTGACCTGTACCAGGGCCCTTGCCACGTCCTGGCTGTTGTGTGCCACCTCACGCTGCATACAGATGCTGCGCCTTGACAGCACATTTATTGCTGAGGACAGGCGGTTAACCGCCCGGGTGTAGAGATCTAGGCGCTGCATCTCCCTGCGCCTAGCAGCACAATCTGCCTTTAGTTCTGCACAGAGTTCCTCCAGGGCACCCGTCATGCCCATGAAGCCAACCCTGATTTGCCTCTGTTGTGATTTTATGTCTTTCGCCTGCAGGCGCTGTACTTCCAACAAGTGCCCCTCCAGCCCGCCGAAGACTGTGTCCTCTCCTGGGGCTGCTGCACTGTGCCCTGCGCCTGGATGGAACTGGCGGGATCGGATCAGCACGTGCTCGAGCACAGTGTTGTGGCTCTGGATATGCCGTGACTGGTTGGACATCGCCATCTGCGTCCTGGCCTTCATCCTCCAGTGGGGGCAGTGGTGGCACTACAATTCGCCTGCGGAGTTTTGGAGGGATTACTGGGCTGCCCTCCTCCTCCGTTTCCTTCTCTTGCCCTGTTGCCTCTGGGTCAGGGGATTCGTCCTCTCCTCCACTGACTGCTCCCTGTGTTTCTGACTTGCACTTGTCATGCATTAAATTTCACTGTTTGGAGTTACATGGGTCCTGTCTGTCTGTATTTTGCCTTTACTGATGCGCACATACTGTTAGGGACTGGCTGGGTGCAAATGCATCACTGTAATGTGCATGTGACTACTTCTCCCATAATGCATTGCTGTGTGCTTGTGTACGTGCATTGGACTTTTAGTTTTGTTCTGCCCCTGGGTCGCTCCTGGGTGTGTGAGGTAGTAGGGAGGTATCAGGGGTGTGATGGTATGTTTCTTACCTTGTCTAGGTACCGGGGGTCGGAGCTGTCCAGGTCGCCCACGCCCATTACACCCTCTGGAAGCAGGGTCCCCTCAACCAGTTCCTCTAGTGGTGTGGAGTCAGTGGCAGTGGAGGTCCCAGCACCAGTCTTCTTGGCCTGCTCCAACCTGGCAGCCACCTTCTCCTTGGAGAGAAGGCGCATATCGTACCAGCGTTTCCTTAGATCTTCCAAGCTTCTGTGGGCGATGCCAACTGCGTACACTTTACGCTGGCTCAAATCCTCCGCTTGCATGTCTCAGGCACCCGCAGGGACTTTTTTCCAAAGAGGTGCTTGTGGCTTATGACCATTTCCTGGATCAGGACCTCCAGCTCAGTTTCAGAAAACTTTTGTTTTCTTTTTCGCTGAGTTTCACCCTGCTGCTGTTTGTCCTAGCTGGCCATGTCTCCTGTGTCTGCCATTGTTGGTTGCACTGCAGAGTTCCCTCTCCTCCACTCCTACTCTCTCACTGTGCTCCAGAAACTCAGGTGCAGCATGGGTAGTCATACTTCCTGGTTGTGATGTCATCAAGCTGCACCTGAGTTTCTGATTCTCAAATTTGCGATTGTCACAAAATTGCAATTTTTTGGTATAAGGAATCGCTATTTGAAATATCGCAATGAAAATAGCGATTTTTACGGAATCGCTATTTTTTTGCGATTTTTACAGAATCGCAATTTTTTGTGATTTTTTAGTTACATACCGTTTTGTGATTCTCAACTTGCAATTCGCGAAAAATCGCTAACTGAGAATCACAAAAGGGGAGTTTGATACATATGTCCCTTAACTAGTAAGGCAAACATACCAATTATGGACAACCAATTACCATTACACTTTACATAGGGAGCGCTTGCACTTTGACACTGATCAGCAGTGGCAAAGTGCCCAAAGCATCTAAGGGCTAGATGTAGGTGGCTTATTACTGGTCGGTAATGCCGAAATTCAGTAAATTTCAGCGTTACCGACCGGTATTTAGCCATGTGCGATGTAGGTATTTGTTGGACCCGGCCCTTTAGGCAGGTTCACCCCGAGACTTTTTGCTTTTTCCTAGCCTGTTTCTGGAACCTGGTGGTGGTGATTTTAGGCCTCTGCGCACTTTTTCACTTTGGTACAGTGTAAGGTGCTTGAGCTCTCTGTGTATGTGTGGTGAGTGACCTGCCCTCCCATAGGAATGAATGGGGAATATGTATGCCCATGGTAGTTCCTGATGTGTGGGGAGTGCAGGGGCGAGTTTCATATGTACGAACTTGTGAGAGTGAATGCTGCGTAATGATATAGGCGGCATGAGTGTGTCTAGTCTAGAAGTGCCACTTTTAGAAGTTGGCATATTTGTGTAATTTGTGTCTGGCATGTGATTGGCTGGTGAGCCTGGTCTAGGAGTGCCTGGGCCTGCTTGTGGATTGACTGTCTAGTTTGAGGGTGACAGGGGCTGGAGAGCCCAGGAGGTTGTCTGAGTCAGCCCATGGATGAAAGGCAGCATCTGCTGCCAGGGAAGTGGGAGGAGATGGCACCTGATAGTGAAGGGCTGTGCCTGCCTGACCACAATGCTGGCTCCACCCCCCCGCTGGGCGACTGTCACCTCTGTCCCTGATACTGACAGGACTTCCCTATAACCAGTTCTAGCTGGTTCTCACACTGCCTGCACAAAGACTTCAAAGACTTTTTGGTGTATAAGAAGGGGCTGTGTCCCCTTCCAAAATGTTCTTGTTTCTGACTTGAATCTACCAAGGGTGGGCGCTGCCCAGCCCCTGGATGCCTGGAGGACTCCTGGGGGACCCCTCTGTCTTGCCTGAGCTGAGGGGGGGGCTTTGCTGGACTTTTCCTGATTCCCCCTAGCGCCTGGGAGCGCTTTGCCCTGCTTCCAGCGCTTGAGAGCGCTCTATTTCGCCTGTGGCGCTTGGGAGGCGCTTTATCTGGCTGCTAGCGCTTATGAGCGCTTTATTTCATTTGTAGCGCTGGGAGCGCTGTGATTTTACCCCTCAGCGCGTGGTAGCGCTGTTTTGGCCTTCCGCGGCTGCCGAGAGAGAGAAAGGGCGGCGGGGAGAAGAGGCGGAGAGGAGTGGCGGCGAGGAAGAAACATGGCGGTCGGTGAACAGGGCTCCCGTGTGCCTAGGGAGCCCTGAAGCGAGAGAAGAAGTATGGTGGCAGGTGGCGCGGGGCTCCCGTGAGACTGGGAGACCCCGCACCGTGACTGAGCGGAGAAGAAGTATCGCGGGCTGAGGCGGGGCTCCCGTGTTCGGGAGGGAGCCCCGAGAGACGGTGGAGCAGTGCGGTGGGGGCGCAGGGCACATTGCTGGTGCCTGCCCCCGCCACGAGTCCCGGACGCCAGCCGGCGGAGAAGAGAAGGATCCCGCACTGCCTAGAGGAGCCCCGCCAAAAACAGCCCGGTGAGTTAAGAGGGCTGGAGGGGCTCCGTGATGGTACTGGCGGTGACGAAGGAGACAGAGCCAGGCCGGCCCCGGATGACAGTGGGCCGCCCCAACGTATGTAGAGCCCGGAGAGGGTTCCTGGGCCATCTCCTTAAGGCTGAGTCCCCAGAGAGGGACTCCAACCCCCGCATTTTTGTCTGGCGAGCCTAGATAGGCTGGGGGCATTTCCTTGATGTCGAGCCCCCGAGGAGGACTCCAACGACCCCCCACAGTTGGTTACAGAGCCTGCTAGGCTCAGGGGGCATATTTGTGTAAGAGCGTGTGTGGCTCCAACGATTGGGCGCAGTTTTGCCCAGAGGGGCCAGTGAGAGCCCCTGGCGCAGTTTTTGTTGATTCCCAGCTGCCCAACAGTTAGTGGGCAGCTGCACCGTTTAGGTCTTGGGATGTTCCCAGGTGCCCAGCAAGTAGTGGGCACCTGCACCGTTTAAGCTTGTGCTTGGACTGGTGCTGCATGACAGCGCGCCCTGACATTTGGACACAGGGCGTCTGATCCCCAACAAGGCCAGTTGGCCTAGGGACTGCCACAGGTGGTGGCTTATGTAAGGTTTTGCGCAATTGTGTGGTTTTTCCCTGCACCTCTGAATGTTTTTAGGCATCATGTGATTTTTGCGCTATTGTATTGTTCTGGCACCTCTGAATGTTTTTAGGCATCATGTGTCTTCCTTTTCCCTGCGCTGCACCTCTGAATGTTTTAGGCATCATGTGTTTCTTGCGCTGCACCTCTGTATGTAGATTATTGCATCATGTGTTTTGTTCTTAACACCGCTGAATGTGTAGGTTTATGCATCATGTGTTTCTCTTTACTACTCCTCTGAATGTGTTTCATGCATCATGGGTAATGTGTCCTTCTTAGACCCCTAAACACTGTGTGATACTTAGGTGGTTGTCCTTAATACTCCTCTGAATGTATATTTATGCATCATGGGTAATGTGTTCCTTCTTAGACCCCTAAACGCTGTGTGATACTTAGGTGGTTGTCCTTACTACTCCTCTGAATGTATATTTATGCATCATGGGTAATGTGTTCCTTCTTAGACCCCTAAACGCTGTGTGATACTTAGGTGGTTGTCCTTACACCTCTGAATGTTTTAGGCATCATGTGCTTCTCTTTATTACTCCTCTGAAGGTGTTTCATGCATCATGGGTAAGGTGTTCTTGTTTATATCCCTAAATGTATTTTATTCTTAGGTGGTTGTTCTTTTTAGTACAGGTGGTCCTAGTGAGGTCCTGGTTCCTGTTACCAGTGGATACTGGTTGTGATCTTTTGATTACCATTTTATTCTTTATTATTCTAAGTTCTAAAAGTGCTATTTCTGATTCTGACAGTGGCCCATGTGGCCCTGTCCTGTAAATAATCCCTTGAGAATATTGCCCGTGCCAGTTGGCACAATGTACATGTGTGATACTATCTGATGTGTTTTTACAATACAAAAGTTATTTTATAATAACCTTGTGTGGAGTCTCTTTTGTGGTGTGCCTAGTATGTTGTTGCTGTTGTGTGCTGGCGCAAATGCTTTACACATTGCCTCCGAGTTTAGCCTTACTTCTCGTGCCAAGCTACCAAGGGGGTGAGCAGGGGTTATCTTGGCGTGTGACTCCCTTGCCCTGACTAGAATGGTGGTTTCTGCCTAGCTTTGGCGTCAGCCTTAGCCAACCAGAAACAGCCAGTTCTAACAGTATTACCGAATGCCATCGGTAATAACGAATCGGTATATTTAAGGGAAAGCAGTTACCGATTTCTTACCGATCGGCCAACACCGAAACACCAATAAACTGAATCGGTAAATAAGGAATCGGTAACAAATCGCTAATGCGATGTACAAAAAAATCGGTAATACCGAATTTATCAAAAATCGGTATGTAAGAATCGGTAATTACCACTGACCCAGAGCTGGTGGTAATCAGGTGCAGTGCATAAAAACATCCCCAAAATGCAACAGTGTGAACACAATGGCGGCCCTCTACATCATAGCAAGGCGGCTACGTTTGTGAGCAGCAGGACTGAGGGTTTGGAGACGGAAAGAGCGTGTGTACAGACTGCGTGTCAGACTGTTCCAATTGACTGAGTCAGAAATACATGACAGTTACAGGCTACACCCACAAACCATCCTAGACCTGATCCGGGACCTGCACCCATACCTGGAGCATCCGACACCAAGGGCGCATGCCATACCAACACATGTGCAGGTGCTCTGTAGCCTGCACCTACTCGCATGAGGAAGTTACCAGGGTGTGATAGCTGTGGCAGGTGGAGTTACCTGTCCCGTTTCTTCAACTCCTTTTTGGATGCCATGATGCAGAAAATGCATCACTACATACGCTTCCCCAGCACACAGGCGGAACTGCAGAAGACAAAGCTGGATTTCTACCAAAAGGCTCAGTTCCCACCTGTAATAGGGTGCATTGATGGGACCCACACACCAATCTGCCCACCTGCAGCTACAGAATACATATACCGCGACCGTAAATCCACTCATTCCATCAACATGCAGGTGATATGTGATGCAGACTACATAATTAGTGACATTGTGGCCAAATTTCCAGGGAGTACCCATGACTCCTACATATTCATGAACAGTGGGATCTATACACGTCTGGCTGCTGGTGAATTCGGAGAAGGATACCTGCTAGGTAAATCAATGTGACACACCCTAATGTGTACCATGGATGAATGTATTTGTGACTCAAATTAATGGCACTTTCTTTCCCATTTAGGTGACAGAGCATATGCTGTGCGGTCATTTATCCTAACTCCATACCTCAACCCATCCACCAAAAGTGAGAGGAGATACAATGTGGCACATAAAAGCATGCGCAACGTTGTAGAGAGCACCTTTGGACTACTAAACAGCAGGTTCCGTTGACTCCACAAAAGTGGAGGTGCACGTCAGTACCGCCCCATCATCTGCTGCAAAATTATAGCAACATGTGCAATGCTACATAACCTTGCCACAAAGAAAGGAACAGCAGTGGAACTAACTGACTCTGAGGACGAGGGTGAGGACTGTCCACAGCCGGAGCACAGCGCAGCAGGTGTGGCAGCAGCACTGGATGGGAGACACAGATGGGCTGAGATAACACGTAACTATTTCTGAGTAAGGAGATATAGCCAGTTACTGTATTTGAGTGACCACCAAGATCAAAAGCAGTGTCCATACAAACATAGGTTACATCGCCCATTTCAGTACAACCATATCATGGCTGGCTCTAATTCTTGCGGCCACGAGCTGCACTGCCTTGTTCCTTTGCCCCACTGTCCGCAATGCCAGTCTGTCCAGGGCCAGCACTGTGGCGTTCGCTGCAACTCCTGGTCTCTGTGGGAGAGTACGTAATGCTACTATGGCTAGTAACCTCCTCACTTATCCCACCATCAGCTGTAGTGGCCACCTTGTCTGTTTGGAGCACTTCAAGTGCAGTGGTCACTGTGAGCAGCCCCCTAGCCACATCCCGACTGCAGTGTGCCATCTCCTCCTGCATGGCTATTGAGCGTCTGCACATGAGAGAGGTTGCAGTGGACAGGCGTATCCAGTTTCTGCCTCTCCCTGCGCATAGACAGACGGTCCTCCTCCAACTTGCTGCAGAGCAGCCTCGCAGCCTCCGCCACCTCACTCATGTCCTCAGCCATGGTGGTGTTCATGGCACTGATCCCCTTCTCTATGAGATGTATGTGGGCATTCATGTGTGCCATCTCCCGCTGCACTGACCTGATTGCTCTGCTCTCCCTTGCAGGCGCTGGACCTTCAGCGTGTTACCTTCCAGCCCAGCAAACACACTGTCATCTTCGCCCTGGAAGTGAGGACTGGCTGCCCTTGCCCTGTGGCGTCTGGAAGATGTGTGGGCGCGCTCTGTTGGGGCCTGCGATCCGGCCCTGTTGCCATCCTCAGCCACTGCAGACTGTTGGCCCCCTGTGCTGTCCTCCTCGGACACCTCCATCTGCTGGAGGGTGGCCACTGCATGCCTCCTGCTTGATGGTGGTGGTGGCGTTGATTGTGGGAGTGGTGATGGTGGTGGTGTTGATGGTAGCTGTGTTAATGGTGGTGGTGGCGGCGTTGATGGTGGTGGGCGTGGAGGGGTGGTGTGCCATGCAGGCCACTGGTCCTCCTCCTCTTGTCTCCTCTATGGCCTGGGTGCCTTCCCTTGGCTACCCTCTGCTGCACTGCGAGAAGGCTCGCATGTCAAGACAGAATGTAGATTTGCTCACTTATCTGGCAGTATTTGCATTGTAATAAATGTATTGTCTGCCAAGCACACTGACTGTCCTCTGCTTGCTAATTGCTAATTGGTGTCGCATGCCTTTGGGTTTTCAGGACTGACGGTTCTGACATGTGTTACTTCTGACTAAATCTCCCATAATGCATTGCAGGTTATGAGTAAAACATGTACTGGAGTGGGAGTCCCTATGCCGCTCTGGGGATTGGGGGTAGGGAGGGGTGCACAGCATGCTGGGCATGCATCTTACCTTGTTTGTTGGCAGCTCTGGCTGAGCTGTATGCATCGCCAACCTCACTCACACTCTCCGGCTGGAGGGTGGCGGGTGGACTCAACCAGGAGCGCCAGAGCAGTTGGTGCAGGTGCTGTGTTCCTCCCTCCACTAGTTTTGCTGGCCTGCTTCTGCCTCTATGCCATCCTCGCCTTAGCAGTCTTCCTCAGATTGTACCATCTTTTTTAAGATCCTCAATGGAGCGCTGGGTGACTCTGATTGCATTGATTTTGTTCTGAATTGCAAGCCAGATCTGCCTTTTTTGAGACTCTGCCACATGCAGGGACTGCTTTCCGAACAACTTATCATGGTGCTTGGTGACATCTTCAATGAGGACCTCCAGCTCCCTCTCGCTAAATTTTTGTTTTCTTTTTCTTTCAGCTCCCTCCTTCTCCCTCTCCTGGTTTGCCATTCTGCCTGGTTTTAGTTGCAAAATAAAGCTGTGTTGCTCCTGGCTTCTCTCTGCTCTGCTCCCTGCCTCACAGTCAGCTCCCGGTTCAGTGCAGCTGCTTGGGTGTGGCCACTTCCTGTTACCTGGGAGGTAATGGGGATGCACATGAGTGGCTGATTCTATAATTACCGAATCGGTATTTACCAATTCGGTATTGGGGATTCGGTATTAATGATTCGTTAGTGGGGTTTTGGTACATTTTTTTTACCAATCCATTCCGAATCGCTATTTTTTTAGCGATCTGTACCGATTTGGTAATTTTTACCGATTCTTTACGTACATCGGAAATACCGAGTCCTTAATAACGAATCGGTAAAATTCGCAACACCATGTCAGAAAAAAGGTCTAGGGGGAAAGCAAAAAGTTTAGGGAACTTTAGCCAAAAAGGGTCAAGTCCAACAATGCTATTCACGACAATACATTTCTTGACCCTTATGCTCCAGATTATTAATTGGAGGCAGCGTTGAATGGCAGTTCGGGCTGGACTGTTCCCGTTGGGTGTAGGGTTAAGACTGATTTTCATATCGCTGGGTCCAAACTGGAATGGTATCGTGAGCAAAAAAACAATGGATTTAGGCACATATTTCTGTACTGGGGTGAATGTATGACATTGTTCTGCATTCTGTCCATTAATTGTTCTTTTTGCATTTGTTATCCCGAGTGAGACGGCTATGCCCAGACCTGGTTCCCGTACTCTCCATGCCACTGGAGTCAAGCTATCCTGGCTGATGAGGGCTGAAAGCCCAAAACCAGTCCTAGGATGCTTGTTTCAAGTCCAGGGAGGATCTGGCCTGGCAGTTCGGGCTGGACTGTTCCCGTTGGGTGAAAGGTTAAGACTGATTTGCACATGGCTGTTTCCAAACAGGAATGGCATGGTGAGCAAAAAAACAATGAATTTAGGCCCAGACTTCTGTACTGGGGTGAATGTATGGCATTGCTCTGCATTCTGTCCATCAATTGCTCTTTTTTCAAATAATACTTTACCTAGTGATCTCAAAAGCTCCAAGTTATAGATTGTGTCAGCCACATCTGCCGCCATTCATCTTTGGCAGCCCCCCCCCCCCAAGCTTTCATCTTTCTCAGTCTTTCTTTTAAGCCGCTTGGCAATCTTTTAAGCTTTTTGGGCATTTTGTAACACTAGTACTGGGGTGATACAGTTATATCTCCATCTAAAGCACAAGTTACTTACCTTCGGTAACAATGTAACCTTAGAATATCCCCAGGCGTCAGACTGGATCCGGAAAGTTTTCGTCAGCAGTACCCCTGTGCGTTGGTAGGCGACGTCTGCGGCCTCCGCATCCGTCATCGGCATTGTGTTCGCCGGGATGACGTCATCGGAGTACTTAGAAGCTGCCCTCGCGCGCTAACGTCAGTTCTGTACATAGCTTTCCACGCCAGGAATGCAGAGCCATGCAAGAAACCGACACTGGTGCCATGAACTAGGGCCCTCAAAGGGAGATGCCTTAACCCTAGGTATCGGTTCGCAGAATAGGGAGGATGGGTGGGGCGATAAGGAATCTAACACTAACTACTGTTTCTTACAGATATATCGTTACCGAAGGTAAGTAACTTGTGCATTTGAAAGAAACAGGTTAGTGTTAGATTCCTTACTTTAAAATAGATACCTCAGCAATACCATACCTCGTGGTGGGTCTGCGAACCAAGATCACACCAGAAAGTCCTGGAGAACAGAACGGCCAAAAAAGCCATCTCTCCGGACTTGGCTGTCCAGGCAGTAAAGCTTAGCAAACGTGTGCAGCGAGGCCCAAGTAGCTGCCTGACAGATGTCCTGCAAGGGGACTCCCCGGCCCAGGGCAGTAGTAGCCAAGTAGTAACAGACCTTGATGCACTAAACGACCCACCGGGTGATTGTCCGTTTGTGCACCGCCCGTCCCTTCTTAGCGCCCACGTAACCAACAAAGAGCTGGTCGTCCACCCAGAACTGGCGTGTGCGGTCTAGATAAAAGGAGAACGCACGTTTTGGGTCCAGACGGTGGAGCCTCTCTTCCTCTTTCGAGGGATGCGGAAAGAAGGTGGGCAAGTTGATGGCCTGCCTGATATAAAAAGGCAGTAACCACCTTCGGCAGGAAAGAAGGACGAGTCCTCAGAACAACCTTGCCCGGAAGGACAGAGAGGAAAGGAGGCTTAGAAGACAGAGCCTGGAGCTCACTCACTCTCCTGGCAAAGGTGATGTCAACCAGGAATGCAGTTTTAAGAGTCAGAAGATGAAGAGGACAGTTATGAAGTGGCTCAAAGGGAGCGCACATCAGATAAGTCAGTACAAGGTTCAAGTCCCACTGAGGCATCACGAAGGGAACAGGAGGAAACATGTGTGTGATGCCTTTCAAGAATCTATTTACAACAGGGGACTTGAAAAGAGAAGGCTGATCAGGAAGCCTTAAGATTGCTGAAATGGCTGAGAGATAGCCTTTAATAGTGCCCAGAGCAGAGCCCTGCTGAATAAGAGAAAGAAGGAAGAGGAGAACCTCTGAAAAGGGGGCAGAAAGTAGATCCACAGCCTTTGCTGTGCACCATGCCACAAATTTGCTCCACCTGCAGGCGTATACCGTTTTTGTGGAGGGGCGCCAGGCTGCCAGAATCACATCACAGACTTCAGGAGGCAAGTCAAATGGCCTAAACTGTCGCCGCTCAATCTCTACGCATGTAGGTGGAGACTGGACAGGTTCGGGTGGAGGACCATCCCCTGCTGCTGTGGCAGAAGGTCCTCCTGAAGAGGCAGACGAATAGGGGGATCGACTGACATGCTGAGTAACTCAGAATACCAGTATCTTCGTGCCCAGTCCGGAGCCTTAAGGATGACTTGGGCCCGGTTTTGCCTGATCTTCTTCATCACTCTGGGCAGAAGTGGTATAGGTGGAAAGGCGTACAACAGAATGCAGCTCCACTTGCAACGAAAAGCATCTCCGAGTGAGTGCAGCCTTGGAAATTCGAACGTGCAGAACAGATGACCTTGTGCGTTCTCTTCGGTAGTGAATAGATCTAACCAAGGCTCTCCCCACTGCTGAAAGAGGCCTCTAGTCTCCGCCGGAGACTAGAGGCCTCTGATCTCTGCCTCTCCCATGTGGCCCCCCCATCCCAGGAGGGACGCATCCGTCACTACTACGTGCTCCGGTTGGGGTAGGGAGAGGGATCTGCCGCTGACCCAATTGCGGTTCGTGAGCCACCACTGCAACTAACTCGCAGTGCCCTCCGAGATCAGGACGTGGTCGGCAAGGTTGCCCTGATGCTGTGCCCACTGAAACTTGAGGTCCCACTGCAGAGCCCGCATCCGCCACCTGGCGTGATGCACCAGTAGGATGCAGGAGGCCATCAGCCCCAGGAGCCGCAGCGTCAACCTGACCGAAACTCTGGATAAAGGCTGAAAGATCTGTGCAGATGAGCTGCGACCATCGCCATCACTTTTTTGAACACGCAATGGGCACTGGTGAGGCCGTGGGGGAGCAAAGTAAACTGAAAGTGCTTGTGGCCTACCGTAAACCACAGGTATCGCCGGTGGGCCGGCAGGACGGGGATGTGGAAATATGTGTCCTGCAAGTCCAACGCTACCATCCAGTCTCCAGGGTCTAAGGAAGCCAGGACCTGAGCCAAAGTCAGCATCTTGAACTTCTCCTTCTGGAGGAAGCCGTTGACGCTCCGGAGGCCAAAGATAGGGCGTAGGCCTCCTTTGCCCTTCTTGGGTACCAGAAAGTAGTGGGAGTAGCAACCACGTCCTACTTCTGGCCCAGGAATGTGCCCTTGGCCAAGAGGGCCGTAACTTCCTCCTGCAGAAGTTGCAAGTGATCCCCCAACACGCGGTGGTACTGCGGTGGCATGGCTGGGGGGGTCGCCTCGAAGGGGAGCGAGTAGCCCCTTTGAAATATTTGCAGCACCCATCGGTCCGTAGTGATGGTAAGTCAGTGAAGGAGGTGATGGGGGACCCTTCCCCCACTGGCGTTGAATGGGCATGAAAGGTCGGACTAGGAATGCTTTGAGGCAGATGCGGGAGTGGATGTGGACTGACCTTGCCGTTGTCCTCCCGCACCGCCACGACGGTTACCACATCCGCAACCTCGTTGAGGTTGGATCTGCGGCCTGTGGCTGGCTGGACGTGTGGGGCCGCCCCTTCCTTGGCCACGAAAGGGGCAAAAAGCAGAAGTCTGTTGGCGCTGGCCCAACAGGCCCAAGGACTTGGACGTAGCCCTAGAGTCCTTGAAACGCTCAAGCGCACTGTCTGCTTTGTCACCAAAAAGGCAACGTCCATCGAAGGGTATGTCCATGAGCGTGGCCTGGACATCCCCCGAAAAATTGACAGACCTCAGCTAGGCGTGGCGGCGAACCGCCACCATCGTGGAAATCGCCCTGCCCGACTTGTCCGTGGTATCTAGTCCACAGCTGATTGAATAACGTGCTGCATCCCGCCCCTGAACAAGGGCTTGGGAGAGCCGTGTCCGGGCCTCCTCCAGACACTGGGGCAGCAAGTTCGCAACCGTGTCCCACAAGGAGTGGGTGTAACTTCCCAAAAGGCAAGAGGTGTTGATAGACGCAACCCCAAATTCAATGAGGAGAACAGTTTCTTCCCAAAATGGTCAAACCTTTTAGATTCCCGATCCGGGGGAGCGGTCGGGAACACGGTCTGGGACGTAGAGGCCTGGATCACCAGACTCTGGGGGTGGGGTGCACGGACAGAAAGCTGGGATCGCCCGGACCCGGGCAGTGGCGTTGGGCCACGTTCTGATCCTCAGAGGGCACTGTGGAGGGCTTGGACCAAGTGCCCATCAGAACGTCCGTGAGGGTCTCATTAAACTGCAGCAGAGGCTCCGAAGAGCTTACTGGCGGATGAAGCACCTCGGTGAGGAGGTTAGTCCTCACGGCCGCGGTAGGGAGCTCAAGAGCCAAGGCCTTGACTGCCCTCCGCAACCCCACACCATAGTTAGAACCCTCCTCCGTAGCCACGGTGGGAGAAGAGATGAATCCAGTGTCAGGCGATGTATCCAGACCACTGGCCTCCCCCAGCTCATCTGCCCAGTCCTGGCTCAACTGGCACTGTTGCACCAGAGGGTCCTCATATACCTCCCAATCCTCCCCCTCATCCGTGTCCTGATAAACAGGCAGGAATGACGGAGAATGGTGGCGTTGTCCCAAGACGGCACCGGGAGCAACACCATCGGGGTAGGCGTCAGAGGAGGAGTCGTGGGGTCAACTGCCATCGACCGGGATCCAGGCCTGGATCCCTCTAGGCACTACGGCGTTGGGACCGAAGTCGACGACGGCGCCGGAGCCGAAGCCCCCGACGGCGCTGAAGCCGCCGGCCCGCCAGGGCCCCTGGTTGGGTCTGCGGGGCCCGAAGGCGTGCCGACAGGCCACGACGGAGGGAAGTGAGTCCTCATGGCCACAAGGATATCACGTATCTCCTCCGGCGTCGCATGCAGCCCAAGGACCGGAGGGTATGGGTCCGGATGCGACACTCGCGGCTCCGGCGGAGCCGCAGGGGCGGTGTCACCTGAACCCTCAGCTGTGTCACGCGAGTGGCGCAGGGAGTCAGAAGAGCGATGTCACTTCTTCGACTTCTATTTAGAGTGCCTCATCTTACCGGAGGACTTGGAGCCCGACGAGTGCTGATGGCTCGACGAGCGGCGAAAACTGCGGCTCCGGGACCTGTCCCTCGACTTCCCCCTCGACCGGGTCCTTGAGCGGTGTGGTGCCGACTGCTGGATCTTGAGAAGCTTACGGGACCGCTCCCGCCTAGCTTTCGAGGTCAAGGCCCGGGAGTCGGGGCACGACTTGTCGTCGTGGTCGGCCCGAGGCAGTAGAGACACCGACGGTTGGGGTCGGTCACCGACATCAGGCGGTGACAGGCATCGCACAGCTTGTAGCCAGGCATCCCTAAAGCACCAGGAGTAGAAGTCGACTCGAAAAGAGATCCAAGACAGATCAAAAAAGTTAGTCAAAAAATGACTAGAAGTACTGCTCTTTCCTGATCTGCGCTTGCTGGCGCGGAACAAAGAAGAACTGATGTCTGCGCGCGAGGGCGGCGTCTAAGTACTCCAACAACGTCATCCCGGCGATCACGACGCCGATGACAGACGGGGAGCCACAGACGACGCCTACCGACACGCAGGGGTTCTGCTGACGAAAACTTTCCGGATCCAGTCTGACGCCTGGGGATATTCTAAGGTAAGGAATCTAACACTAACCTGTTTCTTTCAGATCTATGCTTTCTGTTATAAGTACATATAATAATACAAAGAGAAACAGGTAAATTACACCACAAGAATGTGTATATATATATTTTATTTTTTTTCACTGAAAAAACCATGGGTTTCAGGGGTGTTATAGTTAGCTGGACATTTCACTCGTATAAAACCACTTAAATTCCCCCGTTATAGTTAGTTGTACTAACTATAACTCACACACCCGAAATCCACTGCTGATGATGTCACATATTACATCATTCATGACATGGTCAGTGACATCACTTTTCTTCATTTATTTTATTTTATAGTTTTATAGAGCGCGAACCAGACCAGTGAGGGTATCAGAGCGCTTTACAGGATTAAGGGGGGAGGAATACAAAGCATAAGGAAGGGAGGGATCACATTGGGAGAGTTTGGGATACATTGTGAGGGAGGAGCACACAGTATATAGTTCAAGCTACATGTGGGGAAGAAAAAAAAATCTAAAATAAATCACAGATGACATCTCAAATGACATCAATGATGACATCATCCAGTAGATGTGGTTTGGTTTCATATTTAAATAAGTATTATATATATGTGTATATATATATATATATATATATATATATATATATATATATATATATATATATATATATATATATATATATATATATATATATATAGCAATCTCCATTGAAGAGTGAGTGGATGTATACGTGTCTGAATGGAAGATTTAGTAGCAATGTGATTGACTGTCTAAGTTACGAATTTAAAGTGTCTCACTAAATATATGGGAAAGTGATTAAACAGTGTGAATATCTATTTCACTCTATCTCTTGTTGCGTAAAGTACGACATAAGTTGGTTACTAGGTATGTGAAAGTCTATATTAGTTATTAATTAGTTAAGTGAGTATTTGTATGGGATAGTGAATGAATGTGTGTGTGGTTGGGTGGGGGGTAGGTGACTGTCCAAAGATGTGTAAACAGTTGATTTAGTAGGAATATGAGGTTAAGATTGTATGTAGAAACAGTTGTTTGGGTGAGTGAATCTGTTTATAGGTGTGGTGATGAGTAAATATATTTCTCAAACATACATGTCTAACAAACTAGAAATACAAAAGGCAGTGTATGTGACAGTTGTTTATAAATAAGTATACCTAACACTCAGTGATTGTATGAGTGACTGTATGGATAACTGTATATTTGTAATAGTGATTTTCTAACACACTAAGTATGACTTTCTAACTATATGAATAAATAACGTGGTGTTTGTGTAAGTGTGTATCTTAGTAAATATAAGTATGATCAATTGTTTGCATAAGAGAGTAGGATTTCTGCATTAGCGAATAGGATGTGTGCTGGTGTGTAATGTTAATGTAGGTGTGTAAGTATATTTCATAGTATTCTATTGATCTTTGTTAGCATGTATGACTGTATGTATATGTAAGTGTTTAGATGTGTTTATAGATGTAGGAATCACTAAGTGGGTTTTTAGAAACTTGTATTGGTGTGTCACTGGTTTCAAACATGATACTCCATATTTTATAATGTGTGTTGAAAGGATGTGCCACTGTATGATGAGGTGTATCAGCTTGTCAAATGGATGATGTCATCAGTGATGTCATTTGAGATGTCATCAGTGATGTCGCTGACCATGTCATGAATGATGTAATATGTGACATCATCAGCAGTGGATTTCGGGCGCACGAGTTATAGTCATTACAACTAACTATAACGGGGGAATTTCAATGGTTTTATACGAGTGAAATGTCCAGCTAACTATATCACCCCTGAAACCTATGGTTTTCAGTGAATTTTACATGCTAATTCCTAACTACAACGTGTCTGAAACCTATGGTTTTTTCAGTGAATTTCTAAGGTTTTTTAAATGCTAATTCATAACTATAACATATGCAAAACCTATGGTTTTTTTTGTGAATTTCAAACATGTTTTAAATAATAATTTTTAAATATATTTATTGTTTTTGTATACTTTCTAACTACTTTTTTTATTTTTTTATTCTTAGATGTTATTTTTTAAATTACATTACACTTTTTTATACAATTTTTTACATAAAAATATATATTTTTCATTATTATATATTATTCATAATATACTTAAAATTATTATTTTTTTTTTGTTTTTTTAGTTGCGCACCCTACGAACACCCTGCTCGTTTACTGCCCGAAATGTATCTGCCATTTTAGGGTCGCTGTCTAGGATCCGCGTAGGGTGTGCGACGGGTAAGACTTTTCCAACGCGGTTGCTATCCGACTTGTGCACGATGCTTGGCGCATACGCGAGATGTACATATAACGCAGTGCGATGGACGCGCGGTAGCGCATGACGTCATATGCATATCGGACGCGGTGGGTGTGCCACTTCCGCTATTTCTTCAATGTTGGAAAAAGTATTTATATATATTTAATATAAATATTGAGACAAGAGATTATCTGAGGTTATTATAAAAATAATATTCTTTAACTTTCTTAAAAAGTACATCACTTTTTATTGCAATTTCGCGAAGTCGCGCTGGACGCGAGCACGATGCAAGCAAGCTTCGTGCTGAGTGTGTGCATCCTACGCGCAACCTACGTGCACCCCATGTCAAAATCAGAGATTTGATTGGTTCATTACACTTCATTTTAATCACTCTTATTAGAACTTTTCTTAGGGAAAGACCTCCTGAGAAGATCTGCTGCTCTTTCTTTTTTGGAGAAGAGATTCATTTAAAGATACTATGGCTGCTAATCCATCATCATCTTCTGATTCAGAGAACTCATCAGAGCAAGCATTTGTTCCTGAACCTCCACCAAAGGAAAACTATAGCAGCATTGTCTGGAAATTTTTCACCTTTCCACCAGGTTTAAAAAAGGTGAATGCAACAAAAGTTACTTGCCGTTTATGCAAGGAAGTGCTTTCAAGGGGAGACCCAACAAAAAGTACTCGTGCGGAACTGCAAGCATGCGGAAGCACTTGCAATCTAAGCATCCGGTCAACTTTGCAAGGGAGGAGTTAAGGAGATTGAGAAAGGCTCCTCCTGCTTCATCAGAAGGCCCGAGTACGAGTGGAGCAACCCCATTAACCTCTACTGCACACCCTGATATTCGTCCTCAATTAAGGAAACTTAATATGAACTGTGTAAAATATGGACGGATGATAGCATATGGAGAACAGTCGGTGGATCTGGTGTGTCGAGCTGTTGGGCACCACCATTGTTAGATTTCTTTTCTCCTCTCCTCCCAGTTTCCACTTTTCTTTTCTGGGTTCTCATTTTTTCCCGTTTAAAAAAACAAAAAAAAAATACAAAATTGTTCAAAAAATCACCCCAAAATAAAAACAACAAAAAGAAAAAAAAAGTTATTTTCAGAACTAACTACACTGGTTAAAGAAACATCTAAACTAGTATGCTAGTGTGTGAAAGTTAAGATGAATATATGTGTAGTGCATAATTGACTGTAAAAATACATTTCTGATGTGTGGTAAATGTAAATGTAAATGTAGGTATACTTATATAGCGCAACCTGTCACCACAAAGGGCATCCTGGCGCTTGCCTAGGGAACCCGTCCTGGTATTCCCCTGTGAGAAGCCCTGACAGGGTGTCCACAGGGTGAAAGTCAGGCATCCCGCCGCGAGGGGCCGTTGTGGAGATTAAGCAAGCTATTGCCCAGAGTCGCAGAGTGTGAACCCGTGAGTCGAGGAGGCACCGGGACGAGAATTATCGAGTCCGTGGAATTTTTAGCCCAAGACCCGCCGGGGCGGGGAATTGAACCCTGGTCCAGGACCGATCTCAGATTCCGGGTCTGCCGCCTCTAACCCCTGAGCCACACTTCTCCGAATGCATAAGTGCAGAATTATAAGGAAGTGCTGCCGCATGACACTGTAAACTGTTTAACTTCAGCGTGCTGTGGTACTTCGAAGCACAGGGATGTAACATATGTACATAAATATGTTGCAACTCTGTGCTTCGCTCTGCAAAGCTACACAAACTTCAGCCATGTGGTGAGACAGCCACCCTTGCACCATGGTGCAAGGATGTCCATGTCACGTGGAGATTGTTTTTGTGCAAGAAGGGACACCTTCCTGCACAAAAACAATCAGTAAAGGCATTTTCTCCTTCAATATATGCTGTGCAATGCAGCATATATTGAAAGTGAAAAAATGAGAAGTGAAAACAATTTTCCTCGTGGTGCTTTGCTACACCAATAGGAGGATGGTGTAGCATTCACAAACATGTCCAGATTTATGATTTATGATAAATCTGGAGATGTGTCTTGAGTCTATGAGTGTTCTGTGCAAACACGCACAGCAAAACCTATAGAACACCTTTTCAACGCAAAGTACTGTGTGTGATGAGATTATATTTACATGGAAAAGAAAAGGTATACAGAATGCCCTTTCCTCACCTTATAAATAAGAAAGAGAGTTAATGGCTAGGCCAATTGTTATTATAGGAGAACATTTGTGTACTGATAACAAAGAATACCAAACATTTACAACTACTTACGTTTTAGGAAACTGATAGGACATAATTATATATTACTGAAGGGAAGGGATGCGATCTAATATGACATATGCAAAAACACTGACTGATGTGGTTTAAGTTAAAGAGTTTCATTTCTTTTAATTCTGAAATTATCAAGACCTGCAAAACAACCATATTAGTCTATTCTGTAGACAGGTGTTCTAAAGCTGTCCCCTATTTTATACTTTTTGCATTATAATTTTCTGACATAAATCTAGTCCATCCATGTTCCTTTTCTTCAACTGTGTGGAAACAAAGTCCATTGTGCATTTTAAGATTTACTAAAACTTACCTCAACAGTAATACACGTAAAAAACAGTACACATTTTATTCACCTGTTTTTTATAATCTAATTGGTGGTAAATTTGATATCTTAAAATTAAGATCTGTAAAAAAAATGGAAAAATTGTTATAACATAATAAAATATTTTTAACAGCACAGCTTAATTTTAACATTTTACAAAGTAATTTCTTTGCCTTTTTTGCTGTTCTCAGAATATATTGACTTTCACTAGAAACAGTGATTTCAATTGTACTCATCACATAACAGCGGGCAAAAAAAAACCAATCAATTAGATTGTTTAAAAAAAAACAATAATACATCTATAGTTAAATACTAGATCATACAAATCACACGTATATAAAATGATTACTGCTTAGAAAATGTTATCACTTAAATGTATAAACACTATAAATAATGCCAGTTAAAATTATACACCGAGACAATGTGCAACAAAAAGTCCATAATTCAAAGAAATACATTTCCTTGAGGCCAAATTGTATTTTTGCAGTAATTTTTATGTAAAATGTCCAATGATAATCCTATGAAATGATTACAATAAATTCCTCAGAGGCTGAATTATCTTTCTAAAACTTTGGCTTTAAAAATATTAGGTAGGAATTTGGTAATTCAAAAGGCAAACGTTGTTCGAAAACCAATGCAGCATTATTACAAAGACTCCAGACTTTCTCATTTTTTAGATATGCAGTGTAATGTCCAGATGTTATTGAAGGACCATTGTGGAAAATTATTGCTACTGCTACAAAAGTCCTTCCTGATATTGATAGTTGTGTAGCTACCAAATGTTTTATTAAAGTGTCCAACTGTCCAATTTTCTTCAGTCAGCTGTACAATGTTGCATCATTAAAATTATATATTTTCCATATCTTTGGATAAATAATGTTGATAACATTTCTGATTTGCATTGCCTACACTCCATGTTTTGGTTTGCAGCTTTAACTAATTTACTGAAAGACACTGATTTACAGTCTGGTAATGTCAAATATATAAATCTTTCAGTGTCTACATTAGTGCTACATGCATACATACAATTTTCACATTGATGTTCCCATTTAAAATAAAGGCCAAAAATATTCTCTATGTCTACACCTTCATTTTCCAATTCTGTATGCATATACATTAGAAACTCCTCAGCATCTTGTTGTATATTTTGTGTAAATTGTGTAGAACCAGAACATACATCTAAAAGATTACGAACATCAGAAACGCTTTGTTTTTTACTTTTATCTGTTCTCAATTTTTCATAAATAGAATGTAACAAGGAACAAAATCTTTTTTCATGATTCTCCATAATTTGCTGTTGCAAACCTTCAAGAAAAAAAACAACATTGACCACTACATAAGCATAGCAGTTGACACCAGACCTATTTTCAAACTGAAAACCAACAATCTCTTCAACAGTGTCCTTTTTCTTTTTGCTTGCAATCACAACATTATCTTGTTTTTTTTCCTTCACTACACCTTCAGTACAGATATTCTCATACCTTCTTTTTCGAGCAACCACACATTTTTCAAATACAGGATACTGACCTAAATTAGGAGCATATGCTCTTCTTAACCTATTGTACTCTTTGACACAGTTGGCATCTGCAATAATCTTAGTATCATCAAAATCAATCAGAAACAAACCAGATAATGTTCTGACTGGACAAAGCTACGTATGCCATACCTTCTTTAAACACATTTCCAATGTTCACCAAAGCACTGTCAACACTTAAACCTTGAGATTTATGAATAGTCACTGCATATGCCAGAAAAAATTGAAACTGTTTTCTACGGACATATAAATCTTTAACAAGCAAAAAACGAACAGAACAACAACCAATTTGTTTCACTTCTTCAATCTGATCAAATTTAATCTTTAACAATTCAATACCATCTTTATTTTGATAATTAACAAAATGCAAGACTTTGCCCATTGCTCCAGTAACTAAACCTTTTTCTACATCCAAATTACACCTTAAAATAACCCGACAGTTCCTACATGAATATAGATTCTTTTCTAAACTAGGAGTTTTGGAATATTGATTTTTCTAAAGAATCCAATTTTGTCTTCAATTTTTCTGTCAAAATAATAGTGATTCCTTCATGTTCTATTTTATTGATGGCGTCTATTTTGTATTATTGCTCCATTTTCCAGTTTCAAAAGTTGTTAATTGAATATAGAACACTCACGCAGTGTTGGCATTAAGCAGATTACAGATTTCATATCTGCAATTTCCATGTATTTCTCAGGAACTATATTTTCATTTGGAAACAAATTGGAAAGTAATCGAGTCTGTAAAGCTTGTTTGCCATGCGCTGTCAGTAGTTCAATTCTTATATCTTGGAGAATAGTTCTATAATCAACATATTTTGCCTGTCGCATATTTGTAATGAGTTCTTCCAAATAACACGTCATACTCTGTTTTAAGAATTTGCTGCATTCTTAAATGCACAAAGGCAAGCATTAAGTTTGATACCATGCTTACCTCATCAATAATGAGAAGTTTCATTTTCTTCAAGACTCTTGAAACTTCAGAACAAGCTTCTCCAGATAGCTTGTGGTATTCCAATTTGTTTTCATGCTCTACTGGTAGCATTAGTAAACGATGTAAAGTAATTCCTTTAATGTTGTGTGCTACCAACCCAGTTGGAGCAGTGACAATACAAGACAAATGCAATAGTTGTTTTCTGTAGATAACTTGTAATTACTTTAATTAAAAAACTTTTTCCTGTTCCAGCTTGTCCACTCACGTACATTCGGATAGGTTGAAATGACGTAATGAGCACTCTTTCTTTTCATGAAGTAATCCATGGTCAATCTGTTGTCACACTTGCTCATATATTTGTTTTTGCTCAACATTCAGTTGTTCCTCCAAGTTTCCTAAGTTTGAAACATCTTCTTGAGCTTGATGCATTGCTGTTTCCACCTCATTCATGGCGATTGCTGCTTGGTTTTCAACAATTAGTTTTCCTAGTGGATCTTGACTCAGCGCAGCAGAACTTTGACTGTCTTGAGAACTGTCTCTAGCAATCTCAGCTGCAATTGTAGCTTTTTGATCAATTTCATCGTTCAACATTTTCACATAATTTGCAAAAGCACTGCATTGTATGCTATCTTTATAAGCATTAAAGGAATCTTCATAGCTCTGGAAATCTCCAAGTAATTCCAGTTCTGAATGCCATGGTTTGAATAGTTGTAAAATAGCTAAATAGTAAAATTCCCTTTTATCAGCAGTGTCACAACTCAGCTTCCTGTGATTAATCAAATAGCCTTTTGTTTATTTCACCAAACATCCTTCGGAACCAATGACTCCATATTTTCCATCATTGATGTTCTCTGTAGTATTCCGTTTAAAAGTATACTTTTGCAGCACTTCATAGAGACACAACTTCTCAAGATGATGACTTCTGTTTGGGTAATATGTATCCAACATATTCGTTTTCAAAATATCTGTACTTTCTGGATCTTTTCTGCTAAATATTAAATTTCTTGTACAGATTTCAGTACTTGATTTCGCATTGCTGTAAGACCTAGAGTCACATAAATGATTCTTGTAGATTTGGAGTATAGACTTGCAGATGATAACCGATCTGAGCATTCATATGCTCCAATTTCTGGATGCGATAACATCTTCAAA
Source organism: Lissotriton vulgaris (assembly GCF_964263255.1). Classification (NCBI taxonomy): domain Eukaryota; kingdom Metazoa; phylum Chordata; class Amphibia; order Caudata; family Salamandridae; genus Lissotriton; species Lissotriton vulgaris. Next base: position 557,344,184 of record NC_141687.1, read on the forward strand.
CTGAAACTGTATAATTTCTTACTTAAGAGTCTTTTCGTGAGAAATCTCTTCCCACATTTCTTTCAATTCTGTCTTTTCTGATTTTGTAATATAAGATGTTATATATCGAGCAACATCAATGGAATTGTTCGCAACATATTAAATATCCATGTTAGCATTCCACATGGACAAAATAACTGGGTTGTAGTAATTTATGTATTTTGACTCTTCATTTCTTCTTAAGTTGAGGGTATTTTTTTGGAGACTTTCTTGTGATAGTATGTTGCAAAGGTGACATAAAACTGTTCACTCTTCCTTTCGATATTACAGGACGTGGAAATCCAAAACGACATTTGGTGTAGAACTTGTCCTTAGATTTGTACTTTTGTCAACAGTATTTTCCACATCGGTGGCTTTGAAATCGTAAGACTTGTGCTCTTAAGTTCTTTTCTTCTGTGCTTTTGGGTACAGCACATGTTGCATATTGTTCAATAAAACTCGAAACAGTATCATCCGCATCTGTTCCAAATTTGGGAGCGTCCCTAATCCATAACAGGATCATAGCCTCAAATGTATGATTGAAATACCTGCATACAGTAACAGGATCCAAAGAGCACAATTCATCAGGTGTCTTGTATTCAATGTTTTTTATATTCGAATTTGCCTCTCGAAGAAATTCTAGTAAATCATCCCAAGCATACTCAGCACAGCTCAGGGTAAGGAACCATGTTGGAGTTCCTAAGTTCCGTAGCATACATTTCAGTTCTCCCTGACGACGGTACCAATATTCTTTAGTCCCACGCTGACATGTCATCAAATTAATGACCTGAGATTCTAGATGATCATCTCTCTGGTGCACTTTATCCATAAAATCTTTTGCAGAAACAGTTTGCAAATGTATTCCAGATTTTAGAATAAGGTTGACAAGTCACTTTCAAACAAAAGATGTAATATATAAGGGATACATTGTCGAAATCTTGGATCTTCTGCATATAATCTTGTTGTCAGATATTCAGATGCAGGAATCTGCACAGGACGTTCATCATATCGTCCTCCTTTTCCAGTTGGGAACAACTGTGGAAAACAACGAGCTTCCAAGCTCTCTTACCATACACTCATGGGACTTCCTTTTGCTTTTTTCATTTGGAACAAATCAATAGTGTTTCCCATCACTTCTTTTGAATGAAGTGGATGCACACTGTAATGTTCATAGATTTCTTCACATCTTAACATATCCACTTTTTCAATTTGTCCACTTGACGTTTCAGTCTTTTTTGCTAAAACTATTTCTTCTTCTCCTACATATAGTATGTATTGTTTTTTATCAAATACAATGTTGCCTTTTGTACTTTCCTAACATCCACTAACTCATGCCAGATTTTTTTATTCTTAGTCGGCACACCATTAACAAGAATAACTAGTGGTTCTCTTTCTACACGGTCTACACCAATAGTTTCAATATTTTTCTTTAAATCTAACGGTAAATACACAACTCTTCCTTTTATTCCTATTTGTAAATCTGTACCTGTTTTAGGCTCCATACGAACAATAGCCTGAAACAGGTACACATTGGATGAGAATAGACTCATAGGTATTGAGATCTGTCAGTTCTGGAGGAATAGCAACTAACTCAAAATTATTATGCACAGCTCTAGCAGGCATTCTATTCTCATCTAATTTGTTATAACAATATTTACAAATACACTGATCAGAACACAAATCAAAACAATTCTCTACCAACAAAAAAGTTGCAAATTCCTTCCACGTATCATTTTTCTTTTTCACTTTTTAAATACAGATCAACACTCCTAGTCTGATTTTTGTAGTGAGTTCGGCGACAACAAATACAAGAAAAATTTGGCCTTTTCACCTGAAATCACCTTAAACTTTGTAATTTCATTTTCAAAATTTTTGTACAACTATGTTCAACATTCTCTACAACATTTTCTTCTATTAATGTCTGAGTTTCTTCACTCTCTTCTTCAGAACCAAAGTAACAAAACTCAATATCATCACAAACCTTTTTCACATCTGATACTGACCCTCGCAAAAGAGCATTGTTCAACTCATTTAACTTTAGTGCTGGACTTTTTGCATAATACAATCTTCTCACTAACTTCCGCATCTGAGCATGAAAAACACAAAGACATACTTTCCTAGAAAGACAAGCCAGAGAATGACTTTGCAAACCAGTATATTTTCTCACTCTGCAAGCGTCTAGTCCTTGCAACAGCTTAATCTTTTGTTTAACACTTTTTTTTACAATATGCTTGTAAGAAATTGCGTAATTTATCAATAGATTCTTGTCGTACACTACAAATACTGCTACAATCCCAAGTGTAAACTCGGGCTTTAGGACGTCTGCCTAGAACTTCGTCAGCTATCACTTCTGCATTTCTAGGAACCATTTGCTCTTTCTCAATTGGACAACCATCTCTAACCTCATAAGCTTGACCACTGGTGTCAACTGCATGCAACAAATTATTGCTCTGTAAATAACTCTCTTCATTAAAGAAAGGCTCTGAACTTGAACTATGTTTCCATTGCCCTAAAAAAAATCACAAACATGAGTTTTGTTAATTACACTTTTCCTCTTACTTTTGGCCTTCATTAAATGGATTGGTTTATCTAGTGATCTAATTCTCTTCAATACTAAAATGAAGAGTTTCCTCTTTACTTCAAAAGCCTTTTCAACAATGGATTCGATATGCTTCTTCTTTTTATAATATTGTGTTCTCCTTCGATAATTCTTTGTGTGTTTCAGTAAATTATGGACAACTCTGTTGTAAAATAATTTTTGGCGAATTTCTTTATATTGATTTTCTCTTCTTTTACTATAAGTTCTAAACTTTGTTTTTACATTGTTGCCTTTCCTACTCTTTGCACTTTTTTTGTGCTTGGAACATTTTCACTGCTTTGCACATTTGCATTTTCTTTCTGAATCTAGTAATCTTTTTATGAAGTCTTTTTCAGTCTTACCAGAAATTGTTCTCTTTTTAGTCACATTATGTTGGTCTTCCAATACTTGTGGTTGAGGTTTTTTTCAAATAAATGTGCTTTTTTGGACTTTTTCTTCTTCTTTCTTTCTGCGGCATGATAACTTTATTTTAACAATGATAAACAGTATCTGTAAAAAATAAACATAAATACTTATTAAAAACTTTAAACAATTATACATTTTTATTACTATACAAGCACATTTCATACTAATTCTGACTAAAAAACTGTAGGCCTGAAGCACAACTGTGAAGGTGATAAGAGTACTACCTACATAATGCATAGCAGTTTGAAGCACTCCATAACACTAGAACCAGAAGCACTGTACGACTACACGCACATTAACTAAATGATTACAATACTATAAGGAAAGACAATGAGTGAATTTATAATTGAATCACTTTCACTTTAGTAAATAGATTACTACATGGTACATAAATACTCACTATGGTTTTGCAACAGTACAGATTTAGAATTTACAGTACTGCAGTGTTGTTTCTCTAGCGTAGGGAGTCGTGCTGAGGTACTGTTATAGGGTAGTGCAGTTGTATTTCAGTAGTGTAGGATGTCGTGCTGACGTAGATTTAAGGTTTAGGGTAGTGTAACATTGTTTCTTTAGTGTAGGGGGTCGTGCTAGGGTAGTGTTTTAGAGTTTAGGGTACTACACTGGTGAATCGGTAGTGTAGGTACATGTACTGGTGTAGATTTAGGGTTTAGGGTAATGCGGTGGTCTTTGTGTTGTGTAGGAGGTCCTGTTTGGATAGTGTTCTAGGATAGTGCAGTGGTGTTTATATAGTGTACAGGATCATGCTAGGGATAGTGTTTTAGAATTAGAATTTAATATAGTGCAGTGGTGTCTGTGTAGTATAGGGGTCATGCTAGGTAGTGCAATGGTGTTTGAGTAGTGTAGGAGGCTGTACTTATTTATCTGCAAAAATATCAAGCATGCATACCATATATTTCAGAACTGCATTTTAGGATTAATACTAAACTCATTTTGGAAACACATAACCAATTACTATTTTCTAATTCTACGAAAATGTGAGAACACAATACATTTCTAACCAATTACATGTCGGGAAACAAATGAACTACCAAAATGCTTCTCTCAGAGTGATTCCTAAATGCACAGTCTTACTGTGTGATTATAGACAAATAACAATATTTCTTATAAATACAGTAGTAGGATACTATAGGGGTGTTATGGTAGTGTAAGGGGTCCTGCTGTGATAGATTTAAGCTTTAGAGTACTGAAATAGTGATTAGGTAGTATAAGGAGTCATACTGGGGTAGTGTTCTAGCATAGTGCAGTGGTGTTTATGTACCATGGGAGATCATGCGAGGGATAGCGTTTTAGGCTTTAAGGTAGTGCAGTGGTGTTTGTGTAGTGTAGGGGATTGTGGTAGGGTAGAGTTCTAGAAAATAAACTGGTGTTTGGTTAGTGTAGGAGGTTCTGCTGAGGTAGATTTAAGGTTTAGGGTGATAAAGTGGTGAATAGGTAGTGTAAGTAGCCATGCTGGAGGTAGATCAAGGGTTTACAGTAGTGCCGTGGTGCTTGGGTAGTGTAGGAAATGATACTGGTGGAAGTGTCATTGCAAGACTACATGTACTTATAATTGTCTGCAAAAACATCAAGCGTGCATTCCATATATTTCAGAACAGCATTTTACTATTAATACTAAACTCATTTTGGAAATACATAACCAATGACTATTTCCTAATTCTACCAAAATGTGACAACAAAATAAGTTTTTAACCAATTACATGTAGGGAAACACATAAACTACCAAAATGCTTCTCTCAGAGTGATCCATAAATGCACAGACTCACTGTGTGATTCTAGTCAAATAACAATTTTTTCTTATAAATACAGTAGTAGGATACTATAGTGGTGTTATGGTAGTGTAAGGGGTCCTGCTGTGATAGATTTAAGCTTTAGAGTAGTGAAATAGTGATTAGGTAGTATAAGGAGTCATACTTGGGTAGTGTTCTAGCATAGTGCAGTGGTGTTTATGTACCATGGGAGATCATGCAAGGGATAGCGTTTTAGGCTTTAAGGTAGTGCAGTGGTGTTTGTGTAGTGTAGGGGATTGTAGTAGGGTAGAGTTCTAGGAAATAAACTGGCGTTTGGGTAGTGTAGAAGGTTCTGCTGGGGTAGATTTAAGGTTTGGGGTAATAAAGGGGTGAATAGGTAGTGTAAGTAGCCATGCTGGAGGTAGATCAAGGGTTTACAGTAGTGCAGTGGTGCTTGGGTAGTGTAGGAAATGATACTGGTGGAAGTGTCATTGCAAGACTACATGTACTTATAATTGTCTGCAAAAACATCAAGCGTGCATTCCATATATTTCAGAACAGCATTTTACTATTAATACTAAACTCATTTTGGAAACACATAACCAATGACTATTTCCTAATTCTACCAAAATGTGAGAACAAAATAAGTTTTTAACCAATTGCATGTCGGGAAACACAAACTACCAAAATGCTTCTCTCAGAGTGATCCCTAAATGCACAGACTCACTGTGTGATTCTAGTCAAATAACAATTTTTCTTATAAATACAGTAGTAGGCTACTATGGTGGTGTTTGGGTAGTGTAAGGGGTCCTGCTTTGATAGATTTAAGCTTTAGAGTAGTGAAATGGTGATTAGGTAGTATAAGGAGTCATACTGGGGTAGTGTTCTAGCATAGAGCAGTGGTATTTATGTACCATAGGAAATCATGCTAGGGATAGCGTTTTAGACTTTAAGGTAGTACAGTGGTGTTTGTGCAGTATAGGGGGTCGTGGTAGGGGAGTGTTCTAGGAAATAAACTGATGTTTGGGTAGTGTAGAGGTTCTGCTGGGGTAGATTTAAGGTATGGGGTAATAAAGTGGTGAATAGGTAGAGTAGGTACTCTTGCTGGAGGTAGATTAAGGGTTTACAGTAGTGCAGTGGTGTTTGGGTAGTGTAGGAAATCATACTGGTGGAAGTGTCCCTGCAAGACTACATGTACTTATTTGTCTGCAAAAACATCAAGCATACATTCCAGAACTGCATTTTACTATTAATCCTAAACTCATTTTGGAAACACATAACCAATGACTATTTTCTAATTCTACCAAAATGTGAGAACACAATACGTTTTTAACCAATAACATGTCGGGAAACACATAAACTACCAAAATGCTTCTCTCAGAGTGATTCCTAAATACACAGACTCACTGTGTGATTCTAGACAAACAACACTATCCCTTCTATTTTACCAAAACACATTTCATAGTGTAGAATAAGTACTGGATTTTAATGTAGAAACGTCACTCATTTTGCAAATACATAAAAAAAAATTGGTTTCTAATTCTACCTAAACCATAGAGCAGCATATTTATCTGTGTGCAAACACATAAAATAAACAAATGCTTATCTCAGAATACTTTCTAAATGCACACACACTCACAATAAAATTCTAGTAAAAAAAAGTATTCCCTGCACTTTACCAGGGCAAACACATTACTCTGATTAAAAACAAAATGCACCACATACATTCCCTCACAAATTAATAACTCACCTTTCCAATTGTTTTGTAGAATGAGAAGCAAGTCAGTCACACAGCAGATTTTCTTATTCAGAATCTCGGTTTTCAACACCTCTCACCAGAACCATAGAATGGCAAAGTTTCCCTCTCATTTTCAACACATATACACCTTCACATCAAATCACATTGCTTCCCACATTAATTCAAAACTAAACACACATTTCTATTGGTTAGACATTTCAATCCTTTCCAAACGACATACATTTGAACCCTACCCCCATTCTGCCTTCTGTCTGTTACCACAGAAACACTTCATGAAACAGTTAACTGAGCACACAGGTCAAAAGTTCATCACACAATGTTGCTAATAAAAACAGCAAGTGTGCTTGACTTCTCAATATACCAGCTTATCCTACGTAATGTTCTTTTCAATCACTTTCTGGCAACCAATAAGAATCATGCTTTTAAAAAACACAAACATGCACCCTGGTTTTCTAGGTAGAATGTTGTCTTTAGTATTAGTATATAAAGTTATGTTATGTTATGTTATGTTATATTAATTTATTATGCGCACAGATACTCCAGCCAAGGAGCGTCCCGGCGCTTTATTCGATTTTCGTAAAATCATAAAAGCACAACACATACATCCAAATATCACAATTAATAAATGTTTACGTGTGCGTTAACAGTTAAAAACAGCAAATGTAATATTCAAGTCATTAAAAATTCATTCAAAGGCAATACAATTTAGAATGCAGTTTGTACTGTCCAACACACTAGGCATGGAGGGACCCAAGCAAGAATGTTTTACCGCATGGTTTTCCACAACAACATGACAGATCTTAAAAAACAAGATACCGCAAAGATCACATGCTCGTCTTCGAGTTTTAACAATCTTAAGAAGGCAGGCCTACAATTTCTTACACCCCAACGATTTAAAAGAGGTTTTAGGTAAAATTTTCTGGGGGTGGAATAGAAAGTGCAAAAGAACATTATATGCAAGTTAGATTGGAGTGCGGTATTGTCACATGAGCAGGACAATTTAGAGGTAGACCAGTTATTCATCTCCGGTACAGATACCATACGAAAGAAAATCCCAAGGCGGAGACGGGACAGAAGCATTCTATGGTACGGGCTGGGATCCACATTTAGGTACATTTGCATGCCTTCGTTGGGGGTGACTTCTTGAAAGTTTAAGATGGTTTGTTTGTTCTTTTCAACATTCCATCTCAAAGTTTCCAGATGGGTGGTCAGTGTTTTTTTGAGAACTGATCTAGATACGCCCTCCAGGGATCTAGGTTTTACATAATAATCTGGGAGGCCTATCTCATTAAGTAGAGATCTTACGTACAACAACCATCGGAAATTTGCAACCCCATCTAGGGCCAGGCAATCCTCCAAAAGGTCCCTGTTAAAACTGGCTTCCCTTGTTGTCCATACCTTGTGCCATAAAAGAATTGGGGCCATCTTAATTATGTCGCTCAGGTGCTTAACTCCTGTCTCTATGTGCGTCATAAATGAAGATGAGGTTTTTGGTACACCTAGAAGATAACTGATGAATTGGTTCTCACAGCCCTGCAAAGATTGATCCTTCTCGATGCCCCAAAGTCCCGCCCCGTAGGTGGCTGTGGACACACACTTCGCCTGGTATATCTGTACCAACTCTTTGATAGGTTTACCACCCACTCTGTTAGTAAAAGCGCGTAGAGCGCCTATGGTGTGAATGAAAGCCAGTTTCCTCGCTTCGATCGCCTGCTTCCAACGGCATCGTCTGTCAAACAGTATGCCCAAGTAGCAGAACTTATCTACAGTGGCTATATTCTGTTTGTCTAGGGACACATTACATGGCGCCCTCCTACGCTTGTTGGTGCATGGCATGGTGTATGTTTTTGAAATATTCACTTTCAGCCCTCTATCCTGCATAAAACCTGCAAATTTAGTCACCGCCCTCTGCAGTCCCACTTGAGTCTGGGACATTATAGCCGCGTCATCGGCGTACAAGAGGATTGGCACCGGTGAACCTTTCACGGTAGGGTAATCATTTTGAGAGAGAGAGAGGTGTTGGCCCACTGAATTTATGTAGTAAGTAAATAGCCTTGGGGCCAGGATACACCCTTGTCTAACCCCTCTTGACAGGGCAAATTTGTCGGTACATTCACCCTGCTTGCCATATCTTACTCTTGCCCCACAGTTATGATACAGCTCTCTAATGAAGGTAATTAGGCATGCGTCAATGCCCATCTAGGCCAATGTTGACCATAAAAGGGTATGGTCCACGCAATCAAAAGCAGAACTTAAATCAACAAAAGTTATAAAAAGTGACCCACCTCTAGCCTGAGTGTATTTGGCGCATAAAAGGGCCAGGTCCCTATGCCCTTCCTGAATCCATATTGGAAATGTGAGACTACATTGTGCTCTTCCTCCCACTCCTGAAGTCTCTTTAAAATGATCCTCCCTGCTAGTTTCATGAGGCCATCCAATAAGGATATTGGCCTGTAGCAGGTCGGGTCGTCACGCCTGCCCTTTTTAAAAATGGGGACAACTATTGCATCCGACCACGTTTCAATAAACCCCTTTTGATTGCCCTTGTTCAGCACATTTGTAAGCAGAGGGGCCCAGAAGTCTGGTTTGGCTTTGTACACGTCTACTGGGGTACAGTCTGGCCCTGCTGCTTTGCCTGTTGCACTGTCCCTGATTGCATCCTGCACTTCCCCTACTGAAAAAGTTACATCAATCGGGAATGGGCAGACTGGGGGATGGGTGTCCCTCCTGCTTTCTGTAGTTTGGGGAACGGTTGGAATCAGCCCTATCGGAATAGTAGTGTCAGCTGGCTTTGTGTCCATATATAATTGCCTAAAATGTGTAAGCCATCTGTCACCCGTTATTGCCAGATCTATTTTATTACCACTATGGTTCGGTTGGTACAAAGATTTGACCAATCTCCCAAACTTAGTGGTATTTTTCTGGGAGGATGCATCTCTTAGTGTGGCCCAGGCTTGCTTTTTTAAAGCCAGGGTTCTTTCTTTTAATACGCGTTTATATGCTTGCCTAGCGCTGCGGATTGTGTGGGGGTCCCTTGGTTTAAGGGCCAAAACTTTTTTAAGGGCTTTTAGTGCTTTCGTGCACTTCCCATCAAACCACCCTTCTCTAGGTGTGTAGTTATTATTCGCTTCCCGGGTCAGCAAATTTTTTATGCGCTGTTGGATATTGGCAAAAGCAGTCATAACAGAAGAGGGGTCCGCATATTCCTCCAGGCAGACATTAACATCATTTACGGAATCGGAGAGTAGCTTTTTCAGAAACACACTGGGGACAATCTTCTCCCATTTCACCACGTAGCCGTTAGTTTTAGATAGTTCAATCCTATAAGGATACGTGAGATAGGTGGGATTTTTAGCGTTTCGCTCCTTTATTTTTACACTGATGGAAAGGGGGTAGTGGTCACTGAATACGTCCTTGCCCACCACCCACGAGGTCAAGAGCCGAAAATTGGCAGTGGATATCAAAATAAAGTCAATAGTTGAGTTGCAGTCTCTACCAAAAAAGGTTGGCTCAAACTGCACGGGTGCAGGACAAAACTGGTTGGCAAAGCAAAGATCAAAATTAAGAACAAATGTGTTTAACAGCATCCCCCTCTTTGTGTGAACAAAATGAGTTGGATTTTCCTCACCAAAATCTGCGATACCACACAAGGGAGATTCGGACTGTGGGCAAATCGTACAGTTAAAGTCCCCTGCCCAAATTATTATTGCCCCCTTAAAGTGATCCACAGTATGCGACATCAGACGGGACATATGTGACATGGTGGACTCCAGTTCAATATCAGACATATTATTGTAAAAGTTCAGCAATACAATATTCTCTGACGTGCCCCACGTAAAAGATAAAATTTTAAAGTGGGTGCTGGAGAAGAATTTGTGGATCTTAACCTTTGCTGTTGTTGAGACGTAGACACAGAGACCCCCCTTGTTATGGCCCTGGGCTGATAACGTGGCAGAGGAGTGAAAAGTTTGGTACCCCAGAAGATGAACTTCTTCACAACACCAGGTTTCTTGGAAACATAGGATGTCGTGCATGTGAATAACATCTAACCAAGCTTTGTTGGGGACTTTACTGGCTAGCCCCGCGACATTCCATGAAAGAAGTGAATTAAAAACAGGTACATTACTGGTGACTCCGCATGTGCAGCCTGCATTCACACAAGGTATATCTGGTTGCTGTGTTCGGGTGGTAAGGGTAGGGAAAAGAATCGAAGGGTTGGAAGTGGAACAGTTGTGCGGGGACTGTTGGGTCAAAAATTGTGTGTGGTCAAGTAGCAGGGGTTCACTAGGGGAATCCATCCCCGCCACCATACTGCTCTGATGGCTCTTAGGCTGCTTTTTAGACGAGCTAGATGACAAGAAGTGGGCAGAGACGTGGTAACTGAACTGCGAGCCCACAAAAAGCTTATCTGTGTTAATCGACTTATGAAGTCATTCATTGTCATCTAAGCCTGAGAGCAGGTGGTAAAAAATTTGATAGGGGTATATTCCAAAGATCTTTTGGGTTATGATGACATGGATCGCCCCAGTGCACGCTAGGGTTATGAAAATTTCTCGGTGGTAGGGGTACCTGACTGGGCTGCAACCAGAACTCATTAGTATTGTCAAAGTGATTCTGACCCCTTGATGTCCGCATATGATCTAAGCTATCTGGGGCAAAAAGTCTATGCGAGATTGGGGCAGAGGTGTGCAAAGGGTAGGGGAGGGGAGTGTTATAGCCCATATGATGTTTATGAAATGTAGGTATGGTAAGGCCACCGGGGGCTTTTGAGCGGCCATAGCTATCGGAATGGTAAAGTCTAGGCCGAGCTGATGGTTGTCTCAGCATAGCCTCGGGATAGAAGTAGCTTAGGTTGTGGGTTGAGATTCCCCCCTCTCCCGTTCCGGGATACCAGTCACTGATATATGTGACCAGTCTGTGATCTTTGAAGTTAACTAAGATCACATCGCCTTCAATATCCTTGGGTCTGCTACCTACCCAGTGGCATCGCCTGGCCGAGACGATATCACCATTTAGGTGTGGCGGAAGTGGTCTGTTTCTCCTCAACCAGTAGATAACCTTGTTTTTTAAATTGGCCTGATGTTCAGGGTTACCTTCTGGCGGGGGCGGAACTCCTGTGAGTGCTATAACATAGTTTATGCACTCAGGTGGTAGATCAACGGTATTCCTTGATCTTCTATTGGATTGATGTGGAACGGTAGGAGGGGGTTTTGAATTAATTCTATTGTTGGCATGCGTGCTATGGGGCCTTGTAGTGGTATGAAGTTTTTCTACGGTCATGGGTTTTTCCAATGCAGTGGTATTAATATTGCTATTATTACTATTTTTGGCAATGGGTTTACAATTCTGGGAGGGTTTTGGTGGCCCAGCTGTAGGTGGTGCATTTGCCTTAGGAGTACCGGTCACTGTCTTGGGTGGTTTGGATTCTTTAATAGGCTGTGGTGGATCTCTAGAGGTGTTCGATTTCGGGCGAGGTATCCCCATTTGTTCTTGTAAGATTTTATCAATATTCTCCCCTAATCTTTTGATCCTTTCAGTAAGGGGAAGGATCAACGCCTTAATGAGGCGGTCAATGTCATCCAATAACCCTGCATAGCTGGGTACCGAGATGGAACTGGAGGTCATCTCTTTCGCGGGATCTACAGTCCCAACCTTGTCCGGGATGGTGAATGGAGTGTGTGGCACTTGATTGGGAGGCATGGATCTCTTTTTAATTATGAGCTTCTTTCTTCTCTTCCTTGGTGGGGAGCCAGAAGGGGTTTTGCCAGAGGGGGGTTTGAGACTCTTGGTGGTGTCCCTAAACGGTGATATTAGAGGCTGGCCCTCGGGAATACTCTTGGTATGATGGTCAGGTCCACTTGGTGTAAACACGGGAGAAGGTATGCCTATATCATAAAGGAGGGCTGGTTCCGCGGAGGGAGTGCTTAGATCTATGGTCTGGGTGTCAAGTACCTGGGAATGAATGGAGTCCGAAATAGTAATAATGTCATTCTGTACAGGGGGATTAGTCTGAAAAATGAGGGGAATATCTTCTATAGAAGGGGAAGTATTAACATAATCTATTGGTGTGGTTAAATCCATTGGGGATGATAGAGATGTTATGGTTGCATCCAGGGGCTGGAGAGGTCTTAGTTTTAACTTTTCAATGGAGAGACGTCGACCCGCTCGTTTCTCAGCCAGAGTGAGCTCCCGGTCTACGTCAGTCTTAATTTTGGCAAAAAATTTGTCCAAAGGTCCTAGCAAAGGAGACCCTTGTATGGCCGGCGCCTGGGTTGCCTCAGAGGTAGACATCACTGAGGGCGTATGGGGACGTGTAAGGCAGGGGGCAGGAGTGGAACACTAATCTAGTGGACTAATAAAGGGCACTAGAATAGGAGAAGCACAATTCTACCAAGGGGGCAACTACCAAAAATATATAGCAAAAAGCGGTGAGTCTAACTTACAAATTGCAAGGGCGAAGAGAGTGGGCCCGGCCCGGCCTCTGTCGGCCCCGGACGGCCACAGACGGTCCCGCCCTTGTCCCGGGCTTCTCCCGGCGCCCTTCCGCGCGCTCCCACGCAGCGGGAACGGTACTTCCTCTAAGTAGCTGACCGATTGGCCACCGGGAGGGCGGAGCCGGCAGGGAGAGCAGCCCAGCTGGACTAAGGGCGCGCGTGGACTCTTGGTCCTCGGAGTCCACCGCTGTCGCTCGCAGCCCTGCCGGTCAGTCCAGGTAAGTCCCCCTTCTCTGTCCTAAACACCGCTACAAGCCGCGGAGCGGGACCCGCGGAGCGGGTCCGGCGAGGCGTGACGGCTGCAGCAGGCTGAGACAAGGTTCCTCAATGGAGTAGGTAGTGCCCTGAAAGGGCTCGGCATTTGTGCAGGGTATCCGCTGGAGGCCAGTTGACGACGGTATTTGGCGCTGTGAAGGTGGGGGCGGAGCCGGCAGGGAGAGCAGCCCAGCTGGACTAAGGGCGCGCGTGGACTCCTGGTCCTCGGAGTCCACCGCTGTCGCTCGCAGCCCTGCCGGTCAGTCCAGGTAAGTCCCCCTTCTCTGTCCTAAACACCGCTACAAGCCGCAAAGCGGGACCCGCGGAGCGGGTCCGGCGAGGCGTGACGGCTGCAGCAGGCTGAGACAAGGTTCCTCAATGGAGTAGGTAGTGCCCTGAAAGGGCTCGGCGTTTGTGCAGGGTATCCGCTGGAGGCCAGGTGACAACGGTATTTGGCGCTATGAAGGTGGGGGCGGAGCCGGCAGGGAGAGCAGCCCAGCTGGACTAAGGGCGCGCGTGGACTCCTGGTCCTCGGAGTCCACTGCTGTCACTCGCAGCCCTGCCGGTCAGTCCAGGTAAGTCCCCCTTCTCTGTCCTAAACACCGCTACAAGCCGCGGAGCGGGTCCGGCGAGGCGTGACGGCTGCAGCAGGCTGAGACAAGGTTCCTCAATGGAGTAGGTAGTGCCCTGAAAGGGCTCAGCGTTTGTGCAGAGTATCCGCTGGAGGCCAGGTGACGACGGTATTTGGCGCTGTGAAGGTGGGGGCGGAGCCGGCAGGGAGAGCAGCCCAGCTGGACTAAGGGCGCGCGTGGACTCCTGGTCCTTGGAGTCCACCGCTGTCGCTCGCAGCCCTGCCGGTCAGTCCAGGTAAGTCCCCCTTCTCTGTCCTAAACACCGCTACAAGCCGCGAAGCGGGACCCGCGGAGCGGGTCCGGCGAGGCGTGACGGCTGCAGCAGGCTGAGACAAGGTTCCTCAATGGAGTAGGTAGTGCCCTGAAAGGGCTCGGCGTTTGTGCAGGGTATCCGCTGGAGGCCAGGTGACGACGGTATTTGGCGCTGTGAAGGTGGGGGCGGAGCCGGCAGGGAGAAAAGCCCAGCTGGACTAAGGGCGCGCGTGGACTCCTGGTCCTCGGAGTCCACCGCTGTTGCTCGCAGCCCTGCCGGTCAGTCCAGGTAAGTCCCCCTTCTCTGTCCTAAACACCGCTACAAGCCGCGGAGCGGGTCCGGCGAGGTGTGACGGCTGCAGCAGGCTGAGACAAGGTTCCTCAATGGAGTATGTAGTGCCCTGAAAGGGCTCGGCGTTTGTGCAGGGTATCCGCTGGAGGCCAGGTGACGACGGTATTTGGCGCTGTGAAGGTGGGGGCGGAGCCGGCAGGGAGAGCAGCCCAGCTGGACTAAGGGCGCGCGGGGACTCCTGGTCCTCGGAGTCCACCGCTGTCGCTCGCAGCCCTGCCGCTCAGTCCAGGTAAGTCCCCCTTCTCTGTCCTAAACACCGCTACAAGCCGCGAAGCGGGACCCGCGGAGCGGGTCCAGCGAGGCGTGACGGCTGCAGCAGGCTGAGACAAGGTTCCTCAATGGAGTAGGTAGTGCCCTGAAAGGGCTCGGCGTTTGTGCAGGGTATCTGCTGGAGGCCAGGTGACAACGGTATTTGGCGCTGTGAAGGTGGGGGCGGAGCCGGCAGGGAGAGCAGCCCAGCTGGACTAAGGGCGCGCGTGGACTCCTGGTCCTCGGAGTCCACCGCTGTCGCTCGCAGCCCTGCCGGTCAGTCCAGGTAAGTCCCCCTTCTCTGTCCTAAACACCGCTACAAGCCGTGAAGCGGGACCCGCGGAGCGGGTCCGGCGAGGCGTGACGGCTGCAGCAGGCTGAGACAAGGTTCCTCAATGGAGTAAGTAGTGCCCTGAAAGGGCTCGGCGTTTGTGCAGGGTATCCGCTGGAGGCCAGGTGACGACGGTATTTGGCGCTGTGAAGGGGGGGCGGAGCCGGCAGGGAGAGCAGCCCAGCTGGACTAAGGGCGCGCGTGGACTCCTGGTCTTCGGAGTCCACCGCTGTCGCTCGCAGCCCTGCCGGTCAGTCCAGGTAAGTCCCCCTTCTCTGTCCTAAACACCGCTACAAGATGCGAAGCGGGACCCGCGGAGCGGGTCCGGCGAGGCGTGACGGCTGCAGCAGGCTGAGACAAGGTTCCTCAATGGAGTAGGTAGTGCCCTGAAAGGGCTCCGCGTTTGTGCAGGGTATCCGCTGGAGGCCAGGTGACAACGGTATTTGGCGCTGTGAAGGTGGGGGCGGAGCCGGCAGGGAGAGCAGCCCAGCTGGACTAAGGGCGCGCGTGGACTCCTGGTCCTCGGAGTCCACCGCTGTCGCTCGCAGCCCTGCCGGTCAGTCCAGGTAAGTCCCCCTTCTGTGTCCTAAACACCGCTACAAGCCGCGGAGCGGGTCCGGTGAGGCGTGACGGCTGCAGCAGGCTGAGACAAGGTTCCTCAATGGAGTAGGTAGTGCCCTGAAAGGGCTCGGCGTTTGTGCAGGGTAAACAACCACTCATTTATTTTCTTTTTTCAACAGTGTATCTTATCCACCATTTTAGAAGAAATCTTAGTTTTCAAACTACCACTTCATTTACAGAGACCATCTGAGTGCATCCAGACCTCTCTTCAACATGCTTAGAGTGTGGATTGTGGTACACAGCTTTATTTTCTGGAGCCAAAGGTACGCATAACAGAAAGGAATTCACAAAGCTGCAGCAGGCTGAGACAAGGTTCCTCAATGGAGTAGGTAGTGCCCTGAAAGGGCTCGGTGTCTGTGCAGGGTAAACAACCACTCATTTATTTTCTTTTTTCAACAGTGTATCTTATCCACCATTTTAGAAAAAATCTTAGTTTTCAAACTACCACTTCATTTACAGAGACCATCTGAGTGCATCCAGACCTCCCTTCAACATGCTTAGAGTGTGGATTGTGGTACACAGCTTTATTTTCTGGAGCCAAAGGTACGCATAACAGAAAGGAATTCACAAAGACCTAGGTTTACCAAACGTAGATATTAAATGGATTGGACAGAGAGGATTAAAGTGGCACCAATTGATGCCATTGGTGAAATCCTTTTTACATCTCCAACACCATGACCTCATAATTGTGCACTGTGGTGGCAATGACCTAGGTACTTTGAATCGGGTAGGTCTAGAAATGCTTATGAAGGACACCTTTGGAGAACTGATGTCACTTTCCCCCCAAACTGCCTTTGTCTATTCTAACATATGCCAAATGCAGAAATTGAACTGGTCCAATCAATTTTGTCCACAAATTGAGAAAGCTAGGAAACATGTGAATAAATGTGTGTCTACATTTCTCAGAGACTATAGAATGGGGTCCATATACCACAACAATCTGCATTTCAATATGTATGGCATCTATAGGAGAGATGGTCTACATTGTACAGATGAAGGGAACAGAGTCTTCCTCATGAACTTTAGACTCTACATCGGTACTTACTTGTAGGTACTAAAATCTCTCAATAAACACAAGGGCTCTTTTTAGAGCCACCCAAGATCACATAAGCTTGATGTATATCTAAAAAAAACATGTGTTTTTTTCCAGAGGCGAAATGCGTGGATCCTAGGCGTATCCCGCGACTTTTAAAAATATATATATATTTTCCTATATATAGACCCCCTGAGCAGACCTTGGGGGTCAGGGTGTGTCTACCCTGTCCCTGTTCATGTTTTGCACACATATTTCAGACTTCTTCACCCTCGCTTCTACCGAGGCACAAAAGGCTGCCAACAGTTCCTGGTTTCAAATGTTTATAATCGCTTGTCAACCAATTACAATTGAGCGAGTGATCGGGACGGTGCGCTTATGCTACGATGCCAATCCTCGCACAATCCGCGGATCCACCGTGCCCATAGATATATAATTGACTTTAACCCTAATTTTCTCAGAAACTACTGTACAGATTGACACCATATAAGCAAAAGGCACAAGTCGGAACTGAGAACTACCTCTCTGTCAAATTTGATGTAATTCCGTTCAGCGGTTCGGGCTGTAGCCATGTCTAAAGGTCCTATGGGAAATTGCATGGGGAAAACACGTTTTGGGACCCCCTTTTTTTCTCGGCCCCGCTTGACGAATCACCCCCAAACTTTCAAAGAAGGAGCGGAACTGAGCAGGCCAAAAGTTTGGGAATTTTCAAGAAGATTCATCAATTGACGCCAAAGTTATTGCCAATAGAATGTTGCGGTTTTCCTATGGATAATAAGTCCTAACTATAACTACCTACTGGCGACCGCCAGTAGGAGATATATATATATACATATATATATATCCGCCACAGCCTTGCATTATCGTCGATAAATCATCCGGCACTCCAGGGTAGATTACAAAAGTCCTTTTTATTCTTGTGACGAGATACATCTACGCGTTTCGGGAGTCAAGCTCCCTTGTTCACGATGCTTCACCACCATTTTAGCTGAATTAAAATACACTTCATGGAGGTAGTGAAAACAAACAGTGGACTTAGCATTGAGCAGAACACCACAATTCTCTATAACATGGCAGCCATATTATAACGTGTTACTTCACCGGAATTTTACTAAACATGAAGCCTCATTGTAAACATATTTCATGTAAAATTATTACAAAAAGATATTTCTCTTTTTATAGTCAAAAATGTCCATATTTTTACTATGTATTTCAACAGGATTCATAT
Source organism: Lissotriton vulgaris (assembly GCF_964263255.1). Taxonomy (NCBI): domain Eukaryota; kingdom Metazoa; phylum Chordata; class Amphibia; order Caudata; family Salamandridae; genus Lissotriton; species Lissotriton vulgaris. The sequence continues at coordinate 557,362,160 of NC_141687.1, forward strand.
AATTAAATTCCCCTGTACAAATAGTACATAATGAGTGTTGATGTCAGTTTACTAGATTTTATACTAGTTCTTTTTCCTCACAATTAAATTGGCAAGTGTCATTCTTGCACAAAACAACTTTACCATTTCTTTTAAAGAAAAAAAGTGCTAGTGCAATATTTTCTTATTTGCATATAAAGTGCAAAGACTCAGTACGGGGGAAACAACAACCTTTTACACACTAAAAACTCTCCATAAAAAATGGAAAATTCATAATATTCAGAGAAGCAGCTTATACTTATATCGACCTATGTACATAATAAAGTGCTAGTGCTTATGTAAACTTTGATTATTTTCTCAATGTAAACATTTTTACTCCAGTACTCACAAAATAAAGTGCACGTGCTTTAGTAAACTATAATCAACTCTCTTATAGTAAACATATCACTCTGTACAAATATACTTATTTGGTTCTCTTCCGTACTAAAAAAAATTGCTCTTCCATCATAAAGTGCAAAATACATAACAATCTCTAAAGTGCAAGAATATATATAATATGCTGGTCCATATGATGTATAAATCAACTCAATTCATCACCTCCATTTAAGCGTAATATATATATATATCTGGTTAAAAACACAAACAGTTCATGGTTACTAGTGCAGATTTTCATTTCAGATTTCATTATTATTCTCATCTAATTGTTTCAAGGCAGACTTGTATATAAATCCTCGTCGACATTGAGCCCTAATGGTTTCTTACAATTAAATTCCAGAATAAAATACGTTTCTAACCTTCGAAGTTCTCTTTCCCTGTCCCCCCCTCTCTTTTTCTTGGGCACTTCTGCTATACAAGTATATTGCAGACTCTCAGGGTTACTCTGGTGATGGGACTCAAAATGTCTTGCAACTGGATAAGTTCTATCCTGATTGACAATTGCTCGCCTGTGTTGCAGAATTCTTTGATGAACAGGTAGAATCGTGCTACCTATATACATTTTTGGGCATGAACATTGTAGCAAATAAACAACAAAACTGCTTTTATTATTATTATTATTATTCCGAGTTTTGTATAGCGCCTGGTTACCAATAGGCATCCCCGCGCTTATCAGAACATAACACAGCTACAAGAATGCAAGGATTAAACAGAGAACAAAAAAGGTTTTAAAAGTTTACGAAACCTGAAGAGACTGGCTTCGGAGCGCAGTTGTAGGGGCAGTGAGTTCCACAAGGAGGCCACATTTATTGAAAACCTTCTGCCCCCAGTTCTTGCCTTTTTCACCCTGCCAACCTGAAGGAGATGTTGGTGGTCAGAGCGGAGGGAACGAGAGGCCTTATAGGGCTGGACCATCTCCTCAAGAATAGGTGGACCCACCCCGTGCAGGACTTTGTGGGCGATGCAGAGTGACTTGAATTTCACCCGGTCCTTCACAGGGAGCCAGTGCAGTGCCCTCAACGCAGGTCGGGCAGATTGCCGCCTAGGGAGACCCGTCAAAAGCCTGGCAGCCGCGTTCTGCACTTGCTGCAGTCTGTTCAGGGTAGATTCGGGTGCGCCCAGGAAAAGCGCATTGCTGAAATCCAGCCGCGAGATGATAAGTCCCTGGATGAGAAGCCTTCGAGTGGCCACTGGGAGCAAGGGCAGAATCTTCTGGGCTGAACGGAGCAGGCCAAAGCACACGCCAGCAGTCTTTTTGGCATGGGTTTTAAATGATAGGTCCTGCTCCAGCCATACCCCCAAGCTCTTGATCTCCTGCTTGGGGGGGGCATCGGTCCCAAACAGTCTGGCCAGCTGCTGGGGGGCAAAGATGGAGAGGAGTTCCCCAGCAGCATCAGTTCCGTTTTGGAGCCATTTAACTTTAGGGCTGAGCTGCACATCCACGTGTAGATCTTTTCAAGACACGTGTGCAGCCGGTCGGGATGGTACGCCGACTGGGAGAGGCCTACCACCAGCTGGGTATCATCAGCGTAACTGATGATTTTGATACCCAGCGGCCGTACCACATTCTCCAGGGGGGCCATGTAAACGTTGAATAGGGTAGGGCTCAATGAAGAGCCCTGTGGCACACCACACTGGAGAGGGGTAGAAGATGATTTTTCCTGGCCTTCCCACACCTCAAATGTACGACCTTCCAGGAAGGAGGCGAACCATTTGAGGGCCAAACCCGTGACCCCGACCCCTGACAGCCGTTGGAGAAGCACCTGATGGTCCACGGTGTCAAAAGCAGCGCTGAGGTCCAGGAGGATCACTGCCACTGATCCCCCCGAATCCAGCATGCTCCTCGCATTCTCCACGACCGCCAGCAGGGCGGTGTCGGTCCCCTGACCGGGCCGAAAACCCGTTTGGGAGTCGCCCAGGAGGGAATTGGCTTCCAAGAAGTTGGAGAGGCGGCTATTCACCAGCTTCTCAGCCACCTTACTGATACCCGGCAGCAAAGAGATAGGCCGAAAGTTGGCGAGATCGGCGGGATCGAGGTTAGGCTTTTTCAAAAGAGCCTTAACCACCGCCCCTTTCCAACTGGGGGGGACCACCCCATGGGCGAGAGACAGGTTTATCAAGTCCGTAGCAGGGCCAACGATAGTAGATGACACCTGTTTAAGATATTTAATAGGTGCTGGGTCTTTCGGGGAGCCGCTCTTCATAGATCTCAGCACCGACAGGACTTCCTCCTTAGTAACTGGACCGAGGGAAGCCAACTCCGCCAATGGTAACTCAGGTTGGGAGCTGGGATTGTCCTCCAAAGAGGAGATCTCACCTAGCCGGGGAAGGGAAGCCAGTATGTTGTCGATTTTACTTTTAAAATACGAGGCCAGTTCTGTGCATTTTTTGCGAGGGTCCTCGTGGAAAACCTGAAGGTCGGGGGCATTGAGTAGCTCCTTAATGACCCTAAATGACTCTTTGGAAGAGTTGGCCGCAGAGCCAATGCGCTCTTCGAAGAATCCTGATTTTGCCACCCGAATAGCGGATTTGTACCTGCTCAGGGCCGCACGATATTCTTTACGATTCGCCTCACTCCAGTCTCTCCTCCAGGACCGCTCTAGCCTCTTACATCCTTTCCTCAGAGTTCTTAATTCTGATGAATACCAAGGTGCCGAGCCCACTCTCTTCCCCCTCGTAAGTTGTTTCTTTTTGGGTAGGAGAGTGTCTAGAGAATCCACGAGCCAGGTGTGGAAGTTCGCGTCAGCGACTATCGGGTTGGCTCCCTGAGAGGGCTGCTTTTGCATGTTATGAGGCTTCTAATGGTGATGGTTTTATTAAAAAATGTTTTGAGGCTAGTTCGATTTATACCATGATTACATGCCTTGCATTTAGTGCATTTCTTAAAACCAGGTTTCTGTTTTAACCAATTAGATGAACTTTTCTTTCTCTCTACGAATTCACTTTTAACAATTAAATCTTTTAATGATTTAGATTTCCTATAGGTGATTTCGGGATTCTTTTAAACTCTGGAACCTAGCACCGGATCATTCTTTATAAGATACCAGTGTTTTTTTAAAATAGATCTTATCTCTTTATGTTTTACATTGTACGTGGTAATAAATCTAGAGTTGATCTTATTCTCTTGGATTTGATTTAGTTCCTGTTGTTTTTTTGTTCTTGATGGTTCAAACAAGATCTTTTGTCGATTTAAATACCGGGTCCCATCTCACAATGGAATTGAGCTGGCCAAGTAGCTACCCCAAACGATTCCCTATGCTTGGACTCCCCGTTGGAGCCAAAAAGTTCCTTTGGTGGACAAGGTGAAACTTTAAGAGAGGATGTATCTCATGGCTTTAAGGTTGTCAAGAATGCAGTAGATGATTTACCACAGGCTTGGTGTAATGACTAGATGGTGTGCTCAACAAGGCTACCGTCGACATAATTGTTGTGGTCATCACTGTCGATGTAGTCTAGGTTTTAGTTGAAGTTGGAGCTGTCAACTGTAAAGTTGTAAAGTGGTGGAGATGAGTGATGACTGTGGTCCTGTCATCAGTGGGGAGTCAACATAGAGAGACGACGATGTGAAGTCATCAACGATGTCTTCCAAGTTATAAAAGCAGTGTAGGATGAATCATCTATGGTTATGTTTTCAGACGTAGCTTTTAGAGATTTTATCAATCAACTGATTGCTGATGGAGCTTTAGAAATCTTTTTCTTTGCAAAAGAATCCTCAGAGGGCACTTTGCCTGACCTCTATGACTTTCTAGAGGGTATTGGTGTGTGGTCATCACACGTAGATGGTTGTTGTTTTTCAGATCTCTGCCTTTTGTTTTTTCACCCTCTCAGTGTCGTTGGAGGCTTTCTTTCTATCAGGGACAGCATGACTCCCAAAGAAACAGTTGCAGAAGCCTTCTTACTGAGTAGCCACTGAAGCAGGTGACCCTCAGGGACATTGATGGTTTTGGTTGAGAAACACAGCATATCTTTCATCTTATGTGTGGGGTTCACCCAGTAGTTGCATTCATCATGAGGGCTATTAGCAGAAAGTCCCTTTTGGCAAAAAAGCCAGATTATGCAATACTGACAGGACAAAAAATAAAATCCCAATAAGTTACCATGCAAGAACAGGAAGAGAAAATGCCCTAAATTGAAGAAGTAACCTGGAGTTTAGCATAGAAAGACCAGAAATTGTAAGAAAATATGTTCTTAAGAGGAACTCTAGACAGAGACTCCCTTTTATATGACGTACGGTTGAAAATCTGAGACATAGTAGTCTTTGGGGGCGTGGACTTTCACCTCATTGGTTGTGTTATGAACTGTTTTGAAGGATGTCAAGGTCTTACTAAATCAAACATTTTCATCGTATTTCTAAGCAGCGGGGCTAGTGATCTTTGCAAGTGGTGGAGTGTACTACCTTCCAGGAGTTCACCCCATTTTTTTCAACATTTGCCTCACTCATACTCATTCGCTCTAACATTTACTCTTTTCCATCTCCCTCACTGTTACTCAGACACAGAGGTACTCATACTCACTGGTTCATGTTATCACTTATAAACACACTTATACACAATCAACCGTTCACACACTGGCTCTGTGCCCTGATACACCTGGGGCACCATTGATAGCTACACCACCTGACTAACTTCCACTCACTCTTTCTAATGCAGTCATACTCCATTCACTCCCTTATACAAACTGTTAAACTCAGATTCTCATTAACTTTCACTCTGATTGGCACTCACAAACTCAGTCACACACACGCTTTTACATAATCCCATTTAGTTTCAATCATTCACAAATATAAATATACATATATGAAGAGAGAAACAAAATTGTTTTACTTACCTTACTTCCTTAGCAGCAGAGAAGGCATCTGGTGCTGTACACTGGAACCAGCAGGCAATGATTCTCAACGATGAGCAAGACAGAGCAGCAAGGACAGATTCAAAAAGGGAAAGACCCACCTCAATTCCTCTCCCAGTTTCTTGATACAACAGGTAGTATAGCCCTAGAAGCAGCAGGGAAAGACCTGTGGGTCCTATCCCTGTAGGTCTGGTTGGCTCCTCAATGCCTTCACACAAGCCCTCGTCGTAAGTGGCTAAAACCAACGTGTATCAACTTGGGCACCCGGCGGTATATTGAGGCCCTTAGAATATTAGAGACTGACTGTTCACCCTGTATAGCGGTTGCTGTTGCTAAATTTCTAAGGTGGGCTTGGATTATAAGCACTTGCACTTTAAACTCTCTAGAAGTTAGCTAAAGAACTCTAAGATATCTAAAAACATACGATTGATCTTGTTGATTTTTAATGTTTGTGAGAGGATGTTTATTCTGCTTTTATGACATGCTGTCGAATAAAGCTTTGAAATTGGATTGGTCTTCAGGGATGCACTGAGTACGCCCTGACAGTCACAGTTTAGAAGATATACTTTGCTGCCTGAGACCTAAGCAGTTTGTCTGCTAAATAAAATGGATTGTGCCTGTGCACGGGGACTGTAGTTGAACTATGCCCTTCAGAAATGCGCAATCCAGGCATCCACCTATAATAGAGTGCTGTGTTTCAACAGTACAATGGAGATGGATCATTCCTTAGCTCTCTCAGCCCCCTCTCCCTGTCATAAAGAGCCTGGAGACGAGGATGCGAGGAAAGTCATACTTTCTTGAAAACTGCTAAATTAAATAATATGCAATGTTGGGACTCAAAGACGCAAGGTACAGCCCCCCTGCCTCATAGGAGGCAGGGGGGGGCTGCGCCCTGAAGCCCCTGTCAAGAAGCTGCCACTCTTTTTAATTCAATGCAGCACAATGCCAATAGTCTACTGTAAAAGGTCGATATCCAGTGTCTGTATCACATTTAAACAGAAAAAGCAGAATGATTAAAGTTCATTAAAGCCCTTAGAGCAGCGAGTGGGAAACCGCGTTGGGCATACCTATTACACAGGACCAATGGACGTATTGCTGTGCACAAACGTGCGTCCTCTCCCCGAACTACCGGCTGCACCTTATACATTTTAACGTTCTAGACTGCACATACAGAACTCCCGCATGGCTCATGAGACTCAGAGTGGTATTGGAGGCGTGCAGCCTAAATTGTAGGGCCCCCGATGCAACTTTTGTGCACTTAGCATGGGACTGCCCCAAGATCCACACATATTGGGAGACAGTGTTTGATGCTATAGCTGAGATGACGCGGATACACTAATGGACAGATCTCCCATGATGGCGCTACTGGGGTACGTAAAGGTCAACCGAATAGGGGACAGACAGCTCTGCGTGATGCCCCTGCTGCTTGCCAAAAGACGCATCGTCATGACATAGGGCAGGAGGCAGGCCCCCAAAAAAGCGATGTGGTTGAGAGACGCAGAGTTCTGCCAGGAGAAGCTTGAGGCATTCTGGGATTTTATGCCCACTCAATCCAGACCTTGGGATTTCTGGGGCCCCTACAACAGTAAATAAGTGCACACTCGACTGACACAGCTGCCCCCACCGCTCCCCAATGATGATAGATATGTTGCTCTGCCCACTACCTTCTTGGCCACGTAGGGACAATGAGACCCTTTACACGACCGTTAGACCTGACTGAACGTCCTAGGACACCCCTCCCTTACCCGCTCCTTCTCCTCGGACGTCCCTTCCCCTCCTCCCCCGCTGTATGGTTACAGGTTATGCTATTTGGAATAGGACAATTGCGATTCACGAGAAGTCAACAGGAACATGCTGGATCCTTCAAATTGCACTGAGCACCCAATGATAATCCTAAATGTGATATGACTCAACTGGACTTTGACAGTCATGATAAGTCAAAAGAATGAACATTATATAGTGTACTGTAACTGCTCAATCACAATACATGTGTGTCTGAACATGAGATTTATTGTAATTGCATTCACAAAATCTTGAATAAAAAGATTTATTTTTTTAAAAGCCCTGAGAGCAGCGTCTTCCCATTATCGGCCTCCCAAAGTGGGTTATTGCTTCTGTAGGTGGTCATTGCAGCATTAGTGTATCTAAGAGACAGAGGAAAAACATAATCCAATAACTTCGACCACAATACCAACATAAACCATGTTGCATGCGTCACTTCTCACTCTCAAAAAAACCACTCCTCCCGAATGTTTTTACAGTAGGAGGCAACCAACTCTTACATCCCACCATTCTGCCCACTGGGTCCTCAACATTTATCATATCCACTAACGTCCCTCCTCAATAAGGTCCTATGTGGCACCCTCTCCTCTCGTCTCATGCCGCAAATTTTGTGTAAAGAGGTACTCGCTCTGCTCATGGGGGGTGGAGGGGCGTTCATCGGTTTTGGCATCTAATTTGTCTAAATAATCGTCCCCGACAATCTTTCCCGCCTCTCCTGGATCATAGTGCAGTGTAAATATCCAACTTTGCGCTAGCCAATTTGGTGCACCAGCGGCGCAGAAGTGGAGCTGCCTTAGATTTCCAATTCATGGCTTTACTTCTTTTAGTACGGATCAAAGCCGGGCTAATGAAGTGCACAAGTCCCCTTGCCTTTTTTTTTAAAACAGGTCTCAAATCCAGAAAGCATTGGAGAGGGTCCAAAGGGAGGATACATGTGGTCGCTTCCGATATGCATATGCATTGTGCTACCTGTGACTAAAGCGGAGATATCGATAGACAGGATCACACCATATGCATAAAGTCTGCTGTGTCTGCCATACTGCGGGGGCATGAAGTCTGCGGCCCAGGGTACATCCTCTCCTCTCTCAGGGGTCAGAAAAGTGTGGTGGATAAAATTAATTTGGACAGATCTAAACCTTGCATTTCTCAAAACCTGTTTGATGGACTGTAAGCAAAGGCCCCAAGTCTTGTCTCATATGTCACCGCATAGTCACCATTCCTTGAGTGTCAAAGACCCTTTGGTTTAATGTCGCCGCAGCGCCCTGTAAATGCACATTATGGCCTTTCTCACTACACCATTAATCAATATCGTCTCTAGTGGTGCCACTGTGGGTGGCATGTTCGTATCAGTTCCCTACATGGCCAACATTACTCGGTTCAGGGCGGTATATATCACAAAGTACCCAAGCCGTATGCAATCCTCAAATCTTCAATAGTTTACAATTTACTGTCAGTTCAGTTGTTAGATCGGGCCGAAACCTGTATCCCCCTACCCCCAATCTAATAAAATGTGCAAATAGAAACACACTGCGGCATTGCTCATATGGGGAGACACGGAGCATAATGGGATATCCTATTGCGCTCGTCCGATATAACCCCTCCCTGTGTGCACCGGTGCTATTGGCACAGCATACATTAACCACACCAACCAATGAAGTTCGGTCCTATGCCCAGCTTTCGCAGTAGCGGCACAAAGTCTGGCCACCCTAGAGTATCAAATGCCTTCTCCATGTCAACGGCGGCAAGCCCGCAGTGCGTCTCCATGAGTCACGCCCAATCGATAAGCCAGAACATTATGCTCAAAGTGTTATGTCCTAGAATAAATCCACTCTGGTGTGGGGTACCACCGTGACGACTATTGGAGACAGACGGTTGGCAAGTACCTTACCCAGCAGCTTGTAATAGGTTGAGGTACAAAGGTGGTAGGTAAGTAGTACAAGGTAGATGGTATGCCAAGATGTAAGATGGTAATAAGAGCCCCACCAGGAGCTGTTTCCTTGAGCTCAGCCAGGAGTCAACTGTCCAAGATCAGTCACACCACATTCCGTGACATCAATGAACATTCTAAGTGTTCCTAGGCTGAACATGACAAGAAAACAGGGTGGAAAGAAGGAAGAGTAGGAAAGACCTTATAACGCCTCTCTTGTGGATTCTGATAGGACACCTTTTCTAGCAGCTGGCCCACACCTTTTAGCAACTGGGGTGCTAACTGAGCCTGTCAACCTGCAAAAGTTATTGTAAATTAGGGATGAAGTCAAACAAGGAAAGTAAGAAGGAAGACCATCTCACATAACTTGGATCCGAAGAAATAACAAACATGGAGAAAGAGAAATGCCTGCAAACTGATTTTTCCGAAGAGAACCAACGTTTTACATGATTTTACCACGTATGTAGCCCTATCTGGATTCAATCTGAGCTCTGCCACCCCCTCGAAATTCTGGTACAAATTTTAAATGCAAGTTGCTCTCAGGAAACTTGGTATGAAGGTGACATAATATCAAGCAATAGCTTCATTTTCAACACAAAAGCATAACAAAAACAATAATAATAAATAATAAGCATTAGTGTATAAACAACACATTTTTTATATTAAAGCCGGATTTCTAACAATGTACATGTTGTAGCAGTGCAAGTACCCAACATATTTAACCTTCTTCAGCAGAGTAATCACAATGTCACTTCTGCTCTATTCTGTATATTTCAAGTCTCTCCTACCCACACTAACCCAACACAATCCATGGGAAGCTTCTGACTGAGTCCTTAAGAGTTCACTTCAATCTGAGGAGCCAAAGGGTTAACATTTATTTTATGAGTCATTAACAATTCTTCTTGATCTATCATACTTTTGCTGGGCTTTTACAAGTAGGTAATAGCTGCCAATTTTTAGAGCACAGTTTGCATGCCCACAATATTAATCTTCTTCTCTCAGTGTTGCAGTCATATCCCAGATCCTTAGTTGTAGCCAAAAAATTAAAGTCAACAGTCAGCTTGTGAATTGTTAATGTAACCGGATCATACAAGATTACTGAGCACATTACAACAGGTCATGTTCATATTATGGAGGAAATTACTGTATTCTTGGTAGGTGGACTAGCCTTCACCTTATCAAAAATGCTCTAATAAAGATAGTTTTCCACATGTAGTACTCAAAGGGCATCAAAGACCGGACATTCGTGTTCCAAACACTATCATCCTAGAAAAGACATACTACACAACCTTACAAGTTTACTTGGTGCTTTATCTTGTGGCTTTTTTTTTATAGAAGAACATAAAGTCTGCACCTGATGGATGTAAGTTGCAGGGATCTTTTCCTCTCCATACTGTCTGTTAACGAACAGCAGAGCATAAAGATACCCCATCCGTCCATACAGTAGCTCGTCTGGCACCCGGGAATCCAGTTTCACTGCAGACTGATGTAGCTGTAGTAGGCTGGAAGCAAAAGAAACACACATTCGAGGGAGGCTACGAAATGCAAGACCAGAAGGTTCAATGAAGGTGCATTGGGATTCAAATGGGCATGTCCCAACTGCCTAGTGAAATTCACTGGCCACAAAAATATTTTTAGACAAATAAAAGTGGAAGATATGCAAATTATAATTCTCAAAAGTGCTTTTATCCCATGTCAGCTCGTACAGTAGTACTTTTGACAATAAGAATCCAAGTAACATCACAATATGTGTTACTCTTCAAATACATTTTCACAAGTAGAATCTTGGTTCGTTTCATGGACATTCCATTGCATCTTTTTGGCTCCAGCACTGAATTAGACAAGACATAATAGAAGTGTCTGCCATTTGCCAAACAATCGCACATCAAACAACCTTAGACTAGTGATCAATGGATAACAAAGCTCTTTTATGGGACTGTGCTAAGTAGCTGAAATATAATGTTTTGTCTGAAATTATTTTCAGGAGCACTGTTGCACTTATTACTCCCCTACCAATGCTATCCAGTAGTACAAACTGGAAAAATAAGTTACTTCCTTTTAACCCACCAGGGGAATCCTCATCCTGACCAAAGTCAACTAACATAAACTTCAATATCCGAGTTGACTCCTCTCTCTCTTGGCATTCAAGGATAGTTGGTGACCGGACTATGTCAACCACCTTTTTTTTGTTCTCTCCCCTTGCGATGCACTGTTTACTTATTATTCATGCTGTATTTTTTTTATCTCTGGTTTGCTTCCTTACTGCCTGCCTACTATGTAATGCAATTTCCTTCTGTTTCTTCCAGCCTGTATGTAAAGCGCTCTGATACCTACAGGTCAAGCTAAAGCTATATAAAACTTTTAAAATAAAATAAAATTTTAAAAAAGACAGATGTGAGGTATCCCAAAGCACTATAGCATATACAAATTGTAGTAGGAGAGTAGGATCTGCTATCGAGGACCCCAGCCTAGCTGCTTCCTCTCTAAAATGATTGCATGTACTTTAGGTACACTCCAGTTTGGTTACTGGGGTACCCTTGTGAGTCCCTAGTATATGGTACACCAGGTACTAAAGACTTCGGTACCCCAGAGGCCTACCAGGGGCTGCAGCATGTAATATGCCACCCCTGGGAAGCCTTCCAAAATGACATCACAGGTCTCTGAAGAAAGACCTTTATCTACCTTAAATCACGACACATATAAACCTATCAGTCACCCCTATGACAGGCCTTATCAATCCTGAAGGCAGGGTGCTGGGTTTTGTGTGAGAGGGTGCCCATGCATGAGCAGGGCCCCTCTTCAGCCTTCAGTATTTATTCTCTGGGGCTGTTCTGTGATGCAGCCAGACCATATACTCTTAAGTGCATTATAACCTCGCTGTAAATGCTCACTTTGGAATGGCTGTACGGAAACATCACTTCCCAGACAGGCTTTAGTGTATTGGGGCTGGGTGGGTGCACTCTGAGAGTGCTTTAAATTCCACACTGGGGGCACATTTGGTGTCAATGTGCATAGCCCAGTTCAAACCGATTGCAGGGGCTACAAGCCCCTGCTCTGGCGCTGGACTGGACAAAGGAAATGGGTGTAGCTATCCCTCTTTTCAAAACCTCCCATAGGTGGGTCCAAGAGTATGTCCAACCCATTAATGGGTATAAGAAAGGAACCCCTGACTACAGGACTTTAGATTACGCCTGGACTCTGATACTGAATCCTGGAACTTTGACGATCTGCACAACGCTGGATGACTGAAGAATCTCCCTTGGAGTAAAGGAGTTACTCCCCTGCGGGGCAGGCACCAAAGACGCATCTGAACGGTGGCATTTCCGAAGCTCCCGACGGACTCCGAAGTAATTGCAGCCCAGGAGGCGGATTTCCAAACTTTTCCAAGGCCGATCTGAGTCCCCAGCAAAGCTTAGACCCGCAGCCCTCGTGGGTGCCGTGGGACCGGAACCCCTGGACACTGTGCACATTTGCAAGTGCATTAGATTCTCTACGTCTCTTTAGGCTGTGCATTGGGTTACTTGTAGCCCAGACCCGAGCACCTTTTCCACTAAAGATTGCTGGCCTACACTCCACGAGTGTTCCGTGTGCCGACCCTTTGTGTTTTCGCTGGAGGTACCTTCGCGATCCCTGGTCCGTTGACTGGTGGGTCCCTGAGAAGGCAACTTTGATTTGCCTTGGGCTTCCCTGGTTGCTTCAGACGTGCCCTGACTCTCCACCACTTGGTGAGTCACCCAGAACATGCTGGTCCATACCGAAGCATATTTTCTCTTCCTGCGTGTGTTGCTGTTGCCAAGGTTGTTGCGTCCAATCCGGGAACCGACACCGCAGCCCTCGACATCCTTCGCGTGACAGCTCGAATCCAGCCCCTGGTTGTCGTCGACGCCTCCTGGTCCTTGTGGCTGCAAAGTCAAGCTTCACCTCTTCACACCTGAATCACCCTACATCGGTGGGCATTCAAATATTGTGCCCCTGGTCACTGGCTAGTGACCCAGACTCTGTCCCCTCTGCTTTCAGGTTCTTCTCATCTAAGTAACCAGGCTTGGGTCACACCGGACACTTTCCACTTCGACTGCAGCAGCACTTTGCAGAAGATGGCCATTGAAATCAACAACGATTCCAGACCCCAAAAGACACCTATGCACTCGGCTTCCCTGGGTGAGGTAACACGAGTACTCCGGTGCTCCTGTGGGTGTTGGCCCTAGAACCCCTTAAGTCTAAAGGGGTTTGCTGAAAGTCCTCTCCTAAGTGTCCTTAATCTTTAAATTTCCAACTGCAACTTTCCCCATAGAAGCTAACTGTGTCTCCCAACTGTGTTCTCACACTGCACAGGTCCCCCTTGGGTCCCCTGTGTCACTACCTTGGGCGGTTCCTTGTGGTCCCAGCGATTCTACAGGCTCTACACCTTGTGTCTAGTCAAGTCGTGGTTCTTATACCACTTTCCTTTATTGATGATAGATTTAACCCTTTACCTCCTTGTTTGCCCGTGTGGAAGTCGTCTACAGGAAGGGAGACCTGCATCCCTAGCGGAATTCACAGCCACCCCATCGTCACCTTCGACCTGCAGCGCCTCGCGCACCAGAGGCAGCAGACTGTGTGGGAGCTGAGGACAGGAGGCGCGGGCAGGTGAGCAAGCCGGCGGGGCTGCGAGCACGCAGGCAGGGACTCCAGTGACCAGGAGCCCCTGCGCGCCCAATTAACACACCTGGGCTGCTCTCCCCGCTGGCCACGCCCCCCGCCTAGCGTTCTGAAAAGCTGGCTGTTTGTTGAGCTCCACGGAACCCTTTACCTCTTTGTTTGCCCGTGTGGAAGTCGTCTACAGGAAGGGAGACCTGCATCCCTAGCGGAATTCACAGCCACCCCATCGTCACCTTCGACCTCGCCGGACCCGCTTCGCGGGTCCCGCAGCGCCTCGCGCACCAGAGGCAGCAGACTGTGTGGGAGCTGAGGACAGGAGGCGCGGGCAGGTGAGCAAGCCGGCGGGGCTGCGAGCACGCAGGCAGGGACTCCAGTGACCAGGAGCCCCTGCGCGCCCAATTAACACACCTGGGCTGCTCTCCCCGCTGGCCACACCCCCCTGAACGCCAACCAACAAGCAAGTACACTTAGACCACTGACCACTGCCCCCGCTCAGCGGGAGCGAGCGGGAGCGTGCCGGGAGAAGCCCGGGACAAGGGCGGGACCGTCTGTGGCCGTCCGGGGCCGTAGGGGGCCGGGCTGGGCCAGGTTATTGTCACTGTTATTTGTTTACCCATTTATGTCCACTGTTTAGCAGTTTGTTATTAGTATACCAAGTGTGTTTTTGGGCCAGATAGTATAGCCTGTTCCGTCTGGTTATGAGTCATTCAGCTCCCCCAGGTGTGGGCATTTCTCTACTTGGCCCACTCGATACATTTTTTAAGAAATCTACCAAGGAAGTAGATATGGATCTACTCCTTGCTGAGAGAAGAGCTGAGCGACGTCGCTCAATTGAGCAACTAAAGAAAATTCCACTGCCCACTCTATCAGACCCAGATTTCACCCAAGAAACGGCTGCTCAAGGGTTGAACTCCATTGAGGATGATGTCACTGATATTAATCAAATCCCTAGTATATTTAGGTTTCCAAACATCTCCCCGCCGTGTGCTAGTGCTACCAGCGGAGGCCATTTAGATTGTCCCCCAATTGATCAATCTAGCCTTATTGATATAAACATCCCCGATATACAGATCTCGGACTCCGAATCTCGTCCTACGCTGCCCAACCAGTCATTGGTTTGTATAGATCCTGGCGAGAATCCACTTCCAACGAGTGTGTGTGACACTGAAACCAAGCTTGACAAAGTTAAGAGGGTCGTGCGTTCCCCACCCAGGAAAAAAAGAAGAAAGGGCGGGGTAAAAAGGAAAGGCCAGAGTTTTCAGTCACCTCCCTCATCTCCACGTAAGTCAAACCCTGAGTTATTGATTCCACCTAATGCTGAGTTATCGCTGCCTGACCTACAAGACTTGGTCACCCCTGAGACAGCTACTGAAGGGTTTAATGAGGTGACCTATGCCATCATAGAGAAGCTTATCAAATCATACATGTTACCCCTGCTGGAGCGTGTTAGGACAATGGGCGACAAATTGGACCGCCTACTGGCGACCATTGAGCCAACACATCTCCCTAGCTCTGATAAGGACGTGGGACCTTCCACCAAATCACATGGCACAACCCATGTTGCTGGCAATATAAACACCAACTCTAGCCAACAACCCAAAAGTACAACTAAAGTAACCACTACATCACACAAAGCACCGGTTTTGGCGGCTAAACTCCCCAAAACGGCAAGCACTGCGAAAGCGAACCCCAGGGTAGTCACTAACAATCCTCCCACTAATGAAGCAGTGCCTCAGGCAAAGATTGGGGTGGGTAAACCCGCAAACTCTAATAGTAAATATCATAAATCCACACCACGGAGGAACAATGTAGACTTGCCTCCGGATTCTATGAATTATGTTATTGTAATGACGGGTGTGCCACCAGTTTCGGAGGGGGATAGGGAAAATAACGAAAGCTTAAAAAACAAAGTCATCTTCTGGCTGAAAACAAATAGACCCCTTCCTGTTCATCTTAACGGGGATATTGTTTCGGTCAGAAGATGTCAGTGGGTGGGGGTACGCCCCAAGGATATAGAGGGGGATATAGTAATAATCAATTTTAGGGACCATAGAATAGTATCCCATCTTTCAGATTGGTATGTGGGAAGAAATGAGGGAGGGATCTCCACGAGGAACCTTAGTTATTTTTATCCTGAGACCCTGACTAATCCAACAGATCAACCTCCTGTAAAAAACACTAAAAGCTCCCTCAAATGGTCCAACTTTACACCTAGCTTTCATGGACCCCAATTTAACCCTGAGGCACGGTACCGCTCCTACACACAATCTAGCTACAACTATTCCCTTCAAACACCTGGTTGGGCTATGGTTAAGCCCCAGCCTCTTGGTCCTCCAGCCCAATTGGACTTTCCACTCCATAATAAGTCTCTGTACCCTTTGGTTCCCCCCACCCCTGTTATCCCACAGATTCAACAGCCCCCAAGCTTTTATCCAGCATATCACTTTCCGAATAGGTTCACCCAGCCCAATGAGTATTGGAATATTCCACTGAGAAACCTCTATGACCCACTATCCGGGTTGTCGACTAACGATTGACCAGCTTTTTCAACAAGGGACAATGAGTCTAATTCCGATTGTATGAGTGTTGGAGATGTCCTGAGTACCCCATTAAGCACTGTTGAAAGTTTTGTAGACCAACCTCGTTATTTGGAAGGGTGTATGGAGTACTCAGGAGAGTCAGATATAGTGGCTATGGTACCCACCTCATCGTCCCTCAAGGATGTCACCTCCGTGGGCATAAATCCAGAGCCATTTACCCAGGATGGGCCAATATGTTTGTTAATGGAAGGCTACGAATACTGTTGCCCCTGTGCATGATGAACCCCTTCCGCAGCCGAACGAACCCCACCCTCTAGATGTAACTAGATTATGTGATCAAGTATGCAAAAGGTGTACTACTTTGGGATGTTGGAACGTTGCGGGAATTGAATCTCGTATATGCATTCCTGACTGGGTTGATTTCATTTGTCAAGGTGATGTTTGGTCTTTTCAGGAGACCTGGGCAACCACACCAGTGTTCCTTCCAGGTTTTTTGAACTTCAACAAACCAGCCGTTAGAGGTCATAGAGGACGGGCTATGGGTGGCCTCACAATCTGGGTTCGCCAATTTGAAGGTGGGTCTGCTAAGGAAATTGCTATTGACTGTCCAGACATATTGATAGTTAGTATTAAAACAAAAAGTGGGTTGGATATACTACTGATCAATGTATATGCTAGAGGAGTTAGGGGTGGCAGAGTTTCAACCACCCTTCTTTGTCTGGACGAATTCCTAAGTTCTACCCTAAAAGCTGGTCATGTGGTTGTTATGGGTGACCTAAATACTTGTTTTGAACCTCTTAGCAAAGATGATGGTTTATTAACCGAAGCAGAGGATCTGACCTGGGGGATCCCTCAACTTGATATACCGCCGATCAATAAGTGGTCCCAAGCAGCCACGTATATCAAAGGTCTTTGCCTGAATTGGGGTTACGTGCCCTAAACGGTCGAGTAAGCTCGGACAGGATGGGTAAACACACATTTTTTAACGGTAGACATAGTAGTCGTATTGATTATATCCTAGTTGACATCAAAATGTGGCCTATGGTATCGGATATGGTTGTTAAGCCACGCCCTGAAAGTGACCACGAACCCCTGATAGCTGAACTGAAGGATTTTAGCTTTGCAGGGCCGGTTGAACGACACCTTAATCCCATACAGGAGGCTGTCATACTCACAAATGACATGAGGAGGGTTCGCTGGCCAAAGGTTTCTGTGGATGTAGAAGCACGCAAAAAGATCAGAGCCCTGGTCTCCAACTCACTGATAGAAATTGATAAGTGTGAAAACCAGGAAATGTTGACCACAAATATCACAGACATTCATGCCGGCCTGTTTTTATCCCTGAAATCACTGTTTATTAAGTTTGTTGCAAATAAGGGTAGAGGGAAGGTTAGGAAACCCGCTAATTGGTTCAACGACGCCTGCCGACAGACCCATGCTGATTTGTTTAAAGCTTTAAAATCAAAGAACTCTGCCCTAATCAAAGAAAGTAGGAAGGCTTTTAATGAAGCCAAACGACATGCCAAAGCTGCTTGGGATGACGAGCGTTGGACATCACTAGCTGAGGCCTGTGGCTCTAGGAACCTACAGCAGTTTTGGCATCTTCTTAGGTGGGGTCAGTCACAGGATGATCGCCCAAGCCCCGCATCAGTTGAACAACAGAAATGGGTGTCCCACTTTGAGGAGCAATTCAGATGCCGCAGTAATATGCAAGATACCATCAGTTGGCCACTTTCGCTAGATACACTTGTGTTATCGGCTAGTGAAGTCGAAACAGTCCAGAAAGCCATCCCTAGAGGAAAAGCGCCCGGTCCCGACTGCATCCCAGCGGACATATTTCAACAGGACCTTGATCTATGGGTGCCGTACCTAGTGCGATTGGTAAATGCACTGGCCATGGGTGCTAGGGTACCTGATTCGTGGGCTGGTGCAGAAATATTGCCTATCTTTAAGAAGGGTGACCGGTCGGTTCCATCCAACTACCGGCCGATCAGTCTAATTGGCGCGGTACAGAAGATCATAACCTGTCTTGTCCTCTCCAGGATCCAGGCATGGATAGAGGAGCATGACATCCTTACTCCTCTTCAAGTTGGGTTTAGACCCCACGTGAGCACCCTGGACCAGGCATTCCGTTTCATGCTCTTGCATTGGAAGACGGTTACCTTGGGCAAAGGCAACCTATACGCGGCCTTCGTGGACTTAAGGTCTGCTTTTGAACTCGTCCCGAGGGCCGGGTTATGGAGATGCCTATTAGACATGGGCATGCCCCCTATTCTGGTACGACTCATAGTGAACCTTCATGCACATACCTATGCTTTTGTGCGATGGGGCAAACCGGGTGAGGTGACGGAGAATTTTCCGGTGGCCAAAGGTGTCAGGCAAGGTTGTGTGCTGGCACCCACCTTGTTTTCACTATATATTAATAGAGTCACCAAGTACTACGATAACTTTTCCACGGATGCCCCTAGTTTGGCTGGAATGAAAATCCCCCTGCTCATGTTCGCTGACGATACTCTCCTGATTTCACAAACTAGACAGGGTTTGCAGAAAGCCCTGTCGAGGTTCGAGAGTTTCTGCAGCGAACATGAGCTGGAGATAAACATGTCCAAAACCAAATTTATGGTTTTAAGAGGGCACAAACAAATAAATGCCAGGGTTTCCAATGGGGATATCCCCCTGGAGCAGACAAAGCACTTCACCTACCTGGGAGTTACCTTTAGTGAGACCCTGAGTTGGTCCCATCAGATCGAGCTCATGACCATGAAGCACCAGCAGTTGGGTGGGGCACTGATTAAGGAACATAAAGGGTCATTTACAAGGCCTATTTCCCCCCTTATTAAGATCTATGGCGGTAAGGTTTTACCAGCAGTCCTATATGGAGCAGAACTCTGGGGAGGTAGTAATTTGGACCCGCTAAGACATGCCCAAAATAAATTTCTAAGAATGGCAACAGGTCTGCCACAGTCAACACCACTAATTCTCCTACTTTACGATTTAGGGTGCCAATCGGTGGAGGACCAAGCAAGACTTCGCCCTCTAACATTCTGGCGTCGTCTATGGACTACGCCGGAACTCCATCACTATGCAAATGCCTGTTTGGAGGTTAGAAACAGCATTGGTGCCTCAAGTATTGGCTGGTTTAGAGACCTTAAGGCTACCCTAATAGCTTTGGGGTATGGTGACCTGTGGTCCTCCCCCGAGTCAGCCAACTTCCCTTCAAAAAAGGACTTCAAACAATGTTATTGGGAATGGATGACATACAACAGGATTTCCAAAATGAGCTCGAGTAGCCTCACTGGTCTGTTCATTGTATATAAGGACACGCCCAAGTTGGAACGGTACTGGGACATTATAACAAAACCCCTGGAACGCAAATTATTTTTTCAATTCAGATGCGGTTCACTTCCCCTTGGGGATTTTACCAAAAAGTGGGGAGTTGAAAGGACGGGGCACTGTCCCAAGTGCCAGGGTACTGGGGAAAGCTTGAATCATTTTCTGTATGTGTGTCCACTCTACTCTGCCCCTAGAGCCAAATGACTCAGGCCGGTATGCAGAAATCTAGGTACTAATTCGGCTGTGGAAGCAAGTAGAATGTTAAAGACCAACTTGGACCCTTTTATTGTTGTGGGGGTTGCTAAATTTTTGGGGTGGGCCTGGTCGCTAAGAAGTAGGCTCATTAAAAGTAATCTAACGGGGACTTAAAAGATATGATTGTTTTACATCCAGGCCTGTATTCTGCCGAATTTTGGTTGTATTTGAGTGTCCTTGTAACTTTTTTGTATATACGTGCAAGAAGCTGATTAGCTGTCAATGATTTAATACTTGTTTTAACTGTTTTTAAATGTATAAACTGTATTTTATGTCTTTTATGATGAACTATTCGAATAAAGACTTCTTGAAATTGATAGATTTAAGAAAACCTTTATTGAAAGCTATCCTAGTGGTAGCTATGGAGAGCAGCCTTCAGCTAAGTCTTGAAGAAGTGTTAAGCAGCTTGGTTTACCAGACTATAACCTCTTGAATGGCTAAATGGAAAGAGATCCACACACAGTATATATATAAAATATATGTATTTATTACTAAACACTCTCTAGTAATCCCTTCATGAGATTACAGAGCAAAGTACACATTTTCAATCCAATAGAACTTCAGTAAATAGCACATTATGCACTGGGCCCCAGGGGGGTATCAAACCAGCTGGTTGCTTCAGACGTGCCCTGACTCTCCACCACTTGGTGAGTCCCCCGGAACATGCTGGTCCATACCGAAGCATATTTTCTCTTCCTGCGTGTGTTGCTGTTGCCAAGGTTGTTGCGTTCAATCCGGGAACCGACACCGCAGCAATCGACATCCTTTGCGTGACAGCTCGAATCCAGCCCCTGGTTGTCATTTACAGCGAGGTTGTAATGCACTTAAGAGTATATGGTCTGGCTGCATCACAGAACAGCCCCAGAGAATAAATGCCGACGGCTGCAGAGGGGCCCTGCTCATGCATGGGCACCCTCTCACACAAAACCCAGCACCCTGCCTTCAGGATTGATAAGGCCTGCCATAGGGGTGACTGATAGGTTTATATGTGTCGTGAATGAAGGTAGATAAAGGTCTTTCTTCAGAGACCTGTGATGTCATTTTGGAAGGCTTCCCAGGGGTGGCATATTACATGCTGAAGCCCCTGGTAGGCCTCTGGGGTACCAAAGTCCTTAGTACCTGGTGTACCATATACTAGGGACTCACAAGGGTACCCCAGTAACCAAACTGGAGTGTACCTAAAGTACATGCAATCATTTTAGAGAGGAAGCAGCTAGGCTGGGGTCCTCGATAGCAGATCCTACTCTCCTACTACAATGTGTATATGCTATAGTGCTTTGGGATACCTCACATCTGTCTTTTTTTAAATTTTATTTTATTTTAAAAGTTTTATATAGCTTTAGCTTGACCTGTAGGTATCAGAGCGCTTTACATACAGGCTGGAAGAAACAGAAGGAAATTGCATTACATAGTAGGCAGGCAGTAAGGAAGCAAACCAGAGATAAAAAAAAATACAGCATGAATAATAAGTAAACAGTGCATCGCAAGGGGAGAGAACAAAAAAAAGGTGGTTGACATAGTCCGGTCACCAACTATCCTTGAATGCCAAGAGAGAGAGGAGTCAACTCGGATATTGAAGTTTATGCTAGTTGACTTTGGTCAGGATGAGGATTCCCCTCCTATCATTAATAAGGGTCGTTTGGACTGGTGCAAGGTGCCCACTAGAATAGTGGACAGCATATGCCAGGCCAACTTCTCACACACATGTATGCTTATGTTTTTACTAAAAGATAGCATACTTTAAATAATTGAAAAAAAATCTTTGCAGTCTGATAAATCGCTGTAATTTGGCAAAATCTTATTTATTTAATTTTTTTAATGGATCCCAATTTAACCAAATTGTCCATTATTCCACAAAAAGTAACAAAAAGATATTTCACACACCTTTTTTCTCTACAACAACAAAAAAAAAAGAAAAAGGAAAATCAGGTCAAGGTTAACAAATAGGCTGCCATAGATATAGGATGACACACTGAGAGTATGCCTTTACAGAATCACCCTCTTCCATTGTTTATTTACAAATAAATGCTCAGATTGCATTACATCTTTAGTTGAAACCAAATAGAATCGTACAGAAAGAGTGGAGGCGAGGATTAGGCTTTAATTTATTTTTAGGCCGAGCATTAGCGCGCGTGCCCTGTCTGCACGACCTGCAGTAATCACTCTAAAGGAGGGTCTATATAATATACTTTATTAAAGGAGGATAATCTGGCGTTCTTGCATACTTCCTGAAGGTGGTTAATTTGTGCTTTGTTTTTTGTTTCCTTGCTTCTTATTTGTTAGTGCTCTGATACATCATTTTCGATTTTTCGTGAGGAGCACCACCATATTACAGTCACCTTACACTAACTAGTAAGTGCTATTTGTTATTCGGGGACTTCTTGTTTATTGAATGTAATGCTAGTGTGTGGCACGGCTTATTTTCACTTTATTAAAGCTAACTGCCGCCCGCTTTTATTAGGTCTCGTGACCTATCAATGCGCATGCGCATTGAGCGGAGCGAGAATTCAAGTGCTCAAAATGCTCGTGAAACCAAGGGTTTCTTCGTGCGGTTTTCTTTGAGTTCACGTGAATCACGTGACCAAAAAAGCAAGCTTTGTAGTGGAAGCAATGATGTAGTAGTTACTCCCTCCCTCCTAATTGCATTTTTTCACGGCCGCACAGCACATCAAAGGGCTTCTCCCAGCGTGTGTTGTGCAGCTTCTCCTCCCCTAATTATTCATGGCTGGCCGGTGGCCGGCCGTACTTTCAGTTTCCCGGCCGCTCCTGTTTATTTTGTATCTGAAGCCTTTCAGTGGATGTGTTTACTGTTGGATTTTACTTGGCCAGTTCCCACTGCTGCATAAAGTGACTCTTTCAAATGTTTTTTTTGTCATCTGTCGTTGCATACATAATAGTTTCCTTTTATGGGACTCGCTAGGAAACTTCCAGTACTTCGATTGGCGTGGTTTGCCTTTTACAATAGTCACCCGTTCGTTTTGGCATTTTATGGCACTCTCCCCGCCAAACAGCAGACCTGGTAACAATTGACGCATGCCCACACCCCTCCCCTCCCACAATATCCCGTGACGTACGCAGACATCAAGCGGATCATTTTATATATGAACGCTCCTTTTAAGGATGTGCTCTCCTCCCTCCCACATTATCCCGTGACGTACGCAGACATCAATGGGATCATTTTATATATGAACCTGTTTGTGCTGGTCATTGACGTCAAGCAGTGCGCGAAAGGATTTGTGAGTTGTTGATCTCTTTGTAGTGGAAGCAATGATGTAGTAGTTACCCTGTTACTGTGATGAGGATTTGAAGATGGCAGGTATTCTAATCTTCTCTTCTTTTCTGCAGCTCATTGTTATGTCATCTTTTGTTTGATATTTCCTTCCGGCCTCATTTTTGTTCTTCTCTTTTTGATAAGGGACTTGCTTATATCCGCCCTTACATGTGTCTTTAGTATCGTTGGCTCTTATTGCTGCCAATGCTAATCAGCACATGTATGTTCTGGCTTTGCTGCTGTTACTGTTTTTAATCGCTCAGAGCTCGCTACATCAACCTTTCATATTTGTAGTAGTGTACACTCCTACATTTAACAGTGTAACCTCACCATACCCTCCAATAAATGAATGCGACCGAAGACCGCCGCCATTCTTGAGCTCTCTGAACATTAAATTGTCTGAAACCTGATAACTCCTGGAGGTGCTGTCTTTCCCTCACAGGACACTTGAGGCTTCTATGCGCTTCATCTTGTGCGCTACACTGCTGCGAACAGCCGTCTGTACTTCTTGCTTGCAGAGGGGTTTCCGGTGAGGGCAAAACGTTTGGTACATTTTCAGCAAGTCTCTGCAATATTTAGTGATTGCGTGTGGTTAACACCAGGCCCGCCCTGCAGACGTGCTTTAGAGCTTTCATCGGGCAGTATCTGTCAAAAAGAAATACACTGGAAAGAGATTTGATGTGGGATATGATGAAACCAGTCAGAGTCATGCAATGAAGTGTTTGAAAAATAAACACCTTTCAGACAGACGTGTCCCTGCACAATTCTAAATTAAACACGAACTGCTATGAGGTTAGATGCCATGATCTGCATTAAACACATGAACAACTTTAAAATGAGCAATGACAACTAACCCTTCTGATTAATTCATCTACTTTGCTAAATTCTGAAGAGTTTCAACAAAAACATTAATCTCATGAAAAAAATACGAAATTCTTTACTGTTTCTTTTGTACTCGTGCAGCATTTCTCTTGAATTCGCTGACGTTAGGCTCTCTTCACTACTCGACACAGCCCCACGGCACCTCTTGCCTTTCACAGGCTCACCTCCTGCCCCTTACTTGTCGGGCGTCACTTAGGCTCATGGCAATTGTCCCTGATTGTTAAAATATGTTGTGCGTGCTTGGATTTTAACCTACAAACTACACATACATGTGCTTCTGTAGCAAGAACTACTCCCCACCATTACTCATTTAAGAGCACCCCGCATGCCCCTCCATCTTCTATCCATATCCTTTACACCCACACTTCCAGAGGAACACTTTATTCATGCAGCATGTGCAGTGGCATGGGGAAACTGAGGAATCAGGGACATATTAAACACAGACTATTGCTTCATTTTAAATTTTAATCAGGAACCAAGGAGCCTGTTCTTCCTGGCACTGAAGGCATCGTACACTGTCCACTCCACTACGCACTTGACACACATTGTGTACTTGGCTCCGTTGTTATGTATGCTACCAGTACTGTAGTTACACCTAGACTACCTGTCATCATCCTTCAATTCACAGCCACCACTAACACTATCCTTCATCCGCGTTCCTACACTGCACTTATTAGACAGTCTCTTCCATTTGTGCAGCAGGTGCCGTTCAGTGTCGTACCTACACAAACCCATTCATCCCAGATTATTCCTTTATTTTCTACATTGCCCTTTCCTAGCCTTTACCCCAGCATTTTCTAGGATTGTAACTTCTGTTAGTGCAGCAGGTGCAGTGGCTCCAGGGACAGTAGTTTCTCTCCTGTGGGCTTTCATCACAATCCGCACAAGTTGTGTTTTTTTGTGTCCGGCTACTTGTAAACAACCATAAGCTCACTATTTGTTCTCTAACCCCCCCCCCACCCTTGTGTGCCCTTCTTTCTGTTCCACATGAAAGATCCACAGCTCCCCTTCATGTCCTTTCACCCCTTTTGCCACCACTGACTCTACTTACATTGTCTCATCCATCAGAGGCTGCCTGTCTTCCTGGAGTTTACTTTCAGCATTCATGGTATTCTGCTCTGTACCAATGACACTTCATCCTTCATGCCCTTTCAGCCTGTTCCGAAATACAAACTATGCTTATTTGAACCTTGTCCTTTACTTCCAAAGTCACGTAAGTGAGGTATGTTCTTGTCTCTCCACAAACACACCTCCAAGTCTCCCTTTCCCATCCCTGCACTACACAACTACACTTACTGGGCCGTAACTTTACAATGTGCAGCTCACTCTGTCCATCTATCGCCCTCACTGTCCATCTATCGCCCTCACTCTGTCCATCTATCGCCACCACAGCATCACTCGGCGCCACCATTCAACAACAACTGGTTCAAATATGTTCTCTCAATGTTTCAAGCTTTATTACAAATGTCATGAACAGATGCTATTATTTCATTTCTGTTCTTGGATTTTCGTCACAATAAAATACACTTACATAATCTTCAGAAGTTATTTACAAAAGTTTAAGCTATTGCCATTATAAATTATGATAACTTTTATTTAAGTTATTAAAAAAATTAAAAGCCATTGTTATTTGTAATATCAATACATGTAAGTCACGTAAATACAACACATTGCATTACAAATGCTATAGGTGTCACATTTGCAAAAGTTATAACTGTTGGCATTGTAAATGATAAAGCTATTAATGTCACTATTTTCAAAACCAACATATAAATAAAATATTTGTCATTTATAAGACCAATAGCTCAAACTTTCCTAATGCGAGACCTATTGGCAACGCCAGTGCTTGTTTGTTTATGTACGCCTGTGGATGGCGTGCTTTCGATTTAACTATGGTTGCCGACTGCTTTTGGCTGCAAAATTTATAGTAGGCAGCGTTTTTTGTTGTTGTTTTTTATCAGTGCCCTCTGCACGTCGTGTTACTGGGGTGATTTATAGCTTAGTTTAATGCTAAAACCCCTCTTCCACAGCCCGAGAAAAACTTTGCACTTCAACAAGGATGAGAACCCAGCGCACTGTATTTTCCATGGTTGCACATTCTTAACTAAATGAAGAGCATGGTCTTGTGGCTAGCTTCTAACTGAGTATGTTACTTGTTGGAAAGCAGAGTCTTGTTTACAGTGTTAGAAGGTAACCTGGCAGGAAACTGCTAGAGTCATGTTGAATAGTATTATTGCTCGTACTTGTCCATTCCTTGTCTATTTGCTGCGCACTTTTGTATTCTGTACTTGGCAAGCAACAAATGTCGGAAATATGTGAAACCATTCCTCCCACATATTTTAATTTACTTATTTTAAGAGGTTGATTACATTTGGTGTTTACCAGACAATGCATTTATGGCATAACACAGAAAAAGATTGGGAGACGTTAAACCAGGCTGTGCGGTGGGTCACTGAACTTCTTGAAAACCAGAACATTCAAATTTAAGACATAGCCGCGGCAAACTCATTGTTTAAATTGCCTGCAATGTGAGAGTTTGCGAGTCTTACACAAGGAATAATTGCAGATTGATTAATTAGTAAAAGTCCCTCTTTATACAAGCGAGGTGCCCTGCCTGTGAGCTACTTTTGTCACGATAGCACACGTGCTGCACTAATACTTTACAGGATCTGCCGTGACAACGCTGAATGCACAACTGGTTTGGTAAATGTTGTGGCAGATAACTAACTGCACAGAGATTCATGCCACCGGGTTTGTGTTGCTGTCATTCGTTGCATGACTGCCAGTGTCTTCTGCTATAAACCTTCCGCCATGAAGACAATATGCTCTGTTGGAGGTCTCCATACTATAGGTGGCAGGTGTCTCTTTAGGAGGAAATCGAGCAGTCAATGGCAACCCATCACACGCGTGGCTTTTGGCCTGCAAAACAATTAATTCACATTCCCCTGGCATGTTAATTGATGTTAAAAGTAAAAACACAGCAGGTTGGTAGCCTAATGTCCAACTAGCTTAAAATGCAAAACAGCAAAAAGCAAAGCAAAACTTTAAAGGCAATTGTCTTTTCAAATGTCATGGCTCTTGCTAGAAAACATTGAGATGGAAGAGCCAACATTTATGTAAAATCATCCTAGTAGATATACACAATTTCTCTCAATCCAATGTGGCGAAGTTGCAAAAAATGTTTACACTCAGCAAAAACTTAACTAATGTGCAGGTGTCCGAATCTTGTCCTCAAGGAATCACGGAATGGTTACGAGGGGACAATATCATTCATCTGTACAATACCGGCACCATTATTCTCAAAATCCCGCTTCTTGACCTACATGGCCGTAATTCATGGGGGTTCTCGAGGCTTCTGGAACAAGAAGTGTTCATCACAGTGATGGCACTTCAAGCCAAGCACCCCACGTGTCCTCTACACCACCATCTGATGGCAGATATACACAGGCAGCTGGAATCCCAGTCACAGTTCATCCAAGTCCAGCAATTACTGCCTCCAAACTTGCTGTGGTGGACCTTGGCTCACACCTTATGATTGAATTACCATTATGTCTGACCCTTACACAGTTCACGCTCACCAAAGTAGAATTTTAAAACATATTGTTGGGAACACACAATCAGTACATTGTGAGACATGTCAGATTGGCACATAAAAGTCTTGTAGCCGAATGCAATTTTGTTGCGGTTAAAAACCTCTTAGAGTGATATAAAATGTGGAAATCTGCTTTCAACACTCCTTGATCTGGCAGTCTTCCATAGTGCTGAGGACAGTCACGCCAGCGCATACAATCCGAGGAATCCTCACAACTTACCATGCAAGTAGAAAATGCTTTAGGAAGTTCTCTACTGTGTGTCATCCTGCCCCACATGCCTATGTCACACATATTAACGGAGTTTTCATTAGTTATTCTACTAAATAAGTAGGGGTCTGGAACCTATTAGGAATGGCTTGATGCTGGACTTGATGGGATCATTTGTGAAGAGATAGTCTGTGGTGCTTTATAATCCTGCTTGCTATAAACTGGCCACACCCAGTGATTCTCCATCTCTTGAGAAGAATCACATTTGCATTTCCTCAAGGAAAGGTCACTTGATGTTCATGGAGAAAACCAGGATGTCGCCTCCCTGCCTTTGCACGCGTTTTGCTTCATTCAGAACCTGGGTCTTGAGGAGCTAACATGTTCGTGGCAAGGTATGTCCTCAAAACCCGACTGTCACATTGCCTTACAGGAATCTATCCACCATAACTTGAATAATAAGAAACAACCGAGATTATGCCACTGATAGTTCCTGAAGAACGCCAACCTATTAATCTGCTTAGATTCATATGCTTTCTTGGCGGCATCGGATGGGACAGGTTGCAGATGAAAACCTACAGAACTTACATCTTAAAGTACAGGAACAGACACAGGTAGTTATCCTATATAGCTAATGCGGACGGCAATACCTCTATCAGGCCTTATGTATCTGATCCCTCTAGTTAAGAATCTGTCTGCCTCCGGAGACCAAACCCATTCTGCTAGGCTTCACGGTTTATTCACATTCCTATTGACCCAATGGCTCTTTATGAAATCAAGAATCTAGCATGGCAAGGTTCCTCATTGACATTGAGTAGGTGCATATGTGAGCAGAAAGTACTCTGTGCCTTGGTACCTTTCACAGCTTTCCATATGTACAGGATATTTTTTTACGTCGAGTCTAGGCAGCGCATGAGCTGCAAGGCATGCTGCATTTGAGTATGGACTTTAAGCGCCGTCCATATTTTGTGTCATTGTCCCTTGTAAATGCTACCTTCTGATTCGTTAATAGGCTTGTTAGTCCCTCCTTAGTACCCCTTGTCTTCATTTGTGACCACCAATGAGGATTGGCACTTTTACTTCTGTATGTCTTATTTCTTCTGTAAGCACTATTTTCTTTAATGCGCTTCTCCTACTGCAGTTATGACATGCATTCCTGCAACTTTCAGCATGCCATGTGCGCTTTAACTTTATAAGCAGCCCGTCCCGTTCCAAGGAGCCTGTGGCGGTCGAGGTCTCGCATTTACAAAAGTTAGAGCTATTGGCATTGTAAATAACAATGCCTTTTATTTATGTGTTAATTATCAAAACAGCAGCTGAGTTAAGTACTTCCGGACACTTTGCCTCCTTAATTGCTGTAACTGGTATTTTTGTGCAGGTTTTAAGTGCCTAACAGTGATTTCCATTTCTCGTTTTTTCTGTTTCAGAGCAGCTACAGGAACTCTTGTCCCTCCTCCGCGGCCACTGTTAATTGAAATTTCACTTCACGCACTGCGGCGCCTGGAGCTTAATGCGGTGTTGGCCTCCACTGCCAGCCACCAGGAGGAGCCACATTATAATCGCGCTCAGCGCATTTTGCTGACCAGAGCTGGCATGCTCATGTAAATGAGTGTAATTCGACAGTGCAGGTGTATTTTCAGACTGTGCCCCAACGCCTGGAGCTTCGACGCCAAACAGGGGGTCTATAATTCTGCCCATACAGCGTTTTTCCTCTCACAATCACAGACACCAACCAAAGTGAGTCCTTAGGCCCAAAGCTGAGTAAGTGACCGAATT
Organism: Lissotriton vulgaris; assembly: GCF_964263255.1. Taxonomy (NCBI): domain Eukaryota; kingdom Metazoa; phylum Chordata; class Amphibia; order Caudata; family Salamandridae; genus Lissotriton; species Lissotriton vulgaris. The sequence goes on from NC_141687.1 coordinate 557,391,620, forward strand.
GTGTCCTGCAGGGCCTGACCCTGTTAGAAGCCCCCTGGGCTGCCATATTTGGTTGGGAAGAACGCCCCACTCTATAACCCCCTTAAATCAGCTGACCAACATATTTGCTCCTGTCACTAGCCCTGCTTACGCCGCTTCCCTCAAACCCCATCTGGGTCTAACCTGGTTGAGAATTCCTCGGATAAAACGAGTGACATAGAGGAGACTTACCTAGAGGAGGATACCAGGAGACTTACCTAGAGAAGGATACCTATCTCCCCATTGACGACCACTTTTGTGAGGTGTTATGGACACCTCAATCACAAAAGCTGTGGCTCTGGTGGCGACCCCCTGGAGAACACACTCCTGCAGTCGGCATAGTGTTATGTTATGTTATGTTATAAATCCTTTTATTGCGCGCTCTATTACTCAGGAGTATCCTGGCGCGATGAGTACATGATAAAAAGGCGGGGCCACTAACACACCGAAGAGAGAGATTACAGAGTAATATTAAACAGGTATGTTTTGAGTCCCTTCTTGAACTGCGAAAGTGAGGAGGCAGTGCGAAGGGCCAAAGGAAGAACATTCCATACTCTAGCAGCCTTAACAGAGATGGATTTGCCTCCAGTTCTGGCAAGCTTAAATTTAGGCTGGACCATCTGACAAAGGTTAGCCGAGCGGAGAGCCCGTTTAGGAGCATAAAGAACAAATCTATTCCGCAAGTATACTGGGCCTTGCTGATTGATAGCCCGATATGCCAGGACCAGAATTTTAAACAAAATACGATTGGCAATAGGCAACCAATGAAGGCTGCGCAGATGTTCACGAACACTAGTTCTCCTGGGTAGTTGAAACATCAACCTGACTGCCGAGTTTTGAATAACCTGAAGTCGACGGACCATGTAATCAGGTAGGCCACTGAAGAGTGCATTTGCATAATCTAAGCGTGATAAAATCAACGCTCTAAGCACAGTCTCTCTAGCTTTGCCGGGAATGAGGGGAAAAAACCTTCTGAGGGCCTTTAGAGTGGCATAACAGGTACCGGTTAGTTTCTTAATATGCTCCCCGAACTTTAAATCCTGTCCGAACCAGACACCTAGGTTCTTTACAGGGGCACCTGATGAGTTCGGACAGGGTAGGTCGGAGGGCCAAATTTGTTCCCTGAAATTATCCGGAAAAGATCCATAGAGGAGGATCTCCGTCTTCTCCTCGTTACATTTAAGCTGGGCCATTGCCAGCCAGCGAAAAACCTGCGACAGGCAACTCTGAACGGTCAAGGGGTCTAGATGATTTTTTGGCCAGGTGAAGAGCAGCTGGGTATCATCAGCATAAGCCATTATTTTGGCACCCAGCTGCTCAGCTAGATAGACCAAAGGGGTCACATAAACATTAAAAAGCAAGGGGCTTAAGGTAGACCCCTGCGGGACTCCTGTGGTAAGTTCCTTAGCCTTAGATGCATAAGGGGGGACCCACACTTGCTGTAATCTATCTTTCAGAAATGAGGTCAACCAACCCAAAGCGCGGCCTGAAATACCGACAGCACCCAATCTGGCCAGAAGCAACGAATGGGGCACCGTATCGAAGGCGGCAGAGAGGTCTAGTAAGATCAGAACCGCCCTGCCGCCCCCATCCAGGCACTCCCAAATAGCCTCTGAAACCTCAATTAATGCTGTTTCGGTGCTGTAGGCCGCTCTGAACCCCGATTGAGCAGGGTGGAGCGCGTGAGAAGACTCAATAAACCCTTCAAGTTGTCTAAAAACAATCTTTTCACATGTCTTAGCCAACGCTGGCAAAAGAGATATGGGCCGATAGCTACAGGGCATAGTCGGGTCCAGGCCAGACTTCTTCAGTAATGGGAGGAGCTTGGCTTGCTTCCAACTCAGAGGCACAGAGGCCGAGCAAAGAGACAAGTTAACAATCCTAGTTACCTCCTGGCAGACTATCGCCGACACTCCTCCCAGAACTCTAGCAGGGCAGGGGTCGGCGGGCGAACCAGATTTAAGGGCAGACAGAATTGGTAAAACATCCTTTTCAGAGGCTGGGGAGAAGGAAGTAAACAGACCTTCCGAAGAAACAGCTTCCAATATAGGCAATGAAGTGGATGTCAGGGACTTGTTCAAGGCAGTTTGGAGATCTTGCTGGATCTTCAGAATCTTTTCAGAGAAAAAATCTGAAAGTTCATCGCACCATTGATTGGAAGAAGGTAGTGTAGGTAGCGCGGCTCTAGGAGAGAGAAAACTCTGGACTATAGCAAAAATTTCTTTGCTATTATTACTAGCTTTTTCAATGCGTCCAGCATAGTAATTACTTTTGGCCACCTTGATTTCATTATAGTACTCCTTTTGGGAGCAGCGCAGCCGTTTCTTCGCCTCCGACGAGTAATCAAGGCGCCAAATCCTCTCCAGTTTCTTACACTTCAGCTTCTGCTCCCGTAGGCCATGGGTAAACCAGGGCTGGGACGGCAAGAAGCGGGGTCGGCAGACTCGTTTATTCTGCATAGAAACTGCCGAGCCACTAGCCATCCATGTGTTAAAAGCGTCAACTGCTGCATTAATTTCAGTAGTCAGCATCGGCTGGCAGCTAGAAAGAAATTCAGAAAAGGATGCAACATTGATACGTTGCTGATGGGCCTGAGACTGAGTTGGCATTAATCCAGAGCCGATAGTCAATGTCCAGGAAAATCTAACCAATTCATGGTCGGTCCAGGTCATGGCTTCTGGCCGCTCCATTATAATGTCAAAGTTAGAACAGACTAAATCAAGGACATTGCCCCCCGCATGCGTTGGAGTCTCCACCCATTGTTTAAGATGGGCCATTGAAAGAGTTTCTCCAAATCTAATTGCCTCACTGCAATCCGCCATA